>NC_067399.1:242879312-243507526 GCF_016432865.1 Antechinus flavipes | reverse complement strand
CATAGTAGGCATTCAATAAAGAATTCAACTGTTTTTTAGTGTTCAAAATTTTTTTTACACCATCATAATCATATATATAATTGTCTTGTTCTGTTTATTTTGCTTTACATCAGTACATATAAATCTTTTCATAATTCTCTGAATTTCTCCTATTTTTCCCTTACTGCATAATGTTTCATTATAATTGTGTATCACAGTTTTTCCAGCCATTCACCAATCGATGAGTGTCCACTTTGTTCCTAATTCTTTGTAACCATGAAGAGTGCTGACATGAGAACCTGCAACTTCCTCATTTTACAGAAGAGGAAATGGAGGCCCAGAGAAGTTAAGGGATTCCCTGAAGGTAATATCGATAGAAGCTGCTGGTGGGTTTTTCTTCTTTCCACTACACCAAAAATCAATTTGAACATTTTCAAAAGTATAAGTGAACTTTAGAAGGCTTTTTTTTTTTTTTTTTTACTTTTTAATATAATAGGATCATAGATTTAGAGCTGAAAGGAGCCACACAGTCAAGTTTAAACCCCCTTTTTTTCAAATAAGGAAACCGAGGCACAGAGGGGCTAAACTGGGAAATTCCCAAGGATCATGCAGTTAGTATAATTAGAAGCTGAGTCTTTCTAGTGCACCATGAGGCTTCTCAAAAACATTGTATCCTTCTTGTTCTAGGTACTCCATAAAAGTATTCAGCAATTAATTAAGGTGCTATCCAAGATTCAAAATCAGTAAGTAAAGAACAGCAAATGACCAGTGGGGGGAAGAGGAGAAGACAAGGGTCTGCATAATCTACTTTGGAGTTTCTTATACTGAAATGAGATAAGTCTATGAAGCAACTTTCTTCCCCTGCTTTTTTCACACTCTCTTCTCATTCAATTGTCTTAAGAAAAAATGTCTTATACTTCACATTTTTCAATTGGAAAATGCTGAATTCTTGTCTCTAATGACTCCAGAACAGATGTATATGGATTGAAATGTTAGGATCCCTGCACAAAGGATCCATACTCTGAGGCTTAAATGGTTAAATGCTTAACAAAACCTGGGCAGCATGTCAATTCTCTGGAATCCTTCTGCTTCTTATTTACTGAAGTAGATCCTTGGTGGATTGCCTATACACCCTTCTGTTGATCCTTATCCTTATTCCGACATTAACTTCATCCCAGACATCCATTTTGGGAAGTTAAATCTCAATTAATTTGGGTAGCATTAAAAACACTTAAATGAAATGACTGAGACCAGCAAAGGAAGGAAAAATAGACTGAGATTCATACATACATACATACACACACAAACCCCACACATACACATACACATGATAATATTAACAAAAACATAGAAGAACCTTGTCAAGCCTCTCTTTTTCATCCATTAGAACGCTAAAAGACCATTTCTTACAACCTTTCTTTTCTATAATGTCATAGGCTACATACACCTGTCCCAATTCAGGAAGGCTATGTTCTCACTCATTTTCTTTACTTGGCTGAAATATAGGAGGGGAAGGGACGTTATTCAGCTCAATTCCCCTTTATTCGATCATCATGACTACTTCCCACCATACTTCAATCCAAACTGAGAAGATCTAGATAGGCCAAGACCCCCTGATTTAAAAAACAAACAAACAACCCACCCCACAAAACCCCAACAACACAGATCCCTTAAAGTTGGTCTTTTTTTTTTTTTAAAGGCCTTCACAGCTTAATAGTGCCTTAACTACTATATCAATAATATGATTTTAAAATTCAGGATTTGGTTTCACTGTGAAAAATGAACAATAACAGGGTGTGGGGCTGTTTCCTGATTATTTCCTTTAAATCTTGAAGCCTCAAGAGCTTTTCAGATTTGTTTTTTCTTCAAACTCAAAAGTTCCTAGATAATTTTGGAAGCAACATAGAGGGCACATGTTTACAGATAGAACAGAAAGAGGAGAGGAAGAAAAGGAATATTTTGGTTTACTTTTAAGAGGCAATTTTTTTCCTAAACCAAGGAGGAAATCTTTCAACTGTAAGAGGACTCATGACTGACCAGAAAGAAGTGACCATAAAAAAGAGGTAGGAATTCATGGGAGAAGTATCAGATGGTTTAATATAGACAAAATTAAGAAGAGAGCTAGCTCTATTTCACACCATTTTGCTGTGAATATAAGTTCTTTTTGCTGTAGAAGTATAAATCATCTCCAGGTGAAAGAAAAGGAGTTTGTACTAGAAAACAAATTTGATGAATGACATTTTAGAAAATTAAGGAGACACCAGGGCAAAATCTATATTAATAGGTTTATGCTGCATAAACCCCTTCTCACAGACTCAAACCTTGAAGTTACCTCATAACCCTTTGGTATCAGCTCTGATTTAAGGCTGAAACACCTAATACCCATGAGGAAAAGGAGAGAACTCATGTACTGAGCAGTAAGGAACATTATGGCTCCTTATGTTTGTAACCATTAGGGAAAGAGAGAGGTAAAAAATATTTTTTGGGGGGAATGGGGGAAGTACTATAAAATGGAGTACTCTCCCTGTTTCTCCTTTCATTTTCTGAAGAGGAAGATTGCTAGGAAATGACAGGGAATAGTCTATCAGGACCCAAGGTAAAAAAAGAAAAAAAATTTTAAGGAAAATGCAAAAATGGCAAAGTTATAGAAGTAACAAAAACATTTGAAGCATGTTTGAAAGTAAAAATCTGTAACATTTCAGAGATTATTTTGATTTGTATTAATTCAACTAAAGCAAATTGGTCATATTTTCAAATGACCTCTTTGGGTTAGAGTTCTTGCTAGAAAAAAAATCAAAATGGGTTCTATTAATAAGACACAATAAATGGTTCTTAGGATAAGAAAATCTCTTTTGATATATCTTATTCTGTAAATTTTCACTATCTTAATATACTCCATAATCATTAGTTTTGTCAGGGTTATCAGTTCTCAATTATTCAGAGTTGTAAATATCCTCCCAGTCCCTTACCATTTCACTCATTAGCATCTTTAGGGAGTGATCAGATAAGGAGTAATAAAAACAGATCAAAATCTGTATTTTTCAACTCTTCAGGTCTATTAAATATGCTTTATAGGGAGGGAATGGAATGGAGGAAACTAAGGCATTTTAAATGAGTCTTGCATTTTCTTTAAGTTGCTTTTAGTTTATCCATTGTTATTCTAAGAGCAAAACTTTGTAAGTATATCCCCCAAGACACCGAAATAAAAAAGATTTTACCTAGAAATACAAAAGCCACAAAATGTTAAAAACTAAAAGGGACCTTTGAAATCATCTCCAATTCTCTGTTTTTACATACGAGAAAGTGAATTCATATCAAGTTTAAAAAATAAAATGAAGCAAGGAACTTTTTTGATTCTAAGGGGGGAAAATAGTTTATTCTTCTACACAGTTAAAGTCTGACTTAAAATTCTCACACACACACACACTCCCAAATAATCATTACAGATTAAAATACATTACAGTTTAAGTAGTTCAATGAATTTTTTTTAAATGACAAAAATAAAACATTTAAATATAACCCATATCTTAGATACAGAAATAAATTAACAGCCTCCTATAATGGAGAGGGAATTAACAACACCTGGATTTAAGTTCCTCTTCTGAGATAAATTGAGGATGTTAAGTTTAGATGAGTCTCTTTCAATGTCTCTTTGCCCTCCTTCCCCATAGATGACAAATTGCAGAGAAGCAGCAGAATTCATAGGGAAAGGCAGTTTCCTTACACTGGATTCCATAAATCAATTAATAAGACATAATGTATGATTCTCTGAATAAGAATAAGAATTCTCACAATAAGAAATTACAGGTCAGGTTTTGTAGGATTGGGAGGTCCCTTTGCCTGTGTAATATATAGTCCAGCAGGAAGAAGGAACCCCAAGATATATGTGGGAGGGGTCCTGGTGGATTATGATGCGAATTCACAGAAGAAGCTCATACCGTAGGTTACGGCCAACAGATCTTATGAATGTGAGGCAGATTCTCCCAAAATGGCCAAAAAGGGATATGAGTTGTAGCTGATGAGGCCTGGAGAGGTACAGTCTAGAAAAGATCCTGGGCTGTAAAGGCCACTAGTCCTATGAAGTCAGCCTCATGGAACTGTGATAGCTAAGGTGCCTATTGCTCTAGGGGTGGGGCAAATGGGTTCCTGAGGAACAAGATCATCATTCAAGAGTTGTGAGTAGGAAGGGGCCATATTTATAACCCTCCATTACAGTGATAGAATGTAAGCTCCTTGAGGGCAGGGGCTATTTTTTTGTTTTGTTTTGTCTTTGTCTCTTCAGTGCCTAGCAAGTAATAGATATTTAATAAGTGTTTGTTGGATTAGATAGGTCAGGGTAAAAACCATTTTTAAAAATAAGTATTTTTTTTTTTAAGTTATATAACTGGAAAATAAGCCACATGCCCTTCAATATCTAGATCCAAAAGGAGTAAAATGTTGTGGTGATATTAGATGACCTGGCTCTTGATAGGTATGTTAAGTCTAGGCAAGTCACTTAATTTCTCTAAGTCTCATTTTTCTCATTTGCAAAGCAAGGACAGTAATATTTATATTAGTTATTTCACAAGGCTACTATAGTAAAGAAACTGCATAAAGTATAAAATGCTAAATAAATGATTTAATGTTACTATCTATAACAATATGGGTTGCTATACATATACATATTTTATATAGCATTTTTAAGCAGTTCTTTTCTATTTCTTTTATTTTTGTTACTAGTTTTGTAAAAGCAAAGCAAATTACTCTCTCCCCAAAAAAACCAAACCCTTCCCAAAGTTTGCCTTTAAATCTATTTTTAAAAAAACTATCCTTAAATTTCATGTACTTTTTTTTAGGAGGCTTAAACAAATATTTGTTCAAACTATGGTGAGAAGAAAGTTCCTGGAAGATAAAAAATGAACCAGCTGGATGCAACAAAGTCAGGATTTTTAGTGTGCATTGGTATTTGCATTTTTATTTTCATTTTTCTTTATGTGAGGAATACAACTCCAGATGAACCAAAAGAAGAACCAGCCTACCCAGAATCAACAGAGTGTGGCTTTTATCCAGATGAAATATGTTCAGCTCTTTTTGAGGGGAAAGGGGCTGCCCCTCAAATTGGACAACTCTGTCAGCAAAACACTCAACAGACTGAAATAACCCCTTGCCTAGGGACACCAGGCAGTTGTAACTGCTCTCTGATTTTTCAGGGGCTACATTTCATTACAAGACCCCTGTCTACAGAAGAAGGGAATTTCTCCTTGGCATATATTATAACCATTCATAAAGAGTTAGCGATGTTTGTGAAGCTTCTCAGAGCTATTTATGTCCCTCAGAATGTTTACTGCATACACATTGATGAAAAATCACCCCAAAATTATAAAACTGCAGTGAAAAACCTGGTTGACTGTTTTGAAAACATCTTTATTTCATCAAAGAGAGAGACTGTGATTTATGGTGGATTTTCAAGACTACAGGCAGATATTAACTGTATGAAAGACCTAGTGAGCTCCACATTTCAGTGGAAGTATGTAATAAACCTTTGTGGGCAGGATTATCCAATCAAGACTAACAAAGAAATCATACAATATATCAAAAGCAAATGGAATGGTAAAAATATGACCCCAGGAGTAATTCAGCCTGCGCACATGAAATACAGGACACACCAAAGTTACAAAGAATATGTTCATCAAGGAAATGCTTATGTTTATCCAACTAAAAAAGAAAAAAAAGATCCCCCACATAATTTAACAATATACTTTGGAAGTGCTTATTATGTACTCACTAGGCAGTTTGTTGAATTTGCACTGACAGATATCAGGGCAAAAGACTTGCTTGAGTGGTCAAAAGATACATACAGTCCCGATGAACATTACTGGGTTACACTGAATAGATTAAGAGGTAAGAGGAATGGTGGACTCTTAGGGTTCTAGGAGAACAACGGATAGTAGGGAGCAGTTCAGCTCCAGCTAATAAGCTTCGTTTCATTTCAAACTTTACCCATTTCCAACAATTTTCTTACAAGCTCTTTAAGTTTTTGCCAAGTGTGATGTACATCCCATGGTAGGAGTAACAAGGCGCATCTCTTTATCAATGGTATAAAACCAGCCAAGACTAAGGCTTCAAAACCTGTGGAATTGGCTCTGATCCCTTCTTTTCCCAAACAATTACAAAGACTTCTTAAAAGCCTCAATTTGAAAGATATGAAAATATCCCAATACAATTTTTTTGGCATGCTATTTAGAAAGAAATGCTATTTATAATAATGTTTGTGGCTATTACTTTCTTTGAGTTATGTTTTGGTAACTTCCAAATTTAATCAACTTTTTAGGAAAAGAATTAAAACAAGGATATCAAATTTATTTTCTTTTATATTTAGCTTTGAAAGAAGTCTATTTTGCAATTTTACCAAATCTTAGAAGAAAACTGACACCTAGTTAGTAGACTTAAAAAAAACAAACCCTTGTGTTGTTACAATTAAGGATCCATTTTGTGTTTAAGAAGCAGTCTCTCTTTATCAAGGCTTTAGTAACTGATCATGTTTGATTCAAACTGGAATGACAATGACCAACTGCTCTGATATAATACTGAAAGAAACTCAGAGGTGGTAAAATAACACACAAAATGTATCATTAACTTGTATGATAGTCTTGGATTTAATCCTTTCTCATCCCAATTAGTTCTATTAAAATAGATTAACAAGCACTTGTTAAGCACTCAGGCACTGTTAGGCTCTAAGGACACAAAGAAAAAATAAAAAAGTCAGTTTAGCAGACTACTATGGAAAACAACATTATCAGAGCAAAGTGCTTTATAAATGTTTCATCATAAAGACAGGAGAAAGGAAATCTAAAAACACATTTTTTAAAAGTCAGATTTCATCATTTTAGTTTTCCTTTAGTAAACAGAAGTAACTTCATGGATCCTTAAGAGCTATATTCTATACTATTTATGAGACAATTTAAGAAAATATTTATCAAAAATAGCCATTCGGTTTATGCAGTTAAAATGGATAAATTAAAGTTTAATGGCTAAGAATTGAAGTGATTCTTTATGGTTTAAACTAAGGTTAAGAAAGAATGTTAACTATTGTTAACATTCTTTTAGTAATTCTGGACCCTTACTTTACATATTACTATCAACTGTTGACAAAAGGGACTTCAAGTTTGATTCATTTTTCTCTTTTGCAGAAGCTATGATCTCACTTGAGGGCAAAACAAGGCAAATCTTTCTTTCTAATCCTACAAAAAGAGATGAAACTGATAAAGAAATCCTTATAGGGAATAATATTTAGATGGGATTGACAAAATTTAGAGTTGTGATGAACCCTAATGATCATCAAATCTAGTTATCATTTAACAATAGCTGAAGGCCAGAAATCATTTGTTAACTACTTTCAAGGTTATTTGGATAATAAGAGGCAGGCAAGGTTCAAACGCAAATTATCTTAATTCCAAAGTCAGTATTCTTTTTACTAAACAATGTGGTAGGTTTTTTTATTTACTCATTTGCCCAACAAAATATAAAAATACTAATTACTTAATGACTTCCTACATTTATTTTTACATTCTGTTCTAAAATGTTAGTTCACTAATTCTTGAATATAAGGAAGGAAAAATATTCTAAAGGGATAATTATGGTTACTTTTAACCTCTCCCAATTGAAATTCTCTTTTCCCCTTAGATGCTCCAGGTGCTACACCAAATGCTGACTGGGAAGGTCATATTCGAGCTATTAAATGGAAAGATATGGAAGGAATTGTTCATAATGGTTGCAAAGGTAATATTGAAGATCAAATTATACAAATTATACTTAAATATATAATTAGCTGATTGTGGAAAACAAAAAAGGGTGTTACAGAAATAAAGTCAAATGTTTTGACTTTGTTAAGTGGGAAAATGATAGTGTCTATTACCTATAGACCAGTAAATTTGGTTTCAAATTGCTACTAATATTCTAAAATATACTATTAACGGTTTGGTTTGTAAAATCTATATAAGTCATTAAGAAGAGGCCAAGTCAGAATAATTTCTTCTTCTTCTTTTTTTTTTTAAACAAAGTAAAGAAATTGATAAGCCAAAAGAATGCTATACACACAGATTAAATGGATTTTAGCAACGCACTAGCCAAAGTTTCCTGTGTTCCTCTCATGTGAGACATATGAAAAAGATGGCAGAGTAGGTATAAGGATTCAGAATTGGCTGAATAACTGCTTCCATTTCACCTTGGAAAAAAATATGAGTTTATTAAATTTGTAGAGGTGGGAGGAAGGAAGAGAACTGTGTTCAAGTATCAAGAATACTATCATATAGAAAAAAAAAGATTAGATTTCTTTTACTCAACTATAGAAAGTCAATAGTGGATGCAAATTGCAGAGGTAGTAGATTACAATTTAGAAAAAACACTTCCTTCAAATCAGAGTTGTTTTGGGAGTTAAGGGGTTACTCCTCACTATAAGTCTTTAAACAAAAACTGATTAACCATTTTTCAAAAATTTTATAGAAGGGATTATTGGAGAACCATATGTTATACAAGGTTGTCTCTGAGATCCCTTGCAACCCTGTTATATTCAAGTAGCAGGAAAATAATAAAAGTACTGGCTCTTAAATAGTACTGTTCCACTTGACAAGAACACCTCTACGTATGTTGGATATCATCTTATAACTAGTGCTCAATATTTAAGTAGGCTAGATATGATTTTTAAAGTTTTGTAATGAAATAACTGTCAACCTGTCTCTATAAAGCTGCAGAGAAAGTAGAATATAGTTTAAAAATTAGGTTTAAAGTACATTATTTAAATTTTGGTTCAAAATAGTTAAAGTGTAAAAGTCAACATCCCTCCAATGACAGAATATGTTTCTGTCCATTAAATAGTCAGTGGCATTCTTAAGTAGGAAAGTCAAACTCATTTATTTACCCAAATTAAACATGTTAAAAAGACCTCAAAAAAAATTATTCCGAAAGAGTCTACTATATTTAGTTGGGGGAACATATACAAATACAGGATAAACAAAACTAATTTCATTGTTTATAGGCTATTTAAGCAAAATGCTGGAGAGAAAATTCTACCCAATCAAGGATATTTGTAGACCAATTATGCACTTCATAGAGTTAAAGGCAGCACATTTAGAAAGCACCTTAAGTTTGCGGAACACTTTATAGACACTGCTTCATCTGATTCTTCTAGCAGCCCTGTGAACTACATAGTGTTACTATCACTATTTCCATTTTATAGATTAGGAAACAAGCTCTGACAGTTTGAGAAGCTTGCTCATTATTGCATAATCATTCCTTATGTGACAAAGCGGGATGTAAATCTGGATTTCCTGATTTCATATCTAGCACTCTATCCATCATAACATACTGCCTCTTACCATGATGAAAATATCCAATTTACTTTATTTTTATATTACACAGAGTATTTGTATTTGTGTAAGTTGAAATGAATTCTAGAGAATGAACTTGCAAATTCCCAAGTTCAAATTCAGTGCCATCTTCATTTGATTATGATATAATCATAATCATATGATCATGCAAATGAATCAGGTATACCAGGCTGGAAGAAAGCCAGGCAGGCCAGCTTAAAACAAACAGAATAAACAAACTAAACAAACAGAAAAAACAAACTTAATAAGAATTTTGATCACACAAGGACAAGGTCTCACCACCAGGAGGTTGGTCACCTGCTAGATTTTTTTTTCCCAAAATAATTTATAAAAACCACCTATATTCAGGCTTATAGAAGTTGTAATCTTAATGAAGAAGACACTTGATGATGATAATGCTGACTTTTTGAAGTATTAGGAGTAAGGAAAAAAATATGATCTTTAAGCAGTAATATTCAATGTGGCAGGATCCTTTGAAAGGTAAATGTTAAAGATTTGCAACTAGATTTATACAACCAAATGTTACCAGGTTTACAACTAGAAACTGAAGACTAGGGGACTTAAATGATTTGTCCAAGGTCACAAAGATAGGAAGTAAAGTGAGGTCCTTTCAGAGACAGTTTATTAAGGCTTATCCAATAGCTGTTCGCATGTCCAATAAACGAATATTTTAAGGATCTATCATTTCATTGGTACAGGGACCCTCACTATCAATAAACAACACAATTCTCGATAACTTTAGTAGGTGATCTTTGAGTAATGCTTTGAACTAAAAAAAAATTCATTACCCTGAGATCTGCCTGGTGATGGTTGGTCGTCAGATAAGAGACAAACTATATTAATGGCCAGTGATGCTTGCTGATTTATTGGTAGGTATTTTACTATTGGTTTTAATACCAGAAGCCATGTTCAGTTTGGTAGAACCTGACAGAGCACGTACTCTACTGACATAGCCTTAAGAACCCAGGTCACCTTCATGCCATGTGGGAAAATTAGGGAAGAGATTTTAAAGTCAAATAGAAAGTGGTAATATGTATTATTTAACTATATTTTTAAATTTTATTTTACTAACATTTCCCAATTTTATTTTAATCTGGTTTGGGAAACACCAGAGAATGCTGTGAGTTGTACATGGTGTATAATGGTGTATAGCTCTGCATTAGAGGTTTTAGTTGAAGGCTTGCTTATCTAAACAATACTTAACTACTTACACTGCAACTCTAGAATTATTGTGTTTTCAAAAGTATAAGGAATTTGAGTTTTACCAGAAATAGTTGGAGAGCAACACTTATACTAATTACTTATGTCAATTATGATCTGACAGAAAAGATAGTATATAAAGTTAGAAAGCAGTTACTATTAAGCAGTTACTAGTAAGGTAAGAGAGAGAACTCAAATGTTGGAAATTTCATGACAAAATTATTTGTTCTTCCCAAAGTTAAACTTTTGCTAGTAATATTTTACTTACATTCTGAAATGCAAGTTTTATTTATAATTTAAGCACATATTTTTAGACATATTTATTTAAACATGCATTCACATTCCAGAGAAATTTAATTCACTTTACATTGTTTAAGCAATCACTAGGTATAAGACACCGTGTGAAACAATGGAAAATGATAAAAATGAGTCATATATTTAAATCCCTGAGAAACTTATCCTTTTTTGAGGAGGATATGATATGAACATAGGTTGTAAAGTGTATCACAAAGTGGAGAGAGATGGGTACAAAAGAGATTACTTAACAAAATGCTTTAGAAAAATTTGCAGCTGAAAATAATTCTCTTCCTCCTCAAATTTAGATATTTAAAAAAAAAATCAATCTTAGAGCTTTAAGTCCTAGTTAGTTATTTTATTATTCCTAATAAAAATTTTAGTATGTTCTCCATTTGAAAACCATTCCTTAAAATTTTAATATATTTGTCCATCTAGTCTAACACAATATAACACTACAAACATTTTTGGCTTATCTCCCTCTTTCACTAGGTCTTAGATCATCAATCAAACAATTCTGTAATGCCTTAGAGGAAGCAATATTGGCTTGCCTTATTTTTGTGCCTCTCCCCTTTTTGCTTTTCCAATATAGTTCCCTTGTGCTTTTAGCCAGCCAAAGGATTCCACAGCATTCACCCATGGCAGCCATTAAACTTTGTTCAAAAACTATAGTCAATGGGAATAAAAACTTCCAATTAGCTATTTATAAACCAAACTCTAAAAGCCCCTTCCATCAAAGCTACTATGGAAACCTAAGGTAACCAGTTTAATGCACAGCAAACAAACCAACAAACTCACAGGTAACATCCTGTAACAGAAAATTATTTTTACAAAATTAGAATTTTATTGTGTAAACAAAGTCAGCCAAGCTTGTACTAACTATGGTTTTAATTTATCTTAACAGGACATTATGTTCGAAATATCTGTGTGTATGGATTGGGAGATCTGCAATGGATTATTGAATCCCCTCATTTATTCGCTAACAAATTTGAGCTTGCAACATATCCACTTGTGATGGAATGCTTAGAGAGAAGATATAGACTTAAAGTACTAAATCAGGCAGAGGTCCCTTCAGAATCACATTGGCATTTACAAGAGACTTCCCATTTTAATATGAAAATAAATATTTGATCAGCAAGTAATACATACTGTCAAGAATAAAGAGAGAAACTATCAAGCTTTCTAATTCACTTTTTTATTTTGAGTGCTGTTCCTTTAATTACAAGGGAACACAGCTTTAAATAAGATGAAATAAGTACAAAAATAATGAAAATGTAGATATCCCCCAATGATATACAGTTTAGGCCTAAAACCATTAAAAGTTGAACAATGGATTTAGAAATGCAGAATGTTATATACTGAACTTTCATAAATTCAAAGAAAGCAAAGAAAAAGCAAAATGTGCCATTATTTATTGAAGAAATTCTAAAAGTTCAAATTGCTTCACATGATTCATTGAAAACTAAAATTACCCCTTAATATAGTTCTAGAATAATTAACAAGCATTTACTAAATAGTAAGCACTGGAAATGTTCAAGAACAAATCAAGGGAAAATAAAGGCTGGATAAAATGAGATCATATTTTAAAATTCTATGCTATCTTACAGAAAAAAAAAATAGACATATTTTCCCCCTCCAATGAGGCAATGGGGTTAAGTGACTTGGCCAGGGTCACACAACTAGGAAGTGTTAAGTGTCTGGGGACAGATCTGAACTTGGGTCCTCCTGAGTTCAGGCTGGTATTCCATCCTCTGTGCTACCTCGCTGTCCCAAAAACTATATATTTTAGAGTTCATCTATAGTTACTCTTAATAGTAAATCAAGCAACCTTATAAGATTGCTGAATATAATGAATATTGTATTTCTCTAAAAGAAAAAGGAATCTATTATGGTAAACAGTCATTAAGCAGCTTATTGTTTATCTCAAGATTGTCAACTAACCATTTAATATCACTATTTGGTCTGAATCATTCTCCAAATCAATGATGGATATTTAACCAATGGCTATCTCTCTCTTGAGGAGATAAAGTTATAAAGTATCTTTCCTCCAAAAGAGTTCAAAGTAACTCAGAACAACAAAAACTGAATCTGTGCGCGCGCGCACGTGTGTGTGTGTGTGTGTGTGTGTGTGTGTGTGTGTAATACAGTAACAACACAAGGAAAAACAATAAAGAAAATAAGGAAAGAACCAAGACCAAGTGGTATTGAAAAGGAAGGGCATCATAGAAAAACATATGAAATATAAGCAAATTATGAAAGCCCTCAAAGCTACCCAAAGTGGTAGCAGAAATATTAAGACATTGCCCTTGAAAGCTAGTTGAAGAAAACAGAATAATCTACTAAATGAAGAAAAATGGGTAACACAACAGATGAACAAAAACTCCTTTTATATCTTCCGAGGTAAAGAATACAACCCTGTATTTTCTGTTATACAAAGAAATAGGGAAAATGAATTTTAAAATTAAGAATATTAGAGCAGAACAGATTCCTAAGAGATCGAATCCAATGTCCAAATTTTAGAGATGAAGAAATTAAAATCCAGAAAGGTTAAAAGTCATATTGCCTAAGGTTGTACCAGATTAATAAGCAAAAATGAGATGAAAAATCTGGTCTTCTAACATGTTGTCCTCAAGCATTTTTCCCTGCTTCCCAATGTCTTTCAGCTGATATAGTGTTCTACTGAGGGCACAGTTTGACTTAAGACTACAAAAGCCTTTTTCTTTTTAAAGAATGATGCTCAGACTACTAAGAGAATTAATAATTCTACTTACTAATTAGAACATAGCAGAAAATAATTAAGTATTTTCTGAAGTGCAGCTATAAGCAGAGGTAAGTGAATTCATAAAATTAATGAAAAATAAGCATTGAATATTATGCAAAAGTACAATAAATACTATTAAAAGGACTCTGTGTTAAATAGTTTCAGGGTTTTTTGGACATTCTTCTATGGTTAGCTAGGTGAGCTTGAAAGAAATGCCAGTTTCTATTTTGCTTTGAAAATATATCATGGATCCATATAAAATAAATGTGTCATTTATTTTTGTTACTGGAAAAAAATAGGACTTGAATAGTTAACAGACAATATGGCTCTGGAAGTATTATTTAGGATAATCACAAACTCAGACTCGTAAAGAACGGGTGAAGCAAGATGATCATCATGCCCTTGGATAATAATATTCACTACAGAACCTGGAAATTAGAATAAACTTTACAATGTGCAATGAAGTTTCTTCTCTTATTTAAAACATATGCACACACACACCTAAAATCTGTAGTCCATATGGTTATAACTTCTTTGTTGTTTCTCCTAACAAAATACACTCACCTATAAGTTGTTATTTTAGCAGGATTTTTTTATAATACAGAAGACATCATTTTACAAATATTTCACTTTCTTAACCTAAGCAGTCTGAAAAACTAGTTAAGTTTACTATTACTAAATATATTACGAATGTATCATAGAATGCTGCATTGTTTAGTGCTGTGCAACTTACATTCACCCCAATTTGTTTCTCATTACTACATGAGGCACAGAACACTGTTGGGAATACAATTAAATTTTCTTTTTAATATAAACAAATCATTAGTAAACAGAAAACCTAGCAACCACATCTCTTAGGAACCCATTTTCTAAAACCATTGCTCATCCTATCTGTTTTAAAGAACTAGGACAATTTCAAACACTACAGCCTTGTGTATTAAATTGGTTATCAAGATAATCAATGGTAGAATGGATAAAAAAGTTGTCATTCACTTGTCAACTATCACCCATGTTCAGACACTCAAGATTTGAAAGCTTCTCTGGCAGAGGTAACAGAATAAAATGGTTCATTAATTCACTGTCAAAGATAAACACTGTCAAAGATAGCCTATGTGAGACAAATATGTGTAGTAATTACAAAGATTAAATCTTAGGACAAAAACCATAATGACTATTACATATTGCAGTTAATACACACTGGAGAGCTTTTCCATTTTAGTGAATTTAAAATTTGGAAACTTTGTAGAACTAGAATTTTGGTTTTTGCATTGGTATTATTTGAAAGAAAATACTGTTTAGACAATTTAATTTTGGCTCTTATAGAAATAAAAAATCTTACAGGTGGAAATCTAGTCCAACTCCCTCCCTGACAGCTTAAGAAATTGAGGCCTACAGAAGTCAAGTGACTTGCTCATAGTACAAAAGAGAGTGATGGAGACAAGAGTACAACTCCAGACCTTTAGTCACTGGCTTTTTCTACTAACCACCTACCTAGTCATTTGCCATATCTCATCAAATTATATTGTGACCAAGAGAACAAGAAATTATATTCAAAAGGCACTAATTTTTCAGATTTTTTCCCAGTATTTCAAAATACTGAAGACTAGAAGCATAACATATCCTACCATTTTAAAAAAATGTAAATTATTGAAAAGATTTAAAAAATTTTAGATTAAAAAAATCCTTATATCTAATTTACTTCCTGATTCAAATACAAACTTTTTAAAAAAATAAATTAAGTTTGTCTCTTCTCTAAAGTTCAACTGGAATAAATTAAAACCCATTCTATCTAGAAAAATGAATACTTACTCCCTTTATCTTAATTAGAGGAATATATAAAATAAAAAATCTGTAAAGAATTGTTCTGCTAGATATTTTCTTCTATTACTGTCAATTCTAAAAATTGCATCTTTATCTAAATTGCATATCTTTTCTCATACCAATACCTAGCACTGTGCTTGACACATAATAAGCATTTAAAAACATGTGTTAAATAAAGTGAAAATTAAGTCAACCAACTCAAAACACAATTTTATATTAATTTAAAATAAATTTTCTGTAATGTACTGACATACTACAAGTACTGGAGAGGGCAAGCACCAATCAGCACCAGAAAATGAAACTGACTATGCTAACAGACAGAAAAGAGCTGGTTAATGGCTATTTCCATTATCAACAAACTTGCCTTCAACTTAAACCTCTACCCTTTATGTTCCATTCATCTTCTGATGTTCAAGAAGATCAAGCTTTGCACAGAAAGACACTTCATTTCTCACCACCTTTCCCAGTGCTTAGGTATACCTTCTTTCCTGTTCCCTGACAGGTCAGGTGTTATGAACCAGAACTCTGAACTTAAAACAAGGATTCTTATAAGGTGTTAAGTCAGTGGAATTATTAAGATAATGTTTGTCTAGTTTAGTGTGGTGCTTAATAGCTCTCTAGTTTAGTACATGTACTCAGTAATTAATATAGTTCCACAAGATTCACACCTATGATAATGGAGTATTTAACAGCCAGCAAGGACTGGACGAGATTCATTCTATCTTCCGTCAAGCTCTTGGTGGCTTTCCTGGGGGACTAGGAGGCTGGAGACAGAGCCAGAGAAGACAAGCGGACTGGAGGAGGGACCTCAAGTTCTCAGAGCCAAGGAGAGAGAGATTCATTTCCATCTTCATCAGCCTTGTGGTGGCTGGTGTGGCCTCCTGCATTTTCTCCACTGAAACCAAGTCCCCTCTGAAGGCCAAAAGAAACCTAGTTAAGCACCAGGGGAAGGAGGCAATAAAGACTTTTGGACTTTAACATCTGTCTATTCTTATGGTGATTACTCTGCTGAAAGGAAGGCTTCTCCAAGACCTCCAGAAAATCAAAGGAGAACACTATAGTCAGGAAGGAAGAATCAGCAAATTTTTTTCTTCCCTTTATCACATCCAGATTCTCCTATCATTCAGTAATCTTTCCTCTTCTGAAAATTACTCTAGTCAGAAATAGCACTTAGTCAATTATCCTGTTTCTATCAGTATATACTAGACCTTAGATCCTCTTCTTTCCTTTCTAAAGAGTTCAGAATTAGGCTCATAGTTTTCCTCTCCACACCAATTACTCCTCTTGTACAAAAGCACTTCAACATACAAGCTGGTGTTCTCTCAAACATTAATCTTCTCAACTCCTATCACCTACTTCTTGACTACTTCAGCCAAAAACAAAGACTGTCATACCACTGATCTCACCATTATACAAAAGTATTTCACTTCACTGATTAAAAAGAAGGATGGAAGAAAGGTAACAAGCATTTACTAAGCACTTATAATGTGGTAGTCACTGTGCTAAGCATTGGAAATAAAAATATAAGAAAAAAGAAAAGACACTCCATGTCTGTGATGACCGTTACATTCTTATGGGGAAAGACAACAAATGTGGCACCATAACAAACAAGGTACCCAGTACAGATAGATACAATATCTGGAAGCCAAGGTTAGTGTTGGGAGGAGAATAAAGGCAGGAGTAACACGTTAATGGGAAAAACTGAATAGAGCTTATGAAGGGATGTTCCAAGCTGAGAAGGCCAAAAGGATGGCTAAATGCTCTAGGAACCATTGGAGGTTGATGAGACAACACGATTTGTAGATCAGAAAGAGGTAGACTGAATAAAATAGTGTAGTCCAAGGCCCCTCACAACAATAATCTAAGAACATAAGACAAAGCAGTCAATGGGAAATAAGAGAAACCATAGTAGGTCATCTTTTTATTGCAAGGACACTAATTAAACTTATAAACAAATAGTAATCAAGGCAATTCAAAAGTTTGAAAAATAGAAGAAATTGCCAGGATGTATAAGTTCTGGATTAAAAAAAAAAAAAAAAAAAAAAAAACACTTTACAAGTACTCAAAAAGAAAACATTCAAGTACTCAGGAACTAGTCAAGATCACACATGATTTAGCAGATACAACTTAAAGGAATAGAGGGCATAGATTATGATATTACAAAAAACAAAAGATATAGGTTTATGACTAGGAATAACTTACATAGTAAAATTGAGTTGTTATCTTGGGGGGGGTGAAATTTTATTGCAACAGAGGACTTGCATGCATTTCTAATGAAATGACAAATAACTAAAATGCAAATACAGAAGTAAAAATAAAAATAAAAAGGTAAATACAAAAGTAAGCAATCAGAAAATACTTTGTAAAGATTAAGTATTAATAGGGGGTGAGAGGGGGAAGAGAAAAAATGATATAACTTAAGACCTATAATATCAAGAATCAGAGAAGGAATTGAATAAATAGGGGTCTTAAGAGTGATTTTTATTATGTTTTGATGATCTTGAAAGGGAAGTAAAGCACACACTGGGGAAGAAAAACAGAGGAATGGGGGAGGCATATATTCTTTCACATAATCAAGAAGCACAAGTTGAAGTGTATATAAATGAGGAAAGGGTAAGGGGGAAAATCATGGTAGTAGCTGAGCATTACTTTCTCACTTTCATCTGAACTGTTCAGGAAATGATAGAATATACACATGCAAATGTTTTGGTACATAAATATATTCAACTCAACAGAGAAACAGGAAGGAACACAGAGAGAGGAAAGGTGAAAATAAAAAGGAAGCAAAACTAAGTATATAGAGGAATGATCTGATGACAGGTTTAGAAGGAAAAAAAGAAAGGGGTATGGGTGAGAGGAACTGAATAGGGCAAGATTCAAGAAACTGTTTTCATCAAACAGAACACTGGTGCTGAACACACTCCTATTCTATCCCCCTCTTTTTCTATGTAAAGAAGGAGATGGGAGCAAAGAAGGAGGTACAATGGGATACAGGGAAATACAGAAAATTTAAAAGCTTTGGCATAAATAAATCCATTGCTGCTAAAATTCAAAAGGAAATAATTAACTGTGGGGAAAAAAACTGCAGCAAGTTTCTTTGATAAGTTTCATTTCTAAGATATGTAAGGAACTGATTCAAATTGATAAGAATAAGAGTTACTCCCCATCTAATAAGCTGCCAAAGGATATGAACAGGAAGTTTTCATAAGAAAAAATTCAAGCTATCAACAATCAAGTGGAAAAAATGCTCAAAATCAATAATGATTAAAGAAATACCAATCAAAGCAATACTATTAAGTTCCATTTTACATCCTTTAGATTGGTAAATTGGGTGGGGGATGGGGGGGAGGAAAATGAATAGAGTTAGAGGAGCTATGAGAAAATAAGTTCACTAATGTACTAATAATGGAGCTGTGAACTGCCTCAGCCATCTTGTAAAGAAATTTGCAAACTATGTCCCCCTTCCCCACCCAAATCATTCAACTGTACATATATGCCTTTGACTCAGCAAATCACTACTAGGCCTATAAGTTATCGTAGGGTATACCTCAAGAAATACCTTAAGGAAATCAAAGAAAAAGGGAAAAGATCCATATATACAAAAATATTTATGGCAACTCTTTTTGTGGTCGCAAACTAGGGGGAAAATAGGAAGTGCCCATCAACTGGGGAATAGCTGAACAAATTGTAACATATGAATGTAAGAGACAACTATTGTGCTAAGAAATAAGGTTTCAGAGAAACTCTGGAAAATGTGTATGAACTAAGGCAGTGTGAAGTGAATATTCAATATTGGAAAAATAATTTTTAAAGACTTATCTGATCAATCCTGAATCCAAAAAATTAATGAAGAAGAATGAACTTCCTTACAAGAAAGTAATGGACTAATATATAAAAATAAAATACAAATTTTTGGACACTGCAAATATAGCAATGGTTTTGTTTCATTATGCAAAACACAAAATCACATTTTTTTATTAGTATTCTCCAATATCGGGCATACTACTTGATATACAGTAATGTGCCACCTAATAAATACTTTTGCATTCATTTATTTATAATGAGTATTTTACTGTGTCTTATCAAAACTTTGTATTCTCCCACTAGAGTTGTTTTCCTTGCAAATAGCAGCTGTGATAAATGTATGTAGAATAAATAAATGGGAAACATTAAGGCTATTTTTCCTGGCAATATTATTATTATTATTATTATTATTATTTTTGCTGAGGAAATTGGGGTTAAGTGACTTGCCCAGGGTCACACAGCTAAGAAGTGTTAAGTGTCTGAGGCTGGATTTGAACTCAAGTTCTCCTGACTTCAGGGCTATGCTCTATCCACTACACCCCCTAACTGCCTCCTGGCAATATTATTATAATAATAGTCAGATGAACTCCAACCTGACATTTCCAACTGTAACGTTAGGACTAGCTTTCTGGAGGTCCTTTGGACGGGCCTTGGTCTCAGCAGGATAGACACCACGAGAATGGTAAAGAATAGAGTCTAGATTCTTTATTCTGACCCAGTCTTGATCTTAGTGCAGGAGGCATGAGAGCTACCACGAGGCTGGTCAAACATAGAACGTCTCTCTTCCAGTCCTTCGTAGCTTTTATATACATACCTTATTGTAATTATCTCATTACAGCATACTGATTATATGTGAACTTAAAGAACCATTACATCTTCATGCTAAGTACTAAGTAAATACATGAACTGGAGAACCATCATCTCATCAATTTCACTGAGTTAACACCTTGTTTCAAGCGGACTTCTCCAGAATTCCTGCTCTCTACACCAACTACCTTTTAAGCATCTCAAACTGGAAGTTCAGTAGACACGTTAAGCTTAACATGTGCAAAACAAAATTCATTTTTTCCTCAAAATTTACTGTCCTCTTGATCCCACAGGCTCCAATGTAGGTGCCATCCTGGTTTCCTCACTATCTTCCACACATATACATATACACACTCTCAAGCTGTTTTCAAAGCCTACTGATTTCATCTTTGCAACATCTCTTGAATTTGCTGCCTTCTCCAGGGACTATGACACCATTCTAGTGCAGGCCCTCATTGTCTCACCTCTTGATCACTACAATAATGAACTGGTAGGTCTGCCTATTTCAGGTCTCTCCTCATTCCAAACCATCCTCCAATCAGCCACTACAATGATTTTCCTAAAATACAGATCTGATCACATCAAACAATCTGCTGATTATCTCAGCAAACTAATATGGCTTCTTATTGCCTTCAAATATAAAATGATCTGTTTGGCTTTCAAATGTTTATAACCTAGCCCTCTCCTACCTTTTCAATCTTCTTAAATCTTACTCCCTTAACATATACCCTTTGATTCAGTGACACTGGCCTGCTGGTTGTTCCCAAACAAGACATTCAATCTCTCAGCTTCAAGCATTTTCTTTGGATATTCCCCATGCCTAGAATGCTTTCCCTCTTGGTTTCCATCAAGTTCCCAAATAAAATCTTACTTTTTGTAGGAAGTTTTCTCTAAACACTCTTAATTCTAGTGCTCGCCCTCTTTAAATTATTTCCTTTTTATGCTACAACATAGTTTGTTTTACATATACTTTGCGTAAGTCTCCCCCATAAAACTGTAAACACTCTGGGGGCATGGACTATTGTTTGCTTTTTTTGTGTGTATCCCCAGTGCTTAGCAGAGTGCCTGGCACACAGCAGGCTCTTACTGTTATCTTGATTGATACTACCACTATCAACACTTATGAACTTTCCTGGCTTATCACAGAGCTATTTGTGACTTCTCAGTTATATAAAGTTGTAGAACCATGCTCTGTGCCAAATCAAATGCTATTCTCAATAAACTATATGGCAGAAATAATGGATTTCATAGAATTTACTTACTGTATGACAAACTTCAGCTTTGATTTCCTTCAAGGCTCGTTCAGAAAATACACAACCACAGCAGCGTAAGAAGCAAAACCTTAAAAATTAAATATAAGAATTATTTATTATTAATACTTACTATAAATAATAATCACAATGTCATCATATTGCAAAGTAACAGCATATTATTACAATTATAATAAATTATAAATACATAATATAAAATATTATGTTATAAATTTGATATTTATTACCTAACATTTGTTGAGCATAATTTGCATTCCTATAATACATCCACATATATCATTTTACAATATCACAGTTTAAAGTGACTGATTCTATATGTAGAAACAAGCCCTGTGAAAAGAGCCATGTCAAAAAGAGAGAGCATCCATCTCCCTTTTTTTTTGTTTAGAAATTCTACTTTTATTCCGTGGAATTACTGTTTCTAAATTTGTGAATTAATTGTCTATAAATCATTGAGGGTTAAATGTATTTTAATAATCTTGCTAGAAAACACATTGTATCCTACAGAAGATTAATATCTTGTAATAAGAAGTTAGATGCCTCCTTTCCTCATGACCCCTTGTGGCTGATTGGGGAAAGACATATACCCCACAAGGCACAATATATGCATAAAGATTTTCCTTATAGAAACCACTCATTCTAGATTTTTCCACAATTCTCATTTCAATAAAAGTGTCTGCACTTAAAAAAAAATCATTTATTTTTAATATACATTGCTTTATGAATCATGTTGTCAGAGAAAAATCAGAACAAAAGGGAAAAACCATGGGAGAGAAAAAAAAAAAAACATAGAAAAAAGAAGTGAATATATCGTGTTAATTTACATTTAATTTCTATGGTTCTTTTTCTGCATTTTCTATGCAAAGTCTACTGGGATTCTTTGAATCACTGAACCACTGACAAGAACCAAGTCTTTTATAGTTGATCATTGCACATTCTTGCTGTTACTGTGTACAATGTATTCCTGGTTCTGCTTGTTTCACCAAGTAACTGTAAATTAACAGTTTGGCTGAAGAGTTGTGAAGACATCTGTCCACAGCAATTTGAAAAGATATTTGACTAATTCATTAGAGGGGACATGATGTATAAAAGTGGAAAGAATACCCATGTGATGAAAGAAATGACTACCTTTTAAGTACTAAAGAGAACAAATTCAAGACTATTTCTTTATTAGTGACAACAAATTTAAGACTATTTCTTTATTACTATCTGCTCGACATAGAGCCAATGCACCAACCGCACGCTCTATAACATTTTTCCACTATGGTAAATTGTAGCTGTAATTACAAGGAAAACAGAATCACTTTATGGGAAACATTTGCCCTTTACTTCCTTTCCCAGGGTCAAGTATATCAGGCAACCAAATAGCTTTAACTGTGTTACATGTGGAAACTAGTGCACAGAAGAGAACATTTAAAAATATACAAAGAACTCTAAAATCCCACATTAAGCTTTCCTACAATAAAACGCTGACTGGGAAGTGAGCAGAACAAGAAGAACATTATACACAGTAACAGTAACATTATGTGATGATCAACTATGACAGATTCAGCTCTTCTTAGCAATGCAATGATCCAAGACAATTCCAAAAGATTTGTGATAGAAAATACTATTCAATCTGAAGAAAGAATGAATGTAGATCAAGGCATACCATTTTCACCTCTTTTTTGATTTTTCTTTCTCATTGTTTTTCCCTTTTGTTATGATTTTTCTTTTACAACATGAATAATAATGGAAATATGTTTAACATGTTTGTATATGTATAACCTATATCAGACTGCCTGTTGTCCTAGGGAGGGAGGAGAGAAGGGAGGGAGAGAGGAAATTTGTAACTCAAAATCTTATCAAAAATTAATGTTGAAAAATATCTCTACATGTAATTGGGAAAAAATACTATTAAGCAAAAAAAAAAAAAAAACCCAAAAAACAAAAAATGCTAATTGGAGTTAGAAGTTACATTACAAATGGATTAATGGTAAATACCCATTTGTGACTTAATAGCACCTTTAGAAGATAAAATCCAAGGCAGGACTTTATACCAATTATTTCAGAATTACTGACCTGTGCCGACCATTCATCTCCAGACCTACAACAGGGCAAATAAATCGAGCACGCTGGAGGTCATCATATTTATCACCTTTTGTATTTCCTTTATCACCACTCCAGGATGGATTATCAGAGAGCTTCAGCTCTGTCACATTCTAGGGAAAAAAAAAAATCAACATTTTAATAGTCAGTTTATATACTATTTCCCCTTAATAATTAATAAAATCAACACCAAAATTATTATTTTGCTCTCTTCCTTCTTATGCCATCTCCTACATAAGGACTATCCTAATCTCCCAATTATTAATGCTTTCTCCCCATCAAAGAAGTTCTCCATATTTACTTATATTTGTGTGTTATTTCTTATTCCACCCATAGGAATGTATCCTTCAGGGTAGGAATAATTTTGCCTTAAAAAAAAATCTTTGTTATCACCAATAAATAATAGATTTGGAACATACTAAATGAATATTAAATGTTACCAAATGAATAAATGAATCATATCATCTAAGTAGCTCCAAATCTGAAGAGAATATTACTCTAAAATTAGGAAAAGAATAAGTGTTTTACTTATCCACAGATGAACTTAGTTCATACATGATCATTTTAAATTTCAATTTTCAACTTAATCTAAGTAACATATTGAATATCTGCTAAATGCAAAGCTCTATTTTACTGTATTTTGAGAGAAAGACATAACTTTCATAATTAAAAATTAAATCTTGAGACAAAAACTCCAATGATCCTAATAATAAAAGTACTTTCTTTTCTCTTTATGAAAGAAATATCACTAATAATAATAAAAATGAAACAGAGTATGACATAACAAGAAAAAAAGAGAATTCTGAGAATTAGGAGACCATCCAGACCCCAACCTTCCCATTGACTAGCTGTGTGACTTTAAAGCAAGTCACTCAATTCTTACACCTCAGTTTTCTCCTGACCAAAATGAAAGGGAAGCATTTGATATTTATATTCCATTTCTGATCTAAAATTCTATAAAATTATTTTCTACATCTAACACAATAGAAACTGTCCATTAACAGTTACAAATATTATGTGTTATTTATATGATAGTTTATAACTTTAAAGGCTTTTTTGACATCCATTATTGGATTTAATCTATCACAAACATTGTAGAGAAGGTAAATATTATACCCATTTTAATTATGCCCCATTTCTGAGGACATTAAGTGACTAGCTTAGAGTTATACAGTAAATTAATGAAACTGTTACTGGAACTCACTTCTTATGATTCCCATCTTTAAGTATACTAGTAAGAAAGTAAACATTTGTGACCCTTGAATTATTTCAGAATTATTAGTATTACCTTAATGCTCTTAATGTGAGATGCTGCCTGTCCAAGAGCTTTGTCATTAGATTTGTCCAATAAAAACTCAATGACTGCATCTTTGTTATAAAGTCTGTAACAATAAAAAGTAGTAAAAAGTTATAATTATAGATAATATCTGTGCTAAGGCAGATTCATCAAATACTTAAAACAGTAATAAGGATGGCATAAAACTGCATTTGACAATTCCATTGTCAATGGAATATGATGGTTCTTTTTAAAGTATTTCAGACAAATATAAACAAAAATGTATTGTTTATCAGTAACTATGTGTATAGTGAATAGTGTGTTCAAGGAAGGCAACTAATTTAAAAAGTGATCTTAGGAGGACAGGATTGGATTTGAAGAATTTGATTCAAATGTACTTGAGAAAAAAGAAATACAAAAAGAAAATCTACAAGTAGACAATAGCCCTAAATTTACTTTAAATTCATTTTTAAAAGAAAGTGATAATTCAAATAACACAAGCATACCTGCCAAGTTCACAAGCTACTATTGGTCTTCTTAGAATTTCTTGACTTAATGTACAATAGTTCCATTGGGCCACTAATTCAGCATTTTTGTCCACCTAAGAAATGAAAAAAGAAAAAAAATACATTTGTTTTTAAATTACTTCCACTTTCTGTTTGATATGTGGTTCAGATTTCTTTTCTATTATTTATTTATTCATTCCACTTCAATGAAACATAGAATGATCACACACGGGATCTCATCACTAACCGCAAATATTTCACTTCCTTAATTAGAAACTCTGACATTCCTCTACCTGACCACAATATTCCATAACTCTATCTCTCTCTGTTCTATCTCTCCTAAACCAATACTTCATGTTCACTGACATGTTCACTAACATCTCCAATCTCTTTATTTTCCTAGATCATTAGGTGCTTCTCTAACTCCCTTTTCCAATTTCAACCTTATAGTTAGCCATATGAACTCCATAATATTGCTCCTTTTAGAAAAAACAAAATAGAAAAAGACTAAAAAGAAAAAGAAAGAAAGAAAAAACACATTATCATGTTCTCAGCAGAACATCAGGGAGGAATTTCCATTTCAAGAAAGCATATAATAATAGAAGACACTGTATTTATAACTGCCAATCTTATCTTTGCTTCCTTGTAGATTTTCTTTTGTTTTCTGCTATGCGTGTTGACTTTATTCTTTTTTTCCTCTTTCAGAGAAAAACCCTAGATTTTCTCCCTAAGCAGGCTGCAGTTAAGCTCAAATTTATATATACATTTATATGTACAAAACCTTCATGTACACATACACACACACATATATATATACACAAATACACAGATATATACATCCTTCTAAAACAATTTAACATGGTACATTTCTCTCTTCTATTCTGGAATCCCCTGTTCTATCCTGACTCATCTCTTTCCAAACTTTATCACCGGATAGCTATTCTTACTCCTTTATTCTTTTTCACAGATAATTTAAGGGAATAACACAACTGTACTCAATAAGTACATTATAAACTCATATTACTAGGGCAGGTAGGTGGTGCAATGGATAGAGCGCCAGCCCTAAAGTCAGGAGGACCTGAGTTCAAATATGACCTCAAACACTTAACACTTCCTAGCTGTGTGACCCTGGGGCAAGTCCCTTAACCCCAATTGCCTCAGCAAAAACAAACAAATAAATTCATATTACCCAATTTCAACTGGACCTTCATTGCAGCAAAACAGACCTTTTATTTCTTTTATTAAATTCCTTGTCTTATTCCCCAGATATTTTTCTTAACCTTTTCTTCTCTCCTCAAATCTCACATACTTCCCCCTTCCCTACTCTTTTTTCAGAAAACCTTGCCTCTTACTTTACTGAGAAAATTCAGGCCATTTGACATGAATACTCTCTTCTTCCATTCTCTTCATTTCAAAATTCCTTGATTTATCCTTCACTCAGGCCCAGATATGACAATAAGGTGGATCTTATCTTTCCAAGGCCAGCCTCTACAGGCACATTTGACCTCATCTCTTTTTTTCTTCTTCAGTAGATTGTCCTTTACACACTTGAATCTTCAACTTCTCTCAATCTAACGGTTCCTTTCCTATTTGTTTTTCAAACAAGACCAACTCTACTACATTCTCAAAAAAAAAAAAAAAAAAAAAAAAACCTTTCACTAAACCCAACCACTCCCTTAAGTTATCATTAAATATATCTCTTCTCTTCCTTAGTCAAACTAATAGAAAAATCACTCTATACTCACTGCCTCCACTACCTTTCTTCTCACTTACTCCTCAATCCTCTGATATCAGGCTTTTGACTTCATCACTCAACTGAAACTACCTTTTCCAAAATCACCAATGATTTGTTAAAATCGAATGGTCTTTTCTTAATCCTCTTCCTTTCAAGGTACCTTCTCCATTTGACAATGCTTAACCACTCTTTTCCTTGGATCCTCTCTCCAATCTAGGTTTTCATGTATTACTCTCCTGTTTCTCATCCCATTTGCCCAATTGATGGCTTTTTCTTCAATTCCTTTGCTGGTCCACCATCCATATCAAATTCTCTAAGTGTGGGTGTTCCCCAAGGTACTGACCTAGGCCCTTTTCTCTCTCTACAATTTCTCTTTAGGTAACCTCATTGGATCATGTAAGTTTAATAAAATCATTCCTGTGAAGACTTGCAGCTCTATATATCCAGTTCCAATTATCTTCTTAAGCTTAGTAGTTGCTTACTAATCTTAAACTAAATGTCTCAAAGACATCTCAAACATTTTGGCTTGAACATGTCCAAAATGGAACTCATTATATTTTCCCCAAACCCTGTTCTCTTCCAAAGTTTCCTATTTTGATGAAAGATTTCACCATCTGGAATTGTGAAATAATCCAACCATTCTGGAGACTAATCTGGAACCAGGCCCAAAGGGCTATAAAACTCTGTATACCCTTTAACCCAGCAGTGTCATTACTGGGTCTGTATCCCAAGGAAATCATCAAGGAGAGGAAAGGACTCACATGTGCAAAAGTGTTTGTAACAGTTCTTTTTGTGCTAGCAAAAAATTGGAAAATGAGCAGATACCCATCAATTGGGAAATAGCTGAAGAAGCTGTGATATATGAAGGTAATAGAATATTATTATTAAAAAATGATGAACAAGCTGATTTTAGAAAGGTCTAGAAAAATTTACATGAATTGATCTTGAGTGAAACAAGCAGAACCAGGAATAAATTGTATACAGTAACAGCAAGAATGTGTAATGATCAGCTATGAAAGATTTGATTCTTCTCAGTAGTTCAGTGATCCAAAGCAATCCCAATTGACTTTGGATGGAAAATGCCATCTGCATCCAGAAAAAGAACTAAGGAGCTCTGAACATAAATCAACACATGCTACATTTACTTATTTTTTCTGTTTTTTTTTTTCTCTTTCCCATGATTTTTATCTCCCAGCATGATTCATAAAGTAATGTATGTTAAAAATTAAAAACAAAAGACAAAGCTCATTTCCTAAGGACATTGTTGAAAGAAAAGGAAAAAAAGCATTTGTAGCCAAAAAAAAAAAAAAAAAAAAAAAAAAAAAAAAAAAAAAAAAAAAAAAAAAAAAAAGAAAGAAAGAAAGAAAAAAAAGAAAAGAAAAGAAAAGAAAAAAAGAACAGGTTCCACCACCCTTCCAGTCTCACAGGTTTCAAACTTGATATCATCCTCAGTATCACCCCACATATCCAATCAATTGCCAAATCTTAGCATTTCTACCTTCTCAACATGTCACTTCTGATTTTCTCTCTCTCCTTACAGCTACCAGTTTCATTCAGATCTTCATCATCTGTCACCTAGATTATTTCTTACAGCATTCTAAAAGGTGTCCTTGCCTCGAGTCTTTTCCTGTTACAATCCATTTTATATATTGCTGCTAAAGAAATTTTCCTTAAATGAAGATCTGACCATTTTACTCCTTACTCAATTAATTGCAGTGACTATTGTCCTCAATGATAAAATACAAAATATTCCTCTAGTTAGCTTTTAGAATTATTCACAATCTCTTTCCAAATACCTTTTTGGCTTCACTGGAATTTGGTCAAACTGGTCTACCAGTCTTCATACCCTGCCTCTTTGTCTTTATACTGACTGGCTCCTATGGCTAGAATGAATTCCTCATCTCTGCCTCACATGTTTCCATTTTTTTTTTCCTTCAAGATATAGCTTAACATTCTATGTAATGGGGATAAATTAGAAGCATTCCCAATAAGATCAGGGATGAAATATGATTGCCCACTATCACCATTACTATTAAATATTGTATTAAAAATGTTAGTTAAGAGAAGGAATTAAAATAGATGAGGAAACAAAATTATCACTCCTTCCAAATGATGGTATACTTAGAGAATCCTAGAGAATCAACTAAAAAACTACCAGAAACAATTAACAACTCCAGCAAAGTTGAAGGATAAAAAAAAAAAAAAAAAATTCACGTAAATCATCGGCATTTCTATATGTTACCAACAAAGTCCAATAGCAAGAGATACAAAGAGAAATTCCACATAAAATTACTGTAGATAATATAAAATATTTGGGAGTCTACCTGCCAAGACAAAGTCAAGAACTATAAAAAAAAAAAAATTACAAAACACTTTCCACACAAATAAAGTCAGATCTAAACAACTGTAAAAATATCAGGTGCTCATGAGCAATATAATATAATATAATAATATAACAATATAATATATAATATATTATATAATAATATATAATAATATAATAAAAATGACAATTCTACCTAAATTAATCTACTTATTCAGTACCATACTAATCAAATTGTCATGAGTTACTTTACAGAGCTAGAAAAAATAACAAAATTCACCTGGAAGAACAAAAGGTCAAGAATTTCAAGAGAATTAATGGAAAAAAATGCAAATGAAGGTAGCCTGGTTATACCAGATCTAAAACTATACTATAAAGCAGTGGTCTTCTAAACCATTTGATACTGGCTAAGAAATAGAGCAGTGGATCAGTGGAATAGGTCTGGTTCATGAGACACAACAGTCAATGATGATTGTAATCTAATAATTGATAAATCCAATTTTGGGATAAGAACTTATAAGCTGACAAAAATTGCTGGGAAAATTGGAAAATAGTATGGCAGAAACTAGGGACTGACCAATGTCTGACATCTATATCATGGTAAAGATGACATAAAGGTTAAAACTATCTGTCAGATCTGTGGAGAAAGAAGGAAGATTTAGAGAACATTATGGAATGTAAAATGGATAATTTTGATTAAATTAAATTAAAAAGGTTTTGTGCAAACTCTTTTGTACAAACAAATCTTATAGCCAAGATTAGAAGGGAGGCAAAAAACTGGGGAAATTTTTTTTTTTTATATCCAAGAGCTATGATAAAGGTCTCATTTCTAAAATATAGAGATAAATGACTCAGATTTATAAAAATACAAGTCATTCTCTAAATGATAAATGGTCAAAGGATATGAATAAATTAGAATTAAGCATTATTTCCTATAGGAAAGCCTTTTCTGATCCTACAACTACTAACTGGCATACCCCTTCTTAGACTTTCTCCATATTGAATTACTTTATATTTGCGTGTTTTCACTCTTTTCATATTTGAATGAACGAATAAATAAAGCATTTGTTAAACATTTACAATATGCAAAGCATTGTGTTAAGTGTTAGGGATACATTGAAATGTCCCTGTTCTCAAGGGCTCATATAATAATGAAGGAAGTTTCAGCTACAAAGGTCCCAGAGTCTTTAGGAAGCAGTGGCAAAGCAAATGGGAATGCTGCTTCTTTTATGTCATTTCCACTGAAAAATCAGACAGGTTTCTGATGTTAAATCAGGTCTTTGATGATAACTTTGTTTTCTGGGTCTTCAACAGATGTGACTGTAACAGGGAAAAAAGCAATTGTTAGGCCTCATCTCAAAAGAAGTTGCTTCCTTATGTCAAGCAGTGGGCTGTAAACACTGCTATTCCCAAAGTTCTTAGGCTTTGGGTTCTAGGCTGTCTCCATCGAGATCTGGGGAGGTGTGTGGGGGTGGGGAGGGGTAATACCAAGGTGGTAGTAGTAGTTAGACCTGGCTCCTATCTCTTCCTGAGGGTGCCTTGGTACTTCAGCCAGGCTGGCTCCTCTGAATTGTGTATGGCAATTAGTTGGCAGCTGGTGGGGATGAATGGCCCTTCAGAGAATTTGCTTCCCCAGTAGCAAATAAATATTTATTCTGTATATACTTGTTTCTCCCACTAGAATGTAAGCTCTACAATAAAGACTTTCATTTTCTGTATTTATATCTTCAGCACAGAGCAAAATGTTTGGCACATAGAAGGCATTTAATAAATATTTGTCAGTTGATAGATGAATATAAAGACTTGATTATAGAATTTTATAATTATAGAATGTTTGAACTTAAAAAGGATTTTCAAGGTGACTCTCTCCTTGCCAAAGCTAATAGCTCTTCATGTATCAATGATCTTCAGAAGACTATCACCACTATAATTCTTACTTTCCCTCTAATCTTATGTTTCTTTTTTTTCCCCCTTTCTTTCTCTGACACCTTTAAAAAGCCTCATTTGAGCGTACATTCCCACTGGCTATCACATATTTTTCCTTGGCATCTCAGTTAAACTTCTTGAAAAAACCATCTACATATGGTCTATTCCTCTCCTATTTCATCTCCTTTCCAATTCTCTTGTATAAACCTTCTGCAATTTGGCTTTTGATCTTCCTATTCAAAGTTACCAATGAACTCTTAATTGCCAAATCTACTGGCTTTTTTTTTTTTTTAATCTTTATCCTTCCTGATAGTTCTACAGCATTTGATACTAGGATCATCCATATTCAAGATCTGTCCTTGATCCTTCTTAGCCTGGATAATTATCTAAGTCATATTCAATAATCATAGATATCTCCCTAAGGCTTCTTTCTACACGAGTTTCCATAGGAACAATTATTTTTAATTATCTATAGCAGATGATTCCAAGATGTATACATGCAGCCTTCATCTCTCTCCTGAACTCCAATCCTGCATTATAAGCTGCCTTTCAGCAATTCTGAAACAAAGATCTTGCAGGTATTTCAAATTCAGACAAATAGAATTTAGTCTTCCTCTTCCATACCTCAAACTTTCCCCTCCCTTAAATCTCCCCAAACTGCTGAGGTCACAACCACCCTTTTAGTAACCCAGATTTTCAACTTTACTATTTTAATATCCAGAATTTATAGAGCACTTTAAAAGTTTGCAAAGTTCTCTCATATATGTTCTCTCATTTGATCCTCACAGCAATCTTGTGAAATAGGCCCCATTATTATCCCCATTTTACAGTTAAGGAAAAAGGCACAGGGTGGTTAAATGACTTGCCCAGGGTCTTTGCTAATAATGGTTTGGCAGTTCTCCTGAATCTTCTTGATTCTTAAGTCTTACACTTTATCCAACATGCTATCCAGTTTAAAAGGTTGCCCTCAACTTTTCGCTCATATTAATCTGATATAACCAATCACTTGTCAAATCTTGTCTGATTTTGCCTCTACAACACCTCTCACACCATCCCTTTTTCCCCATCACAAAGTTTGAACCCCAGTTTAAACCCTTCTATTGCTAAATCTATGATCCCGTAAATATTTGAGAAAATGGAATAAGCAATAAAATGTATGAAAATAAAAGAGATTAAAAATAGCAGATTTTAAAGATTATAAGAGAATATTATTTTCTTTCAGCATAGCTTTTTAAAGTTTCATTAAAAACACAAAATACCACCATAATTTAATTGTGTGTCATAATTTGACCACCAGGGGGCATATCATGCATTAAACACCTCTCACCAAAGTATATAATAAGTCAAATAAAAACAAATTTCTTAAAATGCTAAGGGAAAAAAAATCTTCCTAGCAAGCTATTTCTTTGCACGGGGACAGATTAAAATTTTACTTCCTTTTCACCTCAGCTTCTCTGGCTGAGAGATTTAATCTAGACAGTTCAGGGATTCCTTCTATTGCTAAATCTATGATCCTGTAAATATTTGAGAAAATGGAGTAAGCAATAAAATGTATGAAAACAAAAGAGATTAAAAATAGCAGATTTTAAAGATTATAAGAGAATATTATTTTCTTTCAGCATAGCTTTTTAAAGTTCCATTAAAAACACAAAGTACCATCAATTTAATTGTGTGTCATAATTTGACCACCAGGGGGCATATCATGCATTAAATTTGGACTAATGTTGACACTGAGTTGTAAATCAAAGTATTAATATATAAAATACAAATATAAAATCCTGAATAAGACTGAACTCATTTACTTATCCTGATATTTTTAAATATGCAGAAAACAGTTATATATGCCACCATGCCCCTAACATCAATCTCTCTCCTTTGTCATTACAAGAATTCAAAAGAACAAGGAGATTATTGGACCTCAAGAATAAATCTAGCAGAAAAACAACTGGTAGATAAAGTATCAAAAAAGCCCTTCCCACACATTCTCTCCTCCTGGCGCCTGAAACTTTATCAGAGTTGTTACAGCACTGTTGATTAAACATTCTTCCAAGCTATGTCTGCTATATCTTTTTAAATTAAAAAATTCAAAAGTTATTAAGGCACTCTTTTGAACTTCATAACGGTAAGAGTTCATCAGAGACCAGTGGATATCTGGGCAAAGTAAGGAAAGATAAAGATACTCAAATTTTTTACGAGTTTACAGAGAGAAGTCCAGTGTACAGATACGAGTAGTAGTCAGATTACCTAGATGGGTGTCCATTGTCTATCACTGACTCATACAAGTGTGATACCAGGTGGGTAGTTTTCCAGATTTGTGCCTAAAACCAGGTCCTCAACTCTAAATCTAGTTTGTTTTTCTTCCCTTTATGCAATGTGCTTCTTGACTTCATGCAGCATTTTTAAGTCTGTTAATTTCCATTATCTGTTTTTCTGTAAAATGTAGGCAACAGTAGTTGCCTTTAATCCACTTCATCACAGTTTGAATAGATTGTTGAATTTATGTCAGCTGATTGCTTTGAATATTTCAGGCAAAAGTCACTATTTAAATAGGAATAACAGAGATGATAATATTGTAATTAATGGTCGTGGAATATTATCCTCCATTAAAAAGGAAGCTTGGTATGATTAATTTCTAAGGCTCCTGCACACTCTGAAAGTTAATCTTTGGTTATGATATAGTCTTCCTCTCCCAAATCTCAATGCATTCAATCCCCAATGTGCAAAATAATTTTTTTGAAGGGGGAACTGGAAAGGCTGTATTAGTTTTAAAAATCATATAACCCCCTTTAAACAGCTTCAACAAGTAGTCATCCATTAAGATAATAACTATGATATAACTATCATTTATAACATTTATATTGTCCTATGTGCCAGACACTAAGCTAAGTGCTTTACAATTATTATCTCTTTGGATTCTCACAACAACCCTTTGAGGTAGCTGCTATTATTATCTTCAAATGAAAAAACTGAAGCAAACAAGTTAAATGACCTGCTCAAGATTACACAGTAAATTTCTGAGGATTGATCTTACCTCAGGTATTCCTGATTTCAGGCCAAACACAATGCACCATCTAGCTGCCAATATTACAGACAGTGAGATTACCCTATCTTTTGTTCTGAACATGTAACAGTGTCAAACACTTTTGTAGCCACATAGGCATATAACAGCTGATAATTAACTGCATGTCTACTGAACTGAATATGACAAGGATTTAAATAATGTATTTTTTTTTAAATGAAGGCATTTACTTTTTAAATTATAAGTCAATATATCAATTTTAAAAATCCACAGATTCATATATGGGAATTTGAAAGAAAAAATAAGTCAAGGATAATGCTATGATCCTAAGGCTCTAATGTTACAATGCTATGATTTGGATTTGGAAGCAAAAGAGATCTTAGCTGATATCAAGTCCAATTTGTTCATTTTGAACAAGAGAAAAATGAAGCCCAGAATAGCTGAATGATTTTCCTATGATCACACAGTAATGAGTGACAAAGCCAATATTCGAATTTCTGTCTAAAACAAGCTCTCTTGCTACTACACCAAGTTTTCCTAAGCCAGAAAATGCCTAATTTGATTTCATTTTTATACATTAATAAAATGAGATGAAAAATAATAAAGCCCTTGTGAAATCAGACTAAATAAAAGGCATTATTATTACTACTGACTTACATTAGGACTTAGGACTGCTCCACAGTCCCTTCACTCAGTCTTTCCCTGGCTCTGGACATCTCATTATCCCTCCACATAAATCTTTGGATACTAGAGGCAGAGGAGTATGAACAGAATTGACAAATTGCACTCCAACATTTAGTAACCAAAGCCAAGTCACTTAACCTCCATATAAGCACTCATAGTTGTAATCTTCCAAAACCACTTTGCCTATCAAGGTTATACACACACTGGCTCTGACATACCTTGTGTGTCTCCTCTAATGAAAGTAATTTATTATCTACAGCTAGGTGTTGCAATGGGTAAAGCTTCAGGGCTTGCAAGACAGACCTTGGAACTCTTATGAACAGTTAACAAAATATTTTTCACCCAAACAGATCTAAACAACTGGAAAAAATATTAATTGTTCATGAGTAGGCCAAGTCAATCTAATAAGAATGACAATTCTACTTAAGTTAATTGACTTAATATCATCCAAATAAACTACCAAAAATTATTTTATAAAGCTAAAAAAGAAAATTTTTTAAAAATTGATTTAGAAGAACAAAAGGTCAAAAATGTCAAGAAAATTAATGTGGGGAAAATGTGAAGACAGAGCAAATCGTACCAGATTTCAAACTCTATTATAACACAGTAATCATCAAAACAATCTATTACTGGCTAAGAAAAAGTTTACCAGGAGAATAAATTAGATGCACAATACATTGTAGTAAATGACCATAATGATTTACTATTTGATAAACCTTAAATATCCAAACTTTGGGGACAAAAGCTCACTATTTGAAAAAAGCCTCTGGGCCTGAAGTCAGGAACACTTGAGGGCAAATCTGTAATGTCTGGGCCAGCTTTCTGGTGGGCCTCATGATCAACCCGAGGCCTTGGGCTTAGTCGGGGAATGAAGTGAAGGAGGTAGGAGAGCAGACACATGGCTGGTCAAAGATGGAGTCTGGTTTCTGGGAGTCTGGAGCCTGAAGTCTTCTCTGTGGCTGAGATCTCTGCTGCAGAGAGCCCTCTGTCTCTGAGACTCCCTTAACTACCCCAGCACAACTACATTACGACACCACACTGGGCATGGGCAGCTGTAGAACATCCACAGGCCCTCAAATTTTTAAAATAGGAGACCAGTTCGCTCTCCCTCAGACTGTTGGAGAGCCGGACTATAATAAAAACAAAAACTTTGTTTTGTGTGCCTTTAAATAAAGAAACTTCATAGCCCTGGGTGAGGGGGATAAGCATCCTCAGCTGCTGCATCTGGTCTGTGGGCCCCAGTTTGAGGACCCCTGCTAGAGACTGACCACATCATAACATTACATCAAGTATGTGCTTAGAGAACCACCATCTCCCGCCAAATAGGTACTTAACTACAAGCACCCTGCTGTCTTAGATTCAAGTATACCCTTTCATAGCTCCGGCCTGCTACATAAATAAAGTCTTAAGACATTTATTGGCTATGTGACCCTGGACAAGTCATTGAATGTTTGCCTCAGTTTCCTCAACTTTAAAATGAGGATCTTGATAATATCTACTTTGGAGAATTACTGTGAAGATTAAACAAGATAATATTTGAAAAGCACTTATAATGTCTGGTTAACAGGCACAATAAATGCTTTTCTTCCCCTTAAATATTCTACAGTTGGGCCAAACTACTCTCAGCCTCATCATTGTGTTCATTCCTTTGTTCATATGATCTCATGCACCAGGAATGATTTTTTCCATCATTCATCTTCATTTATTTATGTCCCTTCCAATTACTTCAAGGTCCAACTTGGATGTTACCTCCTCTATAAAATTTCTTCCTTCTTCCTTACTCCAAGATAAACACACAGCTGAGAGCAATCTCTCTCAGTGCTTCAGAGCAGTTTGCCTGAAGGACCACAATGGAAACATTACTAAACTAAAAGTCAGGAAAATTGGACTTGAGTTCCAATTGTCCTGAAAATTCCTGTAATCATGAGCAACTCACTGTCTTCTTTATGTGCCTATGAATTATAAGATCGTTATAGGTTTCATAACACTAGAATTGCATCGATCTATGGTTTTTCCTTTGCACTTTTCTCATGTTCCACTTATTTGTATACTCGTTCATACTCTCAAAATGGAAGTTCCATCAAAAGAGGGCTTATGTAAATTTTTTTTATCTCAGTATTACTGAGCACAGGTAATTGAACTGAAAATGCTGAATGATATTTCTAGTTGTAATATCATGGGAAAGTCACTAAACCTTTAAGAATCTTAGTTGTTTCTTTGTAAAATGAGAGTGATACTGGGAAATGAATATAAACTGCTCGCATTTTTGTTTTTCTTCCCGGGTTATTTATACCTTCAGAATCCAATTCTCCCTGTGCAACAAGAGAACTGTTTGGTTCTGTACACATATATTATATCTAGGATATACTGTAACCTATTTAACATGTAAAAGACTGCTTGCCATCTGGGGGAGGGGGTGGAGGGAGGGAGGGAAAAAATCAGAACAGAAGTGAGTGCAAGGGATAATGTTGTAAAAAATTACCCTGGCATGTGTTCTGTCAATAAAAAGTTATTTTAAAAAATTAAATTAAATTAAATTACTGTGTTAAAACTCTAGAAACAAAAAAACAAAAAACGAGAGCAATAATATTATCAATATCTGCATCACTGAGTATAAAAACAAGTCCCTGCTTTTGAGTTTTCACTCTTACATCATGGATACAAATGATCCAAAGTACTTTGGATCTGCAAAACATTAGCAACTAATGGGAAAGAGCAAGGATGTTTTCACAAAAGAACTGATATCTGAGTTGAGTCCTGAACGATAGTCAAGGTCCTCAAAGGCAGAAATGAAGACTTTCAAGCATGGGGGATAGCTTATAGAAGGAAGGGTTAAATGGAAGATCAAAGTTTGGGGAACAGGAACACCCAATTTTGGATGAAAGCTTTTGAAAAAGAAATAAAGTAAAATAAGACTAGAAGGGTAAGTCAGAGTCAGATTGTAGAGGTAGATATATGAATGCCAAGCTCTGGTATTTATCTTGTTCCGACAAGGAATTCTGAGGGGAATAATAAACCCTTGATAATCTTGAATAAGAAAGTTATAGGTCATTTCTATGCCTTAGATGATTTTGTCAGCTATGTGGAGATTGGCTTAGAGAAAGGAGACAAATGAAATTGGGGTAACCAGTTAGGAATTATTACAACATTTCACTGAAAGGTGATGTGAGGCTGAATTAAGGCTAGGAACAGAGCAGAAAAGGGCAGGTGCAAAGGATATAGATATAGAAGCAACAAGACTTTGCAAAAAAAAAATGGATATGGGATTTAAGAACAAGGAAAAATAAAGGATGAATTGGCATTAATGATACCTGATATCTGGGAAGATGGCAATGTTCTTATCAGAAACAGATTAAGTTTGGAGAGGAGAATATTTAGAGGAAAATAATTAAGTTTCATCTTGAAAACTACACTTTTGAGATGTTCATAGGACTCTCAAATGGAGATGCCCAACAGGTAACTAGAGCTGTGAGTGTGAGCATGGATGTGGGAGAACAGCTGGTGGCAAAGTGAGGAGAGCTTGGAGCCTAGAAATAGAAAGATTTGAATTCAAATATGGCCTCAGACATTTAATAGCTTACATGACTCTTAGTGAGTCACTTAACCTCTTCTCTGCCTCAGTTTCTTCATCTGTACAACAGGGATAGTAATAGCACCTACCTCCCAGGTAGCTATGAGTCACAAATGAGCTAATAATTGTAAAGTGCTTACCAAAGTACCTGGCACACAGTAAGCACAAGACAGATGTTAGCCATTATTATGGAGGGCTGGAGTCCTGTGGTAAAATTAAATCTGGGAATCATAAGCAGGGAGAAAACTGAATTCAGAAGAGAATATGAGACTAACAGAAAATTATATGGCCCACGACAAGGATTGGGGCTCTCATATAGAGACCTGAAGGAAGGACATTTACACTGATAGCAAATGATGGTTCTAAACAGTAGAGAGGAAGGTTATAAAAGACAAGATAGAGGAAAGCATTCAAGAAGAGGATGGTCACAGTATCAAAAACTGATACCAAAGAAGATTAATTCTGATAAAAACTTTTTAATTCAGTTATTAAGAAAGCACTGACTTTTGAGGGAGAAAAAAGGTCCATTATAATTAGTGGTGATGGGGTTACATGCTATATTATACAAGGATTGAGAAATGGAGGGTAGTGAAGAAGTCGAGGTAACGACTATGGACAACTCTTTCCAGGAATTTGGCTATGAAAGGAGGAAAAAACACGCGATGCCAACTTAAGACAGCGAACTCAAGCGAGTGCTTTTTATTTTTCTCAGTTTTGAGGAAATCAGGGCATGTCTGTAGGCCTAGAAAGGAGTCAGTCCATAAGAAAAAACCAAGGGTAGGGAATGCTCCCAGGGCGAGATGCAGAAGGAATCAGGAGGAATTGGCATAAGAAAATTACGCTTAAAGGGGGAAGGGAGGAAAAGGTGTTGTTCAGCTCCGTCCCCAAAGACATTTCAGAACCTCCGCTCCCAAAAACTCTCTCGGGAGATGGCACTTCACCTGATTCTCCTCCCTGACATTATGACCCGGCTCTGACCTTTTCCACCTTCTTCGGTCCCTTCACCAGCTCGTGCCTTTTGGGAATCGTGCCCCCATCGCAGCCCATCTCTCTTCAGTACTATTCGTTTCCGCAGTTTGCCCTACCGGTCGTCGCCAGAGTCAACAACATAAACTTCCGGCGCATTGAGGTGACGCAAGAGACTGCCGCTGACATGACGACATTGATTGGCGGCGGGGCGGAACTCGTTTGGTGAGAGTGTATGGTTCCTATGGAGACCGTTGCCAGGGAGCCACGCCTTCTGTCCTTGGGCCTCTGCCTGGGGAAGAGAAGGGAGGCGAGGTAGCTGCGGAAGTGAGGAGGCGGGCGGCTCACCATGGCTTTGATCCTCTTTCCTCCCGGCTCTGCCCCACCCATGCCTGTCGGGGCTTCTGTTTCCTTTTCTTTCCTAGTCACTCTTTCCCTCCCGTCTTTCCAGAGGATCTTATGGTCCAGCCTGGTCGCTAATCTCTTCTTTTTCTTCTGGAGGAATCCTTTCGTTCTGGGGGAGATCTGAGTAATTTGAGGCTCAAACTACACCTTATCTCCTCAGCCTTAGTTTCTCCATCTGTAACATGAAAAAGCTGGCCAATCCAGGGTTCTTAACCTTGTTTCATGAAACCCTTTGGCAATCTGGCGAAGCTTACGGACCTCTCCTCAAAATAAATAATGAAGGAAATGCTAAAATTTCAATGAGAGACCAGTGAAAAATAGATTCTTCTCCCCCTCTCTCCCCCTCCCTTCCCCCCATTAAATTCATGGACTCTAGAGGGTTGAGAAACTGGGAACTTCAGGTTAAGAGCCCTTGGACTCTTACTCTTGATCCGGAAGAAGTTTTCTCAGCTCAAATACTCATAGACAGAGGCACAGGTATGAATCCTGGACAGAAAGTGAAAAGGTCTTGGTTTTATTTATAGCTCTGCCTCTAATTGTCTTTGATTTTAGATGAGTCCCCTCCCTCTTTCAACCTCAGTTTCCTCCTTCCGTAAAATGGGTTGGACCTAATAATCTCATGTCTTTTCAGCAATGAAATGTTTTAATCCAAATGATGATAATCAACCCCTGTGACTACCTCACAGAATTGGTAGGTAGTTGTGCCATTCCTATTACCTCCAGGATCAAATGAATAGTGTTCTGGTAGTCCTGGCTGTTCCGTAAACAAGATGCTCTATCTCTAGCTCCTGGGGTTTTTCTTTTAACTGTCCCTCCTACCTGGAATGCCCTTCCTTCTCATTTCCACCTATTGTACTTTCCTGATTTCAAGAATCAACTAAAATCCCACCTTTTACAAGAATTCTTTCCTCCTCAATTTTAATACCTTCCCTCTCTTATTTCCTTCTTAGCCTGAGTGTTAACTATTTCTCACTTATTCTGTATAGTTTGCTTTGTATATACTTGTTTTCATGTTGTCTCCCCTATTAGATTGTAAGATCCTTTGAGGGTAAGGACTGTGTTTTGTTGCTTTTTGTTTCATAAGAGCTCAGCACAGTGAGTGGCATATACAGTTATCTATTAATGTTTGTTGATTGGTTACTGCCTTTTTATATTTAATCCAAAAAAGCCCAAGTGTTAATTATTTCCCACTTATCCTGTATAGAGTTTGCTTTGTATATACTTGTTTTCATGTTGTCTCCCCTATTAGATTGTAAGATCCTTGAGGGCAGGGACTATGTTTTGCTGATTTTTGTACCTTAAGGACTTATGTGGCATATAAATTATTTAATGTTTATTGATTGATTACTGCCTTTTTATATTTGATCCAAGAAAGCACTTGATTGAATAGATGAAGGTCATGATCACATCTCCTCATAAGAGAAATTATCTTGGCATCTATATAGAAGATAGATTGAAGAGGATTGAGACTTAAAGGGAAGGCAACCAATCAGAAAAAGATTACAATAATCTAAACCTGTGGTGATAAGGGCTTTGAGATGTCTGTGAGTATAGAGAGAAGTCATTGAAAAAGATGTGGAACTAGATTTGACATCTGGTTGGATATATATGTTAAGAAAGTCAGGAGTTGAGGATAATAGATGGTGCAAAAGTGGACCAGAAACAAGCATGTTTGGAAGACGGGTGGAATGGAGGAAAATAGTATAAGTTCTTTTATAGACAGAAGCTAGGTTTGAAATGTCCTTGAAACATCTAGTTTGAAATGTTCAATAGGCAATATCATAGCATCTCATCAGAAAGATTATAATGTTTGGCTTTATGCCAAGAACACAGTACAGGATTGGTTCAATATTAGGAAAATTGTAAGTATGATTGATCACATCAATAACAAAGAAATCACATGATTATTTCAATACATGCAGAAAAGGCTTTTGACAAAATAGAACATCCATTCTCTTAGAAACATTTCAGAAGTACAGGCATAAATGGAACTTTATTTAAAATGGTAAGTAGTATTGATCTAAAACCAAAAGCAATCATTATTTGTAATAGGAATAAAATAGAAGCTTTTCCAAATAAGATCAGAAGTGAGTACCAAATAGTATTGTGCTAGAAATGCTAGTTTTAGCAATAAGACAAGAAAAAGAAATTAAAAGAATAAACATGGACAATGAGGAAACAAAACTATCACTTCTTTAGGTTATATGACTTAGAAATCTTAGAAATTCAATGAAAAAACTAACTGAAACAATTAACTTGAGCAAAGTTGTGGGAATATAAATTTTTTAAAAAGATCAGCATTTCTGTATATTATCAACAAAATCCAGCAGGAAGAGATAGAGAAATTCAATCTAAAATAATTACAGACATTTAAAAATACTTAGAAAGATATTTGCCAAGAGGTATAAACAGGAACTATGTGAACACAATTACAAAACACTTCCTAGAAAGACATCTAAATAATTGGAGAAATATTGTTCAAGAGTAGGCTGAACCAATATAACAAAAATGACAACACTATCTAAATTTACTAATTGAGTTCCATACCAATAACCAAATTATTTTATGGAGCTAGAAAAATAGTAAAATTCATCTGGCAAAAGGTCAAGAATGTCAAGAGAATGAAAAAAAAAAATTGGAAGGGGGCTTAGCAGTACCAGATTTCAAAAATGTGTTACAAAGCTAAAATCTAAACAGTTTGGCACTGGGTAAGAAATAGAAAGGTTGATCAGTAGAACAGTTTAGGTAATGTGATAGAAGCAAATGAACACAGTAATGTCTGCTAACTCAACGATCCTAGCTATTAGAGCAAGAACTCACTATTTGACAAAAACCTATTGCGAAAACTGGAAAAATAGACTTAACAGAACTAGGCATAGACCAATATCTCATACCATATATCCAAGATAATCTTAAAATGGGTTAATGATTTAGATATAAAAGGTGATATGAGAAGATTAAGTGTGGAATACCCAAGAAATTACCTCTCAGAGAGTTTATGACCATAATAGATTCATGGGAGATAACATTGATAATTAAGATTACATAAAATTGTTTTTATACAAGCAAAACCAATGCAGCTAAAATCAGAAGAAAAACAGGAAACAGAAAAATCTTTACAGTAGTTTCTCTGATAAAGATCTCATTTCTAAAATATATAGGGAACTGAGCTGAATTTATGAAAATAAAAGCCATTCCCTCAAAAAAAATCTGCAGTTTTCTGAAGAAATCTAAGCTTTTCATATAAAAATGCTCTAAATTACTAATAATTAGAGAAATGCAAAAACACCGAGATATCATTTTTTTCTATCTTGGCTAAGATAATGAAAAAAGGTAAATGACAAATGCTGGAGATGTGGGAAAACGAGTACATTAATGTACTGTTAGTGGCATTGTAAATTAGTCCAACCATTCTATAAAGCAATATGGGACTATACCAGAAAGCTCTTAAACTCTGCATTTCTTTTGATCATCAATGCTATTACTAAGCCTAGATAGAGATTTTTTTTTAAAAAAGGGAAGCGGCTCATTTATATTAAAATATACCATCTCTTTTGGTTGTGGCAAACAATTGCAACCTGAAAGGAAATGCATTAACTGGATATTGACTGAACAAATTAGGATATATTAGTGTGATGGAATAGTAGTGTTCTGTTGGAAATGATGAAAGAGAATGTTTCAGGAAAAATCTGGGAAGACTTAATAGTATCTTATATGTGAAGAGAACAGAAGCAGGAGAACAATCTTCACAGTAACAAAATATTGTAATAAATTGTGAAAGATTTAGCTATTCTGATTAACACAATGACAGAACCCAATTCTAAAAGACTCATGATGAAATATATGATCCATCTCCAGATGGAGAACTAAAGGATTCAAAATACATATTTAAGTATATTTCTTTTCTTTCCTTTATTCCTTCTTTCTTTCCTTTGTCCTTTTTAGAAGATGAATATTTTGTGTTATAACCATATTTGCAATACATTTTGTTTTTCTTGCTTTTGCAATGAGTAGGGGAGGAAAAGTGGGAAGGAGAAAAATTTGGAATAGCAAATAAAAGTCTGGGCACTTAAAAATGTCCAATAGTTGGTTGGTGGAACTGAATTGAATGAAGCCAGGAAACAGACTGGGGCTGGGTATATAGATCTACAAATCCTAGCATATCAACCCAATATGGGATCTCAAAACTGAATGTGTCATGATATTATGACATCATTAAATATATACCTATTTTTTTTTATATACATATGTACCCAGTATCATGTGAAAATTTTTCATTGACTATTGTGTCTTGTGAACCTAACCTATTTCATTGATCTACTATATTTCTTAGCCAGTACCAAATGGTTTTGATGACGTTGCTTTATAATATTTTAGGTCTGGTACAGCTAGGCTACCCTCGAAATTCTTGCCTTTTTGTACTTCTAGATGAATTTTATTTTTTCTAGATTTCTAAATTTGATTGTTATGGCACCGAATAAGTAGATTAACTTAGGTAGAATTGTCATTTTTATTATATTAGCTTGGCCTACCCATGAGCACTTGATATTTCTTCCAATTGATCAGATCTGACTTTATGTGAAAAGTGCTTTGTAATTGCATGTGAAAATTTCTCATACAAAAAAGAGTCTTAAGTAGATAAAGTTTAAGACCACCAGTTATAAATCATCTGCACAGAGATGATAATCAAACCCATGGAAGAGGTGTGTAAAGAAAAGAGAAAACTGAACCTTGGGTAATACTCACAGGAGTCAAGTGAGATTAAATGAAATACTATATTTAGAAGTGTTTCATAAACTACAAGGTATAAAACCAAGTTATCATTGGGCCTAACATTTTAACTCCTGATATAGCAATGATTTGACTAATTTGAGAGAGGGTATAGGCAAGGAAAATTAAGGGATGATCCAGTTATTAGACATTTATAATGTTATACTTCAATAAATAGGCATATAGGGTTTTCTAACATTTTGAGGAATGAAAACATTTGGGAATTTAATCTTTGTTTTTCTCTATCTCATATCCTCTGGAAATCATGTATCTTTTAAATGAATAAATTTTTTCCCAGGACTTTTGATTTCATTGGTGTAGGGATCTTCTTGAATAAAAAAGTCCTTCTACCAATACAGATCTGCATTTCTTTCATCTTATAGAGTTGACTGGGGGTACTGAGAAATTAAGTAGCTTACCCATGATCACAAAGCTATTATGTGTCAGAAGGAGTTCTTCAGTGTCTGAATTTTTCAGATTAAAGTTTTTTTTTTTTTTGAAGAACTTTATCATTCTCCAACTGATAATTGGTCAAAGAATATGAACAGATAATTTTCAAATGATGAAATTAGGGCCATCTGTAGTCATTTGAAAAGATATTCTAAATTACTATTGATTAGAGAAATGCAAATTAAGACAACTTTGAGGTACCACCTCATACCTCTCCGATTGGCTAACATGACAAGAAAAGATGATAAATGTTGGAGGGGATATGGGAAAACTGGAGGGGATGCATTGTTGGTAGAGTTGTGAAATATTCTAGCCATTCTGGAGGGCAATTTGGAACTGTGCCCAAAGGACTATAAAACTCTGCAACCCCTTTGATCCAGCAGTGGTACTACTGGATCTGTTTCTTAAGGAAGTAATAAAGGAAAAAGGGTCCATTTGTGCAAAAATACTTGTAGCAGCTCTTTTTGTGGAGGCAAAGAATTGGAAATGAGTAGATGCCCATCAATTGGGGAATGTCTGAATAAGTTGTGATATATGAAGGTAATGGATTATTTTTCTATACAAAATAAGTTGATTTTAGAAAGGCTAGAAAGATTTACATGAACTGATGTTGAGCAAAACAAGAAGAATCAGGAATACATTGTACATGGTTGCAGTTAAATTGTAAGATGATCAACTATTAAAGACTTGGTTCTTCTTAGTGGTTCAGTGATCCAAGACAATCCCAATAAACTTTGGATAGAAACCACCATCTGCACACAGAGAACTATGAAGAATGAATGTAAATCAACACGTTATATTCATTATTTCCTTTTTTCCCTCCTCATGGTTTTTCTCTTTTGTTCTGATTTTTCTCTCCCAACATGATTCATAAAGATGTATTTAAAAAATAATGTAGATGTATAACCAGAAAAATAAAGAAAACAATTAAAAATGAAGTATAAAAAGAAATATCCAAATATAAAGAGGAAAATTTTAGTACTTTGCCAGTATAGCTACACTTGCACTTTATAAGATTATTAGAGCATGACTTTGAAATAAATGGATTTATAGATAATACTGCAAAATTCAGTAGCACTGGAAAGAGAAAAGGGACTAAAGAGATGGGGGATAGTATTGTCTAGGGAGATATAGCTAGAAAAGTTTTATTTTCCCCATTGGAAGAAATGCATTGATAATTAATATAGTCACTCAGTCCTGTACCCATACCATGTCATTCCATGATACTGAACCCTCTCTATTTCTGGAATAGAGCAGTCTGCTACACATATAACAGATTCCCAGTTTTTTGGCATCAGTAGAGGCAGCACTGTCAGTTATAACTAGAAAGGTAGTGTGATGGGCTTGAAAGCACTGGCATTAGAGTCAGAGGACATGAGTTTGAATTTTACCTTTTGTCATCAGTGTGACCATTAGAAAGTTTTTTAATCTTCTGAATGTCAGTTTCCTCACTTACAGATTAGACTGGATGACCTCTAAGGGTACTTCCAGTTCGGAATCTATGATCCTATGAGCTGCTGAGCATTCACAAAGCAAGCAACATTAAGGACCAATTAAGGACCCATTACCAATATCTATAGTGGTTCTTGACCTGTATGTCCCTCTGTTCACTGCAGATGAAATTAGTTCTGGGAAAGAACTCCAGTTTGGAGTAGGGTAGGATGGTAGACAAAGGGTTTTTGCCTAAGTGATTGAAATTTATTATTGATGAAAGAATTAGAGAGGTTGATGGTTAATATAAAGGAATTAGAGAATTTGTCTCTTCTAAATGAAGATTTTGGTATTAATTTCTCTAAATAGTTTTTAACTACAAACTTCAAGTTTTACTGTTAGTATCATAGAACTACCCGTTAAAGGAAATGTTTGACGGGTAATTGGGGCTATAGGAGCTAATAAGTCATGACTATCAAGTAACTTCCAGACAGAACAAGGGAAGAAATGTCAAGTTGTTGAACACTGGGTAAGAATCTGGTAGCCACATACTTCCTTGTCACCTGTCCTGAGTTGCTGTTGTGGAAACAAGTTCTTCTAGTGCCAAATTGATACAAGTAACAGCTGGATTCTTAACATTACTTTTATGTGTATAGATGATACAACAGTTTACTCAGGCAGCATAGTAGAATAGGGGGAGGAAGGAAGAAAAGGATTTGGAGTCAGAAGACTTAAATTTCAATCCTGGCCTCCATTACTTGCTCCCTATAAGATCATGGGCATGTAACTTTCTGGGCTTCTTAGTTCTCATCTAGAAAATGAACAAATTGAAATAGATAATACTGAGGTTTCTTGTCAATTCTAAATTTAAGAATAAGATGAAGAAACAACAAACTATAATAAAAATTTTTGAGACAATAATAGAACTTGACATTTGTATAGCACTTGTATTGCTTTATATACTTTATTGGAAGCAGCTAGGTGACACAGTGGATAGAGCACTGGACCTGGAGTCAGGTAGAACTGAGTTGAAATCTGGATTCAAGTGCTTACCTTGTAACTCTGGGTAAGTCTGGGCCTGCTTCATTTTCCTCATCTGTAAAATAGGGATAATAAAAGACCCTGTTTCCCAGAATTGGTATAAGGATAAAAGGAGATAATTTGTGCCAAAATTTTGCAACTATTATTTTATCCGTATCGCAACTCTGGGATATAGGGTCTGGTCTTATGGATCCTTGGAATTTAATAAATTAAAATGATAATAATTACTATATAGATAATATAACTATTATTATCTTAATCTGTTAAGCACCAAGATTACATGGTTTTTCCTATGGAGTTACTTCCTCCAACCACTAAAAATTTCAACTCTTGTACAGCTTTTACTTGATGGTATTTGGATTCTGCTAGTTGTGGTGGTTCCATAATTCATTACTCAGCAACCTATCTGAAACTCATAGTTTGTATATATACCTGGTCATATTCAAGGTTTTTCTAGTTTGAGAAAGTTAGGAAATGTTTTCAATCATAACTAATACTTCATGACTCCTTTTAGAGTTTTCTTGGCAAAGATATTGCCAGGTTGTAGGTTGGTAGGACTAGGACAAATGTTTTAGAAACAAAGGTTACCTTCTTTCAATGAAGCATCATTGAAACAAAAAGCCACAACAAAGGAACAAAAAAGGAAACAAAAAGGTAGGAGTAGCAAAGATCTTAATAGTCTCCCTATAGAAGTCCCTACTCTTCCATTAAGTTTGGAATTACATTTCTGGTTGCTATTAAAACAGCCTTCCCTTTTTCCATTTGTGCTGTTTCCAAGGATACAAACATATATTTGGTGAAGTATGTTTTCTTACTGTGTTTTTGTAACACCCCCAAAATAGTTTTCCTTCCACTTTTTAAATTAAAATTTCAGAATCTTGCAGCTGAATCTACATATTGAAAAATTCCTCCCACCACCTCCATCTTTTAAAAAGGGAAGGAAACACATTTAGTTAAGAATAGCCTTTTTCTACTGTGGTTTTACTTCTTCAGTTTGTATTTTGTCTTGGGGAATAAAGATCCATGATTTGAACTTTTATTTTTCTTATTTAAAAAATACAAATACAATCGAAGATGTAAATTTGTTTTAGGAACTTTTGTATTACACGTAGGTTTCAGAGGCACATGTCAGTTTTAAGAATCGTCCATCTCCACCCTAATTCCACTGTTCAAATTTATGGAACAAATTTCACAAGAAGAAAAAATTCTTTCCATTCCAGGAGACTTAGCTAAATGAGAATCAGCAAAATTCTAGCAATCTTTATTTTGTATTCTGATTCTATTCCCTATGTGCATATGTGGCCAAGATAAAGAAGGCCTGGTTCTTATACTGAAGAATTCAAGGAAGGGTGTGACCATAGCCTGAAAAAGAATTTAATCAAGGGTTTCATAGAGCAAGAGTTTTAACTTTCTTAGTGGTGGTGGAGATTACTTGAGAATGCTTTTATAACACTTCCCTGCTATACTTCTATTTGTCTAAAGGAATCAACATGTGTTACTTTCAAAGGCCTCAAAGACAGTTTGTCATTATGGCAAATGGAGACAATACCAAGAAGTCAATTTTTTGGACATGTTCTGGAAACAGATAAAATACCAAATGTGAAAATGATCCTTTTTTAAATTATTCTAAATGAATTTTTTACCTATGTTTGAGATCAAACATCTTGGGACATAGATCTCTCCAAAGGACAAAAATGATGCTATAATTAATGCTTTTGCCTCATATTATTTAAATGTTATATTTAAATAAAACTATAAAATATACAGAACTGTGATGACTAACAATATAAAAATGTGTGCACAATATATGATTCTGTCAAAATGTCAAATCAAAATAAATTAACAAGAAATTCAAAAGATAAAATCCATGGATTTTGTGAATATAGTATGAATATTTAAACTGATTAAAATAAAACTTCAGCGGATGACATTTTAGTGTAACAAGCAATTACAAAAAAGTTTGTATTTTTTCCTAACAAAATAAATTCCAAAGAGGGAGAGGTCTGGTATGCTTTTCATAAAAAACGAAAGAAAAATGGATTTAAATATTTTAACCAATATAAAAATTAACTTCTATAAAACAAGCATAGGACTTAAGAGTCACAAGATCTAGTTTTAAATCCTGGCCTTATACTCATTAGCTGTCTCACTATGAACGAACCATTTAATTGCTTTGAACTTCAGTTTCCTATCTGGGTATAATAATACTTTGCTTCCTTTACAAGGTTGTTGTGAGGTAAATACTTTATAAGCTTTCAGGGGCCACATAAATAAGAATTTCCTATACTATCAACTCTTAAGAGGTCCAGAACTATATCAAATTTTATATCTTCCCCATTGCTTTGCATACAGTAGATGCCCACTAATAGAAAAAACTTGCATCAGATTACTACTTTACATGCTGATCCCAGACATGCTTAAAATCCTTGCTTAGTAATGCTTCACTTTGTGCCAGGGTTTCATATGGAACCAATGTCCTGGAAATTCCTAGCAACATGTGTACCGTAGTCTGTAGGTGCTGATACCAGCACCTAAGAGTATGGGCAGAAGCTAGTTGTAAAACTAACCCAGCAAGGATTGCTGAAGCTCTGTAATACATGGAGGACTGAATTAAGATCTCATTCCAGGGTTTCTCTGACTTGTCGTGTGTGTTTATACAGCTTCTCTGCTTCCTGCTGAAGTTCTTTCATTGCAGCATCATTAGGATATTTGAGGACGGCATTCTTAGTAGCCACAGCCAGATTCTTCAATAAGCCACAAAGCTGGCTGCTACTGTAGAGAATCTCATTGCGAACATCTTTTTCCTTTGTTTCTTGACAAAGGGAGTCCACCAACTTTTGGCCTATCATGATGATCAATTTACTCTGAGTGATAAAAATTTCAGGTGGTTGATTATTGCTAAGGCTGGTATTAAATATGCCAATGGCTTTAAGAAGCCCACCAAAGTAAAGTCTGCAGTGTTCTGAAAGGTTGATTTTCTTCTCTGAATCCTGACTACTCAGTTGTTTGTGGTTTGTAGAAGAAAGACTCTAGAAAGAAAAAAACACGCTCCTATTAATGAAAAGTAATTTTTATTGTTTTAATATTCAAGAAGGGAACCTGGTATGATATATAGTGAAAAGAACAATTACATGAAAAATTTAAGACTTGAATTTAAGTATAATTCTAGTAGTACTATGGCTAGTACATGCCAGTCATGCAGTTTTGGGCCTGTCTTTATAGTCAGGAACTTTTGAAATTGGAAGGGACCACAGCTAGAATATTAGTGCTCAAAGGGACTTTAAAATACAGAATGTCAAAGTAGTGAGGACCTATGGAACAAAGAATATTAGGGCCACAAGAGTCTAAAGAACATAAATTGTTAGAGATAGACAGTATCTTTGACTTAAGGTCAGATGGTTAAATGGGCTCCTCACAACTCTTTTAAATTCTGAGATTATTAAATATAGTCAAACAAGTTAATCAGGATGAGCCTTATAACTGCAGAGCCAGAAGCAAAGTAAAATGCAATTGGGAAATATTTAACCAAAAGAAAAATACAATAAGACATAATTCTAATATATGCTTTTTACCAAGTCAATGTGCAAATGGCAGAATTCTTTGCTTAAAGATTTAGTGGCCCAATTTCTATTTGAGTTTGAGATCACTGATTTAGTATAGGGCTTCTTAACCTAGTTGGGGGAGAGGAGTGGAGTAAACTTAAATGGGGGGTATCACATTTTTATTTTTATTAACCTCCAACTGAAATTTAGCACTTCAACTATTTTAAAATGTTAGACTGAAAAAGGAGTCCAAAGGTTTCACCAGACTGTCAAGTAGGACCTACAACAAAGGGTTATCAACCTTTGATCCAATGCCATGAGTTCATAAAATGTCATCTTATATAGGAGAAAATAAGCCTTAAAACAGAAATGAATTGTCTAAGAAGACCTATTCTTTCCTGGACACTAGTTTCCTCATGCATAAAACAAGAATAATCTCTATCATTCCTACTTCACAGGATAATTTTGAAGATCAAATAAGGCAATGCTATCGAAATGTTTTATCAGTATAAGGAGATACTATGCTATTCTCCAAATAAAGTTGTGACTACATAATATGGAGTGATAGGTAGATTCTGGACATCTTGATTTGAATTCTCCTAGAGATGTGACTATGGGGATGTCAGAACTTCTTTGTCTTAGGATTCTCATTTGTGAAATGAAGGTAATAAAAAAATTTCAATGCCCCAATGCATGATCATGAATACAAGTTGTAAATCATTGTGCAAAAAAAAAAAAAAAAAAAATACACACACACACACACATATATATCCCAAAACAGATAGCTCCAAAGTAAAATAGTCATTTATGATGAGTGAACATTGCATCTAGATATTAAAAACTTTCTGATTTAGGACATCATTATACACTGGGAATACTTAAGATTTTTGTGTTTGTCATTGATCCCTTGAGCAGTCTGGCAAAATTGGACTCCTCAAAATAATTATTTTCAAATGCATAAAATAAAATACTTGAAATTACAAAGAAAACCAATTATGTTTAAATAATTTTCAAAATATTTTTTAAAAACACACCCAAGGTCACAGATAAACACTTGACATATGGATAAAATTTGAATTAACAATCCCTAAATTAAATCCCAATTACATGTAAAATTTTTTAACATTTGTTTTTAACATTTTTGAGTTCCTGTGTCCAAAGAGCTTTACAATTGCATACTCTTTGGTCCAGCAATACCACTACTAGATATGTATTCCAAAAAAATTTTTAAAGGGGTGGAAGAAGAACTTATTTGTACAAAATTTGTAAATATAGCAGTTTTTTGTAAAGGCAAAGAACTAGAAATTAAAGGCATCCCCATCAACTGGGGAATGGCTAAACAAGTTGTGGTATATAATTATATTACAATATTATTATGCTATAGGAAATGACAAGCAGGCAGATTTCATAAAAACCTGAAAAGACCTATATGAACTAATGCAAAATGAAACGAGTAGAACCAGAAGAACATTGTATGCAATAACAGCAATACCATACAGCAATCAACTATGAATGATTTTGCTATCCTCAGCAATAGAAAGATCCAAGACAGTTCTGAAGGACCTATGATCAAAAATCCTATCTATCTACAGAGAAAGAACTGATGGTATCTGAATGCAGATCAAAGCATTCTATTTTTTACTTTATTTTTTTGTGATGCTTCCCCCCCTTTGGGTCTGTGTCTTCTTTTTCATTATGACAAATATGGTAATGTTTTACGTGATTGAACATGTATAACATATCAAATTGCTTACTGTCTCACAGAGCAGGGTTGTGGAGGGAGGAAAAAATTTGAATTTCAAAATTTTCAAAAAATTAATGTTTAAAATTGCCTTTAATGTAACTAGGGAAGGGGAATGGAACTAAAATTTTTTTAGTTCCAAAATCTCTTCTTCCCTCTCTCTCTCTTAGCCCTGCTCATTGAGAAAGCAAGCAATTTGATATAGGTTACATGGTATATTTCTATATTATTTCTATATTATATTCTATTTTCTATATTATTTCTATTTCTATATTTCTATATTAGTATAGTATATTTCTATATTAGTCATAACTATTTTTTAAAAGACATGAAATAACATTTTGTATGTAGTGCCTCTTTTTGTGATTTGAGATGCTTGAAATTTGTTATTAACAAATACCTAATTAACAGAACACGCTTCTCTGTGTTAATAGCTTAAGATTTAATGAACATACATTTTTTTTTTTAAATGAGGCAGTGTGGCATTGGAAAGACAGATTTAAAAGACAAAAAGCCAAGGTTCTAGTACTAGAGATGCCACTAAATATGTGGCCTTAAGTAAGCTCCTTTGCTTTTTTGGACCTCTTATTTCCTCCCTAGTAAAATGTTGAAGCTGGATCAGATGATTCTTAAAGTCCCTTTCAGTGCTGGATCTGTGATCTCAAAAGTCTTTTTAGAATTTTTTTTAAAATCTCTTAATCTGTCTTTTTGTTAGTGTGTTGGGTTGTTCATAGCATTTGAAGTGTTGTTCAAAGATAGAAACATTGACAGGAAAAATAAGTATCATACTGTACCTTTACTTTAAAGTCTTTTTTCTTTTCTACTTGCTTGAAAACTGGTTTCTGTACATCTTCCAGGTTCATTGTCTTCTGAAACACAAATATGCCTTAAAATAGTCATTTATTTCAAAACTGTTACAATCTCTTTAATTTTTTTAGAACCTTGAGATATTTCTCATGTAACCTTTTTACTGTCTGAACTCAGCTTATTTTTGGAGAAATCACAAGCTGTTCAGATAGAAGAATTAATATCGTAATGTAGTATTTGCCCTTTCTTTTTAGCTTTCTCTAAACAATATTGTATAAATTTGAAGATTTTTAGAAATATTTTGTATTGAATTTTGTATTGAAATTAGGACTTTTATATAGAAAGAATCAAAACATTGTCAGAGGCTACACTTGTTTTAAAGTTACCTATGGCCAATGTATAATAGGGACTTGCCTTCCATTAATTTTTAGTAGAAATCTGTTGTTCCCTAAATGTTAAAAATATCATCCATCTTATACAGAAGATCCCTCAAGTTTCTATACTGTTCCCCTTTCTCTTCTGGGGTTCTATACCATTGATCTCAATGTTCTCATTAGCCCTTCAACTGCACTTGTCAAAGGTTGTTGTTTGTCTTTCCTTCTGGAACAGGACATGATATCTGGGAGGGAATGCCATGACATGCAAGTGAATTGGATTGAAGTAAGGGAGGCCTATGCAAGGTCCCCTGCCTCATTTTTCCTTTCTAAGCCATTTGAGTCCAGTGGACAGATTTAGATCAGGACAACTGGAGATGGCTCTAGATGCAATAAGAGACTTGGCCTTTTTAAACTAAGGTCTTCCACAGATCTCAATTAAAGCTAGGTAGCAATGGAGGCAAAGAATCTCCTTTTTCATCTAGTCCAAAAGAAAAAAAAAAAGCTAAATAAATAAATGGATGGATCTGAGAGGGGAAGATCCTTAGAGTTTCTACTCAAAGCAGAAATGATTGCTATTTACATTCAATCTGAGTCAATCAGAACTGGGGATATAAAAGAAAAACTCAAGGATTTCAGTCTAATGGAGAAAGATAAATGCAAACTTTATATATGCAAGATACTTAGAGGATAAGTTGAAGACATTTAGTTTGTATAGTATATGTTTTGTATTGGTTTATTTGTTTATTTGTATGCATATAATTCCCTCATCCTCAATAAATGTTTTGAGTTTAGGAACTGTTTCATTTGTAATCTTTGATTCCCAATTACTGCTAGCCTTGCATATAGTAGTTGTTTAGACTGGAGACTTTTTTTTCCTTTTTTTTTTTTTGGCTGAGGCAATTGGGGTTAAGTGATCTGCCCAGGGTCACACAGCCAGGAAGTATTAAGTGTCTGAGGTCAAATTTGAACTCAGGTCCTCCTGACTTCAAAATTGGTGCTCTATCTACTACACCAACTAGCTGCAGCTACCTGTTTAGTAGTTATTTAATAAAAACCTGTGAATGAATAAATAAATATTATTGAGTTTTCCAGTTTAATGCCATTTTTATCAATTTTATTTTCTGGCACATTGTATTAATTTTTGTGTCTCCCCACCCCAATTCCCTATTACTCTTAAAACAATAAACCACACCTTTTTTTTTTTTCCTGCTAAAAGAGATTCTGTAAGTTGCATCCAATTTAGTTGTCACAATCCAAGCTGTTTCTTCTTTTTTTAAAAATAAATTTCAATAAATTTCACTAACCTGTGATTTATCTTGCTCACAGACATTCCTCATATTCCTACTTGATGGCTCAGAAGAAAATTTGCTTTCCCTTGGCTTACCAAGAGCAATAGTTCCTTGTTGCAAATCAAAATCTTTTCTTCTGGGGACCTGAGTGAATGTTTCAAGTTTATGATCTGTTTTCATCTCTTCTTTCTCACAGTTCTGTTTAAAAAGGAGCTTCCCATTTGCAATGATGATGGAGACAAAGCGCTTGATGTCTTCTGGAATTGTCCGAGCCACCATGACAAATCTGTCCAGATCATCAGGATTGTTCTGAAGTTTGTCAGTAATAAGAATGTCCAGAGACCAATTGCAGTTATTCAGAGCTTCCCTTGTTTCTAGGAGAATCTGGTAGGAATCTGAAATAATCTGTAGTTGCTTTTTTATCCTGACTTGAAGGTTATTGTCAGTGAGATTGCTAGCATTCACACTGACCAATTGGGCAAAATCCAGAAACTCTCCCAGTGATGCCTTGATGTGGTCAGCAGCTCTATGGATTCCATCAATGTTTGCTTCCAAGTATTCTTTGAATCTCCACTTACTGCTCACAAAGATCATTAGACTTGCTATAGAGCTAGCTACTCTGTGCTGTAGATCTGTTACCATTTCTTTGGCCAAATCCAGATCCAACATAATCTCTTTGCCTGGTTCTTCCGATGAGGAAATAGATGAGGGATCAGTAGAAGCTGAGGAGCAAGAAGATATACTAGTTCTGCTATCTATACTGGAAATTGATAATCTGTCTTGCTCGGAGAGCTCAGGGGATATTGATCTTGGATGTCTTGGTAGCCAAGAGGGAACACGATAAACACAGTTTTCTGAAGCATCATTTTTCTTTTCAGGATCTTTTCCAAGCTGAGAAACATTCCCTTTGGGAATGTCATAAATGTTGGGCTTTGTGTTCTGCTGCTCTACCCGAGGAATCAGAAAACTGGGGGGAACAGCATATTCAATTCTAGGTTTCAAGGGTAGTACATCTCGCGAGGGTGGAAATGCATATACAGGCATTTCTGGGGCACTGATTTTTTTCTGAACTGGGCATACATTTCTGTACTGGTTATCCCTTTGTGGTTGGAGTGTCTTTGATTTATCATTTGGTGAATTTTCTAAGGTTGATATATACCTAGGAGGTGGGATATCATAGAGCACCTTCTGTTCTGGGGAATTTGATGGGGATGCTTTTTTCAAATCTGTTTTTTCTGGAGACACTGGGGTGTCATAAATCCATTCAGGCTTCTGAGGACTGGGCAAAGTGTTATAGCAGACTTTTTTAACAGATTTTGTTGATGGAGAAACAAAGCAGGGCATAGAAACGACTCTTGCAGTTGGAGGGGGTACATCATAAACCTATGCAAGAAAGAACCCAATAAAAATTTAATAACAAGAATATCTCTCATAAACAAAAGCTAATTGTGTCTTTTATAATATATTCCATCTCCTGACTAGGGCATTTTCTTTTCTCTCTTTCTTTCTTTTGCTTTGGCTAGGCCCAATTTAATGTTTACTGAGCAAACAAGTGAAAAATTATTTGTGTTAATTGTCAGATGTTTTACTCTTTCTTTAGTGTTCTCCAGCCTGCTTAATTTTTTCTCCCAAAGTTAACATATATTTTATTTTTCCCCCAATTACATGCTAAAACAATTTTTAACATTTGGGTTTTTTTTAAGTTTTGAATTTCAAATTCTGTACTTCCTTTTCCCCTCCCTTCTCCTCTTCCTGAGATGGTAAGCAATCAGATTTAGATCATATATGTGTAATCATGTAAAACATTTCCATATTAGTCACTTTGTATCAAAATACTTGAATAAAAGAAAGAAAATTGAAAACGGCATGCTTCAGTCTGTATTCGAACAATGTCAGTTCTTTCTCTGTCCTTCATTAGTCCTTTGGGATCATTGTATTGAATCATTATATTGTTGCGAATAGCTAAGTCATTCACAGTTTTTCATTGAACAATATTGTTGTATAATATTCTCCTAGTTCTGTTCACTTCACTTTGCATCAGCTCATATAAGTTTTTTCAGGATTTTTCTGAAATCATTCTTCTTGTTATTTCATATAGTACCATAATACTCCATTACAATCCCATATCACAACTTGTTTAATTGTTTTTTTGATGGGCATCCCCTGGATTTCTAAATCTTAGCCACCACAAAAAAGAACTTCTATAAATTATTTTGTACATTTTTTTTTATGTCTTTGGGATATAGATCTAGAAGTTATATTGTTGGATCACAGGGTATGCCCAGTTTTAAAGCTCTTTTGATCTAGTTCCAAATTGCTCTTTAGAATGGTTGGATCAGTTCACAACTCCATCAACAGGACATTAATGCCCTAGTTTTCCCATATCTTTTCCAATGTCCATCATTTTCATTTTTTTTTTTTTGCCATATTAGTCAATCTGATCAAGTGGTAATTAAAGTGGTACCTCAGAGTTGTTTTAATTTGCATTTCTCTAATCAGTAGTGATTTAGAGAATTCTTTCTAGTGACTATAGATAACTTTGATTTCTTCTGATTAAGGAATTTTCATTGACTCTCCTCAGAGCTGGAATGCCCTCTTTCATTCACCTTTTCCTTATGGCTTCCCTGACCTCCTTCAAATCTCAGGCAATTGGGGTTAAGTAACTTGCTCAGGGTCTCACAACAGTAAGTGTTAAGTGTCTGAGGAAGATTTGAATTCAGATCCTTCTGACTTCAGGGCTGGTACTCTATCCACTGCATCAACTAGCTACCTTAGGGTAGTCCTGTCTTTTGCCAATTATTTTCTTATTCTGTTTATTGCTAGTGCCTTCACTCTGTGATTATTTCCAACTTACCCTGTATATATGTATATAATTAATATATATATATATATATAATTTATTATTTGTTATCTTCTCCATTAGAAGGTGAGATCTTTGAGAGCAGGGATTTTTTTTGCCTTTTTTTAAGATTCCTAGTGCTTAACACAGGACCTTTATATAGTAATCTTTCTTGACTGATCATTTAATTGTGCAATAACTCAATATCTCTTTTGAACCTCACAGTTTTACTATGAAATAATATGAAATAATAAGACAATTTTTTTTCATAGGGAGGTTGTGGTATGAGGAAGCAATTGGGTAAGTGACTTTGCCCAAGGTCACAGAACTAGTGTCTGAGGCCAAATTTGAACTCAGGTCCTCCTGACTCTAATGGGAGTCAGTGTTCCGTCCACTGTACCACCTAACTACCTTGACAAATATTAATTCCATTATGGTTTCCTAATTGGTCACTCTGCTTCAAGTCTCTCTTCACTCCAGTCAACCCCATATAGCCATCAAAATGATTTCCCTTAAGTGACAGTCTGACCATGTCATTCCTCTGAGTAGTGACTATTGCTTTAATGACTCTATTGCTTCTAGGATAATTTGGGTAAATTTTAAAGCTCTTTGTAGCTTGGCAATAGCCTATCTTTCCAGGCTTTTTACTGGGTATTACTACCCTTCTCATACAACCTAATAAAGCCAGATCTTTAAACATAGCAGTACTCTTATTTTCCATCATTTCCCTTTGTTTACACAGGCTATCCCCTATGACTTGAATATGCCTTTTCCTCATATCTGCTTCAAAGAATCCTTCTCTTTATTCAAAATTTAATGTAAGCACCTCCTTTTCTATGAAGCCTTTTCTTGTCCCCCTAGATGCTAGTGTACTCCCTCCCAAATTACATTGTATTTATATTATTTATTTTGTCTATTCTTCTACATGTACATATTGTTTCTCTTGTTAGCATGTAAGCTTCTTGAGATCAAGGACTTTTCAGTTTTTTTCTTTGCATTCTTCTTGCCCAAAACACTGCCTGAAAAATATGAGGTAACTAATAAATGCTCCTTGATTGATGTGCAGATAACTGCCTAAGCTGGTCTGTCTTCATCTGCACATCAATCAAAGAGCATTTACTAGATACTTTCTATGTGCCAGGAGTAAGACTGACAGTCTCTCCCAGTTCTCCTTTCCTAATTTTTTTGCTCTTTTGCCTATATTAAACTGAAAGCAAAAATGTTGCAACAGTCTAAAACAATAACAATGGCTCCCATTCAAGGTCTATAAAGCACTTTCTTCCCATTTCTTGATTTTAACAGTTGTATGGAACAAACAAACAGGTGTAAGAGCACCTGACCATGAATTTTTGCTTCAACTTAGATATTGCCAAAAGATATAGATTTACAGAACCAATAATAATTACAAAGCCTGTCAGCAACTATCTTATAATAGTAGCATGCTTTAATAAATATGTGGTTTTTCTACCTCGTCTCTTCCTAATCCAGTTTATTTCCATTCAGCTATCAAATTGATCTTGTTAATCACAAATCTGTGTTACACACTTAATCAAAAAACTTCAGTGGTTCCCTGTCATCTCCAGGATGAAATTTAAAATCCTGTATTTGTCATTCAAAGTCCTTTACAACCTGCCCCCTCTTACACTTCTAGTCTTCTCACACCTCATTTGCTTTATGTACTCAATCCAGAGACACTGCTTTCTTTTCTTTTGCCTCCTACATGACTCCATCTCTAGACTGTGGATATTTTCATTGGTTGTCCCTTATATCTAGAATACTTTTTCTCTTCATCTCAGTCTCCTGGACTCCCTAACTTCTAGTTCCAGCTAAAATTCCCCTTTCTCTAAAAAGCTTTTACATTCCCTCTTAATCCTAATTATAATGCTTTTATTGATTATCACCAATTTATCTTGTAAATATCTTGTTTGTATATAATTGTTTTCATGTTGTTTCACCCATTTATTTTTACAAATTCTAACATTGAGTGATTACTTCCCCCTCAAGATTCCTATAACTTAGATGTATCATCTAGCTATCTAGCTATAGATTATGAGTTCCTTTAGAGTAGAGATTGTTTTTGACTTTCATTTTATCTTTAGCACTTTACATAGTGCCTGATAAACAGTAGGTACTTAATAAATGCTCATTGACTGACTGACAGATCTCATTCTTGTGAGTATTCCTGCCAGTCATGAAGGTCAAGATTTAGTTATGCATACTTATCATTTGTGACTTTTGCTCATGTTCTTCCATTTGTTTATCAGAGGAGATCTTTCTGTTAATTATATGATGGTAAAGATGCAGTTTATAGTGGAATATCACTTGCAAAAGCCTGACTGTGCTTTTTGATGTATGTATAATTATCTTTTAAAAATTGTAAAGAATAGAAACTAGGTTTATGGATAAGTGGTTATTGATGTTCTCTCTGTCATCTTGTTTTGTAGTAACAAAGTCTAAGACTAACAAAGTCCATCTTTGGAGTCTTCTTCAGATCTCTTAGAAATTAATTCCTTAGAACCTTCAAAATCTTTCACCTCCAGAGTAAATCTTTAACCTCCAGAATAAATCTTTGTTCAGCCGGTACAACTGCTTTTCTTCCCTCTTTGTTTTTTCAATGGCATTTGAGACTATAAAATTTGAGTATAAGTATACTACTTCCATTGTTTTTGATATGAAAAAAAGAATTTTGTTGGCTGTCTTTCCAAAAAGTTTATTTAAAATATTTTTTCATCTTCTTATTGCTATTTTATAATGTATCTGCTTATAATCTTCCACTTTTTTTTCTTAAGTTTTTAAAAGCATTTTACATTCTAAACTTGGCTCTTTGCTTTGTCAAGTCAAGTGTTTACCAATTAAGGTGGTTTGTATGTGCTTTTGTTTTCTTATGACAATTTACATTTATGTAAGTATCAGATTATTTGCTGACTATGATTTACATTAGATAAGCTTCTATATGAAATTTTTATAATTACTGTCAATGCCCTTTCTTCTACCGGTGTCCCACTTGTTGGTTTTAATAACATGTTTAAGTAGGTGAAGCCAGAATTGTTTTAATTAGATATTATATCCTTTTTCATTTTTATTTTTTATCCTAGTTTTGCATTAATTTTTATTGTTCCTCTACCAAATTAATGCCCTGACTCTACAGAGAGAGCTTATGGGTTATTCTCTGTCTATTAAAATATAATCAATTTTCCTCCATATTAAAGCAACATGTATTTTGATATTGAGTCACCTCAATGCAAAGGTGAGTATAAGTAAAGATGCATTGTAGAACAGTGATCCCATTCTTTCTTTAATCTTCCTTTTTTTTCCCCTTTAAAAGAGAAAAAAACAAGACAAAAAATATTCCACCCTTTTTGTTATATTTAGATTTCTTTGCCAAACTCAGCCTATAATGAGTTTTGGCATTACTGGAACTCTATAGGATCATGTCTCACTTTACTCCTTCTCCTTTATTAACTTTCTTCTGTTGTCCTTTCTTCAATTTTCTGTGTGTGCTTTTAAAAAATCTAAATTGGTTGATAAGTTCATTATGTATCAATATTGGTATTTTTACACAACTTCTTCTTTTCTTTTTCACTGGAGTTGTTTCTTTTTATGTCTTTAGAATTTCATTTATGAATGCTTCTCCTCATTCCTGAGCTGACTTCTCTTGTAGTATTTTTAGTCAAAGGCCATCTTTCCTTTCTTTTAATCTTTTAACATCTATTTCTTAAAAATCTAAAGTATATCCTGCTTTTCTCTCCTCTATCACTATCACAAATTCTAATGTTGAGTGGTTGTTTCCCCTACAAGATTCTCATACTTTATGGATATCCTTCCTCTCTCTCTCTCTCTCTCTCTCTCTCTCTCTCTCTCTCTCTCTCTCTCTCTCTTCTCTCTCTCTCTCTCTTTCTCTCTCTGTCTTTATTCATATCCATCTATCTTATCTACCTCTAGATCTAGACCTGTTCTCTTAACTTGGCCAGTGTGGAAGTGCAGCTAAGGACTAATCTCATTGCTGATTGGTAAGAAATTTTGACTTGTTCTTTTTCCAGCCTGGCCCAGTTTACCCTTTCTTAGTTAGAGTGGTGATCTTAGTTCCTCATACTGTTATATGAAACTCAATGTAGAAATTCAGTAGGCTTTATCCCTAATATTGTTAGCGGTGCTTGAATTCAAGTAAACCGCCAACCTTAGCTTCCCAAGTATCAGAGATTATAGAGATGCACCACCATAACCAATCATTTCTCTCTATATTTGTTTTTCAGATTTTCAGATTTCTGATTACACCAATCATTTCTGAACCAGATAACCCTTTTAGTTCTGAGACTGTAATTCCATGAGTTGAACCTAACTGTTTTGATTTCAAATACAATTCTTATTGCCCTGGCAATAGTTGCCTCCTTCTTTTGGAGTCAATCTAATATAACTTCTGGTCTTTAAAGCTTTTTAATAACTTCACAAAATTATTTTAAAATATTTATATAATTATTTATATCATACTCACATGGCTTTTGGAAACTTGGTTTCCTCCCTTTTCGGAGTTGGCTGGAATGTCATACACTTGTTGCTTCTGTTCCTAAGATAAATTTAACAAAGGAGAAGAGCAAGATAATCACTAATCTTTTTTTTATTATACCTTTTTATTTACAAGACATATGCATGGGTAATTTTTCATCATTGACAATTGCAAAACCTTTTGTTCCAATTTTTCCCCTCCTTCCCCGCACTCCCTCCCCCAAATGGCAGGTAGACCAATACATGTTAAATATGTTAAAGTATATATTAAATACAATATAGTATACATATCCATAGTTATTTTGTTGCACAAGAAGAATTGGACTTTGAAATAATGTACAATTAACCTGTGAAGAAAATAAAAAATGCAAGCAGACAAAAAGAGGAATTAGTAATGCTATGTAGTGGTTCACACTCATTTTTCAGAGTTCTTTCGCTGGGTGTAGCTGGTTCTATTCATTATTGAACAAATGGAACTGATTTGATTCATCTCATTGTTGAAGATCACATTCATCAGAATTGATCGATGATCACTAATTTGATTGAATTATGTCATATCCTCCTCAAGTCTCTCTTTAACCCAAGTACAAATTCATGAAGAATTAAAGGAAGTTCTTGTAATTATAAAGTGCATACTCCTATGGTACTAGTGTCATATATTGATATAGAATGTATTTAATTTAAAATATACTTTTTGTGTATTTTATTTATTATTTTGTGTATTGAAGGTGGTGGAGAGTCTTGTCAGGAAATTGGTTGAGCTGTCCCCAGTTTCTCTCTGAAACAATATGAAACCATGACTCTAAAATTTTCAGGGGTCCTCAAACTTTCTAAATAGGGGGCCAGTTCACTATCCCTCAGACTGTTGGAGGGCTGGACTATAGTAAAAACAAAAACTTCATTTTGTGGGCCTTTAAATAAAGAAACTTCATAGCTCTGGATGAGGGGGATAAACGTCCTCAGCCGCCGCCCGTGGGCCGTAGTTTGAGGACCCTTGCATGATACTGGATTGATAGAATCTACAGAGACCGAATCAAACAATTTTTCAGCTCAAGATAGATTGGAAGGACTTTAGCAAAGATCAGTTTCACTTGAGTTATAGGAGAGTACGGTCCAGCACAGTGTCTGGGCAAGCCAGCAAGAGCTGTAGCTGCGGCACAGATAAGCAACCAAAATCCCTCAGGCCAGTGATGGAGTCTCTAATCCTAGCACAGAAGGAAGGAAGAAAAGAGGGAAGGAAAGAAGGGAGAAAGGAAGGAAGGGAGGAAGGGAGAAAGGAAGCAAGGGAGGAAGGGAAGGAGGGAAGTAAGGAAGGGAGGGAAGGAAGGAGGGAGGGAGAGAAGGAAAGGATGGAAAGGAGGGAGAGAAAGAGAGAAGGGGGGAGGGAAGAAGAGAGGGAGAGAGAGAAGGGGGAGGGAAGGAAGAAAATGAGCAAGAAACAACAACAACAACAGAAAACAACCTTGATCATATAAAGCTACTTTTGTGACAGGAAAGATCAAAACATTAACTAGAAGAAAACAAAAATGCCTACATATGAAACCTTATAAAGGGCATCTGAGTTAGTCTAAAACCCAAAGAACCTTTTTGGAAGGGCTCCTAAAGAATTTTAAAAGTCAAATAAGAGAGATATAAGAAAAATTAAGAAATAAATGAGAGATATGCAAGAGAGAGTCAACAGCTTAGAAAAGAAAGGACAAAAATTTACTGAAGTAAAATATATCTTTCCCATGAATGAAACCTTTCTTGTAGATAAAATCTAGTAATTTCCCTCAATTACTTGATTTAATTTCTTTGACATGTATTCAACTATTATAAACTAAAAGAACAAATGGATTTTGGTTCCAAATAAAGTTCCTAATTAAAAATATATATCATACAAACATTTTTTTTGTCTAAACAAGTTGTGGTATGTGATTGGGATAGAATATCATTATGCTAGAAGAAATGGTAAGCAGAATGTTCTCAGGAAAACCTGGAAAGATTTGCAGGGGCTGAATGCAAAGGGAAATATACTATATACAAAATAACAGCAATATTGTAAGATGCTCAACTGTGAACGACATAACTATTCTCAGCAATTCAGTGACTAAAGATAACTCTGGACATTTATAATAAAAAAAATTGCTATAATCCCCAAAGAAAGAACTGATAGTGTCTGAATACAGATTAAAACATACTTTTTTTAAGATTTTATTTTCTTTAGTAGTTTTTTTTTTTTTTGGTTCAGTGTTTCCTTTCACAACATAACTATTATGGAAATGTTTTACATTACTACACAATAACCTATAACCTTACCTTCTCAGTGAGGGGATGTGGGAAAGGAAGAAGAAAGAGAATTTAGAATTCAAAAGTTTTAAAAATGAATGTTAAAACTTGTTTTTACGTGTAACTGGGAAAAAATAAAAGACTAAGAAATGGGAATTTTTTCTTTAGTTCACCCATAGAACTTTAATTTTTCTTTACATTATGATAGTTTGGCATTAGAATTCTCAAAGATTAGCATGATTTACAAATTTTGATTGTCTACTATCACTAGAACATTAAAAGCAATTTATAAAAATTGACTTAGATATATAAATTTATAAGTGTGAAAATGTAAACTTTTCCCCACTATCCTAGGATTGAATAATTTATGGGAGGGAAACATTAAAAAAAAAATTGGTTATTGAGGCTCAGATTCAACATGTATTTCAACTCCACTTGGATAGTAGCAAAACATAACATTTGTTCACAGTCCTCATTTGAATTCACATACTATCTTCTGTTGTATAAAGTTCTACTACCATCATGTCATGGAATTGACCCTCACTTCTTGAAGGCCATGCAAGAAGAGTACAAGACATGGCAAGTATTACCAAACTAGGAAGCCTTTGAATAAGGTCCATCCATGACATCACGACATTTGAAAAATGGCTTTGTTCAATTCATAAAAACCCAACCCAAGCTAGATTGAATTTTTGAGTACAGCAACCTTTGAAGACAGTGGACCAAGTCATAGGAACATTGCAATATTTTTTGGTAAAATAAAGTAGGTTGGTAGGTACATAAGGATAAAGTCATAGAATTGCTGCATTTCTAGGGCTGAAAAGATAAAATCACCTGGCATATGTATGTAAGAATGCAGATATTTAAATTTTGGACATAACACATTCTTTAATTAGAAGATAGCCTCACCAAGATAAGGTCAAATTGGCATAATTTGGCATAAAGAATTAAATTATAAATAAATTAAAAGAACATAGGATAGTTTACCTCTCAGACCTGTGGAAGAGGAAGAAATTTATGACCAAAGAAGAAGTAGAGATCATTATTGATCACAAAACAGAAAATGTTGATTATATCAAATTGAAAAGTTTTTATACAAACAAAACTAATGCAGACAAGATTAGAAGAGAAGCAATAAATTGGGAAAACATTTTTATAGTCAAAGGTTCTGATAAAGGCCTCATTTCCAAAATATATAGAGAATTGATTCTAATTTATAAGAAATCAAGCCATTCTCCAATTGATAAATGGTCAAAGGATTTGAACAGACAATTCTCAGATGAAGAAATTGAAATGATTTCTACCCAAATTGAAACTATCATTGAAAAGATATGCTCCAAGTCATTATTAATCAGAGAAATGCAAACTAAGACAACTCTGAGATATACCACTACACACCTCTCAGATTGGCTAGAATGACAGGGAAAGAAAATGCGGAATGTTGGAGGGGATGTGGGAAGACAGGGACACTGATACATTGTTGGTGGAATTGTGAACACATCCAGCCATTCTGGAGAGCAAATTGGAACTATGCTCAAAAAGTTATCAAACTGTGTATACTCTTTGATCCACCAGTGTTACTACTGGGTTTATATCCCAAAGAGATTTTAAAGAAAGGAAAAGACCTGTATGTGCAAGAATGTTTGTGGCAGCCCTTTTTGTAGTGGCCAAAAACTGGAAACTAAGTGGATGCCCATCAACTGGAGAATGGCTGAATATTATGAATATTATGGAATATTATTGTTCAGGAAGAAATGACCAACAGGATGATTTCAGAAAGGCCTGGAGAGACTTACATGAACTGATGCTGAGTGAAATAAGCAGGACCAGGAGATCATTATACACTTCAGCAACAATACTATATGATGATCAATTCTGATGGACCTGGCCACTTTCAGCAATGAGATGAACCAAATCAGTTTCAATGGAGCAGTAATGAATTGAACCAGCTACACCCAGCGAAAGAACTCTGGGAGATGACTATGAACTACTACATAGCATTCCCAATCCCTCTATTTTTTTCCACCTGCATTTTTGATTTCCTTCACAGGTTAATTTTTTTCCTGGCATTTTGTTATGATTTCTTTTTGTACAGCAAAATAACGGTTTGGACATGTATACTTATTTTGTATTTAATTTATACTTTAATATATTTAACATGTATTGGTCATCCTGCCATCTAGGGGAGAGGATGGGGGAAAGGAAGGGAAAAATTGGAACAAAAGGTTGGCAATTGTCAATGCTGTCTAATTACCCATGCATATAACTTGTAAATAAAAAGCTATAATAAAAAAAGAATTAAAATCTATTTTTCTGGATAGCAGATTTTTGGTTGTAATTCTAGTTCTCTTACCTTTCTGATTTTCCTATTCCAAGATCTATTTTTAGGGCACATTTTATTAAATTTTATGTTATTCTGATTTAAAAAAAAAAGAAATCAAGCCATTCTCCAATTGATACATGATCAAAGGATATGAACAGAGAATTCTCGGATGAAGAAATTGAAACTATTTCTAGCCATATGAAAAGATATGCTCCAAGTCATTATTAATCAGAGAAATGCAAATTAAGATAAATCTGAGATACCACTACACACCTCTCAGATTGGCTAGAATGACAGGGAAAGACAATGCAGAATGTTGGAGGGGATATGGGAAAACTAGGGCACTGATACATTATTGATGGAATTGTGAATACATCCAGCCATTCTGAAGAGTGATTTGGAACTATGCTCAAAAAGTTATCAAACTGTACATACCCTTTGATCCAGTAGTGTTACTATTGGGCTTATATCCCAAAGAGATCTTGAAGAAATAAAAGGGACCTATATGTGCAAGAATGTTTGTGGCAGCCCTCTTTGTAGTGGCCAGAAACTGGAAACAGAGTGGATGCCCATCAATTCGAGAATGGCTGAATAAATTGTGATATATGAATATTATAGAATATTATTATTCTGTAAAAATGACCAGCAGAATGATTTCAGAATGGAGAGACTTACATGAACTGATGCTGAGTAAAATGAGCAGAATGAGGAGATCATTATATACTTCAGCAACAATACTATATAATGATCAATTCTGATGGACATGGCTGTCTTCAATAATGAGATGGACCAAATCAGTTCCAATGGAGCAGTAATGAATTGAACTAGCTACACCCAGTGAAAGAACTCTTGGAGATGACTATGAACCACTACATAAAATTTCCAATATCTCTATTTTTGTCTGCCTACGTTTTTAATTTCCTTCATAGGCTGTATACTATTTCAAAGTCCTGTTCTTTTTGTACAGCAAAACAACTGTATGGACATGTATACACATATTGTATTTAACTTATGTTTTAACATGTTTAACGTGTATTGGTCAACCTGCCTTCTGGGGGAGGGGGTGGGAGGAAGGAAGGGAAATATTGGGGGAGAGGAAGGGGAGAAGGAAGGGGAAAATTGGAACAAAGGGTTTTGCAATTGTCAATGCTGAAAAATTGTCCATGCATATATCTTATAAATAAAAAGTTATAATTAAAAAAAAGAATATTTTTTTTAAAAAAGAGAAGAAAACAGCCTCACCTTAGGAATCAAGCGACCTTGGTTTTGTGGGGATGGAACATCATAAACTTGTGAATTACAAGTTGATACTGAGATTGGTTTGGGAAGTGTAAAAAGGTCCTGGTAAAGAAGAAGAAGGAGAAAATGATTAAGAAATAAAAACTTTGAATATTAAAATACATATTCAAAATTAATTTCTAATTGATAAAGATTATTCTAGTGTGCAACTAAATAAAGTAGAGAGATGGTAGTGTAATGGAAAGAGTACTAGTTGGAGTCATGTCTTAGATTTAAATATTTATTTTAATACTTAATAGTTCTATGATATTTATTATTCCTGTGAATTTTAGGACTATTCAATAAGATAGTTATTTCTGAACTTCTGTTTCTTCATCTACATAAGTTGGATAGTAAATATTTGCTTTATATTCCCTATTTATTCATTAATTCATTCAACACATGACTAGCAAAACCTTATCAACTCCTCTTACAAAGGCAGTACATGTTCTGAAGTACTCTAACTTTCAGTCACACTGATAAATGAGGGCACCAGAGGGTATATCTTCCCATCTAGATTCAAAGAAGCCCATAGATGTTGGGTATGGTAGTTTTCTAATACAACATAGCACATAAAGTCCTAATAGTACGCTTTCCTCCATGTTGATCATTTGATATGAATTAGCCAATGGTGTTATAGTAAGAATAATTGGTATGAAATATGTCCCCTAAAGGATGTGACACAGTGCCCCATCATTATATACAGATCTCAGGAGGAAAGTGGGCTTAAGCCAAAAGAATACATGTTACAAAAAAGTAATTCAGAGCTTCTAGAAATGTTTTTGTTTGAGTTCTCAAGATATTCCCACTAGGGATGATGAATATTTTTGGTTGGACTTCTTGAAATTTCTGTGTGTTTAGATTGTCCTTAATTCCCAAAGCAGACGGTAGTAAATTTTTCAAAATTATGAATGATTGTTTTATCAAAATTGAAAATTAACTGAAAGATTTAAATCTTTCTCAGTTGCATCTTGTTTTATGTAAACCATTATTGAGGATGTGTGATTTAGTGAAAAAGAACCTAGTCTGAGAGTCAGGAAATCTGGTTTTTAGTCTCTGTTGTTTCAGTACCTTGTCATGTGACTTGGGTTTAGTTACTTCCCCTCTCTGGGATTTTTTTCCTCCTCTGTAAAAATCATGACCATATGATCAATCGATTAACTGAATTGTCAATGAGCAAGATTGATTCAACATTTCTATGAAAATCCAGATTTTAAAATAGTCAAATTAGGATGAGATTATTGTGCATATATGGCAGAAGAGGAAAGGATTAGACAATTAAACTTAAGTGAATTCAACTAACATTAAAAACCTACTGGATGTATACCACTGCTCTCACCATTAGTGGATCTATATACTTTAGATGAAATATATTCAGGGGTTTGCTAGTAAATGTTTCTCAGCTAGCTGTCTGAAGGAAAAATATACTCACAACGTATTTTTATGTTTGGTCTTCATTTTCTTCATCATTGTAAGTTTAGATAATCAACAACAAAAGTTGAACCAAGCCCTTATATTGTAACCAAGCAAATAAATGCTTACACTGAAAATGTAGCAATCAGTGTACATGGTTAACCTATATCAGATTGTTTGCGATCTTGGGGAGGAGAAGTAAAAATGGGAGGAAGAAAAATTCGGAAAACAAAGTCTTATCAAATGAATGTTGAAAATTATCTTTACATGAATTTGGAAAAATAAAATACTATTGAGAAAAAAAAAGAAAGAATATGTAGCAATCAGCTCTCATGAGTCCTTACAAGCTGATGTCAGCACTCATCTGAATACATATGTGCCTTACTAATATCTCTAGTAAGGAGAGAACTATGTACAAAATAATACCTAATATGTGTGTAGAAATCTTGGAGAAAAAAAGATTATGTGAAGTTTAGGAACAGAGAAGCTCATTATTAGTGGGGTGAGGAACAATTGTTAGGGGAAGATTCGTGAGGATTTTGGGAAAGATCTGATTTTTCAGTTTTTAAATACTGTGGATAAAATACCACTGGATCATTCTGTTATCTAGAATGACTTTGGGATTACAATCAGATGAATTAAAAGCAAGAAAGTTAGTCTTCTGATTTTTTCACCAACTAACAATATATTTTCACTCAAAGTTATCCCAGTGAAGATGTTACTAATGGCCCTAATGTGTTTTCAGTTCCTGTAGTTTAGCTAATTTTGTCAAATATGTGCTGAATAACCACTATGGAGGCCCCAAACCCTCAAAGAACAAAAGGATTTTCATAAGAAAATTTCTATTAGGGAAATACATACATACATATCGAACATATTACAAAATGCCCACTTCTCAGAAAACAGGCTTAAAGAAGGAATGCAATAGAGAACAAGAAGTATATAAAGTCAAAAGCAAAAGGAAAAACAAGGGGTTATAGGGTATAAGAAACTACAAATCAGGAACAATCCAAATTAGGATATGCCCAGCAAAGTTGACCCATGAAACATACTGTGAAATATGAAAAAAAAGCCCCTTTCCTCATTTTAGATTTTTAGCCTGAACTTAAACTTGAAACCAGTTAAGTTCTTTACATAATTTAAAATAAGGAAATCAACTCAGTTTATAATTCTAAGAAAACTGGAGTAGTAGTGGTATATTTAAAGTAACCACAAGATTTCTGATCCTAGGTTCTTGGTCCAGTTCTGTAACTGGATCACTCTGAATTTAGCAAGGAATTTTACATGTCTAGGCCTCAATTTTCACATCTGTAATGTTAATGATATCTCCTAGATGAGTGAATGAGAATCTCTCTTCCTTTTAGGAAAAAAAATGTTAAAGGCAACAACTACAATGAATGGATGCAATTTTCTGAACCACCTTTCTACAAAAGAAGGTGAAGTAATTCCAGATCCCTTTCTGGGGCAATGAATAGTTGTTAGAATTACTTAGAATTTGGCTCATTTTAGTGTCCTTTTTATTTACTTTATTATAGTCATTGTGCATATTTTTCTCCTGATTTTGCTTATTTCACTTTTTATCAGTCTATCCATATCTTCCCATCTTTCTTAGAATTTATCATAGCCCTAATTTTTTTAATGGCACAATAATATTTCATGACATTTGTCACAAACTGATCATCCCTTCATCTAGATCAATATTTTATAGATGAAGAAACTGAGACCCAAATAAGTTAAATGATTTGCTCCAGATCACCCAGATAGCAAATTAGAAAGCTAAGATTCATAGTTGGGCTTTTTGATTACAAATCTAACATTTTCCCCCCTCCAATACACTATATTCAATAATGACCAAAAATTGATGGTAATTGTATTGCTTTCTAAAATTTGCAAAGACCTTGACATACCTTAGTTCATTTGATCCTTATGACAATTCTGTGAAATAAATACAAGTGCTATTATCCTTGCTTTACACATGAAGAAACTAAGATCCAGGGAAGTTAAATATGGGCCCACTACTCCCAAATGGTGTATTGGAGATTTAATTTTAAGACTTCAGTCTTTTTTAGTTTTCAACAACTCTTAAACTAAAAGTGCCTAATGACTTTAAGATATGAACAATAACACGGGATTGTCATCAGAATAGCTTTGAGGTTTGTGAAGTATTTTACAAATATGGTCTCATTTTATTGTCAAAAAAACCCTGGAAGTTAGATGTGATTATTATGTCTATTTTTACATATGAGGAAACTGAGGCAGACAGAGGTTGAGTGACTAACCCAAGATTACCCAACTGGTAATTGTCAGAGGCCAAATTTGTACTTGGAGACTTCCTGACTCTAGGTCAAGCCGTCCATCTCTGTGCCATCTTGTTGCCGCACTCTGGGCAGGCCTAACAACATAAGTGTAGCTAAAGGAGAAGAAGTTAGTGGTTGAAATTTCTATAATTCTATTACTATTCCTTTACAAGATTACGTATGTACATATGTGTACTAGAGATCTAACATGTGCAGACTCCTTCAGCTTGCTAAGATGATAGCTCCACATGTGGATTCTAGGAAACTCTTTCCAAGAGGATGGTGATGATAAGTAAAGGACATGCATTCACAGGTTCTATATTCTATAACTGGTTCTAGGTGACCTACCATTGATAGGGAGGAAACATTTTTTATGGGCTACTTTAGCCAGCACTGTGGAAGTTCAAGAGGGCTTTTTAGCTTCAGTGATTTTTCTTTATATACTCTTCTTGTCTTCATCTGCCCACTGGTGATATGAATCAGATGGAGAGACTATGCTTAAGATAAAGGGCTATGAGGTCTTCCCCTTTTAAGAACCACATGGCCCCAATAGGGACTTCCTTGGCCATTCCATTGATTCTTTTTCCATCTGGATATATGGAATGTGGTTTCTAATATGGGGAATTTGGGAATTTCAAAGACCAGGAGAAAGAGAAAATGGAATCCTAAAATTGGAAACTAGGCTGGGCTTTGTAGGCAACACAACTTTGATACCCCCAAGGAATGAGAAAAGATTTTCAGGAGGTATCTTCTTTGGGAGTGATCTTTTGGACTCCAGTCTAATTGAAGAACTCATCTAGCAGCAGTACTGCCCGGCTGAACTTGGTGGAACCAATATGTCAGAATTGAGTGAAGTTATAAACCCAGTCCCCACCTCCCCTGACCTGGCCCTAGAAACCAGGTAGTATGTGAAAGATGATGTCCCAGAGATATCAGAGAAAATGTATGTATATTTCTTCTTGCTATATCTTTAAAACAAATATTCCATTGTAAAAGCTATCTGTTAGAACTGACGGTGACAATCACTGCCATCCCCTAACAAACTCAGAAGAAGATAACTGAAGCTCCCATCTTATTATTGCTGTTCCACTAATGAGGATATGGACTAGACATAGATAATTTTTAGGTATCATCTAACTCTAATTTTATAATCTGTACCTCTTTGTTCCCCTTAGTAAATGTTCAGAGAAATGTTTACATTTTCTTGCTTGTAGTTACTTAAAAAATGGAATGGTTATTCACTTGTTCAGAAAGCCTTAGCATGTTTTGTATCTAGGAGCAAGAGATCATTATCAGCTCCTACTGGTGCAGTGGAAAGAGTGTTGGATTCGGAATCAGAGGACCAAGGCTCAGATCCCTTCTTTTTTCACTACCTATATGACCTCATACAAGTTGCTTAACCACTCTGAGTCTCAGTTTCCTTATCTTGTAAAATGTGGGGGTTAGACTAGATGGCTCCAAAGATCCCTTGTAGCTCTTTAACAATGATGCTATGATATCACAAATTTGGGGAAAAGGAAAGAAATAGACACAACTTAATAAAAGACTGAAAGACCTAAATATTTCCAAGTCTCTAAGTAGAACTGAAAGCCTGCTGCTAGGGAGTTCTAGTTTTTAGTTTCCTTTTGGTTTCAGATGATTTGTTGCCATTACTGAAAGCATGTTTTTAAAAGGCTGTTGCATGTCAATGATTAACAAGCATGCAAAAAACAAGAAAAGACATCCGCTCCAGCATCAGAACAAAACCCAGGAGATCTGAATTTAAATTCCTTTTTTTTTTTTTAAATACTTACTATGTGTTCATGGGCAATTCTTATAACTTTTCTGAGACTTTTCTTCTCTGTGACATGGGAATAATGATATTCTTTATTTGTGAGGGAAGTGCTTTGTAAAGTATTTTAATGTTATTTAATATTATGGTATAATTACATGTTACAGTCTAAGTACTTTTTCCAAAGAGAATGACTTTAAAAGTAATGATGCCTTATGCCATCTAAATAACAATTATATAGTTTAAAAGTTTTTTTATTGAAAAAAACATTTTTTTTAATTTCTGAAGTGCTTCTAAGAATGGTAGATTAATCACAGGGCACTAAAGTTGGAGATCAACTGTCCAATTCAATCCACTACAATAAATATTAATCAAGTACCTATTATGTGCAAACCAGGACCTACCTCTATGCCACTTACATGATAGTATGCCCCAGAGCATATTCGGGTTGGTTAAGGGAGATGGAAGAGGAATATCCCCTTCCTGCCCTCTTCCCCTCCTCCCCCCCATCTAGAACTAGAAGCAACTTCAGAGCCATTTAGTCTAATTTCTTCATTTTGCAGGAGAAGAAAATTGAAATCCAGAGTCACACAAAGGCAAGATTTGAACTCCATGCTATACATGTTCTGTTAGTTGAGTAAAGAAATTAAAAACATGGAAAGGACTTAAATTACATTCATAGTGGCTTGGTTTCTTTCTAAAGGACAACCTTTTGGTGACTTAATTCAGCTGTCCAGGAAACAGCTGAGCACATGAAAGTCTGGATTCCATGGCAGTTGTTTCAGAGAAATGATCTGGGTTGCCTGAGTTGCTTACTTCAGTAAGACAACTGACAACTTTATGATGCTTGTACCAAATGCCAAAGCACAGTGCAATTGTTTCTTGTAACAACTGTGTTGTTCTTTAAGATGTACCTCAGGGATTTATGAAATGCAAACTATTCAGAATCTTTTAATAACATCCACTTTCTGATGCTAACTGTGAAAAGAGCATTGGGATAGTAAATTGGTAAATCATTAGACTTCTAGTAGCACAAAAAGATCATAAACTGAAAATCTTTCTATTCTCTCAACTCAACATTTTTAGACTAGCATATTCTCAAAAGTAGCATCAGTTGCCATTTGCTGGAATAAATGTGGTATGAAATGTGAGTTTGTAATGTGAATGGAATAAAAAGGGAGGGCAAAGAGAGGAGAGAAGATAAGGAATGGATCCATGGGTGGGGAGAGGCTAAGTATTAGCTGGGCAAATTAAGTAGAGTTAAAGTAGAACAGTTAGCAGGGATAGGAATTAAGAGATATACACAAATACTATAACAAGGATCAGGAGAATTCATTAGAGAAAAAAAGGTTAATTAGTAATCATTAATCTCAAACAAAATCAAACTTAAAAGAGTCAATTAAGAGAGAAATCTATGCTATATTTCAGCCATATTAAAATTATCTTAGATGCATATCTACAATGAGTAAATGTACATATATGTGTGTATGTATGTATATAAGTATATATAGGTATATGTATGTGGATAGGTAGGTAGGTGGTTATGAATATATTTGTATAAGTAAATATACCAATGCTTAACTGTAGCCTGCTAGGGCAAAGGAGGAGGATAAAAGGGGGGGAAATAATAAAGTAATCAGAAATCAAAACCATAACCTACACGGAAGCCATGATGGGCAATCATATACATATGATTGATGTATATGAATACATATATATGTATATTCTCTTTTATTATAATGAATATATAATCTCTTTTATTATTATATGTACTTTCTTGAAATGAAAATTTATTGTTACATCTTTTAAATTCTCCCTGATGTTTTGCTGGGCACATGACAATGTTTTGTTTTGTTTTGATTTTGATTTTCCTTTTCTGTCTTTATTTTTCTATTTTTTTTTCTTATTTTGTATCTAGTTTTAAATAAATAAAATTTTAAAATGAATAAAGAAAGAAATATGAGCCTGTGATGACAAAGGAGGAGATGATATCCCTGAATAAGGACATCTGGGTCTATCTTGCATTTTCAGTATTTGATAAAGCTTTGTTCTTTGGAGGGAAAATACTTTATGGTCTTTCTTTCCCTTTCCTTTGCATATCTTCCCTTTAAATCAATAGAAATGGAGTCTTGGCTATCATCTCTCTATATAATGAATACCATGAACATGTCTTTGGTACTATAACAAGTCAAAAACTTAAAAAAAAAAAAAAAAAGCTGTTAGGCGACCATTCACTTTCCTGTGAAATTTGTTAAATGCATAGGAGAACATTTTTTCAAACAACAAAAAATGTGTTAATGGTAGGTTAATAGAGGTAGAAGAGCCCATAAATTAATTTTTAGTTCAATCCTTCTCACTTTCTAATGGAGGAAATTGAAGCTTACAAATATAAATGACTTCCCACAGTCCCCCCTTCATGACAGAGCTGAGATTAAAAACTCAAGTCTTGTGATACCCTATAAGATACCATCTTGGCAAAGCAAATAATAATCAGTCCTTACTCCAAGTACATTCTACTTTCATGTACGAAAAGAATATTAGTGACTATGATTTAACTCATCTGGTTTAGAAATAAATGTAGCACTTTAAGTAGACGGTTAAACATTTTTTTGAACTCGTCAATCGAATATACATGTCAAGAAAAGTTAACAATCATTGGGAAAAAATATTAGGTTCAGTACATACTTTAAACATGCTGTTTTTTTCCTCTTAGCAGATGACTTTGCTGAATGTCAATCTCTCCTATTTTGTACTCTTATTTTGTTTTCTCTAATAGTGGTAAAAGAGTGAACTGAATGATGTGTACTTTCTCAAGTGTTCACAAGATACTTGTCCACAAGCCTGGGCAGACTTAAGGAAATAATTTGTGTTTAGGAAATAGAATTTTTATTTAGCTTAGCATTTTGCATATACTAGATGCTTCAGATATATTTGTTGAATTTAACTCAAATAAAACAAACATCCAAACAATCAATAACATTTATTTAGCACCAACTATGTGCCAAATATTGTGCTAAATAGGGATTGAATTCACTATAACATCATTTTATCCTCATCACTATTACTAATAACAGCAGAAAAAAATTTTCTTAATCACTCAATTCATAAGACTGGAATTTTAAAAAAGAAAGAAAAGCAAGATTCTTGAGAAACTTACAATCTGATTAAGGAGACATAACACAAAAATGACAAATGATGATAGAAGGGAACATAAATTAAATGCTATAGAAATATCAGGTACAATCAGTGATTCAAGAAATCAGAGAAGGGAATGATCATATACAGTACAGAAAAAATGTACTCGTGAAGCTCATGAAAACTTATTAGCACCATAGCTGGGGGAGAAATAGAAAAAATAGCAACTCATTCTCTCAGCACTATAACCTAAGAAAACAGCAAAGTTGGCCAACATGTTATTGGTATGTGGGGGCAATATATAGTTTTGAAACTTAAGGAGGAAGAATAATGGAGGCAAGCCTTGATTGTAACAAAAAGTTCAGATTCAGTTAAACCTATAGAGATTTGGAAGGGATATGAATGTATTATTTTTTACCTTCATAAAATACCTTAATATAGCTCACTATTTCTTTTCCAGTGTACTTGCCTGTGAGCAAGTGCTCAGTGGGACAGTGTTGTATATGTGTTTCCTGACTTGTTCTTGAATGTTTTGTGTGCTATAGCTATACTTGACACTTTCTTGGTGTCTAGAATTTTGGTACTGATGAGTGTGTGATGATAAAACTATTCTGAGGAAACTGGGATACATTTCTGACTCTAACCCATTCATGGCAAGTTATGTTTGAGAGCCTAAGATGTAACAAAGTTGATGTGGAAAGGGAAGACTTGGATAAGTAGGTGATAGTGAAAGACAATTCTAATAGGAAGGGAAACAATGTGAATAAAGTGGAAAAGGAATATAATGTGGTGTTTAGGAATAATAACAACCAAACTGAACTTGTTAGCCTAGACAAGAAAATTAATGAGTAGCACACAGTACTAATTCTATCAGCAATATATTATTTTCTAAAAATTTATTGAATAATACCAGTTACATTCAAGATTATACAGCAGTCAATAGATTTTTTTAAATGTAATTTCTCAAGTTCGATACTGCATATTTTTAAATCTGTGTGCCAAGGTACATACCTGTTTAGCAAAAGATAGAGTCTTTTCAGTGAAAATTTTTGCTGTGGTCAATGGTGCAGGTTGTTCATATACTTGATCAGCAGAAGGAGAAACTATAGGCTGAGGAGACTTAACCCAACCAACCATTTGCTCATATACACCTGGTGGAGGAGGTTTGTTGAGCTCAGAGGACACATGGCAAGTCTTTTCTGGACTGCTGGATACTTCTTCCAAGTTATTCTGGGAAGAGAGAGAAACTCTACCCTCTTGAGAATCAGTAAGGAGATGGAGACGATTTGCAGGGGCCAGCCCTTGTCTACCATGAAGTAAACACCTCCACCACCCCTCACTTTCTGGGACATTCTTTTCTAGAATGGTCAGAATGTCTCCTCTCCGGAAAGCCAACTCATCAGCACATTCAGCATGGTTATCATATAATGCTTTCGCCAAGATACACTGCTGAAGGAAAAAAAAAAAATTAATAATGCCTGGTTTAAGTTTTTAAAAGATTTTCACAAATATGTTCTCTTATTTTGGCAATAATTCTGTGTGGCAAGAAGTAACTTCTATATTATAACTAGGGGAAACTAAGGCATTGGTGCTTAGTCATTTGTCTAAGATCACACAAGTATTCAGTTGCAGGGCACTGACTCCCAGACTTATGCTATTGTCATTGTGTTCCATACTACTCTGTCCAACGTTTATTAAAACACATTATTTCAAAAAGTTACAATGAATAAATCTCACTGTGCCCATATTTTCTCTACTTTTAATTCCAGACAATGTGGTTTTTAGGCTTAGTTGTGTATTGCTGATAAACATAATCATAACTATAACAAAATCCTATTTCACTGTCTTATCCAAAGTATGGAGGTAACCTTGGAAGTACAAATCCTGGCAAGTCTTGAGAAGCTACAAAGTCTTTTAATATAAACTAGGTGACATTGTCTGTAAATGTAAAGACAAATCTTGTTAGGTTCAAAGGGCCTCATCAACTAAGAAGACTGATCACCAAGAGATGAGGCTTTCTTTTTTGCCCCAGAAACCTGAATTTTGGTTGATTATACAATATAATCACAGATCCTTGAAATTTCATAGTGTATATAATCACATATATCAAGTTATGTCCATCTGCATTAAGAGAGTTTTAGGCTATCAGTAAATTACCTTCCCTTTTCAACTTTACCTCTCAGAAATTTTAGTTTCTTTCAAAGTGTAGCTCAGGTATTTTCTCCTGCAAGAAGTCATTCCAGATCCCTCTAATAGTTCCCTCTCCTTCAAATAATATATTTTTTGACTACTCAAATGTTGTTGTTCCCTCCCTTCCGTAACACTCCCTAAGATTGCCCCCCTCCCCACTAGAACATAGGGTCCATGAAAGTAGACATTGTTTTTCATTTCTCTCTTTCCCTTTTTTCTTTATATCAGCAGTGCCCAGAATAGGGTCTTGCCACAATAGATACTTAATGAAGGCATACAGAATTTAGTTTAATTACTACTGTACTTCTTTCTGGGAATGAAATTTAATAAAAGTGAAAACGAATGGTATTACATCCCCTTTGCTGGTAAGGGGAGTGTTTCTCTTTAGTCTCTACTTCCTATACCCACTCCCAAAAAAATTCTATCTGAAATTCTGTGGTTTACTGCATCAATTCAAGCTTTAATTTCTTCAGGGGTTTAGAGAACATGGGATCAAGTTATTGGAAACATCCAGACTTTCCCAAGCTATATACTTCATACTACAATAGGATTTGAGGATTATGGATATAATAATAATAGTAGCTAACATTTCTATGTGTCAGGCATTGTGTTAAGTGTTTTACAATCATTTTCTTTTTTTAACCTGACAACAACCCTGGGAGGAAGGTGCTATTTTAGCAGCTGAGGAAACTGAGGCAAAAACAGAAGTTAAGTGACAGAGATAAATGTTTGAGAACAAATTTGAACTCCCTGACTTCAGACATTGTGTTTATCTATTATACCATCTAAAAACTAGTCAGCCCCACCTCAGGAAATTGAACTATTGTAGTGTTCTCTTCTTTTATATATTATATAATGGTTCTCTGGGGGAGCAGGTTTCTTGGGGACGTTTTCTGGAGTCAGCCTTAATTTCAGTTCTGAGTAATAATCTCCCCAAATGCAGCCAACTGTTAAAATCCAAACTTTTATTTTTCTCCTTCCAAGTCTTATCTCTTTCCTTGGGCCCGGTAGCTTTCTTAGAGGCCTATCTCACTCCTTGGTTCCAAGAGCTCTTGCAGTTTGTCAGCTTCTGCCTCCAGTTCTCTCTGAATCTTCTCAACTGACGCCTCCACTCACTTCTGGCTCTCAATCTCCCAGAATGCCCTTTGGCCCTGAGGGCTTCTTGCTTATATGCTGTACACTGAATACACACCAATCATTATATCACTGGGAAACCATTATTTGTTGTAGGATTAAATCAATTCTAAACTAGATTTAAACATTGTCTCCTCAATTTCACTTAATACCTTGTTTCAAGTTCTGGCCCATAACATCTGCTTGTAGCATCAAATCAATCATACTGAACCATGCTAAATTAGATATTATTGTCTCTGTCAATTCTAATGCTTTAACACTTTGTAAGGATTCCAACAAACTACCCTAGAGGTTGAGTCCCCAAAGGTCACACAGGTAGTAGGTGACAATTGGTATTTGAATTCTGGTTTTCTGACTTCAGAGTTAATCCCTTTTCCATTGCACTATGATAGCTTGTTGTTGTTGTTTTTTTAATAATATTTTATTTTTCCAAATACATATAAAGATAGTTTTCAATATTCATTTTTATAAAACTTTATGTTCTAAATTTTTCTTCCTCTTTCCCTTCCCAACAGCAAGCAATCTGATATAGGTTAAATATGTGCAATCCTTTTAAACATATTTCCATATTTGTTATGTGAAAAATCAGACAAGAGGGGAAAAAAAATCACAAGGACAACAAACAAAAAGATGAAAAGATATGCTTCAATCCACATTCAGTCTCCATAATTCTCTCTGGATACAGATGGTACTTTCCCCTTCCTTTGGAATTGCCTTGAATATCTTATGTTAAACATAAAAGCTGCAAATTGTATGGTGAGAGGGGACTGTCTTTATCTAGTCATTAATTCATTAGCTCAGGGTTAGACAAAAATAGCAATCCATGAAAATCTCACAGTAGTCAAAGAATCATAGACCTAGTGCCTTTTGGTCCTATCTTTCATTTTACAGATGAGAGAAGAGAGTTCCAAAGAGATTAAATTCATATATATAGTAAATGTCAGAGGATTTAAATCTAGGTCCTCTCATTCAAATCAGGTCCTGACCTCTCACTCTAGAGCCAGTGCTCTTTTCATCAGGCCATAATTTAGGGGAAAATATCCCAAATTTGTGAGAAACTATTAATTTATTAGCACAGGGTTAGGCCCATGGATGAATGAAAGAGGGAACAATTTGTGGATAGGCTCACCTTTGAGTTAAGAGATTAAGAGTCCCACTATAAGTATTTATATGTAAGCAGGCCTGGCATAGAGTCATTATTTTCTATTAACATTTTAGCACAGCTCTACTTAACAGATTAACTAGGAACACAGAAAACAGAACTCTGTAAGCTTAGGGAATAGCAGGGAGAAATGCATGAGGAATAGGTTGGGCAGAATTGTGAAGGGGTAGTACAAAAAAGAAAGGGAATAAACACATATAGAGTGCTTACTGTGTGCCAGGTAGGGGAAGATAGGGGGCACAGTGTATAGTGTCAGGCAGAGTCAAGAAGAGTCAACTTCATGAATTCAAATCTGGCCTCAGATCCCTTACTATTTGTGTGACGCTAGATGAGTTACTTAAGCCTGTTTGCTTCAATTTTCTCATCTGTGAATTGGAGAAGGAAATAGGAAATGTCTCTCTTCCCAAATGGGGCAGGAAGAAGCAGATATGATTGAAAATAATTGAAGAACAAAAATGTGCCAGGTACTGTGTTAAGCATAGCTTTGAGGTGGGTAATATTATTATCTCTATTTACAGTTGAGAAAACTGACTTGGCCAGATTCACACAGTAGATTTCTGAGCCTAGATTTGAACTTAGTTTTGCTTGATTGCAGATTCAGTACTCTGTCTACTGTGCCACCTTTGCTTTAAGCCAGAGACTGTTCAGAAAGAGAATAGGTTCACCAAGTAGTCCACCAAAACAGGAAGCCTATCAGGGCTTTTCGTGGCCACAGAAATGGGGGGGTGGGGGAGGAAAGGAGACTCAAAAAAAGCACAGAGGGGAACCCAAAGATATCAAAAGCAAATTTCACTGAAATTGCAGCTTTGCACCATCAGTCTATATTACTTCATGTTGAAATGTTAATGAAGCAGCCATGTACAAATAAGTGTTCACATGTCTTAATTGTTTTTAGTAATGGGAGGTAGAAAAATCAGGGGTAACTGAAATAAAACATAAAACAGATTAATCAATTTTGAAATCTCTGAGTAATCCCAGACTTACAGTTCAGACTTTTGTTTCAGTCTCTTATCTTCCCCTCCTGCTTTTTTAAATGAGAATAGTGACCAGTTAACAAATGGAATGAAGTGGCTTCTGATCTCCCATTCCTTTCTTAGTCTCTTATTCTTATTGCTCAAAAGTGGACAGCAAGTCATTGTATTATCTACAAAGAGGGTCACCAATTCCCAAACAATTGAGGACTAGTGTGGTCTAATAGAGTTCTCATTTAGGCCAATTCAGTGGACATGATAGAAAACTAAAAAGGAACATGATTTTAACATCTGCATTGTACAATAAATACATCCTGGGAGAAGAGAAAACCACAAACCCAAACCAACTACCGAATTTTCCATGAAAGGCATTTCAAAGTGGGTTGAGGGAAAGACTACAGCCCACAAAGAACATACAGAAAAGATAACACGTGCCCTGGAAATGTGACTTTGTGCCTTTATTGAGAGCAATTGCTACAAAGGAACAGCTGGTCTGAAGTGCATCAGGAAAAACGAACAGTGGCAGATGATAGAAATGACTTATTGTGGATTGCAAGACCACCTCCTCAGTGATGGGCACAGAACAATGAGCTCTTTCTGTCCTTCCAGCCCATTTTCATCTCACAGCTGTTACAGAAAGCCATCTACAATCTCTTCTTCTCTCTTGAGGATTAGCATATTTTATTAATATATTTCTTAGCTTTGAATGTGTTAACTAACTCAAGTCTTGATTCTAAGACATAGATGACTTTTAAATATTTACATTTCTATCAGTATTATATAAAAATCATATTACAAACAAGATTCCACTCTAGGTGAAATTTTGGTACATGTCACCAAATAAGCAGTATATTTATTAAAATATTTGAAAACGTATTTGTTACTAAACTGAATAATTATGAAAACATTGAGAAATATATTTAATTTTAAACTGTACACTCATTAAAATGTTTTATGATATTAAAAAAAAAAGAGCACTAAATTAGGAGACTTGGGTTCAAGTATCAGCAGCTAGGCTTACTACCTATGTGATTTTAAACAACTTTAACTTCTCTGATTCTCCATAGCCTCACCTATGAAATATTAATCTACCTGATAATGTTAATCTGAGGAAAATGCTATAAGAACTGAATTATCATTATTCATCACTATACTAAAAACTGCAGGGGTTACATGAAGAAGTATTATATGGTCTATTAGACAAGGAATATGTAGATTTATTATCAAAAAAGAAAGTACTAGGATTGGATATTTGGAACTTGGGTACAGCAGTTGCCATTATACTGTAGATGTTTAGAAGGGCTAGTTGGTAGAGAGTTCCTCCCATCCAGCAAAGTATTTGCTAGTATAAAATGATAGGCCAGGATTTCATTACTTCCCCTAGATCGGTTTTTGAAAAATTCTTTCATAAAAACATAAAACCCATTCTGAATAAACTTTTAAAAACAAATTCAATTGAAATGTGAGGAAGAGAACAAGGGGGAAAAGAACTGAGGGCCCCTATCAAACATATTAGCTGCCTTTTAAATAAAAATAGGACAGGAAGTGGGGCGAGGGGCAGGGGAAAGAAGGAGTGAACTGGGGTAAAACTTGAGGTGCCAGCAGAAGGAAGTGTGCCATCTAATAGCTTCCTATATTAATTCAATATTCTTAGTAATTAGGTGCTAAGTTCAGTTGTTTTTGAAAAAAGTGAAAATACTATTAGTAGCCTCTAAATGTTTGTGCCTTAGGGCAAAGCTCCAGTCACCTGGCTCTAATTATGGCTTTGTATCTTATTACAGCCAAAAAAAGGGAAAAGTCAGGGTAGGCCTATATTCAACCACAAATAACTGGTAGCACCCCCAGATTTCAAAGATCCTGAAGTGTATTCCAAAGTATTTTTTTTATCAACCTTCACCTCACTTCTAGCTTGTGTGTGTGTGTATGTGTGTGTGTGTGTGTGTTAGTTTCCTTAGAAAAACTTTTTAAGTTCTTTAAGGGTAGATGTATGACATCTGTGTGTGACATCATGGTAGAGAGAGTGCCAGGATTGGAGTTAGGAAAACCTGAGTCCAAATTCAGCATCAGATATTTACTAGCTACATGATCCTGAGCAAATCACTTAACCTCTGTTTGTTTCCTCATCTGTAAAATGGGGGTAATAATATCTTCCTCACAAAGCTGCTGTGAAGATTGAATGAGATAATAATTGTAAGCCATTTAACACAGTGCCTGGCCCATAGTAAGCACTATATAAATGTTCGCTATTGTTAGCATGTATTAAATTAATTAATTTAAAGATAATTGATCATTAATAATATTTAGTAAAATATTAGTAGTAGTGTTAATATTGTTGTGTAATTCTTATAACATTGAGAAGAAAAACTAATATTATAAGACACAACAAAATCCTTATATTGGACTAGTAAACTGGTTGGGTCTCAGTTTATCACATTATGGTGCCATTTAAACATTCAACATTGTCCAGTATTGATCATTTCTTATTGCCTTAATTTGATTGACCATAGCCTACTATCAGCTAACTAATCAGCATTTCCCTAATTGGTATATTCAACAATGGAAGGATGAACTATGTTAACCACTGGGTAAACAGTTTCAAACACTAGTCAGAAAGGATCAACTAGGTAATACTACAGCCTCCAGGAAAACTTTTTTTTTTTTTAATCAGTAAAATACAATGACTTAGGGAAGATATTTAGGCAGAAATTTGTGACCCCTAGGATGCCTAATCTCAACTTTTTACAGACCTGAAACCGACTGATCTCCAAAGATATATAGAGGTGAAATCAGAAGGCTATGAAGAAATCCTTGGCTAAGAACCATCCAAGAGAAACTTCATCAGCCTAGATAGGAGAGCACTCATGTGACAACACTACATGATAGATGTCTTTTTAACATTGCTTTTTGAACCATCAAAAATTGAAGCTGCGAAGTGATTCAGTGGAAAGAAAGCAGTAGGTTTAAAGCAGGGAAGACTTGATTTCAAACCCAGCCTCAGACATCAATACAAGCTGATTGATCCTAGGCTTGACCCTAGATTATCACTGTCTGTCTTGGTTTCCTCCATTGTAAAATGAGGGTTATGAAAATGCCTCTCTCACAGGGTTGTGAGGATCAAATAAAATAATCTCTGTAATCTGATCATGTATGTTACCTACTCTCCCTGCTATTCTTCAATAAATTCCAGTGACCTACTGCCTCCAGGATCAAATATAAAATTCTGATATTCAAAGCCTTTCAGAACTTAGTCCCTTTCATTTTTTCCAGTCTTCTTACATTTTACAAAATAGAGACAATTGTTTTTTTACATTAATGTAAAAAACAATTGTTTCTGTTTTGACTAGAAACCTTGAGGGCTTTCCCATCCCAGATATATATATATATATATATATATATATATATATATATATATATATATATATATATATATATATATATATATATATTTTTTTTTTTGAATAGGTAAAAGATGCCATTTTCTGCCTCATTTCTTACCTAGCCTTAGTCATTGAATCACGGTTGCCTCAGTCAAACTGAGACCTGTTAAAGGCTTTAGCTTAAAAAGGTCAAGGTCTCCCATCCAGGGCCATCTGCAGTCCTCCAGATCTATTATCTGGCTACTGGACCCAGATGTTTCTGGAGGAGAAAGTGAGGCTGATGACTTTGTAAAGCTCTCCCTCTCTTAAATCCAATTCACTTGCATATTGTGGCATCACTTGCCTTAATGGAGTACAAACAAAAAACAGCCCACATCAGCAGAGTAATCTTTCTAGTAGTAGATGAGAGATTTGGTTTCTTTCCTCCCAGTTCAGGAGTGTAGAGAGAGTTTAACCACAAAAGTGGTGCTAATGGATTAACAATGAGTTAACACTTTTTTGTCTTTTTATTAAATATGAGCACCTTTCTCTAACTGAATTAGAAAGAGCAGGGATGGTGATGTTAAAATGACAATGGCCAAGTTTAAAATTAGCCATGCCCCTGGAACTTTTAAATTGCTATGCCCTGCTCTGGACCCACAGTCAGGCAACTGGAGTCGGTTCTATCTGAGAGTCTTTCGTAAGAGTGTCATCCAACAGGATGAGGGATGGCTGCTAGGAGAATTTCTCTTCCTTCACCACCTCCATCAGTCATGGTGTCTAATAATTTGCCATTCATCTAGGAGATACAGTACATGAAGAGTTAGTTCAAGATGGTTTGAATTATGATTGAGGAAGCAGAAACATTTCCCAGACTGACGTGCATATAAAGAAACAGGCATTAGAGACAATCATCTTCAAAGAGTATGATCCCTGGCTGCAGAGAAGAGAACCAATGGTTATAGACAAAAGAGAGCTACCAGTGGTGATGATTCAAAAATGCTTCATAGCCAACTATGTTCAGGGTTGTTATTTAAAGCCCCTCCTAGATTGTGATCAGTTTTGTCAGAGAAAGGAGTTAACTTTTTGGTAAAAGAAACTTACCTTGTTATTACAATTCATACCTCATTATCTGTGATTATAACCCACCACTTCATCAACTGATCTGGGAAGAAAAACAATCCTCCTTTATACTATGCAATGCTTTGATTATGATGGTTCTCTCTGTCTCTGTCTCTCTTCCCTGAGGCAAATGGGGTTAAGTGACTTGCCCAGGGTCACCCAGCCAGGAAGTGTTAAATGTTTCAGGTCACATTTGAACTCAGGTCCTCCTGACTTCAGGGCTGGTGCTCTAACCACTGTGCCACCTAGCTGTCCCATGACATTTCTCTTTTTAAAAAGCTGCTTATTAAGCAGCTTCTCATTGCCTACAAAATAAAATATACATTCCTTAACTAAGCTTTCATCATTATTTGCCTCTATATTTTTTCCAGCCTCTCACTATTCCTTTATAATTTAGCCAAATGAACTACTCTTCATTCTTCGACTGCACCTTTCTCAGCTCTATGTTTTTGCTCATTCTCTTCCCTCGATCTGGAATGGCTTCCCGTTTTAGTCCTTGAAATCCTATCCATCAGTTAAAGGTTCAGCTCAAATGCCACCTTCACCATGAAGCCTTGTATGACCACTCTAGCCATAATTCATCTATCTTTCCTTTAAATTTCCGTAACATATAGAAGTTACTTCTTGTCGCACAGAATTTCTGAGTCATTTTCATAAACAGTGAACAGGTATGTTCTACTGTAGCCCCTCCAAAATTTAAGAATGTTTTCTGTATATATTTTACATCATCATTTCTCATTTGTCTTTTCAAATTCTTCCAGTTCTCATTTCCATTTTTATGTTTTTCTTCAGTTCTCTTATTAAGCTTCCTAGTTAATCTTAGGGATCTTATAGCAGTTCTATTTTCAGTAAGAGCCTTGTACATACTAAGCACATAGGTGCTTAATAAATGCTTGTTGAATAACATAATTTCAGGAAGTCTAATTGTTATTTCAGTTTCTTAGTTTCTATAGGCATATCGTGCATGCCTTGTCTCCTATGCATACATGTCTTTAGAACTCAGTCTTTGGCAATCTTCTCTTCATTTTTAGTGATCATGAATGTAATTTTCATCCCTAGGCATATATCTCTTAAATCAATAGGAAGTCTAGGCTAAAGACTATTACATTACACATATTCTATGTGTAATTCAGGTAGACATATCAGCATCCTTTCTGCTTTCTGATAGCTCATCTTCCTTCTTCATTCTCATCCTGGATTCTAAAGTAATTAAGGAGTGTTTTTTTTTTTAATTTTCACATTAATAACGTTGCAATATCTCCTCTTATTGATTAATCAATTAGCTCAGGTCCTCCACTCCAGTTTATTAAATATTAGTGCTCATTTCTATATCAAATCAACTTATTTATTAGGCCTAAATGTCCATAGTTACTGATTATATTATTTATTAACAGTATAACAGACAGTAAAACAAAGAAAGAAGCAATTATTTACACTATCTGAGATATGAGATAGATCACATCTCAAATACCTCTATCACTATAACTGCTGACTTATCAATTTTGGGTACACAGTTTCAATCTTCAGTTCCCTCAAGATATCAATTAAAGTCTCTTGAATAATTCTCTTCCTGATTTTGTTAAGATAAAGATAAAATAAATGTTAAATTCAATTATCTCAGGAAATAAATTATCTTCTTTTTCTTTAACTTCTCTTTAACCACCACAGTCAACAATCTCTTCTGCAACAATTAAACTTTCAGTCTTTCACACAGAGTAGAATGACAGTCAACCTATCCAAGATTTCATTCCTCTTAAAATATTTATGGTCTCTTTGAGAAAGGATTTGAAGTTGGTGTTACATGCACACATATTTACATGTGTATACACATGTACAGACATGTTCATATATGTTATGAAGGGTGAAGATTTTATATACAGACACAGGGGAATGTGTATGTATACATAGCTAAAAAGTATCCGAAGCAGGATTCAAAGCTGGTTTTCCTGATTGCAAGTTCAAACACCTGGTTTGCATCATTCATACTGTTCTTTATCACATAATGCCTTATGTTTTAGTTATTTGTATACATGCCATATCTACACTATAACAGCTTGTATTTTATGTAAGACCTTAAGATTTACAGAGTACTTTGCTCAAAACAACTGTAGGAACAGTGCTTTAAGTATTATAATGAGTTTTTATACATGATTAAACTGACACATTGTAACTTTCTTTCTAGACACATAATTAGTTAAGTGTCAGATTCAGGATTGGAATGCAGGGAGGAGGCTCCAAATCCAACTGTTACATTTACACCATTCCTGTCTCTCACCTATTTTTTTTTTTAAATAAGGTAGTCTGACTAAAATCCTTCATAGAGCCTATCGTAATGCCTTGTATATCCTTGTACTCATTAACTACTGCTAAGTGAATTAATTGGTTAAACTATAAGTAGGATAATTGATGAAATTGCACACATCTTTTAAAATCAGAATTCATTTATTGTATTTTAATTCTTTAGAGTGTGGTAAAGCAGGAAAGGGAGCAATTAGGTTGCCCTGTGAATAAACCACTAAATTTGGAATAAGGAAGGCTCATCTTCATGAATTCAAATCCTGCATCAGACACTTATGACCCTAGTTTTATGACTTATGACCCTAGTTTTATGACCTAGGTAAGTCACTTAAATGTGTTTACTTCAGTTCCTCATTTGTAAAATGAACTGGAGAAAGAAATGATGAATCACTCTAGTACCCTTGACAAGAAAACCCTAAATGGGGTCACAAAGAGTAGGACATGACTGAAATGATTCTGTAGCAAAAAGACCCCCCAAATAAGGAAGAGAATAGACAAAAATGTATCCCATCTCTGTACTACCCTGCCAGAAAAAATAAATCTTAAGTCGCATTAAAATTTTCTCTTTTTTTATAATAATGGCTTTTTCAAAATGCATGCGAAGATAGTTTTCAATATTCACCCTTGGCAAAATCTTATGTTACAAATTTTCCTCCCCCCTACCCATGTTCCCCCTCTCCTAGACAGCAAGTAATCTGATATATGTTAAACAGGTGCAATTCTTTTAAACATATTTCCACAATTATCATGCTGCATAAGAAAAATCAGATCAAAAAGAAAAAATGAGAAAGAAAACAAAATGTAAGCAAACAACAACAAAAAAGATGAAAATATTATGTTGTGATGCACATTCTGTCCCCATAATCCTCTCTCTGGATGCAGATGGCTCTCTCTATCACAAGTCTATTGGAATTGGCCTGAATCACCTCATTATTGAGAAGAACTATGTCCATCAGTTGATCATCGTATAATCTTGTTGTTGTGACACTATATAGTATCCTGGTTTACTCAAAACATCTCATTTTCCTGATCTTGCTGAGTATGAGCATGAGAATGAGCGGAAAGTTGGCTATTCTGGCAATCTTGGTTCTATATGATGTGTATTTAAGGAGTAGCAAAGCAGTCATTAAAATACATAAAAGGAAAATTTCCTGGTATGAGAATTATAGAAGATCATTGAAATTTAGACTTAGAAGCACTCAGCTGCTCATTTATCTAGGGAGGAAACTGAGGCCCAGAGAAAGGAAGTGACTCAGTCCTGATCTGCAGCTGAAACAAAGGAGCTGAAAAATGTGCATGATGAGTGGGTATCTCTCTTCTGGGGTGCTATTCTGGGCATGAACAGAAATAAGGAGAGAAAGGGGAAACCCTCTGTTTCTTCTAAAGGAATAAGAACCAACAAATGTTTTAAGTCCTTAACAGAACATTAGAAAGTTGCTTTCTATCACTTCATTCTTGTTTTGAGCTATGACCTCAGGCTTCTCCTTTATTCCACTATTAATAGAATGGTAAGCACCTTTCTCCCTCCTCCCCTCCTCCCCCCTTTGGTCTATTTCCTTAGTGGTTGTGGTTACCCACAATGATTCTACAAGAGTGGGAGTGCTTTAGTTTGACAATTTACAAGTACAATTTTCTTCTACTTACTTGGAAAACCCAAGTTTGTTTCAACTATGGACAGAGCCCTAAAAGTAAAAATGGAGATGTGAGAATATGAGCCCTTCCTTAGTCTCCTTTATTTTAGTTCTCGTAAGTGAACAGATTGATGGGATTCAGTGGGGCCTCTAATGTCTCTAGTTTTATCATTAATCAGCCCTAAAGTCTGACCATTAGGCCAGGTTTTGGAGACATTTATGCCATGCTGAAAAAGAAAATATATAGGTAAAATGCACACATCAGATCATTAAAGAACAATATAATAGGATATAAGTGCAAAAAGAAGTGTCCAGACAAGATGTGCTTTTGGAATTCAGAGAAGGGAAAATTGGTTTGAGCTAAAATGATCATGGAAATCTTCAAGAAAGACCTAGGCCTTAAAGCATAGGAACATTCTTTCATTGCCCAGCTGATTGGACTTTCTCACTTCTATTTCCTTTTTCCTTTTTCCTATTCCCTTTTTCTTTTCTTTTCTTTTCTTTTCTTTTTTTTTTTTTTTTTGGAAGCAATTGGGATTAGGTGATTTGTCCAGGGTCACACAGCTAGTAAGTATCTGAGATTAGATTTGAACGCAGACCCTCCTGACTCCATAGTTCTATCCACGCTTTCATCTAGCTGCCCTTTCTCTTTCTATTAAAAAAAAAAAAAAAATCTGGTCACTTTTGTCTTCCTTTTTATTTTTCTTCTTTTTTTATTTAAACCAAAGGTTATCAAACTTTTTTTGCTTATAGCTCAATATTCTTTGCCCTGGTAATATCCCTCAACAGACTCTTGGTGATCTTGAGGAAGGAGACTGGGAACTGGGAAGGACTCCTTCAGTAGCCTTCTTCCTGAATGTTTTCTGAACCATTCTGTAACAAAATCCTGAAAGAAGGATTTACCTGGGTCTTGAAGGAAGTGGAGATGATAAGGAACATTCTACAAATGAAGGACAATGCATTCCCCAAAAAAGGGGAGGAGGGAGGAAACTTCTAGAAAGATGATCTTTAAAGTTCCTTTAAAATACTTAGATCTAATATGAAATAGAATGGCATGTTTTGAATCAAAGTTCTTCTTTCTGACATGAAAGTGAATAAGAGGGAGCTCCAAATCTGCCTTAGTGGAGAGAGTTCCCATCCCATCAGTAAATTCTTGAATTTCCTGCTCATCATCAGTATTTCTGGCATGACATCATTATTCAGAATTTTAATTTTTCACAAGTTCTATCAGTCCCAAGAATTCACCATGACTTTCAAGAAAAAATGATGAGTTTTTTTCCTACTTCCTTTAAATGACAGATTATTTAGTTATTTTATACAGATTATTTTTCAAAGCTAAAATGTCACAAATAGTGAGCCATATATACTATTGATACTTAAGGTTACAATTCTTTTTATGTATGTTAAACGCAGGTCATGTTTATGTTGTCAGAGTAATCCCTAAAGTCCTTGGAAACTCTTCAAAAAATGTTCCTTCCTAATATTAATGAAAAATTGACTCATCTCATTCTTATCAGAGAACCGGAAACAGGCTCATAGCACCAGGGGATACTGATGGAGGCAGCTGTGTAGGGCCCTTTGATTATCTTCATTAAATTTTGTCTTCCTTTCAATGTATTTGGGAATAACTTATATTATGTAAATATGAAGATAGGCCAGGAAAGATCAAAGCACAGAAAATTGTGTTGTTTGCATTAGCTGACTTTTGCAATTTTTCCAAATAATATATGCAAGGCAAAGTTCTGAAGTATTTTTTTTAATCCTCTCACTATCTCCACTATTCCTACTTACATGCCCTAAAAAAGGAAGAGGAGAAGGAGGAAAAACCCAGAGGAACTATTACTTCTCTGGGGAATTTTGATGGGCAACCTTCTGCAGAATATTTCATGAGCTCAAAAGGGAGATATTAGAGAAGCAAAAAAAAATTTTTTTTTTTTTCAGATCAGAGAATGACTGACTTGTCTATTGATTACACAGGACAGATTTTAAAATATAGAATTTTAGCACTGGAAAGGACAAATGTGGAAATAGAGACCTCAAGAGGAAAAGGACTTCCTAAGATCATACAACTATTGATGGCAAAACCAAGACCTAAACTCTTGTCTATCATCCCAGTCCATTACTCTTCTGCTCCCTCTGAAGAGCCTTCCTAAGCCTTCCCAAACCAGATTCCTTCTGATTTCTCAATTATCTGCTTTATAGCTTTATATTCCTTTCAAACAGTTAATTCTGCCACTACCTGGTCTAATCTAGTATCAAAGGTTCAAATGATTTAGAAATAGATTATATATATAATAGATTTAGAAACTGAAGAGAGCTCAAATCATCTAGTCCAATTGCTTGATTTTACAGTTAAAGAAATTGAGAGAGAAGTGAATTGCTTACAGTCACACAGGTAATTAAGTGGCAGGTAGTTAAGAATGAGATGAGTTAAGTGTATTTAAAGCAGTTTTGTCAAATTATAAATTCAGCATATTCTCAACTGCATCATGAATTCCTTATAGACTGCTAAAGCTTGAAGATTTTAAAAAATCTCTTTTTTAAAGACTTCATTAGGCTTTAACAATAGATATGGTCAAGTGTTTTATGTCTTGTATCAATAAATATGTTTGAGTGTCATAATAATAAATCACCTGTGATCACTCAGGGTTATCTTATTGTTATTCAAAGTAAACCTTAAATAACCATAATTCACATTTATGTAATATCTCATGATTTACAAAGCTCTTTCCTCTCAAAAAATTTATAAGGTTATAATAGTGCCAATCGCTAGAATATTTGGAATACATCTTCCTGTAGAAAATTTGCAGAAGATTAAGAATAATTATGCTATGAAGAATGTTGACAAATGTATTGATTATCCCTACTCTATGTTTCTGGGAAAAGAGGGTCATTCTGGTTAAAAACAAAAAGTGTATGAGGTATGGGGAGGGGGTTGTTTCTCTTTATAAGAATTGGCTAATAAGGTGCTTCTATGGGAATTAAATGGTATATTTCCATTTTCTGGCGGCTCGGTGATAGCTAAAATAAAGCACTGGGCCTAGATTCCAGATTTGAGCTACAATCTGGATGCAGAAAACTGTGTGATCCTAGTCAAATCACTTAACCCGCTTTGCCTCAGTTTTTTCATCTTTAAAATGAACTAGAGAAGAAAATTGCAAAACACTCTAATAATTTTCCAAGAAAACCCCAAATTAGGTCACAAAATGTGGGATACAACTGAAAAATTACTCAACAACCAGAACAAATGCCATTCTCAGGATTCAGATCAACATGTATTCAGCTAATAAACAAATTACTTTTAATGATTACTCCATGTTTTTCTACTCAGACTTCACAAAATGATCATGACCCCTGAGTTATGGGACACAGAACAACTTTCTCAGCAAATCTCAACTCTTTGGAAATAAAACTTGGCAAGATCAATGGAAAAAGTGCTGAAAGGGGAGTCTCCTGTCTCTCCTGGCTTCCTTCAAGTCACAACTAAAATTCTACCTTTTATACTACAAGAAGTTTTTCCTAATCCCTCTCAATTCTAAGATCTTCCCTCTATTATTTCCTATTTATTTGCACAATATTTACTGATACATATTTGTTTGCATGTTGTCTATCCCATTAGATTGTGAGCCCTTTAAGTGTAGAGATTATTTTTTGCCCTTCTTAGCATCCCCAGCCCTTAGCTGTGCCTGACACACAATAGACATATAATAGATTCTTATTGGCTGTTTGATTGGAGGACCTGAGTTACAAACATATTTCGAGAAGGAAATCCAGCCATTTCCTGGTTCCTCTTCAAAAGCATTTAAGGTTATATATCTAACAGGAATTCTGCCAGACCTTTTTTCTTACTTCAGTCTTTCTCATTTATCTTCTTTCCCTTCCTTAAAGGTCAAGGTCCCCCAATGTATAGAGGGCTAGTCATCCTGATCAATATTTGGCTACTGGACTCAGGTGGCTCTGAAGGGGAAAGTGAGACAGGTGACCTTACACTGCTCTCCCTCTCAAATCCAGTTCAATTCCTTGTGACCTCCTTGATGTCATGGTTCTCTTCTAGAATGAGAGACAAATAACAACAACAACAGTCTTAGCAATCCATTTATATTACATCCCTCACTCCTTCTTTATTCATTTATCTTCCTTTCCTTACTCTTTCCTCTCCCTTAGTCTCCATATCTTCCCCCTTTCTTTTTTCTTTTCTCTCAAAGTACAATGGCAGAGGGTGATCTGGAGTCCTGAATACCATAACCTAGCTCACTAAGAAACCCTAGACAAGTCATCAGTAAAATGAAGAATTAAACAATGATTTTTTTTTTTTGAATTTTCAATCTTCTCTGAAGATTTTGTTCTTATTCAAACACCCTCCTCCCCATCCCCACCCATCCCATTTGTTACTTTTATCTATGTTTTGGTGTCTGACTCTGTCTCTGTCTTCATCTATCTCTGTCTTTTTCTCTCTCCCCTTCCTATTTCCTCATCTTTGGAATAATTTTCTAAGAGAAAAAGAATACTCCTCTCTTGAATTTTCTTAGAATCTGAATTGTCCCAGATCAGTAAGAATCTCAATATGTCTATTTTAATATCTGCATTTAAAGGTAAAATTCAATTAGTAATGAAGAACTGAATGTTACTTAAATTGGATAGAATGTGATATTTTATTATTTTCCTTCAAAAATGTACTTACTTTGATTTTTTTTGTCTTAAGAAACCAACAGAAATATGTAATATCTAAAATTATTTTTCTTTCCCTTGTCATGGCAAATTTATGTCAAACAAAGAGGACTATGGTATTCACAGAATAGCATTGATCACTCAGGATTGTTGCAGCAATCTGCATTTCTTTCACTGTTATATTTAGAATGTTTTGCTATATTTTTTTAATGAGGTGACAGCTAAATAGTTACTTCTTGTATCTTGTACTTTAGGATAGAATACAATTTATTGCATTGATAAAGCTATTCAAAAATCAAGTAATTCAAATGTAGGACAGAAAGGTAAAACTCTGTTGTCCTCTTTGAGTTTAACACAGACTTGTTAAACAACGTAGAAAAGATTATTCTATTTGTGACTCAGTTTCCTCTCTTGGAATTATAAAAAGCATAATTAGATGTATATGTGATAAATAATATGTGTATTTATCTAGCTCTTTAAAATTTGCAAAAGCATCTTACATATATTATCTCATTGTAAGGTTGTATAAATGAGGAACCTAAGTCTCAGTGAGACTTTGCCTTTCTTTCCATGTGGCCGCATAGATAGGAAGTATCAGAATATCAGAATATCTGAAACCATTTTACAGTACAATAAAGTTTTATTCAAGCCCTAGTAATATTTGTATTTAAAAACCTGATTTAATCAAACCAAACATTTGAATAATATGCAACTCAGTTTTACCGAAGGCACCACTCAATTTTAGATCATTCTGAGTGATGGAAAAAATCATTATACTCTTCCTTAAATTAAAGAAAAAAATTGAAACACAACTCTATAAATAAATTATCCCAGGCAATTCAAAATGTTCTCGAAAATATGTCAGAAAAAATAAGTTTGGGTACTTACATTGACCTTCATCCTGCCCCCACTTAAAAAAAGGGGGGGGTGCCTATTCCATCTCCCAGAAAATCCCAGCAGAAATCTGTTCGAATGGGGAAGGCTTCCTACACTACTTTGCACTGGAAATTCTGTGAGGATTGGTTTGAAATCTCAAATGGTTGCACCCTGGACTATGCTGTCTTTACAGCTGTTCATATTGGGAGATACAGTCTGAAATCAACAGCCACTGGGAAATGAATGGGGCTAGTTACATAAGAAATTCTAACATTCTGGTTGGCTCCTAGTCAAGTGTATGCAAATGATGCTCATGATAAATTGAGCTTATAATATTAAATTTACAGACTCTTAGAGTTGAAAGAGATATTAAAGAGCTTATCATTTCAACCTATGCTTAGTTTTTCTAGATCAGGAAACTGAGATCCAAAGAAAAGTAATGTCATAAAAAGCTTACCAGTGAGTTAATATCGGAACTGGTACTAGAAATGAGGTCTCCCAAATCTCAGTTTAATATGCTTCCCACTATATCATGATGGATGGAAAAGAACAATAAAAGCTCTAAAAATATCCCTGGACTCATGTGGAATATTGTGAACAAATGTAACTTTAATTTATTGTTTTTCCCTCCTGGATTGAGTCCAAGTTCCTTTTTTGTGAATGCTTCAAATTCTCCATTACCACTCAAGTGGAAAGGACATACCATAAAGGAACACTTGAAATCACAGAAGGCATTATGCCATCAAGCAACTTGAGGGAAAATGAATTTGACCAGAAAAGAAAATTTCCAGGAATCAACAGCAGAAAATAAAACACTTTCCTTGATGCCTAAATATTGGAGTTTTTCTTGGGGCCTCTTAGAATTACTGTTAGAATAAGGCTGTTGTAACTGGAAGGAACTTTAGAACATAGAATATCACAGTTGGAAAGGATCTCAGAAGACAGAATGCTAGAGCTAGATGAGATATTAGAGATTATCTAGTTCAGCTCTCTCATTTTTCATCTTAAGGACCTGAGGCTCAAAGATAAGAAAATGACTTACTTTAGATTGTGATAACTTAGAACTATAATCCAGGTTTCCCTCATATAACAGAATGTGTTATTATATATAACATATATATATATATGTGTGTGTGTGTGTATGCATACATGTATATATAACAGCTTAAATTAAATTAGTTTACCCATGCATTATTCCCTTCTTATTAGAATCACGGGATGAAAGGTTGATATAATGTACAGAGAACTGACCTCAGATTCAAGAAGGAAGAATCTGGGTTCAAGCCCAACCTTTGATAATTACTGGCTATGTGAACCTGTGCAAGTTATTTAATCCCTTAGGGCCTCAAGCAGCTCCCAAAGAACCAGTCTGTGTTCGTTTTTAGAACAAGTTCTACTTGGGGAATTCCCTAGATGAATAAAATCACTGATTATTTAAGATCATCAATTTAGAGTGAGCTGAGAAGCCATCTATTCCAACCTTTTCATTTTACATAAGAGGAAGCCAGGGTGTATTTTATATTTTTTTAAAGTATTATTGTCAATTCATTGCCACAAGGCAGTTAGATGGAACAATGGATAGAGTATCAGATCTTCAGATAGGAAAATCTGAATTCAAATTTGGCTTCATTCTCTTACTTGATCTGAGAGCATGTCATTTAACCCTGTTTGCCTCAGTTTCCTCATCTGTAAAATAAGCTGGAGAAGGGGCAACTAGATGGAGCAGCAGATAGAACACCAGCTCTGCAGTCAGGAAAACCTGAGTTCACATCTGGCTTCAGAAAGTTAACACTTCCTAGCTGTGTGACCCTGGGCAAGTCACTTAACTCCAACTGCCTCAGCAAAACCAAACAAACAAATAAAGGAATAGATAAATAAATAAAATTAGCTGGAAAAGGAAATGGCAAACTAATCCAGTATCTTTGCCAAGAAAACCCAAATGGTGTCACAGGAAGTTCAGGCATGACTTAAAAGATTATACAACAAAATAGCTATACCAAGAGATACCTAACTCACAAGGTTGTCATGAGATTTAATTGTGATACCCCATCTTTAAAAACTTTAATACTATACAAATATTCATTATTATTGTTTAAGATTTCTTCATTTGTAAAATGGGGACAATATTTAAATTACCTACTTTATAAAACTGACATGAGGAAAAGAGCTTTGTAAACTTTAAAGCACTGTATAAGCAAATTATTTTTATCCTTAGTTTTATTCCTATTTTTTCTCCCTCCTCCCTCCCAGGAAAGAGTGTTAACAGATTCCAGACAACAAAAAGCACATAAAATAAAAATAATGCTATGGGACAATCTTCCATATTTATATAAACCTTATTTATCCTTTGGCTTTTGGATATATATAAAAGCATTTTAATAGTTTTTCTTCAAATAGTGATCTAAATCACTAATTTGGAAATTTTGTTTTCCTATCTTATGTCTCCTTCTATGACAAAGGGGATGGAGTAGGTTTGGATATGACATCAAGAAAACCTGAGTTCAAAATCAACCTCAGATAGCTGTAAGAGAAAGCTAATTAGTATTCTTGAGCCTTAGTTTCCTTATATAATAAAAAGGGGATAATCATGATCGCACCATTTACCTTGAAAGTGTTATAAGGTTTTAAATGAATTGCATTTGAAAAATACTAAATAAATTTTAGTTTGGTTTGTTGTTGTTATAGTTGTTGTTGTCATATCACCTTTAGAGAAAGTCTTTAAAATAAGGTTCTTGTTTTCCTCCTTTCTATTTCCTCTCAAGTTTCTTGTCTCTTCCTCCTTTATCATTTTGACTCAAAAATTACCATATTATTACAGAAGCTTCTTCCCCATTCTATTGTCATTTAGCTTCTCCTTCTCTGAAATTTCATTTATCAGTCTTTCTCAGGTTTTGTGTATATGTGTTTTATGTGTGTGTGTGTCTGTGTGTATGTGTGTGTGTGTGTATACTGAGTCTAAGAAAGTAGTAGTAGTATATTTGGATTATTAAGTTTAGAGAATAGAAATACATTCACTTCAGTATTACAAAAGACCAATAGTGTCATTAGTGTGAATACTCATTGTTGCATATTTTGGCAGTCTCTTCACACCATTTTAGCCTATCCAAATGAATTGAATTGAATTGAACTTAGACAATTACTGTTCTTAGACAACTGCCTATTCTTCCCCTACATTCAGAAATGAGTTAAGGACTCAAATTATAAAGAAAGAGTCTGCATATAAGTAGAAAGAAGAACTTCCTAATGGTGGTGGATGTGAAAAAAAAAAAGTTGATCTGAGAAAGATCTAGAGACTTAATGAATTGCAAGCTAAATGAGTCAATAGTATCCAAGAAACTAAGTAGTCTTAGGTTGCATTAAGAGAGACAGATTATTGAGGGATCAAGGAAAAGATTTTTTTTTCTCTATTCAGCCCTGGCTGGTTCACACTTAGAGTATTATGTTCTACTCTGGATACCACATTTTAGGAAGCTCAGTGATAAGTCGAAGAGAACACAGAGATGGACAAACAGGATGGAAAAGAACCTAACATTCATGTCATATAAGTATTTGTTGAAGGAATTGGGGGTATTTAATCTGTAGTAGCACAAGGGGAATGAGAAAACTGTCTCAGATGCTGGAAGGATTATCCCTGGGAGGAAGGGTCAGATTTTTTCTAGTTATCCCCGAAAGCAAAATTGGAGCAATGGATAGAAAATGAAACCAAAACAATAATGTGAAAGAAAAAAAAAAAAAACTTCCCAGTAATCAGAGCTATTAAAAAGAATGGGCTAACTCTGGAAGGTCCCTTTTAGTCTTCTAGTAAAAACTTGTATCAATTTGTTGGTTATTCTGAAAAGGAAATAATTATTCAAGTCAAGGTGGGCCTAGATGGCTTCTAAAGTCTCTTCTAGTTCTGAGAGTGATTCTGTGTAAAGCAATTTAAGATTTTTCTCATATAGCAACAGTAATGGGATTGAACAGTCATAAATAAGTAAGAAGGCCACCTAGACTTAAGGGTAAGATTTAAGAATTGGAACCAAGTGAACCAAGTTCATATAGGGGTCAAACCAATGACTTTGGTCTTTGTACCAGCTTCTAATGAAGTTGTACAAATTTCTAATGAGTGGTGCAAATACAAGGCTAACAGACAAGGAAGAAATAGAATAATTTTCAGGACTCCATATTAGGACAAGCGGAGTTCAGATCAAAAGGGATAGAGACTGTCACATCAGGGTCAGGCTACAACTGGGGAGTCAGAGAAGTCTTACTCTCCCAGACATTTTCAGAAACAGGAAGTGCTAATGTTGCATATTTTTCCACGAAAGATTGCAGAAGCTCAGCCATTGTCCCCTGTCCCATCCCTGTGACTTTTCCCCCATCATGGTTCCTCCCATTCAAATCTGCTCCTATTTTGCAAAATACCTTCAAGCTTATTGATTTCATGGGATGACCATTCAGATTTGATCTGCTAAAGTATATCATTCTGTTTCCTATAACAATGGCTTCAAGACAGAAACATTACTATTAGACTCTCTAATCTCTAAGAGCGTAATATGGGATCACTGTTTCTTTTCCCTCAAAGCTTTATTTTCCTCTTTTTAAAAAAAAGATAATTGAAAAGTATTTCCCCTATTACCTTAAGAACTGTTACAGGTATTTACTGTGCAGATACAACTCAAAAAAGCTCACTCCTAAAGGAAACGCTAAAATTAAAATAGGACTCTGAAGGAGGAAGAGAAATATTTGATACCATCTTGACATCTCTACTCTGACCAAATTTTAAATACTCTGAAAATTCTTAGATTCTATCTCTTTATCACTTTTCATATCTCCTCCTTTCTCTTCCTACTATAATTACCCAAGTACAATCCTTTGTTATCTCTATACCCTACATTAGTTTAGTAAGTTCTTCACTAATTTTTCTACTTCTAAACCAGAATATATATCAGTACTAGGTCAAATCATATCACTTCTACATTAAAACAAAAAACAAAAAACTTTCAATTGCCCTCCCCACCACCAGCTAAAAAATGAAATCCAAACTCCTTACCTCTTTAGAGCAGGACTGCAAACCACCTTTCTAATATTATTATCACACTTCTGTCCAATCTTAAGCTACTCATACTCCCTTCTCTCAAATCTTTCTGGCCCCCTTTCCTTACCAACATATTCTGAAATGTTTTTCTTTATGCTTATAATGCCAAGAAAGAATAACTTTCTTCTCACTTCTGCATGTTGAAATTTTATCAGCTCCATGAATCATCCCAGAAGCCTTACCCTGAAGATAATCTCTGACTTTACATACTTTTTTTGTACCTCTTCTTGGTGCTAATTCAACTCTATTATGTTTATTTGTGTAAAGTTTTCATTTTTCTCATTTATTTTAAGTTCCTTGAGGGTGAGAACCAAACATCTTATTTATCTCTGCATCTTCCCCAGTGGCCAAGTTCAGGGCATTGCACACAAAAGGTGCTCCTTGCATATTGAGTTAACATCAAACATTTTGTTTGGTTTTTCATTTAAAGCCTTTGTCTTGACCTTTCCTGTCTTATTGAACTCTGTCTAGGGAATACAGAATAGGCACCAAGAACCTACTATGAAGGAAATGGTACAGGGAAAAGAAAAAACATAGTTTGCCTATAGTAGAAAACTGTCTAAAAGGAAAGTTCATTAAAATACAGAAATACATGGGTCAGAATGATGTGAGTGAACTCTGAAATTGTGTCCCCTTTAATCTGTAAAATAATCACTCTGAAAGTGTCCTCTTTGATTCAGGGTCTCCTAGACTCTAGGAGAAGACATATTTTGCAGACAAATCTTTTCCTAAATGAATCGGCTTCATTCAACTGAAAAGCTCAGGCAGATCACACCTCACCCCAATCTTACTCCACTCTCATTGATCTTTTAGGTAGCTGGATCTTCAGGAATTTCATTCTGGGCCTGATATTGAGTGGCTTGAAACTCCAAGATAAGTATCTAGGCCTGAGGGCATTGGCTGTCTTTTCAACTGGAAGCCTTAAAGCACAATTCTAAACTCCAAACCTTTGCAGAAGTCTGGGGTAGGAATTATGCTTTTGTCAAGGGACCTCTCCTCTTGGCACAGCTACTTACCAGGACTCTTGCCCACTGTGAAGACATTTTCTTCTCAGTGCTAACCTTTATTTCTCTAAAGGACTTTGCCACTGAGAAGTCTGCCTTCCTAGCAAATCTGACTTCTCAGTGCCAATAAACTTCCTTTTTGCTGTTCAAACTTTTCGGGTTTGTGGATTCTTTTTACATTGGACCTGTGCCTCCAACCAAAGAGGGGATTCTCACATTGATTCTCACATCAACTCTCTGCACTGCCACTAGAACAGTATCAAGAACATTCTGAGATCAGCCAGTGTATAAAAAAGCATAAGAGAGAAGCTTGTTAGCAGGGAGATCTAAGACTAGGCCTAAACAAAATCTGAGAAAGATTTAAATTTGAATAAGTATTTGAGTTGGAAGCAACTTATCAAGGAGGAATTAACAGATCAAAGGCAGAAACCAGAAATATGATTTAGAATAAAGTTTAAATTAAAACTGGGTCCTGATATGAAGTACCCACTCATCAAGAAACAGAATCAAAACCAGAGATTACTGAATTTTGACAATCATTGCAATTTACTTCACTCATTTTGATGATGGTGTGCTGCTATGCCCCTCACTCTACTCTGTGTCAAGACTGCTATTTAATAGGCTCTATGGACATGATCTCCTTTCCTGGATCTAAATAATGTTTTTTCCTTAGTGTTAATCAAGTAAGATCATTTGCTTTTTGGCTAGGTTTAAATGTGAAATAAGATACTCATTTTAAGATACCAATATTTATTAGAACAGTTTTACGGCTCAGAAGGCTCTTCCTAAATGAAAACAAACAAAACATTTAAATGCCTATTATATGCAAGACACAATGCCACAAGCATACCAGTTTAAAAACTCCTCCAGGAACCAAGGTAACATACACTTTTTTTCATGTAATGTGAATTATAGGAGAAATTGCTTGAAGATGGTTTTAATGGAGGGGAGGAATGTGTCCCAGAAAATCGTATTCTTTTGTGAAAGCAGAGTTTTATGTTCTTCTTGAGGAGACCATCTATTCTACATGGAGTGAATATTGGTCTAAACTAAGCTGGTTAAAGGTAAGTGTGGCATAATGTAATACAGTATAATATAGTACAGCATAATAACTCCTGTCTTCATCCTATCTTTCAGGAAAGACTAGGAACTAGACATCTGTTTTCTACCCTTTATTTCAGCCTTTTTAGTTATGACTCTACCCAGTATCCCTTTAATTTTGATAGACTACCCAGATTAAAGTTTCCTTTTCTGACCGCTATTTTCTGTTCCCTCATACCCATCTATGTCAGTCTCCTGTATATAGTATTTCCTTATCCCATTCTTCTCTACTCTCCTATTGTGGAGCCCTTCTGGGGTCTCCATTCTATTGTTAGAAAACTGCTCTTCATATTAGGTTTATGTCTCACCACCCCACCCCACCCTAGCAAAAAAAATTGTTTTTCTCTGCCTCTTAGTTTTTGTCTCTCTCCTCTATCTCTGCTTCTGTCTCTCTGTCTCTACTTTTGTCTCTGTCTCTCTTTGTCTCTCTTTGTTTCTCTCTCTCTCTCTCTCTCTCTCTCTCTCTCTCTCTCTCTCTCTCTCTCTCTCTCTGTTTCCTTTCTCTGTGTCTTCGAGACCCCCTCTTGTCCTTCCCTCTCCCTTCTCCCTCCTGCCCCATTTCTGTAATTTTCCATTTACTTCTACATGTACATGTTGTGTTCCTTAATAGAAGGAAAGTCTCTCAAGGGCAGGGATAACTTTGTATTTTGTCTTTGTATCCCAATTCTTAACGCAATTCCTGATACACGATATGTATTTAGTAAAAATTCATTTAATTGAATAGAATCAACCTCAGTAGTTGTGGTAAAATAAATTATTCTTTTAATTTTTTACATTAAAGCAATAACAGAAAGCACAGCATATAGAAATTATTTGAAGATAATGATATTGTTTTTTCTTTTTCAGTGGTAAGAAGGTTTAAAAAAATTTTTTTATGCCTCCTATATTAGTATTGAGAGAAATTATTATTAACAACCAATTATTTGGGGAGACCTAGAATCCTCCCTCCTTTTTTTAAGCCTCAGCAGGAGAGAATGGTGACAGATAGGATTAATTTTCTCCTAATGATTAGACTCCACCCAATTTTAGGTTGATCTAATTTGATCTAAATTATGACAGCTTGTTATGCTCTATTTACTCAGGTATGGGTGGGGATAAATTCTTTGATTAGATTTCTCAAGTATGGGCAACTTGAAGTAAATTTCATAATCAAAGTTATATCCCATAGTTTCTCATTAGAATAGGTCCACTTCTTATTGTAATATTCATTCTTATTAATTATTAATCAATCAAAATTGATTACCATTCTCAGAAATACTCACTCCTTCAAAGGCATATAAATTGTGAGCCCATCTCCATGACTCATCTTTGGTCCAAGAAAGATGACCAAATGACCATTCCTTTTATTAATAAAAATGTTAGAGTTATTAATAAAATGATTGCTTACCCAAAAATTCTCTCTCTCAAACTTTTTTAACAGTATCTAACTTTTTTTTGATAGTATCTAGTCAAACCCAGCTTTTCTTTATTAATTTGTTTCAACTAATTTTTCTCTTTTCTCTATTTTTTTGATCTGTAATTTATCCTTCCTCTTTTTGAGGGGTTGTTTAGCAGTTTTTTCAGAAGTAGAGATTTTAATCACCAATTTCTAAGTCATTTCTTTTCAAAGTATCCTTTGTGGCTACCTAGGAAGGCACCTAGGAAATTGCTCACACAAGGCAACAACTTCACTGTCTTTCTCTCTGTGAACTGAAGTCCACACTATACAGCTTTCCTTTCCCCTCCCTCCGCAGACCTTTTGATCATGTCTGACTATAAGTTCTACAAAAGTGAAGAATCCTTAATCTATACCTATCATGGTTCACAAGATTTCTAATAATCAGAGTTGGGGTGAACACTCACTCCTAAAAGCAAGATAGTAAACGTTCCCTAGGCTTTGGCTCATGGCTCACTCCTAGCTTGGAACTTACAAAGTTGCTGTCTCATATGGCCATTTTTGTTGCTGAGGTGTCACATCTGACTCTATTTTGGGGTTTGCTTACTGGAGTGGTTTGCCATTTCCTTCTCCAGCTCATTTTATAGATGAGGAACTGAGGCAAACAGGGCTAAGTGCCTTGCCTAGGGTCACACAGTTAGGAAGTGCTTGATCTGGATTAGAACTCATAAAGATAAATCTCCAAGATTCCAAGCTTAGTGCTCTATCCCCTGCACTACCTAGCTGCCCCATGAGGGTGCTACCAGTAGGGAAAGGTCACAGCATCTAAATTCCCATACAAATGAATGATCCTAGATTTGCCCCCAGAAGGGAGCTCTGGTAAGTGTTGCTCCTAAGAGGATCTCCAGATACAATTTTATGGAGACTTTAAGAAAGTCTCTTTATGCCATGCCAAGGGCGCAGCCACACCATGATGACTGATCTAAAGACAATCATTTTTTTTGTTTGCTTTGGGTTTTTTTGCTGAGTTAATTGGGGTTAAGTGACTTGCCCAGGGTCACACAGCTAGGAAGTATTGAGATCAAATTTGAACTCAGGAGCTCCTGACTTCAGGGCTGGAGCTCCTGACTTCAGGGCTGGTGCTCCATCCACTGCATCACTTAGCTGCCACAGTATTGCTGTCTTAACCTTAAGCAGCTTTTCTTTTGTGCCTGTGTCTAAGGAATTCCCTGTGCATGAGTAGGGAGGGACTTATCTGACTTCTTGGTATATGCTTGTCATCCACACACTTGAAGCATCACTACTATTTAGATAATTGGGGCAGCCATGAGATGTTTGCATGTGATTCACATAAATAAAGTTAACAAGGATTAGACTTGTATCTATTTATGCTTATAGCAATAAATATAAAGTGCTATTGTAGTATTTCTTCTATGCACTCAAGTAAAAAATTGAAACTGTGTTCATTTGGTTGTCACTGTTTCAAACTCCTAATTAAAACAAATACAGAATTGAAAGTTATGGAAAATGTGAAAACTTGTGCTATGAGCTTCCCTTTCTTTAAGTATGAGTAATATCCTCTCTGTTGCTATAACAACTTTCAAAAAAGTAATTATTTTTTCAATTAAAATCATAAAAGCTCAAGGTTGCAAAGTATCTCTACCTTCTCACTTTATAAATAGGGAAACTGAAGCCCGCAGAGGTAAATATGTGAGAATATCCTGATTTTATTCAGAGATTTCTCATAAAAAGCAATAGATAGAAATACAAAATTTGAAGATGTAGCAAAAGATACCTAAATTATCTAATAAACAGAGAAATGAAAATGAAGACAACCTTAAGAAGTCACTTTATGTCTACTTTAATGACAAAATAATCCCAGAAATGGTAAATTAATGTTGGTAGGCTACAGGAAAACAGGTTCTAATAAAATTTTTAAAATAAAAACTAACGAATTATTAATCTGAATACTGATTATGGTAAACTTCTCAAAGAGCAATCTAGTAATATGTAATATAGTCTGTTCAACTATTTATAACTTTAGACTTAGTGATTCCATAGTAAGGTAGCAGAGTAGACAGAGACAGAAAAGTCACTTAATTTCTCATTGCTCCAAGTAGCTCTCTAAGGCTGAAAGTTGCAGAATGATTATAGTTTTACATTGGGAAAGGCACTTTCTTTACCAGGAAGGGGTTCTCTACAATAGTAAAATAGATCCAAACAAATGCACACACATAGACATATATATCTTTATCCCCATATGTATATAGGCATTCATGTACATGCCTATATTTAAGAGCCAAATATAGTTGAGTAGCAGGCTTGGAATGGAACACAGAACAAAAGCATTGTTTCTTTGGTTTTAGTTTGTTGAAGGTTTACATAAAATTTTACACATTTGTTTTCATTGTTACTAAAAAGTTTATTAATTGATTAATATTTTGTAAATGATTAAGTTTACAATAAACATTAAGAACAAAAAAAAGTAGTGCACTGAATCATGAGTTGTGGCTTCAAAAAGAAGCTATTGGCTAATAAATATTTATTAAGCATATACTAGGTACTCAGCACTGGGTTAGGTGTTAGAGATTTTTTTTTTTTTTAAAGTAGAACAGTGATTGATATTTGCCTGTCACTTACAAGATTTTCAATGTGCCTTATTCTGAATGTTCCAAAAGCCATGACCTAAAACTGAACAAAGATTTCTGGGACACCTTGTATCCATGATCTCATTTTTATCGTCACAAAATCCCCATGAATCAAAGTACTACAAGGATAATTATGTTATAAATTATGACAATGAGGCTCAAAGAGATAAAACAATTTTCCTGTAATCATGAACCTTCTATCAGAGAAAGGATTCAAATTCTAGACTCTAAATCTAGATAATTTTCTAAACAATAATAATAATAATAACCAATATTTATATGATGTTTAGTATGTGCCAGATATTATACTAAGCCCTTCACAATTATTATCTCATTAGATTCTCACAATCCTTAGAAGTAGGTGTTATTATTATCCACATTGTACAGATGAGGAAATTAAGGCAAATGGAGGTTAAGGGGTTACATCAGATTGTCTCTTTTTGATTTTGCCTTTCAATGAGTTTACAATTAGAAAGAATAACTAATTTACATGAACCAGCCAGAGAATGAGTAATTGTTTGACTGTGAGGTACTGGCTTTAAATGAAATAAAAGTTCTTTTACACATAGAAGGTGGGCCAGGGAAGCATTTGGAATAGTCATTCCTAAAAGCCTAAGTGAAATTTTAGGCGAATTTAGGAGATGATATCTGGGAGCACAATGTTGAGTATATAGCAAAGGCTGAATAAATACTTGCCAAATGACTACTGAGTGAGTGAGAAATGCTATTGTTCCTGTTATCTGACACACAGCTAAGAGGGAAGGATTCTCTTATTCAGTTATTACTTCATATGGTTTCTGTGGGGCTGAATCATTGGCAAAGAATTGCAAAGCACAGGTGTCCCTCACATTAAGTGACAGATGGTCTTAATTAACTAAGCTGATAGCCAAATAAACCATGACTCCTCCTGGTTCCATTAGAGCATTTGTATCTCTTTTGTGGTAAAGATGAATTATTACATTTAGCCAAATTATAAGTACCCATGTCCTATTCAGAAGGGCTATTCCCTTTCTTTTTCCTCTTTCTCATTTAAATAATTGGAGTTCACTTACCTCTGGAGAACTGTTCATTTTGCTGGTTTCTTTAAGGTTTGTCATGCCAAATAGTGCCTCTTGTAGTATGACAGACAGTCACAGTGGGTTAAGGAGGAGGATGGATGATTAGGCAATGTCACTTCTCAAAAGTGTACTTCTAAGGCGTCATCTGACAACACAGGAAGGTGGTGAAAGGAGTCTCCCCAAAAACAATATTTCTAAAGCTGCTCTTAAGTGTAAAATGAGATGAATATGTATAAAGTCATATATACTCACTCCTCACTGGTTTTCTGTCTACAGCAGAGATTGTCTGACTCTATTGAGAGTCACAAACTTACTTCATAAAACCACACACACAATGAAAGAAAAAAAAAAAAAGCCAGCCGACTGTTCCACAGAAGTTCCTACTTCAGATAGCTCAGTGAAAAAAGTTTTCACACTACGGGTGAGATGAATCAGACTTACTTCTTCAAACTTTCTCCACTGAAAAGAAGAAAAGATGAACTTTACAGGCACTCTACATTAAAAATCCTCCTCTGATGCATTATTAAAGGGTTGGATGACATAACTTAGGTAAAGTGCTTTGCAAACATTAAAGAACTTTGTGTTACTTAATGCTAATGCTTTATTTTCTGATAATTAGCCCAAAATTATCTTTGTACATTGTTGTTTGCCTCTGTTAACCTTCACACATGTTGTCTCACCCATTAGATTTATAAGCTCTTTGAGAGAAAGCACTGTCTTTTGCCTTTATTTGTATCTTGCACATTTAGCTTAGTACCTGGCACATAGTAGGTATTTAATAAATACTGGTTAACAAATGTTAACTATATCATCATCATCATCATCATCACATCATGGAAGTGGTTCTGAGCTCTTAAAGGCTATATCAGCGGAATAATTTGGGAAGTTCTTATTCCGGAAAAGCTTTGAATATGGGCTTTGCATATCTGGTGTCTAAGTTCCAGCCCACTTAAATACAAGAAAGCTCATTGGTAGAAGACTGACCACTATAAGATGAATATGTTAGCCATGACAGCCCATGAAACCATTTGTGTCCTTCCTCTTCTATAGTTATACTGATGAAGTTGTAGGAAGAGAGCAGAAGGTACTCATAATTGTAAGATTATTGGATCATTAAAAAAACCCCAGTACTCAAATATTCAAAGAGATTTGTGATCTCATCAATGGGAATGTTTGTTTTTTTTTTTTCCAATGATACAGATCAGAATCCATCCATACCTGCCTGTTTCATGTGACTTTGTTAATGTCTTTAGAAAATGAGAAACAAAGAGATAGTCAGAGATAGAGAGAAAGAGAGACACACACACAGACAGAGAGAAAGACAGTGAAACAGAATTAAAGAGACAGAAACTGAAGTTAGAGACAAAAAGATTAAAAGAGAGATATAGAAACAGAGTCAAAGAGATAGAAAGAGAAAAGGCCAGAGAGAAAGAAAGATAGAAACAAAGACAGAAATACAGAGAGAATCAGATATAGAGAGAGAAAAAGAAAGACAGAGATATAGAAACACAGAGAGAAACTGGCAGAGTTGGTTTATCATATGCCCAAAGGCAAGAAGTAACATCACTTCACTGGATACTTGGGCATCTTGCCTCGTAGGGCTCATGATGAACATAAGCAAGAAGACCAAACCATACTTTATCTACAAATATCTGTTGTAGAAAATAAAGATTAAAAATTTTTTTAATATAATATTATTGGTATCTTTTGTTATTAAATTACCTTAAGTTCTCCACATTCCTCCACATTTCCCTTCCAAAGAGCCATCCCATATAATAAAGTGTTTTGTTTTGTTTTGTTTTTAATGGAAAATTCCTCCACCTCTGCAAAGGAGTGGGAGGAGGTGTTTTCTCACATTTCTTCTTTGTGGTCATGCTTGTTCTTTGTAATTTTATGACATTTTATTTTTAATTATTTTGTGGTGGTCATTCTTTACATTTACTCTGTTTTAATCATTATGTATATTATTTTCTTGATTCGTCTTACTTTGTTCTATTATTTCATGTAAATCTTTTTATGCCTCTCAATGTATATTTATCATTTCACATAGCACAGTAATATTCCATGTACAATATGTACAACAATTTGTTTAGCCATTCTTCAGCCTTCAAGCATCCATTTTATTTCTCAGTCTTTGCTTCCACAAAAAAAAAAAAAAAAATGTTACTTATTTGGTTTATATGGAGGATTTCTTTTTATAAAAGACTTCTTGGAATATATGTTTAACAGCAAAGTCTCTGCATCAAAGAGAATGTATGTTTTCATCACTTTAGTTATCTGATTCCACATTGCTTTCAAAAATGGTTGTAATAATTCATGGCTCCACCAAAAATGCAATAGTGTATCTATCTTTCTACAACCATTCTAACATTGACTATGAAGTTTGAAAAGCCAATCATAGAAATCAATATGTATTAAAATAGCAAAGCAAAAATGAACAGCAGGATGAAAATTATGTTGGAAAATATGTGAGTTCAAGAAATGAAAGAGGCAAAAGACTTACAGATGCTTCAGATGCCTCATATTTACAAATCATGAATACCTCCTAGAGGAAGAAAGTTGTAAAACATTAGATGTAAAAATATTAAGTAATAATTCCAAAAAGTGAAAATTATTATATTTTAGCAAACAGCAAGTGTCTGGTCATCAACATTGGAATAATTTCTGAGTCAGCTTTCTGTTTTCAGTGTATAGTTTGGTTTATAACTGGTTGAAATAAAGGAATAAATTAAAACCAACCTGGAACAAAAAATAAACATGAAAATAAGATTTGTGTGTGATTGCAGCAATTCTAACTGAATCTTTTCAAAGAGGTATCATTTTTCCCATTATTTACATGATAAAGATATTGTATTTATCACTATTTATTAGAGATTAATTGATGTGAAATATCAAGTACAAGGAAACTATAAGAACTTAGAAACAGCTTTATCCAATGAACATTTTATTTTATTGCCAAGTGCAGACATAAGACAGTTAAGATTAAAATTGTTTTGCATACAAGCTTGTTTACAAAACATTTCAGAGGAGGATGGAAAATTGAGTAATATTGTTTCTTTTTTTTTTTTTGAGTAATATTGTTTCAACAAAACAGTGAGAGCATAAAGAATACTTACAGAAATGTTAACAGATAATTAATTTGCAGAGAGGCTGGTCTCAGATATATACTTAAGCAAGATTATTTTGAGAATGCTTATAGATGAAAATGAGCATTTATGAAGGCCTTACTATGTACTATGTGATAAGCAGTGGGAATACAAGTAAGAAAAAATACAAAAAGAAAAAAATAAGTAGGAAAAAAAATTTCTGCCCCCAAATAGCTTACTTTCTAATTGGGGAAGACAACACATGAAAGGGAGATGAAAAAAGAGGAGAGACAGGGAAACAGGAAGAACTTATCCATGTGGAGACAAGTTGTCCAAGAAAGAGTGGAAAATGTCTAACCCCTGGACCCTTTTTCAAAATGGGCATTCTGAGAATAAGTCATCAATAGAAAGAGGGGCCACAGGAGCAGAGGGATATTGCAGTTTGAGAAGGCAGTTGAAGCATGTTGACTAAGTCCAGAGGCATAGAAACAGAGCAAGGAGAAGAAATATTTTCCAGCATTTCTAGGTTGAGCTGTGCTCATCAATTATGAAAGCATGACACTTAGATTCTACTGCTCAGTATTTACTCAGGTATTATACGAGAAAGAGGCAATGGTTGAAGAATATAAAATTGGGAAGAGAGACATGTAGTGTGATTTCTAGAGTCCCCAAGTTGGGGTGTCAAAATGTACTATGCTTTCTAAAATCTCCATGCTGGGGTGCCAAAATGTACCATCCATCCTAGCTCTCTCAGGACTAGCCTGAATCCTTTGTCTTAGTGGAGGAGTGATGAAGCTGGGATGGTCAAAGATGGAGTCTGTTTATTTCAAGTCCTCTCAGCCCCCAAATACCTTAGTACAATTACATCACTACAGCACACTGAGCAAGTGCCAACTACAGTACCATTATATCACCACAGCATACTGTGCAAGTAAGTACCCTGCTATTAATATGTAAATGAATCTCTTTACTGTAAGTATCCCTGCTTCAAATAGAACACAGGTGGTCCCGATCTTTCCCTCCACTTCTCAGGGAGAGTGAGAGCTGAAACGACATTGTCAGCAAGTTCCCTCTGGGCTGAAGGGTTTTATATCTCACTCAGAGTTCCCCCACTGCCTGTGGCTCTCTACAGGGACAAGTCCTGATCAAGTGCAGAGAGAGACATGATAAAAGAAAATATACTCTAAGTTTCTCCTCTATAATGCAAGTTAAAACCATAGAAAATATGACAGTCATGACCATTGAAAGCAATTTTTTTCAATGATTCATTATTAATATCAAGTGATGTATAAATTATAGAGTACATGCTCATCTAAAATGTTTGCCATTGTCATGAAGTATATCACAGAATTTCAGAGTTGGAAGATACCTTTGAGACAATTGACTTCATCCTTTATCTAAACAAGAGTTCTCCACTAACATTCCATATAAGAAGACATCCAGCCTTTGCTTGGTGGGTCTCTCTGTTTCAAGTCTTTTCTTACTCCAGTACACTCATGAGTCACTAAAATGATTTTTCTAAAATTCAGATCAGATTTCATCACACACATATACTAAACTCAGGTGGCTTCCTATTTGACTCCAGGAATAAATGCAAAATGCTGTGTTTGGCATTCAAAGACCATTATAACTTAACTCCTTCCTATCTTTCCAGTTTTCTTATAGCATATCCCCCAATTCCTCGACCCAATAATATTGGCCTCTTGGCTGTTTCAGAAACAAGGCCCTCCCTCTCTCAGCTCCAGGCAATAATTCTACCTATTCCGAATGTCTGAAATGTAACCTCCCCATTTCATCTACTGACCTTGACTTTCTTTTGTTGTTGTTCAGTCATTTTCAGTCATATCCAACTCTTCACAACCCCATTTGTTTTTTGTTTTGTTTTGCAAAGATACTATGATTTCTTTTTCCAACTAATTTACAGATGAGGAAACTGAGGCAAACAGGATTAAATGACTTGCCCCTGATCATACAGCCAGTGTTTGAGGCAGGATTTGACCTTATGTCTTTCTTATTCCTATGCCAGCTAGCTGCCTTTGGCTTTCTTTTAAGTCTCAACTAAAATTCTATCTTTTACTGGAATTTTCCCCCAACCTTTCTTAATTACAATGCCTTCCTCCTTTTATTATTTTTTACTTATTCTCTACATATTTCACTTTGTATATGTTTGCTTGCATGTTGTCTATCCCATTAGACTGTAAGTTCCTTAAGGGTAGACTATCTTTTGATAGTTTTTGTAACCCTACCACTTTGCACAGTGTCTGGTAAATAGTAGGCCCTTTAAAAATGTTTACTGATTGATTAAATAACTCCAGTGAAAGGGTATCCATTGCCTCTTGAATCAGTCTATTTCATTTGGTATAGCCATAATTTTTAGGAAGTTTTCCTTTTATTGAACCAAAAACTGGCTCACTGTTACTCCCTTACATTGATCCTCATTCTGCTCTGTGAGGCCAATCATAAATCTAATTGCTTCTTTTTCCTTCAAATAGTTCTATATGCTCTACTTCAATTTTCTCTTCTTCCTATAAACGTCTCTACTTCCTTCAAATGATTATTATATGGTGTGATCCTTTGATATCCTGACTATCTCTCTGGATACTCCTCATTTTATCAGTGTCTTTCCTAAAATGTGATGCTTATAACTGAACACAAAATTCTAGCTATTGTCTGAAAAGAGTAGAGTAGGATTATTATCTGCCCTTTTTTCCCCCTGGACACTATTGCTTACCTACCTTAGAATGATGGCATATTTTTTTATTTCTTTGTCATACTGTTGATTTGTTGATATTGCTGTCCAGTAAGATTTCTCTGTCTTTTCTCACACAGACTGCATTTCTCTTCTGTCTTGTGCTACGAAGTTGATTTTTTAAACCTAAGAATAAGATTTTCCATTTATGTACTGTTTCATTTTTAAAAGTTTGTTGTTCAGTACTATATGATGATCAATTCTGATGGACTTGGCCATCTTCAGCAATGAGATGAACCAAATCAGTTCCAAATGGAGCAGTAATGAATTGAACCAGCTACACCCAGAGAAAGAACTCTGGGAGATGACTAAGAACCATTACATAGAATTCCCAGTCCCTATATTTTTGCCCGCCTGCATTTTTGATTTCCTTCACAGACTAATTGTACACTATTTCAGAGCCCTATTTTTTTTGTACAGCAAAATAACGATTTGGACATGTATACTTATTTTGTATTTAACTTATACTTTAACATATTTAACATGTATTGGTCATCCAGCCATCTAGGGGAGAGGGTGGGGTGAAGGAGGGGAAAAATTGGAACAAAAGGTTTGGCAATTGTCAATGCTGTAAAATTACCCATGCATATAACTTGTAAATAAAAAGTTATTTAAAAAAAAAAGTTTGTTGTTTTCATTTTTTAAAATAAAGAATAATTTGTTTTTGTTGTCTTTCCCTCTAATTCCCCACTAATTAGTGAGTAAACTAAAAACAAAAAACAGGTCCAAAATAAAGCCCTTCATATATTGCTGCACAGGTTGGCAAAACAAATTCCTATATTAACCAAGTTTGAATACATATGTCTCTTTTTACATATTAAATCAGGAGGCAAGAGACATGTTTCATTTTTTTTTTTTTGTACTCATGGTTTAGCACTGTGTTGATCCGAGTTCTAAAGTTTTTCAAAGTGCTTTTTCTCTATAATGTCGTCATCATATAAATTGTTCTCCTAATTCTGTTCATTTTGCTCTATTTTGTTTTATGTGGATCTCTTCAGTGTTCTTTGAAATTGTCCATTTTATCATTTTTTCATGGCACAATATTCCATTACATTCTTATACATGATTTGTTTAGCTGTAAGGGTCTTGAGAAGAACTTCGCATAATGCAGTGAGGAAGTAAAAAAGGCTTTAATGGCTGAGGTATCCAGATGTGATCTCTAGTAAGTACCTCCTCGTGAGTGGGATTTCTAGTTGCTTCGAGGACTCATCATCAACAAGAGACGTCTCTTCTCTTATTGGCTGTGTGTGTGAGACTTCATAGACCCAATATGAGTAGTGGGGACTAGGAAGTAGGTGGAGTGCAGAGGAATGCAGAGGAGTGCAAGATGTGATCATGTGAAATATAGACTTGTGCTCGCAAGCTGCTGTGTACAGGGACTCTGTTGAACATAAAAACACTGCTCGGTGAGGCAATGACCAGGGATTTCTGAAGCCCTGGGATTAGTCAAGACTGGCAATCAGTAACCTCTGAGGAGGAGGTTACATTTACCCATTTTCCAAATGATAAGCACTCCACTTCTCTCCCCCAACCTCTCCAAGTTTTCAGTTCTTTACTCCACTTAGTTTCCAATTCTTTGAAAATATATACCACAAAAAGAAACTCTGCTATGCTTTTGCATATATGGGTCTTTTTCCTCCTTCTTTGATGTCTTCGGGGCCTTATCCCTGGAAGTGATGTGGCTAACTAAAAAAGTTGCAGTTTGGAAGCTTCCTGGGCATAGTTCCAAATTATTTTTGAAAATGGCTGGACCAATACACAACTCTATCAGGTGTATTATTGTACCTGTTTTCCTATTCCTTCAACATTTGTAATTTTCCTTTCTTGTCATCTTTGCCAGTCTGATAGGTGTAAGACAGAACCTTCAAGTTACTTTAATTTATATTCCATTAATTATGAGTGATTTAGCACATTTTTTCATAAGATCATTGAGAGTTTAGATTTTTTTTCCTTTAAAAACTGCCTCATAGATCCTTTGGCCATTTATGTTTTGGGGGATGGTACTTAGTCTTATAAATTTGAACCAGTTCGATGCTAAGCAAAATGAGCAGAACCAGGAGATCATTATATACTTCAACAACGATACTGTATGAAGATGTATTCTGATGGAAGTGGATTTCTTTGACAAAGAGACCTAACTCAGTTTCAATTGATCAATGATGGACAGAAGCAGCTACACCCAAAGAAAGAACACTGGGAAATGAATGTAAACTATTTGCATTTTTGTTTTTCTTCCCGGGGTTATTTTTACCTTCTGAATCCAATTCTCCCTGTGCAGCAAGAGAACTGTTCGGTTCTGCATATATATATTGTATCTAGGATATACTGCAACATATTTAACATATATAGGACTGCTTGCCATCTAGGGGAGAGGGTGGAGGGAGGGAAGGGAAAAATCGGAACAGAAGTGATAATGTTGTAAAAAATTATCCTGGCATGGGTTCTATCAATAAAAAGTTATTATAAAATAAATTAAAAAGAAAAAGAAAAAAAATTGAACCAGTTCTTTATATATCTTGGATATGACACCTTTATCAGAAAAACTAGTTGAGTAGATTTTTCCTAATTATCCATTTCCCTTCTAATTTTTACTTTATCAACTTGTTGATCCTTCATTTTCAAAGAAGACCAATTATATCAAGATATTGGGGTCAGGGCACAGAAAATAATGATGGGAAGTAGCTTGACTTGTGTCTGAAGTGAATTTAAGTGAGGCAGAGATGCATAAAGTCAGTAGTCTCACTCTTTTCCAGAATCACTGAGGTCCTGTGATATAATAGAAGTCATGGTGATAGTTCAGGATGCAGCAGATGACCTTGGCATCAGGTTGTAATCCAATTCTAACTCTTCCACCACTCGTGCTTCAGTTAACCTCATGGTCATTGGAACAAATGGTTCTTGTTCCCCCATTTGGGGTAAGGGGGACAAAAAGGAGTCTTTACAGGCCTGAAGTAGACATTTCCCTAGCTCACTGATGAATTTGTGAGCCATTAATTACCCTTAGTCTAATCTAGTTTAGCCCTCAACTGCTGAGACAATTTCACCTGGGTGTAGCTACTGTGCAGACTGCAGCTAATATTTAAGTAAATGGGTTTAAAAGTAGTTTGATCACATATATTTTATAAGGAAATATGAATGTAATATAAAATCTAAAGAAACAACATCATTTGGGTATAACTCAATCATTATATAGATTACTTATTCAGTATAAATAAATTAATAAAAAGACAAATTTGCTTTTCATTATATTCTTCCCAGCAGTTCATTCTGAATACTGCATAACTTGTTATATGATTTATATGTGTATTATGTCTCAGCTTACTAATAGAGTTCCATATCATCAACTTCTTCATCCAATCTGCATACTTTGGATTGGTGTTTTATTTAGATAATACATCATTAACTTGGATCCTGTCCTGCTAAGGTTCGCACTATAAGTGCATTATAGTACAGTATACTCTATAGCCTTCCCGAGCCAGATGCTAGTAGACAATGTAGTATTTCTCAATCTGGCCAGCCTTGGATTATTGGAAAGCTATTTCAAAATATATTAGTAAATTCCTAATTTAATCCTTCCAGTTAAAAATCCATTTCTAATTCCTTTTCCTACTATTACTCCTCTAGTTAAATCTAACCATATCCCTCATCTCCCCCTAAATAATCAATAAGCCCTACTTATTTGCTATCCCTTACCTCAATCTATCCTTACTATTCCTGTTTATTCTTCTATTACTTTTTTTTGCTGAGATAACTGGGATTAAGTGACTTGCCCAGGGTCATACAGCTAAAAAGCCTTAAATGTCTAAGGCCAGATTTGAACTCATGTCTACCTGACTTCAGGGCTGGTGCTCTATCCAGTGCATCACTGAGCTGCCCCCTACTATTACTTTCTAAACTTTCCTAATTCTTAGCAGTATAATTTGTTACAAAATATATGTATATCCAAAACTGATATTTTTAAAAGAACCGTTATGGTCTAATTGGTGATATGTCATAATAGAAGGAAAAAAGGATAATCAATCAATCAACATTCAATTCAATCAAAACAATCAACAATAAATCAATACTGGATAAAATAGATTAAAGCAATTACTTTTTTAAACTGGAAAAATGAAATATATCCTTTAAAATGAGAGTTCAGAGGCTATTAAAATATGCAGAAAAGTATTGAAATTGCAATTAAAGTTATCTTTTAAAATATATAAAAAATCACATAAATGGGAATTAAGTTACACCAAACCCAAGTTTTTCCTAGTTATTTATTTCCCTTCCAATTTTTATTACATTGTGGGGGGAAAAAAAAAACAACAAAAAACTTTTGAATTTTGTATAATCCAAGTCATTCATTTAATCTTGTATAATCTTCTCTATCATTTATTTATGTTTTCCCTCTCCATAGATCTGAAAGATAATTTTTTCCAATCCTTATTTTATTATGTGATCTTTAATAACCATGTCACATATCCAGTCAGAGCCTATTTTGGTATATAATGTGAAGAGTTAGTTTAAACTTATTTTCCGCCAGACTGCTATCCAATTTTCACAGATGTTTCCCAGAGATTGAGGTATTGTGTCAGTCAGTCAATAAGCATTTATTAAATATCTAGTACAAGCCAGAAATTGTGCTAAACACTGTCAATACCAAGAATGGCAAAAGAATGCCTCCAATAGAAGTAAAAATCTAACATTCTATTGAACACTATACTATTGTGTTTGTTTCTAGACATATTATACTTAATCCATTCCTCTGATCAAGTTTCTCTTCTTCCACCCCCATCTCTCTTTCTTCCTCTTCCTTTCTTCTTTCTCTCATCTCTCCTTTTCTTTTCCCAGCACCTTCTCCCCAGTACCAAATCATTTTCATGATTACTGCCTTGTAGACAATTTGAGAACTGATACTGATAGATTTATTTTCTTTCTATTTAAAAAAAATTGCTGCCTTTGAGATTATTTACCTTTTATTCATCCATATGAATTTTGTCAATATTTGTAATTGTTTCTAAGTCCATAAAATATTCTTTTAAGAGTTTGACTGGCATAGCATTGAATAAGTGAATTAATTTATGTAGTTTTAAGTTTTTATTATATTGCTTGAATTACTCATGAACAATTAATGTTTTTCTAATTATTCTGTCTACATTTCTTCAAAGGTTTTATATTTATTGTTGTGTGTATATATATATATATATCTATGCTGCGTGAGTCTTATTAGATATTCTCTCAAATATTTTACAGCTTTTCTAGTTTTTTGAATGAATTTTTTCTTTATAGCTCATCCTGCTGGTTGTATATAGCAATGCTGAGGATTTGTTTTTTGAGCTGCTGTAGTTTGCTGCTCTCATTTTGATTAATTTTTTAGTTGACTCTCTAGGGTTTTCTAAGGACACCATCCTATCTTCATCAAAAATGATAATTTTTTCTGTTCTATGCTTATTCTCTCAATTTCTTTTTCTTGCTATCAATAGCACTTTTAGCACTATGTTAAATATAGTGGTGAAAGCATCCTTGCTTTATCTCTAATCTTATTAGAAAGGTGTTATGAGCCAGAACTTGAAACAAGGTGATAACTCAATGGAATTGATAGAAACAATGCTTAATTTAACATCTTTGAGAGTTCACACATTAGCTCACACATTAGTTCACACTTTTGGGAGATTTCAGGGATTAGTATGAGATATCCAAATTCACACCTCCCATAATCCCATCTCAGAGGAGGAGTCAACCTTTGAGTTTACATCTCTAAAAGAGCATAAAAACAGCTGAGCTCAGTCAGGAGAGTCCAGTTGAAAAGATTGAGAGGGGAGTGTCAGTTGAGAGAGAGAGAGAACCAAGATCAGAGAGAGCTGGAGGCTGAAGCTGCAGACAATCTGCAAGAGCCCTTGGAACCAAGGAAGGAGGTGATTATTGATCTGAACTGAAACTAAGGCTGCCTCTAGAAAACCTCCCCCAAAAACATGCTTCCACAGAGAACCATCATAATATAGAAGAAAAAAAAAAAAAAAAAAAAGAACACCACCACATTTTGGTGCCTGAATGTGGGACTGACAGGACCCTGATCTCAGTGGAAAAGCCTCTAATCCTGATCCAGTGGAAAAGTATCCTCAACCCAGAAATTAGGGTGAGTACAACAAAGAAATTTTGTTAAAAGAGTTAAAGTAGAATTTCAGCTAAGATGGAACAGATGCTTAGAAAACAGCCTTCTGTTTCTGTTCAAGGAAAATGTTTAGAGAACATTGTCAAAGTTATGAAAAGCCAAGGTTTGATTATAATTTTGGAGCAGATCACTGAACTTTTAGAAATTGTAAAGCACATATGTCCTTGTTTCTCTATGGAAAAAGAATTGGATCTAGAGGAGTGGAAATTAGTAGGAGAGGATTTTTGTCAATTCTACCAAAAAAATGGACCTGACTCAATTTCCAAAGACACACTTAATACATATAATTTAATACAACTGGCTTTAGGAAATTATATAAGTATTAGAATAAGGAAAAAGAAGAAAGAGCAGGAGGGGGAGGTGCCAACTAAACTAGGTGAAAAGGATGAAGAATCAGATTCACAGCAGGAGAAATTAGATCATTCCTCATCTTATGACCCTCCCCCCTCAATTAACCTTTCATGGGTGGAAGAAGAAGAAGGAGGGGGAGAGGCTGTAATTCAATCAGAACTACCTATTAAGGAGCCCCTGACAAGATTAGAAAAGGCATTAATTAAGGCAAAAAATGAAGGACAAAATGTATCTGATTTTATAAATGCATATCTTGTGATCAAAGAGCTTGACTTCAGGTCAAAAAGGGAGAAGATACACTCCTTTTAATTTGGAAAAAATTAAGGATTTAAAAAAGGGTTCTATTCTTTATGGGGCTACATCATCTTATGTTAAAATGTTACTAGATAATTTGTCTTATGAAATCTTAACTCCGAGTGATTGGAAATCCCTATCTAGGACATGTTTAGAACTTGGACAAAACTTGTTGTGGCTTTTGGAGTATCATGAATTATGTAGGAGAAAAGCCCAACACAACAGGCAAACAGGAGTTTATGTACAAATCACTTTTGACCAACCAACAGGTGAAGGTCAGTGTGGAGAGAATTCAGAACAGATTTATTATCCCATATCAGTGTATGAGCAAATTTCTCTTTTTTTTCTTTTTCTTTTTAATTTAATTTTATTTTATAATAACTTTATATTGACAGAATCCATGCCAGGGTAATTTATGAGCAAATTTCAAAGGCTGCAATAAAAGCTTGGGGTTTCCTCCCCGGACAGAAAGATGGAAATAAAGCCTGCACAAAAATAGAGCAAGGTCCCAATGAACCTTTTGCAGATTTTGTGGGACGTTTGCAGACAGCTATAATAAGAACCATTGGAGATAATGTAGCCACAGAAATAATGACCAGACATCTGGCTAAGGAAAATGCCAATGAGGTTTGCAAAAGAATTATATGGGGACTAGACAAAAATGCTCCTTTAGAGGAGATAATAAGATGCTGTGCCACAGTGGGAACAAGTTCTTATTATACCCAGACTATGATGAACATGGGAAGACAGGGTCCTTCTTGGCAAAGGAATTCTAGAGAAACTCATTAATGTTTTCAGTTTGGAAAAGTTGGACATTTGAGAGCTCATTGTAGATATGGAGATGGAGTGAGAAGACAGGGTGAGAGAAAACCTAAAACCCCATGTCCAAAATGCAACTGAGGCTTCCACTGGGCCTCAGAATGCAGATTGACCCAAGGAAATGAGAGGCAAGGCCCAGCTCCAAGATATACAAAAGATAGATGGGGCATGATGGCAGCTGAGGTTACACCCAGAGAGTCTTTAGAAGTTTAGGACTCTGATGTGATCAACCAACAGAAAAGTAATCAGAATTACAGTTGGGGAGAATACAGGCTTTTTAATCCAAGAGGCCAGTGTCCAGTGCAAACAGCTCCAATGTAATTGCCAGATGATGATGAGAAATCCCAAAAGTGGTAAAGAGAAGGGAATTAAATAGGTTAATTGCCTGGGAGAGAGGGTTTGCTTGTGTTCCTACAGATAGAGAAGGAAACAGATAGGTGGCAACGAGACCTGGAGAGAGACAGAAAAGGAGAAAAACCTCAAAAACAAAGGAGAAGATTTAAGAAACATCTGACACTGAAAGAACATGGCTGACAATGAGACTGTTAAAAGAACTTTAAAATCTTCAGGAATCATTGGATTCCCTAACACAAGATGAGACTGTTTCAAGGACTTGAAAACTAGTAGGAATCATTGGATTCCTTGAGATGAAAAATTGTTGATGAGACTATTGAAGTACTTCAAAGCTTGCAGGAATTATTGGATTTCTGGCACATGAACTAATGGACAATGGATTCCTTTTGGACTATTTCTAGGACTTATGGAAATGTACAAATTCTCATGTTGATTCATGTTATTTGTTACATTACTACTAGCCTGTGTTGTATTGCTATGTGCTTATGTAATTATGTGTAATGCCTCCCATATTAATGGATTTATGTATACCTGTTTCAAGTGAGCCCCTTCAGAAACCCACTAACCTGATTTGATTTCCCATTTCCTTTGGTGTTTTCATCTCCCTTCCTGAGAAGTCAGGGAGGTTGTGACCACCTTCTTTTTATGGTGTTTTCACTTCCTTTTTTTGAGCAGTCAGGGAAGGCGTGATCACCTTCTTTTGGGAGTTCTCACCTCCTTGAGAAGTGAGGGAGGTCATGACCACCTATGTTCTAAATCAAAAGAAAGTGGGAGATGTTATGGGCCAGAATTTGAAACAAGGTGTTGACTTACTGGAATTGATGGACACAATGCTTGTGTGCTTAGGATTTACACCTTTGGGAGAATTCACACATTAGAGCTCACATATTAGAACTCACACCTTTAAGAGTTCACACATTCACACATTGGAGTTCACAAGTTCGGGAGATTCACAAGTCAGAAATCCACAATCCCACTCTCTCAGAGGAGGAGTCAACCTTTGGGTTCACACCGTTAAGAGATCATATATAAGAAGCTCTTAGAGTTTCAGTCAGTCAGTCAGTTCGGGAGATTGACAAGCTAGAGACTGCAGTTGGGCAAAACGAAGAATGAGGAGGGAGCTGGAGGCAACAAAGGACAAGCTACAAGAACTCTTGGAACCAAGGAAAAAGATAGGCCTCTAAGAAAACTAACTGGGCTATTTTGGAAGAGACAATAACTCCTGGCTGTATTTGAAGTGATTATTATTTTGAACCGAAACTAAGGCTGCCTTCAGAAAACCTCCCCAAGAAATCTGCTCCACAGAAAACGATCATATTTTAGAAAAGAAAAGACCACCAGAGAAAGGCTCCCATTTTTTTCCCCTTTACATATATGTTTACGCTTGGATTTAGAGAAATGCTATGTACTATGTTAAAGGAAGATCCAGTTATTCCTTTAATTTCTAGAATTTGTAATAAAATCGATAATTTATCTTGACAAAAAGTCTTTTCAGCATCTATTGATGGCTTTTATTATTTTAATTTTTAAGTTTATTATATTCTTCCTTAGGTTGAAATAAGTTTATATTCCTTGTATAAATCCAAACTGATCATAGTATATACTTTTCCTAATTTGCTACTATAGCTCTTGATATTTTATTTAAAATTTTCCAATTAAAATTTCCATCAATATTCCATTAGATGTATTTGGTCAGTAGTGTTCTATACTTTATCTCTTCTTGTTATCAATATCATATTTATATCATAAAAAGATATTGGAGAGATAATTCCTTTTGTTGTTATTGCAAATAATTTATGTAGTATTAGAATTTTTTTGACTTTTTGTTAGAATTAATTTGTAAATCCATTTGGTTCTAAAGTTTTTTCCTTTGGAAGTTTAATTTCTTTTTCTGCTATTATGTTATTGAATTTGTTTTTCATTTTGTTAATTTGGGCACTTTAGATTTTTATAAGTACTCATAAGTTATTAATTTTGTTGACAAATAATTGTGCAAAGTAATTTATTTCTTCTACTGCTATTGAGAGTTCTTTTTAAATTCAATCTCTTAAAAAAATCAGGTTAGCTATATATATATATATATATATAGTTTTGTTTTAAAGATCTTTTAGTTTAACTTACCATTTTCAATGGTCTTATTGCTTTTAATTTTAATAATTTCATTTTTATTGATTAGGGATTTATTTACTGTTATTCAATTCTTTTTTTAAAAATTGCATGCTCAATTCATTTTGGTTTTCTCGTGATAACATTTAGACATGTAATTTTCCCCCAGAATATATATATATATATATATATATATATATATATTTTTTTTTTTGCTGAGGCAATTGGGGTTAAATGACTTGCCCAGGGTCACACAGTTTGGAAGTGTTAAGTATCTGAGGCCGGATTTGAACTCAGGCAGGGCTAGTGCTCAGTCCACTGCACCAATTAGCTGCCCCTGTTGTATTCTTTAAGTTTTGTTTTGTTGTTCTAATATTGCTATTTTCTTTGATGAATTTTTTTCTTGTTAAACAAAATGTTTTATTTTATTCCCAATTAAATATAAAAATGATTTTCAAATTCTTTCCCTTCTTCCCTTCCCTCTCCTCTGCCCCCTCTTTGAGATGGTAATAGAGGTTATGTATCATGTAAACCATATTTCTATATTAAGTCATGCTGTCTAAGAAGACACAAACTCTTCCTCCCCCAAATGAAAGGAAAAATAGTATGCTTTGATTAGCATTTAGAATTTATTAGTTCTATCTCTGGAGATGTATTGCATTTTTCATCACAAGTCCTTTGGAATTGTTTTTGCTGAGCATAGTTAAATCATTCAAACTTGAACATCATACAATATTGCTGTAACTATGTAAAATTTTCTCCTGGTTCTACTCACTTTATTTTCCATCAATTCTTATTAGTCTTGCCAAATTTTTCTTAAGTCATCCTGTGTTTGTCATTTCCTATAGCATTATAGTATTCCATTACAATCATACTTCATAACTTGTTTAGCTATTCCTCAATTGATGGTCATTCCCTCAGTTTCCAATTCTTTGTCACTACAAAAAGAGTTTCATTCCTGTTATTCCACTTGGTGATAGTGTATGATCCTTGAATTATGTTGCTGTAATGTCTTTCCTACTATTTTATTTAATTCTTTTTCCTTCAATATTCATTAGGGAAATTAGGCCACAGGTTTTTTTCTTTTTTTAACTCTTCCTGGTTTAGGTGTAAGTACCATATTTGTGTCTTAAGAAAAATTTGATAGGACTCATTCTTTGCCTATTTTTCCAAATAGTTTATATGGTGTTAGAATAAAAAAAAAAAAAAAGTTTGGTAGAATCAATTTGTGAATCCATCTAACTCTGAGGATTTTTTTCTTGGGAAGTTCATTGATGGCTTATTTTCCTAAGATAGGCAAGTATTCTTATTTCCTTTTCTGTTAATCTGGGCGTTTTATATTTTTATAAATATTCATCCATTTTGCTTAGATTGTCAGATTGGCATAGTTAGATATAATAATTCCTAATAGTTGCTTTAATTTCCTCCTTAGTAATAAAGATTTCATCCTTTTCATTTTTGATGCTAATTTGGTTTTCTTATTACTTTTTAAAAAATCAAATTAACCAGTAATGTATATATTTTAATAATTTCCCCTCATAAAACCAGTTCCTAATTTTGCTTATTAGTTTAATGGTTTTCTTACTTTCAATTTTATTAATCTCTTATTTGGTTTTTAAGATTTTCAAGTGTTTAATTGGGGATTTTTAATTTGCTTTTTTTTTTTTTTGCACTTGTACTTTGTCTATGCATACTTCTGCCTTAATAGTGATATAAGAATTATAAGTATCTTTCTGTGTAGGAATGTAAACTCAATCTTATTGAATCCTTTGTGTTTTCTCTTTTCTATTTACCTTTTAATGTTTCTCTCGAGTTTTTTATTTTAAAATAAAAATTTCAATTTAACTTTGTTTTTTTTCATCAGGAATGCTTTAAAGTCCTTTATTTCATTGAAGATTTGTTTTTTATAATGAAGGATTATATTTATTTTTCCTGGGTGGATGATTCTTGGTTATAATCCTTGCTCCTTTGCCCTCTAGAATATCATATTCCAAGCCTTCTATACCTTTATTGTAGAAGCTACTAAATCCTATACAATCCTGGCTATGTCTCCATATTTGAATTGTTTCTTTCTAGCTGCTTTATTTTCTCCCTGACCTGGGAGTTCTGAAACTTGGTTATAATATTCCTGGGAGTTTCCATTTTTGAGATCTCTTTCAGGAGGTGATTGGTGGATTTTTTTTTCAATTTCTATTTTACCCTCTGGTTCTAGTACAGTTGTTTTGATAATTATGTCCAGACTTTTTCTTTTTTCTTTACCATGCCTTTCAGGTAATAATTCTTAAATTATTTTTCCTTGACCCATTTTCTAGGTTAGTTTTTCTGAGATATTTAACATTTTCACATATTTTCTCATCTTTTTTGTTTGTTTCTTGGTATCTCAAGGAGTCATTGGCTTCCATTGCTCAATTCTGAGGTTTTCTATTATTTCTATACTTTATTTTATGATTCATTTGTTCTTTAGCATTATGGTATTTAATCTCAAAGGGCCTTTTATTGAAAATAATTTTTATTATATTATGATTAGTAATATAGTGTTTGATTTTTCTACATGTTTTTAGTATTATATTTCTTAGATTTTGTTTCTTCTATCTTACAATTTTGATGAGTAGAGAAGGGGATAGAGGATACTTCTAAATATCACATAGGTGTTTTTGAACTGTTGGAAGAGCTAGAGAAAGGCCTTCAGTATATAATGTGAATCAGTAATTTTCAAAAAGACAAGGATGAGGATTGGAAAGAATGAGAAGACTTGGAAAAGTTATAATCTGTACTCTTAGAGAAAGTATCTTACACTGATTAAATTGATGGGAAATATTAAAAGCAAATATGTTGAGGGCTGGAACTCTGGAGAAGTATACATGAAATAAGGTGTTAACTCATTCAGTAGAATATGTTGAGGGCTGGAACTCTGGAGAAGTATACATGAAATAAGGTGTTAACTCATTCAGTAGAATTGATGATATAATGGTTCTCTAGTTCACATATATCTAGTATGATAATGATAATCATTCTAGTTTGATATGATATAATCATTATAGTTTGATATAATAATATAATCACTTTAGATATTGATTTATACCCAGTAAACTGTAATGATGTAATTGTAAGGTAATTGTAAGGACTGAAAGAACTGAGTCAGACTATGACAGACACAAACTGTGATGGAAACAAACTGTGAAGGAGACAATAAAGACTTTAGACTCCATCCAATAAAGACTCCATCCTGATGGTGATTACCCTGCTGAGACCAAGGCCCTTCTAGAAACCTCCAGAAAGCTACCCTGAACATTACACAAATATTAAATCATTGATCCCATGCTCTCTATCCAATTTCCCACTATTAAATATTAATGTTCAAATCTAGACAGAATAATCTCTCTTCTGTTTTCTGAAAGGCAAAGTAAAGTCTTAAAAGATAGGCTGAGCAAGAACAAAGCATATTATAAAGGATAACTTATATGCAAAAAAAAATGGTTAAAAAAAAAAAAGACATCAGTAGGGACATGTTACAAGAATGAAGCATAAAAAAAGACGAGGGATTCCATTCTGTACTTTCATCTACAAAACATTTAAAGAACAAAAGAAAGTCTCAAAGGTGTTGGTAGATCCTTTATGGAAGGTTTATGGGAAAATATGAACAGAAATTAATATAGGATGCGAAGGTATGGAAAGATAGCAATCTACATAGCCAGACAGGTCTACTTGTTATTAACCCAGTAACAAGAGGCATCTCTTGCCTCTGGGACTTTGCACTGAATATTTCCCTTAACTGGAATGCTCTCTCTACTCACCTTCAACTCTTCATCTCTAAGGCTCAAGTTAAGTGCCAACTTCTAGAGGGGGACTTCCCCATTAAATTGTGAACTCTTTGAGAACAAGATCTATCTTTTAACCTTTCTTTGTATCTCTGTTTAATACAGTGCCTGGCACATAGCAGGAAATTAAATGTTTATTAATTTACTGATTCCAGGTGTTGCTATCCTAGGGATACTGCTAGTATAAAAATGAAAAAGTCCAAATCTTCTAAGGTATGGGGAAATAAGAGAAGCCTAGTCAAAAACAAGCTGTTTTCTTCCCTTACCACTCCACCCCATACCCACTTCTTGAAAGGGTCCTTCATTATTTACTGCAAATGTTTCAGTTCCAAAGCTGGCTTTGTTGTTGTTGTTGTTTAGGCAAATGGCATTAAGTGAAGTTCAACACAGCTAGTAAGTATTAAGAATCTCATAGCAATGGAAACCAATGACTCCTTGAGATATCAAGAAACAAACAAAAAAGATGAGAAAATTATGTAATGGTTTCTTCTTCACTAGGTAGTTGTGAGAATACATAAATCTTAATTATAAAAACCCCTTGAAAGCTATTGGATGAATTGTAGTAACATTTAAAGTATTCAGATTTTCTGAGGAAACCTGTTCATGAACTATGATTTTATTTCTTCAAAACAATGAGTCATAGGGTAGCTAGCTGGCACAGTGGACAGTGCACCAACCCAAGAGTCAAGAGAACTTGAGTAATTTACAAATAAGAAACCAAGACTAGGAGAGGTTGACATAACAAGTGAGACAGGTTTGGAATTCACATTATCCTGTCTCCAAACGTAGCTTTATATCCAGTATGCCACTTACCTGCCTAAACAAAAATCTCTGACAAATATTTTCGCTTAGTTTAGGTTACAGGTGTAAGTTCTTATCCTTTAAAATATAGGTAATTGATCAACTAACTCAATGATCTCCACCCTTACACTTAGATTTCAATATTATCTACATATGTTCTACTGTTGGAAACTCTGACATACCCCTATATTTACATAAACTCTGATCATTTTCATTCCTCCTAAATCTGTCATTCCATTTCATTTAAATCTCTTCTAATCCTTCCATTTCTCATTACGTGCTCAGGTTATAATCAATGATCTGAAACCATTCAATGTGAGCTTCCTCTTCTCCCCTTCTCTTTATCTCATATCCCTTTTACATCATCTCCTACTCTTTTCTCCTATTTCCCAATCTCTGATAATGAATTTGGTCCTTCTTGCTAAACCTTCATTGTTCACTTGATCCCTCTTGCTCCTTTCTTTCCCAGTATATTGCATTCTCAATCATTCATCTTTTTCCTCTTAAATCTTCAAGCTCTATCAACTGTTTTTTTCCTTACTTTTCTTCCATTTCCCCCAAATTCTCTCCAACCTTAAAAAAACAAAACCCCAGTCTTCACTACATGCTACAATCCATTCAAGCTAATGTCATCTATCTCTCCTTTTTCAAACTCCAAAAAAGCCATTTACACTTGCTGCATTCATTTCGGATCTAAACTCTGCAATCTTGCTTTTGACTTTTATCACTCAATTGAAACTTCCTGATCCTTTCTTTTTTCCCTCCCCAGCTGCTAGTGCTTGCCCTTCATGTTTATCACTAGAAAAATAGGGCAGCTGCATAACACAATGGATCTCGCGCATCTGCCCTTGAGTTAGTAAGACTCTTTCCAAGTTCAAATTTGGTCTCAGACACTTACTGTGTGACCTTGATCAAGTCACCTACACCCACTTGCTCCAACTTCCTCTTTAAAATGAATTATTTTTGCCAAGAAAATCCCAAATGGTGTCATGAAGAGTTGGGTACAACTGGATGATCATTTGTATTTATTAACTTTCTACTTATGCCATTTATTCATGTGTATTTGCCTCTCCCGATAATGTAAGCTCCTGTGAATAGGAACTGTTGCTTTCTTTGTATTTGTATCCTTAGTGCCTGGCACACAGTAGAAATGTAAATGTTTATCGAAAACCTATCAAGTTGCACAGGAGGCAGAGTTGCCACAGTGATGACTTCATGGATCCTTTTAAAATATAAGAAATACTTTATGAGCAAGCATAAAGCAACAGTAAAGTAGCAGATAATGTTTCAATGTATCATCTTTTGGAGGAACATTCCTTTCCCTTTTCTCTTAATTTTTTCTTATAACTTCATCAATACAATATTCATGAACAAGGCCAAAGTTTTCAGAATAGGCTATATTCTAATTAAATTATTCATCAGAAGTCCAAATGATTGTTTAATATGTAGAAATCCTTTCATGCTTAGACTTTTTAATTCGTTTTTGTTTATCTGTGAGGAAGAATAATACAATTGGGAGATCAGTTCAAGCATTTTCCTATAATTCATTCTTTTCCAAAAATGTCCATGGGCCAGCCTTAGATACTATTGGTATCTAATTGTATGTATACATCCCAAATATATGTAAATCTGTGTATAGGCAACGAGGCAAAAGATCTCTAGTTATTCTAAGTAAATCTGAAAGTGAAGGGAGCATCTATTGATAGTGTGGGTTAAGGGAAAGGGGAATCTGCTTATACTGGTTTTTAAGCATAAAAAATGTGTAGAGCTTTATGTTTTGCATATTACAAGCATTCGACTTGTTTCTACAATTAATTCTATTTTGGTTACACTTATCAAATATGTAGCATATTATTCTGGAACTCTGACCATAGGACCCTGATGCTCTGCTTTGTGTATCAACTGCCCTCTCTTCTGGGAATCTTAAGTCATATTTCACTTCTCTCCCTAGTCTCAGGCATTTTCTTGACTTGAGGGCAGAAACTTTTTATATTTGTAGTTCTAGCACACATAGATGCTGTTTTTTTTTTTTTTTTTACTTATTTATTCAATTTCATACATGGATCATGTTTATGTCACTGATTACTTTATAAAAAGTTCCCATTCTAAACTCTCTTAGCTCCCAGATTAGTCTCTACACATGATATACACCCAATACTGAAAAGAAAGGAAAAGAGGAAAAAAAAAAAAGGAATGATGATCTAGTGGTAAGATCTATAGTTTTGGAATCAGTACTAGGTTCAAATTCTGATTGTGACATTTACTAGCTGTATGACCTTGCAGTAAAGCCACATCACCCAAGTCATGTATTCTGGCCTGTAAAGTGGGGTCAGTGATAAATGTCTTCCTTCACAAAGTTGTGCTTGGCCCTATACCACTAAATATTTGTAAATTTTTTGTTATTTGAAAGCATAAAAATTTGAGCATCAGTAGATCTTCTGTTAAGATATTGACTGGTCTGGGAGAATTTTATAGTCCCTTTGCAAAAATTCTCTATAAAAGTATTTTCCCAATGTCAAAGAATCATTTACATCTCTAAGTAGTTTTGAAAAATTCAAACTTCCCAGATTTATCAAGAAACCAAGAAATTTTTATCTCCAAAAATTCTTAAGAGCCAGCTTTGAATATTGTTGGGATTTTACAAGCTCCTCATTAAAAACAAGTAATGTGGTACAATAAGAACAATGATTGCAAGTTAATAGTTCTAGGAAATCTGGTGGCTTTAAAAATCCATCCAGTATTTTGTGCTTTTTTTGTTGTTTTCCTTTTAGCAATTTTAGTCACTTAGTGCTTTACATCTTTTCTTAGTTTTACAATCATTGTCAAACCAGTCTACAAAAATCCTTTAGCCATTTTCTCAGAGATCAGAAACAAAAACCAAGATAGCATAACACATTAAATCCTGATCAGAAAACCCAAGAGAAAAAAAGTCACTATCCTTTTTCTGGTTTAGGTTGGCCTAAGGAGACAGATGAAGGTGTGGGAATATTGGGAGATTGATGGTTTAGCCAGCAGCACAGGTGGAAACTTCTAGTGTGAGCACTAAAAAAAGCTATATACCAGAGCAGAAAGAGGCCAAGAACCAGCATGAGGGGTTTGACTTTGTGCAGAGACTAGAAACAGATGTTAATCATTCCTCAGAGCTGGATAACAACAGTCATGAAGAATGAAAAGAAATATAAATCAAAGTGATGGTAAAGCATGAAAATTCCATTCTATAAAAAATTGATGAACAAGCTAATTTAAGGGAGGCCCGGAAAGATTTACATGAACTGATGCTTAGTGAAAGAGACAGAACAGGGATACACTGTATACAGTATACATCATCATAAGAATGTGTGATGATGAACTATGAAAGACTTGGTTCCTCTTAGTGGTTCAAGGATTCAAATCAATCTCAATAGGCTTTGGACAGAAAATACCAGCTGCATCAAGAAAAAGAACTAAGGAGATTGAATACAAATCAACACATACTATATTCACTTCTTTTTTTCTGTTTTTTTTTTTTTTTTTAAATATCTCATGGTTTTTCCCTTTTGCTCATTTTTCTCTCTCATAATTCATAAAGCAATGTGTATTAAAAATAAATAAATTTACTAGGGAAAAAAAAAGGCAACACAAGACTTAAAAGACACAAACCCAGAACAAAATGATTCTAAAGCATCTACAAGAAAAGCTTCAGAGGAAAAAGTGCTTTCCCACAAGATCAATTAAAATACTTATAAGAGATTAAATTAGGGTTCAAAAAAAAGAACTAAAAATGATTTCATCCATGAAAGTGCTAGAAGAAACAATTGGAAAGAAAATCAGGATGCTGGTGGAAAATAGATAAGAATTATAGAAAAAAGAACTGGAACAAGAATTAACAGTCTGACACAAGAAGTAGAAAACAAAGTGTAAAGTTATCAAAAATATCTGACCTAAAAAACAGATCAGCAAGAAAAATATTAAGAATCATTAAACTACCTAAAAGGTATGATACCCTCTTTCTACCTCCAAAAAGAACCTGAACATCATATTTAAGGAAATTATATTGGGGGCGGGAGGGAGAAGGGGATTGGGGGAATTGAACTATAAAGATCTAGAAACAAAGGATCTCCTGGTTACTTCCTAAAAGAAATACCAAAATAAAAACTTACAGGAATATTATAGGTCAAATCCAGAGTTGTCAGGTCCTAAAAAAAAACAAAAAACAAAAACAAAAACAAAAACCTTAAGTATTTTCTCTGTGGTAGCCCCTTTCTCTTGATTTTTGTCTGAGTAGATAAGGACCCTTCAGTCATCATTGTGAAATTTAGATTTCTTAATCTAATCCCATGGATGAGAGAATAAAAAAGTAATAGTAAACGTTTATAAAACAATGGCTGGGGAAAGGGAAGGATGGGATTAAGGCGAATATGAAAGAAGAGTACAGAAAGGATGAATGTGGAAACATAGGAAAATGATGGGGGGGAAAAAAACACAGAGCAGGAAAAAAAAAAAAAAGTTAAAATTTCCTGTCATTTTTCACCTATCAAAAAGATGAGAGTAAAGGAGTGGAAGGGTTTTCTGTAAAAGCAAGCATTTAATATTAAAAAAAAAAACAAAAACAAAAACAACAACAACAAAACCCACAAAACTCCAAACCCCAAACAAACCAAGAGAAAGATTAAGAGCATAGTTGGTGGGTTGTCTGTAAAGAGATCGAAGGCATGAAGAAAGAAGACATTTAAAAACATATTAAAGAGTGATAGGTAGAAAGTAATATAACCAAATACTCCTCTGCTGAAATTTCCAAAAGCCTCTATAAGTATGACACTGAGTTTTTGGAAGTTATTCTAATTGGACACAAATTGTGATAGGTTCAATATTAAACTGGTGACACTTCAGTGTAGGCCTGAGTCATGTGCAACAAAATAGCCTAGCTAACCTCAAAGACTCATTTCTAAAAGTTTGGTCACAGTAACCATAAACTCATCTAAAGTAAGGAAGGACTTTGCCATCAGTAGAACTTCCCAGCATGGTTTATTACATACATAATAGAGCTGAAAAAGACCATAGGGACTGTCTAGGTAATGGCTTCATTTTATAGAGAACTGAGACTTGATATTATATTTATATAACTTTTCAATATAACATCTCCGGCAAATAAGAAAGATTACAATTCCCATTCACTTCTCCATACTTCCAACCCAAATGCTGTAGCAAAAATATCTATGTTTGGGGCCAGTCTCCTCTACACTTAAAAAAATTTGATGTAGGTACTAATAATACTTATGTAACAAAAATAGTGAAAGTATCAAACAAATATAGCTTCTACAATATTGGCCAACTGAATTTCTTCAAGTGATTGAGTTCAAAACAGAATCATACAAATGAAACTTATTCTTAGTCTTAAAAAATGTAATATGACAGTAATATCCTGGTTGCATATTATTCAATAGTTGAATGCTAGTATTATGTGGTATAAATCATGATGACACATGCCATAAAATAATTCCTGGTAGTTATATGACTTCAGAATATTGATATATTTTAAACTCTTCAGTGAATCTGTATATTTAAAAATATTTTGTGATCAGATTCAACAAAGCACATAAAGCTTCGAGAAGTGCAGACATTCAAATCATTTTAATTCAAGAAATTTTATAATTTATGAACCTGAACATTCAAATAAACTTGTTAGATGTTCAATGTGATCATCCAGTTCAAGTAGTTATGCCTTAAGAAGTGCAAAAATGAAGATAAATTACATCTTCTCCTTAAAAATCACCTTGTAAAGCAAAATTTTAAAAATAATTCAGAAGTTCCGGATTCTGATTTTTTTGCAATATATTTGCTTCAAATCCTTCAGAATATCTATTGATGATAGTTAATTTACATATTTACACACCAAGATTTAAAACAAAACCTTGAGTTATTGAGTTTGAGGACAGAAGGTAGTTTCTTAAAGTGTAATCTTTGGGAACTCTATGCCAATCCAAAAACAAGACCTCTGTGATTTTATTGCAACCCTATATTAGAAATGCTTTAAAGCAAACCAGTTTTGTCTGAAATGATTCTTAAATGAGCACTTTAGTGGTTTAGGAGTACTACCATATCCAACAAAGCTGAATTTAAAACAAAAAGCTATATAACATATTAAATTTATGTAGGGACTTTGTTCTCAAGTTTTAATTCCTACAAGATTAAGTTTGCCTATATTTGTAAAATACTTTTTGGTCAAAAGCATTTTTCTATGTCCCCATACTTTGGTATATTGTCACTTTATCTTTGGGACAACCTAAACTGAAGCAATTAGTTGGAAGACAGAATAGTGAGGTCAACATTAGTATTTTATCTTGCTAATACAGTTAACTAAATCAGTAGAAATTATCTTCAAAAGGTTTAAAAAAAGAGAGAATTGGTTAACTGCACAAATCTTTAAAGATAGGAGGTAGGTATTATGTGCCTCTACGATGAAGATAGTTAAGATTCATTTGAAAAATAACTGAAAAATATCATTTAAATGTTTCATGAGGAAGACCAATCAATATTTGTAATTTACAGAGATTAATATAATCTCTAATGCCTAACTTTTACTGTATTCCAGATATTAATAACATGTTGATATCACAACTTGTAGTCCATGGTCACATACTATAGCCTTATTAAAGATACTACAAAGAAAAGCAAAAACTACAGATAAAAGTTTCACATGGATGGTATTATTAAAATCTATCTTGGACAAAAATTCGTTGTAATGAAGTAAAAAATGTAATGCTTAGGTATTGCAGATCTGAGTTTTATTACTAGAACAATATTTTCCGGTAGAATTGCTATTTTTAAAAGAGGTCTTAAATATGGCACAATTATTTGTTCTCAGAAATGCAGGACCACCAATGCACCAATGCAGCTAACAAAGTTGTTTTTTCCCTAAAGTAATTCAAGGTAATGGGATAACAGTGCATTAGATGACAATTAGGCCAAAAGAAAATTCTTGATGACAGATTTTTCAAGAACTAGAAAAAATGTAAAAATTTTTCCTTATAAAAAAGGATTAATTATTGTGAGCAAATGATAAGTACTGTACTTAGTGATGATCACACTGTAATAATCAGTGAATGTGGAACAACTGCATATATATATCTGCATTTCCAACTTTTTCCACCATGATTCTAAATCAAGGTAAAAAAGAATTTTGTACAAATTCAGGAAGGTTCTAGTGTTGGCATCACGATTGCCATAAGATGGTACAATGAATTAAGAAATACTTTAAAAAGTTTTTTTATATATATATATATATATATATACTATGTAAAGTAACAGGGCAAATTGGGGAGCAGGAGAGAAAAGAATAATATTCAAAGAAGGAATCTCTAATCTGTGGTTGATCTCCGATACCAAAAGCGAGCCCGGAAGTCATCACTGCAAGTCATGAAGCCAGGGTTGGTGGGAGAATGTACTATACAACGAACAATATTGTTGTGCCCCAGGGAAAGTAAATTTCTTCGTTCAGCTGTTCTCGAGTCCCAGCAGCAAAGACTAATTGTCCTTTCATCAGGAAGTAATACATAATCTTCTGTGTGGTTAAAGACTGCTTGAGTTCTATGTACTTGTCGTCCACTCAAGCCAGCACCTGTAAAATATTAGATTGTTAAGCTTCTGAAGATGTGTTAAGTTGTCATGAAATAACTTCATACTTGATCAAAGAGCTAAAGCACTTTAATTCCATAAAAGCTCATCATTTCCAAATTATAAATTAAAGTTAATCAGCTCTTTCAAATATTCTCATAGGGCAAAAGAGGTCAATTACATCACTACCACCAAAAAATTAGCTATTCATTGTAAAACAACAAACTTTGTTTTAATGATATATAATGATATGATAAACATACATAATCAGAATGCACAATACTAATAATGTACTACAAAAAGAATTGGCCAATTTATGAAATACTGCACCCTGCTGGCCGAAAAAACTCACAAATAAATACCCAAACAAATAAAATGATCTCAGTACTTTGAAAATATAAAGGATTATAATGATTATATGGTCATCTACAAAATGAGGATCACAGGATAAATGATTACCAACAACTCAACTAAGAGTCCTATGCAGAAACACTGCAAAGCCCTGCACGTATTTTATTAGAAAATAAGCAGAATTAAATACTAAATACTAAATTACACTATTATGTGATACAGATGCTAGATGATTATTTCCACTATTCCTCCTATTGGTTAATTTTTTATTCAATTCTTTTGAAGTATTCTAATTACTTTATGTTATTTATATCAGCTATTTAATGGTTACTCATACTTTCAGTAAATTTAAGGTCATATTTCAATACTTCATGTACTTTCTGGATTCTGATTGCTCCATTTCATAGAAAAGAATCAAAACACTACCAAGTTTTTAAAATGAGCGATATCATCTTAGACTGAGCAGAATTCAATTCTAATAATGTGGCATAATGGAAAGAGCATTAGCAGTGGAGTTAAAAGGATCTGGATTCAAATCCAACTTCTGTTCTGACAGTACACGCTTAACTTTGGGCAATCACAATCACCTTGGATTTGTTTCTTTAACTTAAAAGAGGAGGCTGGACTAAATTGATCTCTGAAGGGTATCTTCCAGCTCTAAAACTATAATTCTATATGTAACCCTCCTCACCCCCCCTTTTAACATTAATTTTTTTTCTAATGATTTTTTAAAATTAAAGCTTTTTATTTACAAAACATATGCATGGGTAATTTTTCAACACTGATCCTTGCAAAACCTTCTGTTCCAAATTTTCCCCTCCTTCCCCGCACCCGCTCTTCCCCTAGATTCCAGGTAGACCAATACATGTTAAATTTGTTACAATATATTAATAACATTCATTTCTTAAGATTTTAAGCTCCAAATTCCTTCCTTCCTTCTCACCCTTAACCCTTCCCTTATCCATTAAGAGGGTGAACAATATGATATCGATGCAATGTAAAATAATGTAATATATATTTCCATATTGATCATGTGGGGGAGGGGGGAGCAAGGAAAATAAAGTGATAAACAAAAAGCAAGCATCAATCTGCATTCAGAATTCATTAGGTTCTCCATCTGGAGGTGGAGCATTTTTCACTGGTTCTTTGGAACTGTCTTGGATCATTATCTTAATTATAGTAGTTAGATGATCTAACCAATGGCATTACAGAGTAAAGTATGCTCCAGTATAGTTTTGCTATGTTCTAGTTGTGTGGTCTTAGGCAAATCACTTCTTCTGTTTTCTCACTTATACAATGGATATCAATACAACCAGGGTGCTCATTATCATCTCTATTATTTAATATTATACTAGATAATTAGCTGTAGCAATAAAAGAAAAAGAAATTATAGGAATTGGAATTGGCAATAAGAAAGCAAAACCACCACTCTTTGCAGATGCTATGATGATGTACTTAGAAAATCCTAGAGAATCAACTAAAAAACTATTTAAAATTTTTAACAAATTTCGCAAAGTTGCAAGATGTAAAAATATTTGGGAGTCTACCTGCCAAGACAAACCCAGAAACTAAATGAACACAACTATAAAGCACTTTTCACACAGATAGATCAACACCTGGAAAAAATATTAATTGCTCATGGATAGGCTGAGCCAATATAATAAAAATGACAGTCCTACCTAAATTATTTATTCAATGCAATACTAATGAAACTACAGCTAGAAAAAACAACAAAATTAAGCTGGAAGAACCAAAGCTCAAGGATATCAAGGGAATTACTAAAGGAAAAAATATAAAAGGAGGAGGTCTAGCCCCACCAGATCTCAAAACTGCATTATAAAGCAGATACTTATCTGATACTAAGAAAGGTGAATCAGGGTACTAGATTAGGTCCAAACTACAATATAGCAAATGACCATAGTAATCTAGTATTATGATAAACCCAAAGTTCTATACTTGTGGAAAAAAAACCTCTTATTTGAAAAAACTAATGGGAAAATTGGGAAACAATATGGCAGAAATTAGGGAATGACCATCATCTCACACCACATACCAAGAAAAGTTCAAAATGAATACATAATTTACACATAAAGGATATCACCATTAGGAAATTAAGAGAGCATGGAACACTATGTCAGATGTATACACAAGAGAAGAATTTAGGACCAAAGAAAATAAGAAATCATTACAAAATGTAAAATAAGTAATTTTGATTACATAAAATTAAATTCCACCCTCCCCTTGCACAAAACAAAATCATTGTAACCTAAATTATAAGAAAAGCAGAAAATGGGGGGCTTTTTAAAAAAACAAATCTCTTTGATAAAGGCAAATATATAGAGAACTGAGTCAAATTTATAAGTCATTCCCTAATTGACAGTCAAAAGATATGAACAGGCAGTTTTCAAAAAAATCAAAGTTATCTATAACCATGAAAAATGCTCTAAATCATTAGAGAAATGCAAATTAAAACTTTGAGGTGCCACCTGACACCTATAAAATTGGCTAAAATGATAGAAAAGGAAAATGTTGGACACTGGAGGAGAAGTGGGAAAACCGGGACACTAACACACTGCTGGTGGAATTATGAATTGATCCAATTATTCTGGAGAGCAATTTGGAACCAAGCCCCAAAACTTATAAAACTGTACCCTTTGATCCAGCAATACCACTACTAGGTCTAAACTCCAAAGATACCCAAAAGAAGGGGAAAAAAAAAACCTATGTGTTAAAAAATATTACAGTTCATCATTCAGTGATGGCTAAGAACTGGGAAGTGAAGTAATGTCCAAATGTTGGAGGAATGGCTAAATAAGCTGTTTATGTATGATTGCAAGGGAATATTTATTGTGTAGAAGAAACAAGTAGGATGATCTCAGAAAAAGCTAGGAAGCTTTACAAGAACTGATACAAAGTGAACAGAACCAGAAAAACATTTTATACAGTAATAGCAATATTGTTTGATGAAGAATTGTGAATAACTTAGTTATTTTCAGCAATAGAATCCAAGACAATGCCAAAGAACTAATGATGAAGCATACCATCTGCTCCCAAAGAACTGATATTTGAATACAAACTGAAGGATACTGTTTTTCACTTTCTTTTTTCCTTTTATTTGAATCATCATAAAAATGTTTTACATGATTGCACACGTACAACCTATAATTTAACTGCATCTTAGGGAGGGAAGGAAGAGAGTGAGAGAGAGAGGAATAGAATCTGGAATGCAAGATTTTAAAGAAATGTTAAAAAGTTTGAAAAAATAAAATGGACATGATACTTGTATCAGGAAACTCACAGGGTTGCTGTGTAGCTCAAGCAAAATAATATGAAAGTATTTTGAAACATTAAAACACATGACAAACATAAGATAGTGATATTATGTATTTTCACATACCTGTATATCTGACTAATGTTCGTCCTGTTGAAATCTCCCATAATTTAGCTACAGAGTCCTTTCCACTTGAAAGAATGTATTTTGAATTTTTGGAAAAAATTGCAGAGCAGACTTCAGCACCATCATGTGCTTTCTCAAAAGTAGTAATACAACGATTTGAAACACCATCCCATAATTTGATGCAGCCATCTTTACTACCAGTCACATACATGTTGGCACTAGGATTATAATTAACCGAACATATTGCATCAGTGTGTTGATCTTGAGGGTTGCAAGACACAAAACATTGAAATGTATTGATATCATAAAGCCGAAGGGTTGGATGTTGGGTTCCAACAAGTATGAAGTCTCCAGAAGGATGAAATGAGATTGAACGTAACATTTCAGCTTCCTATTAAAGAGAACATTAGACTTATGTGACTAGGTGGCACACAAATATGTTAATTATGGGAAATATGTTGCTTTAGAACGAAACTCATTAAACAATTTCTCCCAAGCACTACTGTAGGCAAAGGACTATCCAATTGAGTAAAATTAGGTTGGTAGATATAGAAAGTATTTTGGTACAACACAGTCAATGTTATGACAGTGGAAAGTGGAATAAGCTTCAAACCTTGACACTCCCACTTACTAGCTGTGTGATTTTTGACAAGTTATTTCGCCTCTCAATTTGTTTCCTTAACCATAAAATAATGAAGTTGGACTAACTTTCTAGATCCCTTCCAACTCTAAGTATATATTCCAAATCTAATCATTTCCTTAGTTGGTCCCATTACTTCCCAAAATTTAAATAGAGTATTGATCATTTTGAAAAGAATTACTAAGTGAATATTATGTTATTTGCCCCTTATAATTAATTTCCTGATTAGTCATAGACTGATGTCACCTTTCAGAAAGAGTTTGGTGGTTTCAAATGAACCAATTTTCTGGTCTCTTTGTAGCGAGGAACCTAATTTATAGTTAAGTTTATATAGTACATAGAAGATGGGTTGAGATGATGGGGATAGAAATAATATTTTTAAAATGCTAAGATTCCAGCCTCTAAAAATTTTTTTTTCTTAAGGCTAATTACTAATGATGGTACTTATCAATATGAGAAAGTGAAATGAAAATGAATTTTTGTGGTATTTTGCTGAACCTATATAAGGTTGGACACTGTGGATGGCTTTTAATTATCTAATCACTTGAGGGGGAAAAAGGACGCCTCTGTCATCAGTGTACTTAATATTTAAATATATGCACCCAAAACAAGTATCAAACATTTTTCAACCTGAATGTATTTGAAGGCTCTTTTGGCAGATGGTTTGGAATAATCAAACAACTTAAGAGTATAGTCCCTTGAACCTGATGCTAGAATTTGCTCCGTTGGGTGGAAAGCTAGACATGTAACTTCATCCACATGATCATATAGAGTTCTGATGACAGGATGATTTTCCATATTCTGCTGGGCAGTCTCATTCATCATCACCTAGAGGCAAAGGGGAAAAAAATCATATCCAGAAAAGCAGAATGTATATGTGTATGTATATGTGTGTATACACACACACACACACACACACACACACACACACACACACTTAAACAAGTTATACAATCTTAAAACCTATCTGTGAGGCAGTATGACACAATTATTTAGGAATGGCCTTATTTTTATTGGACTTAGAAGTCAGGAAAACTGGGTTCAAGCTATGTAATCTCAGTAACAGTAGGGAAAGTGTCAGTCTATTTTAGTAAAGGGAGGATCCTTTATATACTATGATAGGATCCTTTTATAAATGAAGTCAGAACTTTAGCCAAAAAATAAAAAAAAATTATTTAAAATGTCTTAAAGTATGGCTCCATCTGGTAAAAATATTATGACCATACCTCTATTGGCATAGCACTTTTTGCTAACATTCTTTCTGTATCTAGTATCTTTATTGAAGCATCAGCAGATCCAGTAGCTATTAACTGTCCATCTCTACTGTAAGTAGCCACACGGCATGGTCCTTTATGAGATGTGACATAGCAAGTTTCGTATTCTGAAGCCTCTGGGGACATGGTCTGAACATCTGCATCAAATTCCAGGTCAATTCCTGTGCCTGGAGCAACTGTATCTGAACGTCCAATTGCATACTGAACAGCACTATCATCATTTTCCATTCCTGAAAGAGAATATTAGGGGAAAACATTTATTTCAAAATTTTAAATTTATGGGCTCCCAAACTGCAGGAATAAAAAGGACTATTGGCTGACAACTTAAGGAAATAAGGATAAAAAGAAAACCAAAAAAAAAAGAATTAACACACCTGGCATGAAATTATTTCTTCCTTCTCTAAAGCTCTTCTCTGATATTCTTAGTGATAATGCCCAGTAACAGGGGGTAGGAGACGTTTAGAGCTCAAAATGTCTGCCACCATGATAGTAATACTCTTGAGAATTTATTTTTCTTTGTTTATACTTTGTTTTCTCTAACCTGTTTTCTTTTACCCCTTGTTTGGGAATCAGTTACAATGATCACCATCAAACCAAGTTTAAAAAAAGTTACAGGAACTCAGTTCTCACAATATTCTTCGAGAAGTAATATACTCTTATCTGTTACATAGTTAGAGCAATAAATATACATTCAAATGCACATCTAAAAAACCCATGCTCCAAATCGCAAGATACCTAGTTTGATGAGATGAAGGAGCTGTTCAGAGGGTGCACACACAGACTGAGGCTTGATTTCATTGATGAGACCATTAGCAATATTGATATACCCATCATAGAGCAGTTGACTGATGATCAGTTTATAGAGTTGCTGGCGATCTTTTAAGCTCACTTTTGTCCTATACATTTTGGTGACAATCACCTTTCACCTGCAAATGAAGAAAGCCAGAAACTGAAAACAAATATAACAACACCCACAAAACCAAAATATGATCTTTTTTTGTTTCACATACTTAGTTTATGTTTCTAAATTAAGATAAGCCCTTACACCATTTAAGTAAAGATGAATAACTTCTGTAGTACTGGGCACTTTACTCATCTCAAGGTAATGATAAAGAGCAGGGATTCTCAAAAAACCAAACCAAACCAAAATCAAAACCTCACCAAATTCTGAAAACTACATTTCAATGTAATTCTTTTCCTTTATAATCTTTTTTTCCCATTTAAAAACATTATTTTGAGAAATCCTAAGGCTTCACCATACTGCTAACAGGGACTATGATAGAAAATAAGGTTAAGAACCCCTGTTACAGTTACACAGAAAAATAGGGAGTTTTCCCTATCCCCTAGGCAAAGTGTTTACAGGTAGGTAGGCAGTCAAGTTAAGGTACTACTAAGGGGAGGTAAAAAGATATGCCTCAGGCTACTTTCAGGCAGGAGACCATCTGGGAAAAGCAAAAAAAGATGACATGGGATCATCCCAGGTTAGAGGAAAATGGAAAAGATTTTTAGAGGATGAAATAAGGAAGAAGAATAAGTTGACATGGGTTTTAATCTATTAAGAGGGAGAAGTAGCTTATTTATGGGTGGTATTTGGATGGTTTTGCTCATTACTTCTTACTAATGAGAAAATTATGGCAGGTTTATGAGTTTTGATTTTGACAACCCTAGGTTGGTATATTTGGAGAGGAAAAATTAGATGGCCAGGATCCTAAGATCGTTTAGATCAGAGAATTAAGGCTGGTAGGAACATAATCATAAGCCTAGAGCTGGAAAGAAAATCAAAGGCCATCTAGACCAACTCCCTCATTTTACAGATGAGGAAACTGAGGCCATGGAGAGATTAAGTTACTTGTCCAAGGTCCAGAAGTGATATACAATGGACAAAATAAGGATTTGACAGTCTGAATTCAAATCTACCATTTTTTGTCCTGTGCTAAACTGAATTGGGGTCAGCTAGGTGGTACAATGGATAGTCTTGGCCTGAAGTCATCTTCCTGAGTGCAAATCTGGCCTCAGACACTTACTGGCTTTGTGACTCTGGACAAGTCACTTAACCCTGTTTGCTTCAGTTTCCTCATCTGTAAAATGAGCTGGAGAAGGAAATGGCAAACCACTCCAGCATCTTTGCCAAGAAAACTCCAAATGAGGTCATGAAGAGTTGGACAGGACTGAAAAAAAAAATGACTGAACAACAAGAAAGCCGAGTTAGGAAGGACCTTTGACAAATGCATCTCAACATAATTATTTTCTTTGCAATCTTATTTTACCCATTTAAAAACATTATTATGAGAAGTCATAAGCTTCACTTTGCAGACAAGGAAACATGACTCTTTTCTGGACCAGCATCATGATTCTCTTTCCTCTCTTAAGTCAGGGTATCTTAAGCCACAGGAAATCACACACCTTACAGGTTACTGTCACAAATTAGTAAGATCTAAGTTCCTTGATAGTGGGATTTCTGTCTTTGCACACTTAGCACAGAGTAAGAATTTAATAGACATCTGTCAGACAAATTTTAAGACTATGGCCCAGAGAGAGGAAAGTAACCTTGGCAAAGGGCTCAGAGGCACCAAGGAGCAGAACTCCTAATTCCCATCTAGGATTTCTATCCCCAATTCCTTCCCAGTACACAACGATATCTGTCAGGCATGATGATGGTAGTGATGGGTAAGAAGGAACTTCAATTCAAATATTAAAATCATAACATGCCTCCTGTTAACTAAACCAGAGCTTCTTAAATTTTTTCCATTCCTGGACACTTTTCGCCTGAGAAATTTTTACAAATATGTAATCATAACAAGTAGATTTATAAATCAAACGCTTACTGATAATAAAATATAAATTTATTTTTAAAAAATTATCTTGTCTGAGCATAAATTTACCATTTATTAAAGGCTAAAACAAACGCGTACTAATGAGATGGATATACTTGTTTACTTTTATAAAAAGAATTAAATCTTGTCGGAAAATGTGTTACTTTCTTTTACTGTTGCCAAATTTCTCGAGACCCTCACATACAGTTATGGGGTCGCGACCCACAGTTTACGAAGCTTTGGACTAAACTACTTCCCTGGGTACCGGCGGGGGAGTCAACGTTAAGTACGGAGTCTACATCTGTCGGAATGCGCAAGGGGCCCGACAACAGACGAAGTTTGGGGTGGTTGGTATTTGCTTGGGGCCGCGAATGAGGCGGGAAGGCTCGACCATGCCGGGTCCCGGGGCAGCTTCCTCCCTAATCTTGCCAAACCCGTAGCAGCCCCTACCTTTCCGCTCTGCGGCCCCCTCGTGTGACCCGTCTCGAAACCACTCTGGAGGATACCATGGGGGGCCGGTTTCGGGCCTCTCTGGACTCAGGCCTCGGCCCGGACCCTCTCACGTACCCGGCCTCCCCGGGCCCGGCACGCCCCCTCGTTCGGTTCCTACTTCCAGATAGCGCACGTACGACTCCAGACCCTTTTTCCGGCATCCTGGACCCCCCATACCCCGGCGTTGCAGAAGTTGTGACTTCGGCTCACGGCTAGGTGCTCATACCTGGTCTCCGGAAACTGGTCCGCTGCCGCCTGACTAAAGTAGCGCCAAGAGCTGAGCTTGTAAAATGGTGGCAAAAGGCTCGAACGAGCCTCCTAGCACCACCCCCACGGCGCATGCGTGCAGGCTGGAGTTCGTGCGCCTCGATACCTATAGGACAAGCCGGTGCTGAGTCCCACCCTTTTCCTTTCCTCCGCTTCGGCTGCCATTTTTGGTCCTGGCATGTCAGTCTGAGGGAGAGTTCATGACATTGCTCCGGGTTCATCCCGTTAGCAACTGTGGGGACGTTCAGGAATAAATATTTCTCCATTTAGAGCTCATTATCAGTCCCAATGTTGGAGACTAGCGGGAAACCCAGAATCACAGCGTGTTAGATTAGACAACTTAGTGATATTGTACCTGGGAACCCTAATGTGTTTATTATACGCCTGCGCAGCGTCTCGGACGTCTATCCGAGGTGGACCAACTCGTAACCAATAGGAGGAGACGCTTTCGGGACTGCGTCCAATCAGCGCTCGTTTTGCATTGGACGTAAATGTGTATTTAAAAGAGGGACTATTTGAATTTAAACGGTAGAAATTGTCTTATTTTTCCAGCAACCTTCTGAACGGACCAGGCTTAAGGCAGGAAGGAGGTTTGTAGCCTCCAGGAGTTTACTCTTTCTGGGGAAAAGTATTTGTTGAGGGAACTGGGATGCATGGAAGATGAGTGCAATGTTAGGGAGTCGCGTGGATTTGGGGAAGAGAGTCGGGCCCTTTGAGAGGGGAAAGGCTGAGCTCGACAGAAGAAGGCCTTAGGGGCCTTGGGAGCTGTTTTTCTTGAGCGTTTAAAATTGTGAATCTCCTAAGGCCCTTCTTATGATGATGGTGCAGGGGAGGGAGTGTTTAGGGGTGTATGTGAAGGGGAGGTGATGGAATTCTATTCAACATTTATTAAATCCCTACACTGGGCAGGAAATGATGGACACCCGGAAAGGTGGGGGAAGTGGGGTAAAACCAAATCCACGGTTTTGCTTTCCAGAATTTATTAGAGTGGGATTAAGACAAGGCTTTCTAGGATTATAGAAAGAAAGCAGATATGCTTCTGGGAAATATAAGGATATCTTCTTATATATGGATATTTTATATCCAACGGAAGTTGGCTATATATTCGAGTTTGATGGCCTTTGTCATACATTATTCCATTTTCATTTTTACCGACCTTATTCATCAAGTCTATAGATAACTTTTTAACCACTTAATCCAATTAACGTTTACTGTGCAAGGCCTTATTTTGGATGTTGAGATAGGGAAAGGGAATTGGGAATCCGGTGAGCGTAGAAAAATAACTCTAGGATCCTACCTAATTTACAACTGTTTGGTTGGTGCTCATTTATTAATACCACATAATACTAGATATTTGAAGCTTTTCAGATAATTGCTTTATGTGCATTTTATGATTAGGAGTACAACAAAATACATGTTGTAGTGAATAGAATATCCAAGAACGAGGAGGCTTTGTTTTGACTGTTGCCATTGCCGTTTATTAACTATATGACCATGGGGAAGATCCTTAATTTTTCTGGGTCTCAATTGCTTTATCTTTAAAATGATGAGATTAAGGTCATTGTCCTCTGAGTTAATTCAGATGAATTCAAATTCTAAAATTTGTTTCTTAGAGCTATTTTGGAAAAATTGGGAGGAAATAGCATTCTGAAATAGAAGATGGATTTGAATGTAACAATATAGTTTTTTTTCCTTTATGACAATTAGTAATAATAAATGTTTGACGTTTATTATTTATAAAGTACTTTGCATTTAAAATGGATAATACAGGATTCCATTAGAGTAAGCACCTCTATTCTTCCAGTTTACCAGTTTTGTAACCTTGTTGTTATTCCTCTACTTAACATTTTCTATCTCCTCTACAATCAGTTGCCAAATATTACCATTTTTCTCTTTGTAACATCTCTTGCATTTAAACTTTTCTAAATAAACCACTCGGTTAATTCAGTTCCTCATTAATTCTCACTTACATAATTGTAATGGTTTCTTGATTGTTGCTGATGAGTTTCAGTCCTGCCTTGATTCTTTGTGACCCTTTTGGGAATTTCTTGGCAAAGATGCTAAAGTAGTTTGCCATTTCTTCTCTAGCTCTTTTTGCAAATGAGGAAATTGAGGCAAACCGGGTGAAGTGATTTGCCTGGGGTTACACAGCTAGTAATCATCTGAGGCTGGATTTGAATTCAGGAAGATGCATTTTCCTACTCCACTTTGAAACCTGGTTGCCCCAATAGTTTCCTATTTGCTATGCCTTAAATCCTTCCCCATTCCTGTCATCTAACCTCCTGACAAAGTAAGTTTTCTTTTCATTTAAATACAAATCTGCAAATTATGTTACTGTTTTACTTAGTCAATTCCAAAACTCTCTCTTTGATTTCTGGGAACAAATACAAAGTTTCACTTTTAAAACTTTATAACCATGCCTCATGATTATCTTTCTAGTCTCATTTGATGTTACTCCCTCTTCTCTCTTTACCTTCCCTCCTCCCCTCCTCACTCTGGAACCCAACCAAATTAAATTCTGTCACACTTGAAAATCCATATGTTGGTTCCATCTCTGCCTTTATAATTTACTGCCCCTCTGAAATTTACTCCCTTCTTAAGATGCAGCTCAATCACTACTTTCTACATAAAGCCATTTCTACCATCCAACTTCAAATGTGTTGTTCCCAAACTATGTTGTATTTAACTATTTGCATTCCCTTTATATATTTGTATTTTATGAACTTCCTCCTAGAATATAAGCTTCTTGGGAATGGTTATCATGTCATTTTTTTGTATCCCTACTGTTTTGCAGAGTGACCAGCACCTCTTATGATTTCACAGCTGGTGTCATAAAGTGTATTTGAAATTAAGTCTTTTCTGACACAAGTCTCGTTGCCTCTAGTAATTTACTGAATTTCAAAACTAATTTCTTGGCTCTAGCTTTAAAAAAATTTTTTTTTTTTTTGGCTAATGTCCATTGTGCCAAGCTTACTTAAATTGTTTTTTTTATTTTGATTAATAAAAATGTATTTGCTTTTCATGCCACCTCCAAGATTTCAATGCCACATTTAAGCTGATAATTTTAGAAAAACAATTCAGATGATAAAAGGCATACATTTTGTGCTTAGTAGGCCTCTAAAATTAGAGAACAGATGTAGCATAGTAGAAAGACTGCATTTGGAACTTGTTTTATGTTCCAGCTTATCCTTATGTAACCTTAGAATTATTTAACCTTTCTAAGTCTCAATTTCTCCATTTGTAATGCTTGCTTCATTCACAAAGTTGATAAGAGGAGCATATCAAATAATATATGCAAATATTTTATTAATTTCATAGCTCTTCTGTCCATGGAAAATTGATTCAGAAAAGCTGATTTCCTAAATCCAGTAATTTATAAGTTGAGCAAGTATTTATCCTAAACACATACTAAATAGGTTTTTAATTTAAAGATAATGTTTGAACTTATCTTTGCTGCAAACTATCAAAGTAATACAAAATTTGTGTTAATATAGAGTCATCTTTCAGGTTTGTAAGTACTATTTAGGAAAAATAAACTTGACAAATATGAACCATAAAGTGATATTAAAGGATGACTATTCCCTATTGTGAAATATCAGATATACATGGTATTGGGCATATGGGTTATGGTGGTAGGACCTAGCATTTTGTGTACTTATATATTTTAAGCAAATGGTGTTTAAAAATACAATACTATTAAGTTATCCTGAAAATAATAAATTCTTGCAAATAATTCTTGCTCTCTCTAAAATTTGACTTTCACTCCTACCACTATAATGAAACTATATTTTTTAGAGGTCTCCATTTACTAAGTCCTTTCTCAAACCTCTTAACCTATTCTTTGTACAATATTTGGCAATCTTAAAGTCTTAAAAGTTTTCTTCCTATACTCTAATATTACCAGCCAAGTTTTTCTTCCTCGGCTTAGTTTTCTTTGCATCCTTTCTAGTTCCATCTGTATACCTCTTTAACTGTTTGATGGATGTTTCTGTATGGCTGAAACCTAAACTTATTCTGTTATTATTACCTCTATCCATGCTTTTTTTATAGTGTGAGATTCTTTTCCATCATTCCCCCAAGGTAATGATCCAGTTTTAGATAGTCTAAATTTCTTGATTGTTCCACAAAGTATCCTGGTTTCTTCCTGTTTCTCTTTGTTCCTGCCATCCAATTTAAGGTAAACCCTTTTCCTCCTTTCTTCATGTCTGTATTTCAAGGAGCATCATTAAGGATCTACAGTGATCTTTCTTTTAATTCCTATAGCTTTTATTGCCATAACTTGATAGATATTTAATCATATGCTTACTTTCATGCTTAAGTCCTAACTGCCCACATCCACACATTAAATTTATATTTAGCATATATCAACTTCCATTCCATTTACTTTGTTATCTGAGTAGTAGTAATCTTTTTCTTTATCTGTAAAATGAGAGAATTGTTCTAGATGATCTTTAAAGTCTTATAGAGCTCTATGAAATCTATAATTCTAGAGTGAAGTAAGAATAAAAATGAAAAAAAAAATCAAAGATGTACTTGTTCTTAGAAAATATAATTTTGTGCAAAGTAATTAAATTTGGGCATGGGTGAGTGAAGATGTACTTTTTAAATATTAAGATACCTGAAGGAATCCTTAAAATGCCTATATAAAAGGGAAAGTTATATATTTAAATAAATAAAATAAGTTAATATATAAAATAAATATATAAAAAAACTATTTAAATATATAAATAGTTATTTAAAAAAATAAAAATAAAAAAAAAGTTAATATATTTGAAATGATTCCTTCTACTCCTAATGGTTTTTACACACCACATATTAACAATGGAATAATTGAGCAACACGGTGGTGACTAGTTTTGATTACAATCTTTTTACGTTTGTTTTCTTTGTACAAAAACTTTTCAATTTGATATAATCAAAATTTTCTATTTTGTGGTCAATAGTGATCTCTAGCTCTTCTTTGGTCATAAATTCCCTCTTCCACAGGTCTGAGAGGTAAACTATCCTATGCTCTTCCAATTTATTTATGATCTCATTCTTTATGCCTAGGTCATGAACCCATTTTGACCTTATCTTGGTGTACAATGTTAAGTGTGGGTCAATGCCTAGTTTTTGCCATGCTAATTTCCAATTTTCCCAGCAATTTTTGTCAAATAATGCGTTCTTATCCCCAAAATTGGGATCTTTGGGTTTGTCAAATACTATATTACTAAAGTTATTGGCTCTTTTGTCCTTTGAACCTAACCTATTACATTGATCAATTAGTCTATTTCTTAGCCAATACCAGATGGTTTTAGTAACCACTGCTTTATAATATAATTTTAGATCTGGTACAGCTAGGCCACCTTCATTTGATTTTTTTTTTCATTAATTCCCTTGAAATTCTTGACTTTTTGTTTTCCCATATGAACTTTTTTCTTTTTTTCTAGGTCATCAAAGTAGTTTTTTGGGAGTCTGGTATAGCGCTAAATAGATTAGTTTAGGTAGTATTGTCATCTTTATTATATTTGCTCGCCCAATCCAAGAGCATTTAATATTTTTTCAGTTGGTTAGATCAGACTTAATTTGTATGGAAAGTGTTTTGTAGTTTTGCTCATAAAGTTTCAGATTTTCCCTTGGCAGATAGATTTCTAAATATTTTATACAATCGGTAGTTACTTTAAATGGAATTTCTTTTTGTAACTCTAACTGTTGGGTTTTGTTAGTGATATATAAGAATGCTGATAACTTATGTGGGTTTATTTTGTAGATTACAACCTTTTTATAAAGTTGCATTGTAAATTTAAAATCTGCCACTACATTATAAAAATTAACTTTTATCATGAAATTGTAAAAATAAGCAGTACCATTGCACATTTTATCTCCTTGGGAAATGCTTTTTACACAGTATTCCCTCATGAAGGAGACAGATAAAACTCTTATACTGAGTATATGTGTTGTCATCTCCACTCCTCCCTTCCCCCCTTTGGTTTGTAAGGTATAATATGTGTTGTGTCTTATATCTCTTCTGTCTCTAAACTTTTTTTCCCTTAGGCAACATGGACAAATCTAAAGAAAACAGTGTTTCAGGACCTAGCAACAAGGTAAAACTTTATTAGAACATCAAAACTTTTGCAATAGCAGTTATGAAACCTCTAGCCACAAAATGATACATAGTAGTGATTCTATTTTGCGCTCTTTCACTTACTAATTCCATTTTAATTGAACTATCTATGGGTTTCTAAAGTTGAAAGTGGTTTTATTTATCATTGCTTGTGCAGGTCAGCAGATTGGAGGAAAATGTGATGAAGGGTAGAATAGTAGCTTTTCAAGAATAACTTGAACAGTAACTTCTACCCCTTGCTCCCACCCCACCACACTCAGTACATTTTCTTTTAATAATATTTGTAGATTTTATTTTGACTGTTTTCATCTACTGTGCTTTTGGAAATAATATAAATTTGAGAGATCTAAGGAATTCCCAATACAATTCCATTTTCTATGTAATATGATATTTACATGTTCACTAGAGGAAGAACCCTGCATAAGTTCTTATGAACAAACTACATCAATGAAAGGAGAAAAAAGTAATATATAGCTAATTTTTTAAAACAAGTAAATGAAGTATTAGTCTTAATTTACATTTTAAAATGTGACCTACTTATGTTTTTTTTTTTCTTTTTATAATAGAATATATATGTGTTTATGTTTATATGTATGCTTTATTCTTGAAATCAGGACAGGGATAGCAGCTCTTTACAGTATGCAAAGCTAAATTTCTACATAGGAAATTAGAATCATAGAATTTTTAAGTTGGAAATGATTTGTGGAGGATTATTAAACTAATTAATTCCTTGATGGCAGAATTGGGACCAGAACACAGGTCTCCCAATTCATAGGGCATGTTTTTTTACTATATCATGAATCACCCAGTTTTCAGACAGGGCCAAGATGATGATAATTACTATCTGATTTCCAAAGAATTTTATTCCTAATCATTTATTTCTCTGATTAAATTGAAGAAACTTGAAGCATCATTTTAACATCACAAATGACATTAATAGCTTACTCTAATTAGCGCCTCAACTTTTTTCATATAATCAGTTTTTACATATACTTCCTATTAACCAAAGGAAAATTAAGGGATTTTTAAAAACATTTTTTTCCTATAAAAACAAATTAGAAAATATCTAGAATGTAATAGTATACTATCTGTCCTGACAGGACACTTAGGAACAGTACTATCATTCTCTGCAGAAATTTTTGTTAAATCTGATATGTCTAATTGTCTTAAGTGCATAATTTTAAACCTTTTCCTTTCTTTACATTAAAGACAACAACTCTACTTGGAGAAGGTCCAAAACGTGTGCCTGTATCTCAGCATATTTCTTCTCAGAATCGGTTACCTGCAAGCAGTGGGCAAGCTCAACGAGTCTTATGTCCTTCAAATACTCTTCTAGTTTCTTCTCAGACACAAAAGAATGTCTCTAGTCACAAAGCAGTTCAGACTCAACAGTCACAGAAGTTACAGCCAGCAGCGGTAATTCCTCCTACATCAAGACCACCAAATAACACTCAAAACACTGAGCAGTCTCAGACAGCAGTATCTGGTATGTAAGACTTTTGAAGCTTTTTGGGTAGCTTCATCCTTTATAGTTAGTGTGTAGAAAAAAATCATTTTTTTGGGGAATTATCTTTTAAATTTCTCTCTCATATGAGTGAGTATAATATTCAGATTACATGCTTATTTCCATTTAAAGTTTGTAATCTAAAGTGACAATAATAGCTATCTGTTCCTCTTCACCTGTATTTCACATTGCTGATTTCTGTGTAAAAAATCCATTAATGTTTCTGTTATGGTCACTGAATTGTCTTTGTGGACATTTATAATTGAATTGTTGTATAGTCAGGTGTGTCACAATATTCTTGATTTCTATATTTCCCTATGGCAATTTGTTGTGGAGGAAGTGGTTATAGACATGATTAAAATTTTGTTTTTTAGGGCTAGATTATGTATATATATCTATAATATTCTCTTATCTTTTCCCCCCTTTCCTCAAATCTATTAACTTTGCTAGAAATCACTTAAATTGGATGACTTTTAAAAAAAATCTCCTAGTGTTATACAGTTAGAAATATAGGCCTGATAATTAAAAGATTCAAGAACAAAATAGCTTACTCTCTAAATATCCCATGATGCAGATGTTGATCCTAAGATAGTAGTGGTTTTTCTAAGGCTTTAACTTTGTATTTCTCCTGAAATTCCTTTTTTCCCCTCTGAGGCTCTAACTTTGTTCCTATTTCTCCCATTAATCTTAAAAATTCTATATGTAATGAGTAGCAAAGAAAATTTTAATCTATTAATTTTTTTTAATATATTGACTTTTAAAAATTGTTTTATAAATAGCAAGTGCTCCTGGAAAGGGAGAGACACCAAGGCAGAAAAACGAGGAAACAAAAAAGTAAGATTTACTTTTTTTTTTTTTTTTTTTAAGGCTAAATGAGTACTGCTGGGATAATCCATTTTTCTTTAAATGTCTGTTAGTGAATTTGGGGAAGATAATTACTATAATTTGTTTACAAACATAGGTGACCATCCTGTAGGAAATAGCAACTAAATAATGTATCATTTTTTTAATCAAAAAACTGTTTAGCTATGATTCAAAATTGTTTTTCCTTCAATAAAGAGAGTGTGTGTGGTTGGCAGAAGGGGGGACAGGGTGGGGGAGGGGAAGGGAAGGAGGAGAAAAGGAGAGGAAGAGGGGAAAGGGGGAGAGGGACAAGGAGGGAGGGGGTGGGGGTCACTGCAACTCATTCTTGAGAGGAATGGGGAGGTAGATAGGAAGTATGGTCAGAAATAATCTTTAGAAAAAGCACCTTGGCAACTGAGTGGAAGATGGATTAGGGAAGAGAGAGAACAGTTAGAGGACATAATTAGAATTAGATTAGTGGAGGTGAAAAGTGCTTTGGGCCTGAATTGCAATTGTACTTATGTGAATGGAGCAAAAGAGACATAAAAGAGATGTTGTAGAGATAGAAAAGAGAAGATTTGACTACAAAAGGGATATATGGAGTAAGCACATACCAAAAACACCATGGGACAGCCACAGCTACTTTGGTTAAGTAACTCCTGGGCCTTGATTTCCTCATTTATCAAATACAAAAGTTGAACATTTCAGTGACCACTTGTTTCCTTCAGCTCTAAATGGCATAGTTATTTAAATTAACTTTGGCAGGTTCTTTCATTATATGATAAACACTGGACTGTGAGAGTCCAGTGCTGAATTCTATGCTTTATTTTGTCAATAACTAGCTGTGTAACATTAGCTGAGTTGTTTACCCTCATTTGTAAAATTAGGTGTTGGATTCTCTCATGAGGCTCTTTCTAGGTCTCTGGTTAAAGCTTTTTAGCTTCTGGCATTAATATAATTATTAGAGTAATTATAAGTACTTGGAAGCTAGAGAGAATCATTTGTGTATAATTCTTTTTCCTTGATGTTCATAAGTAATTATTGTTAAAAATCCTTGTTGCTTATGGCAGGCGGGGTTGATAAATAATTTGCCCCTTTAAGATAGTGGTATTTTTCATAATGTATAAAATGCATCATGTATGTGCATACCACTTATTTGTAAGAAAGGAGTTTTGTTTCTCTAAATTGAAACATTTAAATACTCTTTGTAGAAGGCAGTGGGCATTGGATGACTTTGAAATTGGTCGCCCTTTGGGAAAAGGAAAGTTTGGAAATGTTTACTTGGCACGAGAGAAGCAGAGCAAGTTTATCCTGGCTCTTAAAGTACTCTTTAAGGCCCAACTGGAAAAAGCAGGAGTTGAACATCAACTGAGGCGAGAAGTAGAAATACAGTCTCATCTTAGGTAAGTGTTATAGAATATTGGTAAGAAAAGGAGAGTAAAGAAAATTAATGCATGTTCTGTCTTATTCATGGCTCACTAAAAGTTATGGCATGCCTTGACTTATTAAATTATTATTTCTAAAAATCATGTATAAATCACATTTATACCTATAGGACTAAGGAATTCACTGAAAATAAAGTGAAGATACTCTTTGATAATGTAAATAATATTTCAAGGTCACTAGGTATAAAGCAATATTTCCCACTGTATAACATGATGAAGTTCCAGAAAGGTCTGTCATTTAGACATAATGGTTCAATAAACAAATTAGAGGAAGAAGGAAAAAAAATTACCTTTCAAATCTATTGTCCCAAATAAACAAAGCAAAGAGAGGATCATAGAAAGGTAAAATGGAAAATTTTAATTGCATGAAATTAAATTTTTTTGCATAAACTAGTACATCTAGAATTAGAAGAGAAGCAAATAAGTAGGGGGAAAACCATTACAGCAAATTTCTCTGATAGTGGCCTTCATTTCTAACTAATTCAGATTTGTAAAAATAAGAGCCATTTTCCAGTTGATGAGTGGTCAGAGGATATGAAAGGACAGTTTTTGGCTAAACTGTCAGTAGTTGTGTAAAAATAGAGAAAATGAAAACAAACAACTCTGAGGTTCTGTTTTATATCCATCAAATGTGCAAAGTTGATGTAAAAAATGGAAAATGACAAATGTTTTAGGGGCTGTGGGAAAACATTAATGCTCTGTTGATTGACCTATGGATTGATTCATTTATTTTGAGAAACAATTTGAAATTGCCCCAAAATATACTATTTTGATCAATATACCAAAGATATAAAAGAGGAAAGGGACCCATATGTACAAAAATATTTAGAATAGTTCTTTTTATGGTGTCAAAGAATTGGAAATTAAAGGTAAGGGTGTGCTCACTAGTTGTGTTAATATGAACAAATGATGGCATGTGAATGTGGTAGAATACTGTTGTAAGAAATGATGAAGGAGATAGTTTTAGTGTATTTTAACTGTATAAATTGCAGAGTAAAGTGAACAAAATCAGGAAAACCACAACAGTGTAATAACAAACAACTTTGAAACACTTTGAACTGGATTAGTGCAATGACCAATCATGATTCTAGAGGATTCATAATGAAAAATGCTATTCAAGTCCTGAGAGAAGTAATGGTTTCAAGGTGCAGATTGACATATTTTTTGGACATTTTTAATGCCAGAATTTATATTGGCTTTTACTTTTTAAATGGATAAAGAGATGAATTAGAGTTTTGTTGATTGAAAAAAAAATTAATACTAAAAGTATGCTACCTTTTAATTGTTTTTAAAAAACAATTTTGGGTTTTTTCTAAGGGATATCTAAGGATATATGTCATATCGCAGTCTTAGAGGTTTCACGTAGTCTTTCTACCATAAGACTTTTTAAGTATCAAAGTCATTCTAGCAAAAATAATAAATTTTCTCAATTTTATGTTTATCTTTTCTAAGCTAGGATACTAAATTCTGTGTCGTTATTAAAAGGAAAAAACAGCTAATAGTGTGGGGATTCCATTTATTGGTGATACTTTTTTTTTTTTTGAAGAGTATTTATTCTTTGTTGCAGGCATCCTAATATTTTGAGATTATATGGTTATTTTCATGATGCCACAAGAGTTTACCTAATTCTAGAATATGCACCTCGTGGAGAAGTCTATAGAGAGCTTCAAAAGCTTTCAAAGTTTGATGAACAAAGAACGGCTACTGTAAGTTTTAGCTAATTGCCTAAGTGGCTAAATAATTTCTAAAGTTTTTCCCCCCTCTTTTAGGTACTTTAGCAACATAACTTTTATTGTAATAGAATAAACTGCATTTTAAACTTAGTTACCCAAAAAAAGGTAATTATTTTAGATGAGTAAGCCAAAACAATTTGTTAAGTATTTTAATGTGATAATGGGATTTTCACAGAATTTGAGATGTAAGGGCTTTCAGAGATCATCTATTCCAACTAGTACATCAGTAAAAATCCTCTCCATCAAACAAAAATATTAAGCCTCGAATATGTGTTGGACAATGCTAAGAACAGAAAACACAAAGAAACAAAAGTTAAAAAATTATTTGCCTTTAACAAGCATACATTCTCATTGGGAATATAAAAAATAAATTAGTCATGTACAAAATGTAGAAACAGTAGATGGAAGATAAATTTGGGTGGGGGATGGGGATAAGGTGGGAAGGTGGAAAGAAGGAAGTTCCTTAGTGGGGGCACCAGGCAAGGTTTCTTAAAGAAGGTGGGACTTGAGTTCAGTTTGGAAGGAAGCCAGGTAATTAAGAGGCAAAGGAATGAGGCAGAGAACATTCTAAACTTGGAGGACTTTCCAAGGTAGTTCATTCTCCTTGAAGAAAACTAATTGGAAGGGGAAAAAATTCATAAACTCGTGACTGGATCTTTCATCTAACTACTTTTTTCTGCATTTCTGGCGACAAGAACAATTTAACCCCCATTCTTACATGAAAAAGACCTTCTTATTCATGACACAAGATATTGAGTAATTAGAGATCTTTTTTCCCAGGCTAAATATTCCTAAATCTGGGCAACTAGGTGTCAGGCCTGGAATCAGGAAGACTCATTCTTCTGAGCTCAAATATGGTGTCAGATATTCAACTAACTTCTGTGACACTTAATCATGTTTACCTCACTTTCCTTATCTGTAAAATGAATTGGAGAAGAAAATAGTAAACCACTCCCAATATCTTTACCAAAAAAAAACCAAAACCTTCCAATTAGATCACAAAGAATCGGACATGACTGAAAAATAACTGAACAACAAAAAATTCTTAAATCTTCCATTGCTAAATCTCTAATCTGAGAATCTCGATTTTTGTTTTGATTTTAAACTAAGGCAAAGTAGTTGCCATAGAAGATTTGAGATCCCCAGAGGTCATCTTGTCCAAACTCTTTTCCCATTTTCCTTCCCAATTTTACATATGAGGAGTAATCAGGGAGCATAAGTAGCTTTCTCTAGGATAGAGAATATAACATATAATATCTCTAGCATATAAATATAAAACAGTCAATAAACATCATGTATTTTGTGTGTTATGTGCTAGGGATACAAAAGCAAAAACATTATTCCTGTCCTCAAGGAATTCATATTCTAATGGGGAGACAAAATACAACTAATTGTGTACTTTATATGTATGGTGTAAATGTGAAATAATCTAAAAGGAAAAGGCCTGGCATGGAGGGCTGGGGACACCAAAGAAAGGTTTTTTTACCCAGAAGGCGGGATGAGTTCTGAGTGTTAAAGGAAGCCCAGGGAGATTAAAAAAAAAAAAAAAAAAAAAAGTAAAGAACATTCTAGCATGAAGGACAGCTGGTTCAAAGGCACAGTTATAGGAAACCAAGTGTAGGGTAGGAGAAAGATGAGTAGATCAGTGAAACTGGATAATAGAGTAGGAAGAGTAAAGTTATAAAATGACTAGAAAGATATGAAAGGGCTAGATTATCAAGGACTTTAAATGCTAAACAGGAATTTATAGTTGATTCTAATAGGGAGACATTGAGTTGAATAGGTGGAGTTGACATGGTCAGCTGTGTACCTTAGGTATGTAACTTTATAACCTGGGAAGATCACTCTGGCAGCTGAGTAGAGGAGGGACTGAAGTGCTGTGAGATTTAAAGCAGAGAGACCAATCAGAAGGTTAATATGTCAAATTGATTTGAATCTAAATCTTCTGACTCCAAAGACAATAAAATGGCTGCATTGGCTATTTGAACAGAATAATTATAGGGACTTTATTAGAGACTTTCATGTGACAACCATGCTAGCACCCAGGACACCCCAGAATCAGCCAGAGTCAGGATAAGCAAAAGTCCATCTTTATTCTTGGTCTTAGACGTAGCATTGAATAGGATGAAAGCAGAATTTCTGTGACCGTGCCAAGAGTGTGTGTCCCTGGCTAGCTTTATTCCACCTCCTAGAACCTCCTACAATCCTCTATACACCAATCACTGAGTCAGTATGGATAGTGGGAAGGACCATTTTCCAAGCATATGCCCATAGAGTATTGTCCAATCAGTAGTTAGCCTCAAGTACTCAGCAGTCCTGACCTCAGTGCATCGATTCAATAGTTTCAGCCCTCTACACTTTCATATATAAAGTTTTTAACTTAGGAAAAATCAAAGCAGTTTATATAGGTTTCTTTTAATTGAATCAACTCAAAATGAAATCATTTCAAGAAATGATTTGAATGCAAGGGTATTCAGTCTACCTTACCTAGAAAGTAACAATTCAGAGTTTGTAAAGTTGGGGAGTATCTTCTTTGTTTTAAATCTTTGTACAACTTGGCAACAGCCAACTTAAATTTAATTTTGTCCCTGATTTGAAATTTGACAGAGTTCAAAATCCTGTGATGTTAGTAGGGATTGATGGAAATAGATATTTCTCCCAAATTTGGGGGAATATATAATACTTGATTAATTTCCTGTTACTGCCTTATGCTCTCTCTTCCCTTATCAAAGATCAAATGATTCCTAGTACATTTTCCTAATAAATAACACTTAAGAATATGTAAATCATTAACAAAAATGGGCCAAGAAGCTTATGATTAACTTATGATTTTTAATCAGTTTTTTTTTCAAGATTTTTGAAAATATGTAATATTGAGGTTTTTCACAAAAGAAGTTTCTAAAACTGCTTGACATAATTTAAATATTGACTTTCCCAATGATCTTTTTTATTAGTATATCACAGAGCTGGCAGATGCCTTATCATATTGCCACTCAAAAAAGGTGATTCATCGAGACATTAAGCCAGAGAACTTACTACTTGGATCAGATGGTGAGCTGAAGATTGCAGATTTTGGCTGGTCAGTTCATGCTCCATCATCTAGGTAAGAGTATTACTTTAAACTAGGACTTAAACTTGATTTGTTTGGCACAAGCCTTCTTTGATTGTGTATATTCTGGGCCTCTGATTTCTTTGGGTGAGACTCCTTAAAGTTGCCTATTTGAGAGTTGCTCTCTGGCATGGAGATTTTACATAATGTGTATGCTTTTAGAATCTGAACTTGGAACCCGAGTTTTTCTAAGACCCTAGTTTTATAAATTACCTACTTCATTTCTTCCTGTGTTTGATTTCTCTTTACTGTGCTGTATTGTTCTTGGTATACTGGGGGATTATTAAATTATGTTATTAAGCTATGTGCCTAGTACCACTATGACAAGGAAGAACATTATCTAACTTGAAAACTTAATGAATAAAATTTTCAGGAGGATTAATATTGCAACAGTCAAAAAAAAATCTTCAAATAGTCAAATTTTGAATTTGAATAGGCTATATATAACCTCTTAATCATAAAAAGGGTATGTGAATTTTTTGATTCTGTTTTCACTCTGGAAGTACCTCAAACAAGGAATCATTGAATACAATTTGACATTTTTTTAAACAAAGTTGACATAGATTTTAACTTTTCCTAAGCATCCTTTTTTGAGGTAATGATTGGTAAAGCAAATTCTGTTCAAACAACATCATTAGTAGTAACCATTAAGTATGAAGTGCAAAATAAGAACTGGAGATGACCTTAAACCTTTAGTCGTGTGTGTGTGTGTGTGTGTGTGTGTGTGTGTGTGTGTGTGTTGAAAATGTGAAGCATCATTTGATGTAGGAATTGCTTAGTTTAACAATTCTTCCACTGATGCCCATCAGGAATTCATCTAAGATAGAATCTTAAAGAGTCTTTCAGGGCACTGGGAAATTAAATGCTTTTCTTGCCATGATTATAGAGCTATTATTCCATATGCAAGACTTGAACTGAAGTCTTCCTATTCTAAGACTAGAGCACTGTATTTTATGCCGTGTTTCTGTCAACCCTAAATTCTAGGCTAATCCCCTAATTTTATAGGTTATAATAGGAGGCCCAAAAAGGTGACATGATTAACAAGTCATGCAGTTAGCTAGCAGCAGAGCAGAAATTAGAATATAAACTTGTTTGGCATTGAAAAAATAAATGGGCTGGCTTTAGTATGACCTCATTGTACAATAGATAGCTTATGGTAAAATACTCTCAATGACTGCTATACTCATGTGATTCTTGGATTTCAAAGTTAAGGCTTTAAAAATCTCTCTTTAAGAGATTGCTCAGTGTTTGGTCAGCTGGTCATTCAAGCTAATTAGCATTTGTGATACAAGGGAATATATAAAATTTACAAAAACATTAGGAAACTTGCAAGGTTCATTTGAATTGAGAAATTAAGATTTTTTTAGTCTTTATTTTATGAATGTGAATAAGAAAATGGAATTCAGCAATATGCTTTTTTTTTTAAAACTAATTTCTCAATTATAGGAGGACAACTCTTTGTGGCACACTTGACTATCTACCTCCTGAGATGATTGAAGGCAGAATGCATGATGAAAAGGTGGACCTATGGAGTCTTGGAGTTCTATGCTATGAATTTCTAGTAGGAAAACCTCCTTTTGAGGCAGAAACATATCAAGAAACTTACAGAAGCATTTCAAAGGTAAAACATAACTGAAAAGAGTCCATCACTCAAATTGTAATTTTTTTTGTAATATGATTTTTCACTTCACTGTTTAATTAGGTCTGCTAGGACATAGTATATTCTTAAAATACTTTTTCACCACTATAGATTCATGATATATAACCTCTGCCAGTTCTTTTATTTTACAGTTTTTCCATTTTTACTTTGTTGACTTGTGATCTCATTCCTTTTTTCCTCTCTTCTCTTTACCAATCACATTTAGTTCTCTGCCTGAGCTTCACTCAAAGCAGAGAGATATTCCATAAGAAGCCATTCTTTACTTAAGAAGATTTTATCTTAAGTGCAGCAGTGTTCTTTTTTGAACCTCTTTTAGTACCTTGCTTTTATTTTTTCATCGGTCCTTGCTTGTGTCTTTTCGTTTTTCCTTTCTGTCTACTGATTAAAGGTGAAAATATTATACTTCAATACACATTCATCCATCATAGTTCTCTCTTTGGACATGGATGGAATTTTCTATTCCAAGTTTATTGGAATTGTCTTGGATCACTGTATAGCTGAGAAGAGCTAAGTTTAGCATGATCATCTCACAATTTTGCTGTTATTTTGTATAATGTTCTCCTGGTTTTCCTCAATTTATTCATCATCAGTTCATGTAAGTATTTCTAGGCTTTTTAAAAATTAGCTTGCTTATCATTACTTATAGAACACTAATATTCTATTACATTCATATACCATCATTCATTCAGCCATTCCCCAAATGAGGGGCATCCATTCATTTTACAGTTCCTTGCCACCATAAAAAAAAAGCTGCTCCAAATATTTTTGCACACACGAGTCCTTTCCCCTCTCTTATGTATCCTCTCTTTGGGATACAGATCCAGTAATGAGAGTGCTGGATCAAAGGATATGCACAGTTTAATAGCCCTTTGTGTATAGTTCCAAATTGCTCTCAGTTTACAACTTCACTAACAGTGGATTAGTGTCTCAAGTTTTTCCATATCTCCTCTAACATTTATCATTATCTTTTCCTATTATCTTAGCCATCTGATAGCTGTGAAGTAGTATATCAAGGTTGTTTTAATGTTCATTTCTCTGATTTATAGTGATTTAGAGCCTTTTTATATGACTGTAGATGGCTTTAATATTTTCATCTGAAAACTGTTCATATCCTTTGACCATTTATCAATTGGGGAATGACTTATATTGTTATAAATTTGAATCAGTTCTTTATATATTTTTTAAATGATGCCTTTATCAAAAACACTGGCTATAAAAGTTGTTTCCCAGCTTTCTGCTTCCCTTCTAAATTTGGCTGCATTAGTTTTGTTTGGGTAACTATTTTAATTTAATGTAATCAAAATTATACATTTTACATTTCATAATATTCTCTAGTACTTCTTTGGCCAGAAATTCTCCCCTTCTACAAAGATTTGATAGGTAAACTATTCTTTGCTCTCTTAATTTGCTTATAGTATCATCCTTATGGATCCATTTTGATCTTATTTTAATATAGGATTTGTATGTCTCATATCTGCCATACTATTTTCCAATTTTCCCAGCAATTTTTTTGTCAAATAGTGAATTCTTATGCCAGAAATTGGAGTCTATGGGTTTATCAAACAGTAGATTACTATAGTCATTGACTGTTGTATCTTGTGTACTTAACCTATTCTGCTGATCTACCCACTCTGTTTCTTAGTATCAAATGGTTTTGATGACTTCTGCTTTATAATATAGTTTTATGTCTGGTGTAAGTCATCTTTCTTTGGATTTCTTTTCATTAATTCCCTTGATATTCTTGACTTTTTGTTCTTCCAAATGAATTTTGTTATTATTTTTTCTAGCTCTATAGAACAATTTCTTGGCAGTTTGATCAGTATGGCACTGAATAAATAGATTAATGAAGGCATAATTGTTATTACCTGTGAGCAGTTGATATTTTTCCAACTGTTTAGATCTAGCTTTATTTATGTGAATTTGGAGGGGTTTTGCTGAGGCAATTGGGGTTAAATGACTTGTCCAGAATCCCACAGCTAGGAAGTGTTAAGTGTCTAAGATCAGATTTGAACTCATAACATCCTGACTTCAGGGCTGGTGCTCTACCTACTGTGCCACCTAGCTTGCTGATAATTTTAGATAGACTCTACTAATCATTTTAAGGAAAATTCCTTTTATTCCTATGCGCTCTAGTGTTTTTATTTAGAATGGGTGCTATGTTTTGTTAAATGATTTTTCTTTATCTATTAAGATTATCTTTTTCATAACACATTCTTCCTCCTAATTTCATTCTTTGTGTCCAAAGAATCACATTTCCTCAATCTTGTCTCTTGTTTGTGGAACTTTGGGTTGTCTCTTTGGCTTACTTCTCTGTGACCAGTCATATAATCTCTGAGTAGTTCCTTTTGTTGTCATCTGTACTTTGCTTCATATCCATCCACTCTTTTCTGTTCTCATTCTCCTTTCCCTAAGGAACTTATCACACTATGTACTTGAATTATGAAAATAGCCTACTTCGGTGGCTTGCTACTTCTGATAGTCTGTCTTTCAAAGAATATTCTTTCTTACATAGAGATCAGATCTTGTTACTCTTTCTCAAAATTTCTGGATTCTGTCTATCTTTTCATCTTCTGAATAAAGGATACTTTTGCCTAGCATTCAGGTACATTCACAATCTGGTGACACTTTGCCTTAGCTTGCCTTTACAGCTTAATCAACACTTACTTGCCTCCTTAATCAACACTTAATTGCCTCCATATCCTCTCCTACCTAACCAGACATCTCTCTTTTCTCTAAATGTTTTTTTTTTTTTTTTGAAGCTTTGCTTGTATTATTCTTTATACCAGGAATTCATTTTTTCACAATTTTCTTCTGCTGAACTCCTTATTTAAAACTAATAAAAAATTATCTTCTCCAGAAATCCTTCCCCAAGTTTTCTTTTCTCTTCCCTTTCTTCTTCCAGATGATATTTAGAAGTAGTGAACTCCCTCTTTAGGCCTCATAGTACTTTGTTTTATAAATACAATAAACTTTACAAAGGTTCATAATATTATATAGCATTTTCTGGCATCTTAGCCTTGTACTAGGCTGTAAATTCCTACTATTCTAAATTTTGCTTTACAGTGTTTGGCACTTTATTCTATATACACTTGTTGATGGAAATCATTTCTACTATACTCTTTGAATTGATCTGCTTTTCTTCTAGGTTGAATATAAATTCCCTGACTTTGTAACAGAAGGGGCTAGGGATCTCATTTCAAGACTTTTGAAGCATAATCCTTACCAAAGGCTGACACTAAAGGAGCTCCTTGAACATCCTTGGATCATAGCAAATTCTTCAAAATCGCCAAGCAACCGAAAAAGCAAAGAATCAAATAGTGTAAAGTCTTAAGATTCTTACCCTCTGGGAAATTTGAGCCAAGATTACTATATTACCATACAAGAAATGCTACTGAAGTGGGAAGTAGTTTTGAGAAATTGCCTTCTCCCTGGGCCGTTGAAAGGGAAAAAAAATTAACTTGAATGATCAATACCTTAACTTGTACTCATTCTGTTCTTCAGTTCTGTAAGTTAAGTGAGAAAACTCAACTACACTTAAATGTTCTGCAATAAGACAGTTGAAGGAATAAAAGCAAATAAAAATTCCTGTTGCATACTGGTTCAGTCCTCTGAGGCAGGCTGACACAGAGGAGCTGCCAAAGAGTCTATGTTAAGATGGCCTAGACACAGAATGTTGAATTTGCTGAGAAAGTTGGACTATAGTTGTCCTCATCTTGGTGTCTTTTAAAGGACAGTGCAATAACTTTCCAATAACCCTAAGTGTTGTTGTTGTTTTTTTAATTTATTGGGCAGATGAGGCTTTTGTCATGTGGTCTGAATCTGAACAAAACTAGTAAACCCTATGAACACTGATTTTCTTTTCTATTCTGTTTGAATGTTGACTGTCCTACCAATTTATTAAATAAAGACTTGTTTCAAAGTATATTCTTTGTACTTGATGAATGGAAAAACAAGGATCTCATTAGGATATGTTTTTCTTATAGTTGCAGCCAACAGATATCTTAAAGGTTTACTATGTTTTATAACTAAGCAAGCCAGGGAAAATGCTCAGGGTTGAAAGTTAACAACATCATTACTTACGTATATTTAGGAATAATGTCTGTTGCAAAGAAAGACTACTGTAACCACTTCATGAAGTTTTTATAACTGCACCAGAATCATTTGCTAAAGTAATTTACCTTATACCATGATTATAAGTTTTGGTAAAAATATTGACTGACAAAATAAAAGAATTTCAATAAATTTTAATGTTGTTAATTTCACTTAGACTAATGAAGTCAAACTTTTAAACTAAAGTTTTAGCTTTATTATTGATTGCTATCAATAATGGCAATTAAAGGTTCAATAAGAATCTGGTTACTCTTTCTTACTATACCAAACATACATTTTAGTTCTGAAAGGGAATGCTTTCACTGACAAGTTTTATGATTGCTAAAGAATTTTGATAAAATGAAATTTGGGTAAAAGTTTAAAGTAGTGGTGTGAAATTCCTATGTCAGGATCATAGGAAAAAGTGATGGATGATGATCAGCGTGACTCTGCTGAGGTGTCACTGTCAGCAATATGCCAGCTTGCTAGCAAATTTTTTTGTTGTCATCTTGTCATTTTGTTTGGTAGAATGTATTCTAAGAATTGTTAAATGGAAATATTATTATACACTTAATGGTGAATTGTCAGAAAGAACCCAGATAGTAAAGCTAAAGATTACTAAGTCTTGATCAAGAAGCTAAAAACTTTAGAGGAACTGCTTTAGATTTGGGAATTAAGTCTCTCCTAACTAAGGAGTGTTGTAGTCTAAGAATAGGATTTGGATTTCTATATTGGGTTGGAATATAGGTACTTAATCAGAGGTGGTATATGTCTAATGAGGACAGGGTATTTATTTATCTGAAGTTGTATAAATTTAAGACTTTAGTCTGAAAAGAGACAGAAAGACAACTTTGTATATTCTGCTAGCATTAAAAGTAGCTATAGTGTAGAAAAAATTAGTTGAAACATACACAGATAAGAAAATAATAAAAATAAAGATCTAGGAAGAGGAGTCTGTAGTAAAAGTCCATAGCTTCTGATGTCCACATAAATGCCCTGAATTTGTGTTTGAGCAAGATAAGAGTTCTAAAAACAAGAGAAAATATGAATTCAACTATAACAAGATTGAGTTAACCCTTATCATTAAAAGAAATTAGCATGTTATAGTGGGTGGAGTTCTTGTTCTAGGCATTAAAAGCTAGATTTGAATCCTGCTTCATTTTTTTCATCTGTAAAATAAGGAAAATGGCAACTTCATGTTTGTAAGGGTTAAATAAGGCTTGCAACATTTTGCAAACTGTAATGTGTCAAGTGTGATTTGCTATTATGTGTTACTAAAACAGATTAGGTTGCAATTCCTGGGAGAATTCTTGAATATAATTAAAGGGATGGTTTGTGAATGAATCTCAGACTTTTTCATCTCAAGACCCATTTATACTTAAACTGTGGAGGATCCAAAAAGTTAATGCTTATGCAGGTTATCTCTATTCATATTTACTGTTAGGAATTGGAATGTCTCAGATTTTGGAAATATTGTTGACTTTGCAAACAATTAAAGGTGCATCCAACTGATTTAGCAAATCAATGACTGAAAAACTGACATGGACTCAAGAAAGTCATGCCACACTAACTTAGTTTCTTTTTTTGACAAGGATATTAGGTCATTACTACTTTGTAGCAAGTAATTTTATAATTTCATTATTCTTGTGGAAAAGACGGAAAGATGTGAACTAAACAATATTATAACGCTATGGATTTGCAACTGGCTATATAATTGGACCTCAGGCAGCAATTAATGCTTCAGTTAATTTGGAAGGCAGGAACAAGCATTTACTTTGTTCCAGTGGATTTGTTAAGTACCTGGGATAGAAAGAAAGTCAAAAATTCCTTAAGAAATTTAACATTTTAATAGGGAAAGACATAAGAAAGTTGAAAAGGAGAGACTGGGAGAAAAGGTAAGGTGGTGAAATCCCGAAAGTCAGAAGCACACAAGGAGGGCAATGAAGCATCATCAGCCAGGGTCCATATCCAAAATGAACACCCCCATGGAAAGATCTCACCTGTGGGAGAATGGGAGAAGTGTAGTTGAAGGATAGTTCTCTAATGTCATATCCCAAGCATCTCTGGTTTTGTGCTGTTTAATTTTGGTTTTTTTGTTTCATTAGAATGAGGGGCAATGGGTGAAAATTACAGAGGTGGATTTTGACCCAAACTAAGGAAAAACTTCCTAACAATTAGGGTTATTTGAAAGTGAAAATTGGCTATCTTGAGAGGTGGTGAGTTTTTCTCCCTTCTCACTGCCCTCACTCCTACCCTATCCCACACTTTGCCATTTGAAGTCTTCAAACAAAATAGGGGTATTATGTAGAAGAGATTTCTGTTCAGTTACAGGTTGGATTGAGGCTTCTTAAATCTTATGTCATTCATTGCTTATCTTGAGGAGTTTCCTTATGTTATGGTTTAGCTCCATGATCCAAATAGAGAGGAAAGGGAGAGAAATAGACATTTTAAATTAAATTAAAATTAATATAGGGGGTAGCTAGGTGGCACAGTGGATAAAGCACCAGGTCTGGACACAGGAGGACTTGAGTTCAAGTCCATCTTTTTCTAGTCCAGTACTTAACTAGCATGTGATACTGGACTTCAATTCTCTCCCTCCTTCCCCCCTCTTCCCGCCCCCCCCAAAAAAAATTAAGCCCAAATCTCATTTTCAGGAGTGATTTACTCCTTCCTAATTCACAATTGCTCAAATCTAACAACTGTTTCAAAAATTATGCTGGATATTAAAGATATACAAAGCCATGAACAATGCTTTGATATTTATTTTGTCGTGTAGATAACTGCCTTTATATATGTGTGTATACATTAGTGTTTATTTCAGAGGAGATCATGAAAAATGTTGGGAAATATGGTACACGATTAATAATAATGAGGTGAAAAATTTGTAGATTTCACCAAAACTTTAAAGTATTTAAAGCATATGGCTCCTTTAACAAGATAAACTGAACGTCCCAAATGTGGAGAGTACAAAACAACCATATAAAAAATTAAATTAATTCCACCTTAACAGACAGAAAATTGCTAGTCATCAATATGGGACTCATTTAAAAATCAGGTGTTTATTCAGAGAGACAATGGGACTATTATAGGCAAACTACAAATCAACAGCAATTTAAAGGTTTAAAAATGGGAAGGTATGGTGAACAACTGCAATAGTTCAAGTAAGGTATTAGTGAAAAATGTGAAATGAAATAAGGTAAAAAACATTAACATAGACTATTGCCATCTCTAGGGGAAGATGAACTGATGGCAGTTGACACTCAGGAGGAGATGAAAAGAGTCCCAGAAACTGCCTCAATTCACAATTTAATTACCAAGGAAAGATAGATGATAATTAAAAGTTACACTCGTTTGAAATGTAGTTATTTATAAAACCTAACAGGACAATAAGATTATGAGGAGTATCACCTCAAAACATTAATGGTAGAGGAAAAATGAGTATGAAGAAATGTTTGTGGGAAAAATTCATTTATACCTATACTTTCAAGTTTTTTTAATAGAAATAAGTTGAACTTTATCAAAAGCTTTTTCTGCACCTATTGATAAAATGATTTTTTTTACTATTACTATTGTTATATAATAGTAACATTTCCTTTTGTTAAACCAGCCCATCCCTGCATTCCTAAATATTAAGAAAGATTTTACAAAAACATTTTTAAAAATTTTGAGACCCATGGATAGGCAAACAATTTATGAAATAATAAGAGATCAAAGTGAGGTGTAAAATGAATAACTTCAATTACATTAAATTAAAAAGGGTTTATATAAATGAAACAAGTGTAATCAAGATCAAAACGAAAGCAGAAAATCCTGGGGAAAAACTTTTTATAGGCAGTTTCTCAACTGTTTTATATCCCAGTTATATAAAGAACTTTGTAATATCTATGAGTCATTCTCCAGTTTATAAGTGATCAAAGGATATGAAAGACAGTTTTTAGACAAAGAAATCAAAATAATTTATAGTCATATGAAAAAGTGTTCTAAATCATTATTGATTTAGGGAGATGCAAATTAAAACATCATTTTACACCTATCAGATTAGCTAAAATGACTAAAGGGGAAAGTGACATGTTGGAAGGGATGTGGAAAAATTGGGACACATTTATTGTTGGTGGAATTTGTGAAATGATTAAACCATTTTGTAGAGCAATCTGGAATTATACCCAAAGAGTTAAGTTGCTTATACCCTTTGACCCAGCAATACCACTTCTAGTTTTATTTACAAAGATGATTAGGGAAAAAGAGAAAGAACCTATGTGTTCTAAAATATTTCTAGCAGCTTTTTTTGTAGTGGCAAAAAACTGGAAATTGTGAGGATGTCAGTAAATTGGGGAATGAATGGCTCAACAAATTATAGTATGTGATTGTGATGGAATATCACTGTAAGAAATGATGAGCTTGATGATCTTAGAAAAACACAAATTTGTACAAAATAATGAAGAGTAAAATGAGCAGAACCAAGAGAACATGTAGTTACTGTAATATTAAGAACAGAGTGACCAAGTCATTTTGACTATTATAAACACCTAACTTAATTACAAAGGATGTGTGAGGGAAAACACTATAGAATTAATAAACAGGAGTATGTACAAAATGATTTTACATACATACATGTCTGTTTAATAGCTATGGGAGGAGGAAGAAAAAAATATTTTACATGATAACTATTATACATTTAAAAGGAATAGCAAGTTGTACATAATAGATTTGCCCTTTCATGTGTGATCATCTTTTTGTGCTATGGAATGCTTGTTTTAATCTATAAATTAAAAATAAAGTAACAAGAAGAGAAATTACATCAGCTTTGTTCTCATCACTTTAGTATGTTTAGTACTTTCTGCTCCTCTGATCGAAGAGCAGAGTAAAGAATGGCTCCCAATGTCTCCATTTAAAGAGAGTTCACAGCTTAACCATTCTCTCCCCACTCTCACCCCTCCCCCGACAGTTACACTCCTTGAACTGGGTTCTACCAATTCCCAGGTAGGATATATTATTTCCCATCACCCCCTGCTTTTCAGCATACTTTTGTGTGTTGTCTTCTTGTAAGCTGCTTGAGGGCAAGAATTGTCTCTTATTTGGATGCTTAACAATGCTTAACACATAGTAGATGTTTAATAAATGTTTTTTGACTATTATTAAAAATATGAGAAGGAATACAAACTCCCACTGTACTTTACTGGGAAAAAAGTATTTCAATTAATCAAACATCAAGTGCCTACTATGTGCCAGGCACTGTGCTAAGTACTGTGGATACAAAACAAAATACAGTGCTTGCTCTCAAGGAGCTCACAGTGGGTGAGACAGTAAGAAAAGAGAAATGTACAAACAAGTTATACATAGATTAAATAATTAACAGGGGGATGGTACTACAATTATGAGGGGGTGGGAAAGGCTTCTTTTAAAAGACCGTATTTTAGTTGGATCTTACTGGAAGGCAGGGAAGCCAGTAGGCAGAGATGAGGAGGAAAAGCATTCCAGGCATAGGGGGGAGAGAGGACAGCAAGAGAAATTTCCAGAGTTGAGAGATAAAGTAACTTGTTCCTCGAATAGCCAGGAGGCCAGTGTCCTTTTTGAAGTCAATATCTTGGTAATATAAAATTATAATCTAAAAATAATAAGTGTAAAATATACTTATGGCCAGCCATCTTGGAGACAAAAAGTATATACTTAATACAATTTAAATGATCAAGACAATTTAGAGCAATGGCACAGCATTTCTGAGATTACAGTTACATCATTTCCTGTGGGGAGTCAGCTATAAGTCCTTTGGAAGACCAAAGCAAGGAGAGACCCCTTGGAGAATTTAAGGGGACTTGGTAAGCCAGTTTCACAGCTAATAATGCATATCCGAGCTCCCTTGGTTTATTGGAGATAAAGTCAAAATGACCAAATATATTTTATTTTGTGAACAGAGGATCTTTTAAAAGAAAATAAAAAACAGGATAAACCTTGACTAAAAGAACAAGGAAACATCACAGCCCTTGGTTATACTTTCTGTGGTTTTCTGGCATTTGAGTAATGTATAACAGAAAAATATACTTATAGTGGGGTATAAAAGGGAAGCTGTAAGAAATAGTTCCAAGATGTAAACTTGAACTAGCCTGGTCCCATTCATATTCAATTCACTCACTGCTTTGTCCAATATTCACACCAATTACTGGCAAATGGGGCTCAAACAGGCTAGAGTTAAAGCAATGTCCAAACAAGAGATGGAAGAGTAGAAGCAACATTTTACCAAAGAGAGTGGAGCATAGTAAAAGGGTAAGAAGATTATCACCAGGCTAATTGGGGAAAAGAATTTTTAAAATATGAAATTTCTGTGTTACTATATGGACAAATGGTGCCATACCAGAACTTCTGGTAGCTTTTGTGTTTAGCTCTGAATTGGGATTTTCCCTGGAAAGAGAACTGGGGCAGCTAGATAGTGCAGTGGATAGGGCACCAGCCCTGAAGTCAGGAGGACCTGAGTTTAAATCTGCCTCGGACACAACACATCCTGGCTGTGAGACCTTGGGCAAGTCGCTTAACCCCAATTGCCTCCGCAAAAAATGAAAGACAAGAACTGGAAAAGAAGAGACCTCAGGATAGTAAAACAGAAGTACTCCCCTCTTCCTCCCATCCCCCCGCCCCTTTTTTCCTCTTTCTGGAGCACCAAAAGAGAAAGGGAAGAAAATTGGGAGGGTACTCCCAGGACTAATCGAGTATGTCAGACCTAAATCTGTAGGTAAAAGCTGGAAATAGATTTCTGCATGGATTCTGCTTTGAACTCTGTGTTCTGTGTTAAAAGTTAGCAAGCTTGTGAAAGATAAGAATTCAGTCCAGTATTATGGGACATTTCCCCTTCAAACAGTATTTCTGAGATTACGTCACATCAGTAGTATAGATGGGAGGTGATGAAGGCAGTATCAGGGGAGAGAAGAAAGCACATTTGAGAGATGTTTCAAAGGCAAAATTGTTAAACAACAGATTCGATGGGGAGCATGGGATATATAGTGAGGAGTCAAAAGATGAAACCTAGGCTGTGAGCCTGGAAAACTGGAAGGATAGTGTTATTTTAACAGGGAGCGTGGAGTTGAGGGAGGGTTTAAGGGGAAAAGTAATGATTATAATTTTGAATATGTTGAGTTTAAATGTCTACTGGACATTCAGTTTGAGATATCTAAAAAGCATTTGGAGAAGTAAGATTAGAGATTCCCTGGAGAGTATAGGTAGATTTGAGAATCAATAGCATAGAGATGGTATTTAAAGACAGAAGAGCTAATGAAATCACCAAATTAAGTAGTGGTAGAAAGAAAGAAGGATCCAGGATAGAATGCAGCCTAAAAGTCTCTCTTCCTACATGCTGTTTTCCATGCACAAGATAAAATCATACAAGATGGTGGATAACAATAAAAAAACCTTTGTTGGGTAGCTAAATGGCTCAATGGATAGAATGCTGTGTCTGGAATCAAGAAAATCAAGCCTCTGACACTCAGTAGCTGAGTGATGCTGGGCAAGTCCCTTAATCTTTGTTTAATTTAATCTATTAGAGAACATTTCCAGTAGCAAACAACTTCAGTATCTTCACCACGGACCCTACAATCCACAGTATCCCAAAGAGTTGGACACAACGGAAAAGAAAACTTAATTAGTCGACATTTTGCCACATAGATGTTTCTTGGTGTTTTATAGGTATATTTTCATTGGGAATTTGAAAAATGCACGCAATTTCCTCTGCTGCCCACCATTGCTGACTGATATGCATTTTGGTATAAATCATACAATATGTTTTGATAATAAAGTATGCATTTATTTGGAGAGGTAGAGAAGGCAAGTGAGAAGCTATTAATTGTCTTGCTTGCTGTGTCAATTTCCAGGCTTTATGCCATTTGTCAGTGAAGGTTTGGGACTTGCTCACACATGTTCAGTCATGCCATGAAGCTAACAACAAGGAGCAGACTGCCAGCTGTATTCCAGGCTTCATTAAGTAAATACTATTATTGTTTCTAATCCTCCCAAGAGTTTTGTACTTTATAGATGACGGTATACATTACTTAAATTCTTAATAGGCCTTGTATGCCAATTATCTTAACAGATTTTGTTATGCTTGTGAAAGGCTAGCTACTTTTAAACCTGAAGGGGAAAAAAAAAACCTCTTTATTTCTACCTAAGAAACCCATAAACTTTTTTGTTATGGAATAGTTGATTAGGAATAAGACATGCTTATTTCTTTTGCCCTAATACAGTGCCTGGCATATAGTAGGGATTTAGTAAATGCTTTTTTACTTGTATTGACATTATCAGTTATTTTACACTGTAATCTTGTAATTGTAATTGGATCTTATTACATGCTGTCTAAAGTTCCTATGATTTGCAGATAACAATAATATAAGCCAATGAATTGCTATTTTTGCTTTAAAAATGTATGAGGAAATAATTCCAAATCTATTCATGTGGTGATATCAAAGCTATCATCAGCTATCTACAAAAAATCCACCAGAAACTTGGAATTTAGATGTAGAAATTGTTTTATTCTTTTTCCTCAAAGTCCAGAATAGTGATATATATATATGAGAGTGACATATTTATTGAGTAATTTATTCTGATAATTGAACCTGATGATTAATAGTGTAATGATTAAGGAAGAATATCACAATGTGGAAATTCTCCCATTTGAAGTAACCTTTTTGTCTATGCATATAAGATGCATTGTGAGGCAGCCAAGTAGCACACTGGAGCCAAGACTAGTCCTAGAATCAGGAGAATTTAAGTTGAAATTCTGCCTCAGACACTTACTAGGTGTGTGACCCTGGCAACTCAAGTCATCCCTACTGCTTCAAAAAGAAAGGAAAAGAGAGGGGAAAGAGAGGAGAGAGGAGAGAGAGAAAGACAAATAGACATACACACAGAGAGAGACAGAGACAGAGAGAGAGGGAGGAAGGGAAGAAGAAAGAAAGGAAGAAAAATGGTGCTGAATGATATAGTGAATGAGGAGCTGGACTTGAAAGTAATTAGACTTGGATTCAGGTCTTGCTTTTGACACATACTAGATACATTCTAACCTTGACCTTTTACTGTGCCAGAAAACTTTCTAAAACGTTAAGTTGCAGAAAAACCTACAATGACAGATAGGAGGAATTTTCTCACCTAGGACTTCCCTATACTAATGACCTCACAGGTCCAGTCCCTACCTGTAACACAATTCTTTCTTTCTTTCTTTTTTTAAATAACTTTTTATTGACAGAACCCATGCCAGGGTAATTTTTTACAACATTATCCTTTGCACTCACTTTTGTTCCAATTTTTCCCCTTTCTCCCTCCTCCCCCTCCCCCAGATGCAAGCAGTCCTTTACATGTTAAATAGGTTACAGTATATCCTAGATACAATATATGTAACACAATTCTTTAAAAATTTTTTTATTTTTTTGCAAAACAGTTGGGGTTAAGTGACTTGCCTAGGGTCACACAGCTAGTACATATTAAGTATCTGAGGCTGGATTTGAACTTGGAGGACTGAGCCTATGCTCTACCTACTTTGCCATTTAGCTATCCCTCAGCAAAGGCTTAAAAATTAAAAGATACTTTAAGAGGACATCTAGTCCAATCCTCTCATTTTACAAAAGAGGAAACTGAGGTCCACAGAGTTTAAGTGACATCTCCTAGTTGTAAGCAACTGAGCCAAGATTACAACTCAGGTCTCCCAATTCCAAACCCAGCCCTTTTTAAATATTTGTGTATAGGACGCATAGGCTTTCATAAGATTTAAATTAATTTTTGGAGGCTAACTCACAAACTTTCCAGATAAGAAAACAGACAGGTTCTAATAAAACATTTTATTATAATTCTGCAACACTCCTAGTACAATATAGTTTCTTTTTTGCTACTGCTTTTTAAGTCAAACAATTATTAAGATGAAAAATATTCTCATTACACAAAATATGCCTTACAAAAATGCCTTCTCTATACATATTTCAAATAGTTTATACATCCTATTTTCCCCAAAGACATAACTGACTGGATGAAATTTTTTTTTAAAAACAGCTTAGTTTGTTCTTACAAGCAGACTGAAGTTTAGCTTTTTTTTTTTTTTCATTATTTCCTTCAAAACCAACTATGAAAATATAAAATTTTACATTGAGCAAGTTAATTTCTATAACTAAAGTACAATTTCCCCTCAGAGTCCAAAGCCTTTTGATTATTCATTCTACTTATTGACTATAGAAAGGAGAATTAAAATTCAATGGAATGGTGGCTTGGACAGTAATATGGCAGTAAACTTGGTGAGATAATTTTATAATCACCATTGCAATTAAGAGTTTTCTTCTTCATTTACTCAGCTCTTCACCTGATGTCTCATAGTGATGTGAAGATGGTCTTGGCTTTCTGAAGGCTGGGTCAGTGCAGTACCAATCCAGCTGAAAATTCTTGAGTGTGAACCTGAAGATTGAACCTGACTGAATATAGTCATCACTGATGGGTGGATTACCAAGTGTTTCATTTTTCAGCCATAAAAATTCACACAACAGTTTTTCAAAGCATGCAGCAGATTTGTGCTTTCCATTAGTAGAGGCTGTAACTACTACATAGATGGGCTCTGAAGCACAATATGCCACAATAGGATTTATGCTGTTTTTCAAAAATAAAATACTTTATTTCACATTCTTATCAGAGCTTCACAACAATCCTCAACATTGGAATCAGGCCTATCAGTTATTGCAAAAATTTGATTATTTTAAAATAAAATTTTTAACCTACTATTTTTTTTTTTGCTTTATGGACAAAAAAACCAAAAAATACTGTGCATCAATCAGCTTGGTCCTTCAAGGTATTTTAAAATTCCAGTCCTCCTTCAAGCATCTGAATATTTGAAAGTAGTGAAGCAGGTAAAATGGGAGTGGAATGAAAGGCTAGAAAGTACAATTTCACTAATTATTCTAATACATTCCCCTTTTGTGGTAGGCAAAACCAAGCCTTTAAGGAGGAGTTTGAGGCTTCTGCTCTACAAAAGAAAATGTCTAATTCTCAAAGTTTTAAACTATTTAAAAAATTATCCATTTTAGTGGACCCACTTTTAGAAGAACAATTCCCTAAAATCCAGAACACCAAGTATCTATTGCCATTTAAGATCCCTCAGTGCAAGATACATTGCTTTAAAGAAAAGTCATCTAACTCTTCATAATGGTTCTTTCAGCAATAATGAGAGCTAAAGTTTGCAAAATATAAAAATTTATAAATCTAGCAAGCTAATTTTTATAACTAAAGTACAATTTTCCCTCAGAGTCTAAAGTTTTCTCATGATTTGTTTTGTATATTTCATGGATACTCATCTTATTTAGGAGTTTGCTACTATTATTATATTTTGCAGATGAAGAAACTCAGATTGAAAAAGCTTAAGTGACTTGCTCAGGAACATGTAGCTAAGTGTCTAAAGTGGGCTTTGAAATTCAGATGATGACTCATTTTACCACCTAGCCGCAAACTTGCCTAAACATTGACAAGAACAATTCAAAGCAAATGTCACGGTCAAATTCTCATTTACTACTTTGTGAGGCTGTTTTTCCATATGGTCATATATTAATGTTGAAAAGCCCCTGGGACATAAAACTCAAAACTGTTAGAAGTTCAATTCCAGCAAAACCAGATAAGCTTATGATCCCTTTAATTTCAGGGTTTCTATAAATGATGCTCAATGGCCCTGTATGCCCAAGCTCCTATTGAAAAAATGCTTTCCCAAGTTTGCCTGAATAAAGAAATGCAATAGCAGCTGGGCCCAGATCCACCAGAAAACTTAATTAAAGGAAGGCAGCATCCTGAAATGTTTACATTCCAAGGTGCTCTGTTGGAAATCAGTGCAAACATTACCAGGAACTGTTTTTTAAATGTTCCAAAACAAAACTAATGAGTGTCACCAAAGTGTGACTGCTAATTTGGATCCTGATTATATGGTGTCAAGCCTCAAATTTGCCTTCATTAATCATAGAAGTGCAGCTGTTCTGCACAAACAATATTCCACATTTATCCACAGGCAATCTGCCAAGTATCAGAGAAGACAGGATTTCTAAAAGTAAGCTTCAATCACTGTTTTTTTTGAACTCACTCAGAGATCAGCTGCTTTTCCCTTCTTCAGTCGTGCAGACTCATCAATCTCCTTCCAAAAGCAACATTGAGTTATCTAGTGGTTCTATTTGAGGATCAGTTTTTTTTTTTTTTAAGTTTTGCTGACATTATAGGAGGTATAGATATTCACTCAACACAGAGTATCAGAGTCAGAAAGAAACTCAGAGATCCTCTAGTCCAGAAGCCAGAAGAGGTGGATCATAACCTGGGTCCTGATTTAGCCAAGTCATTGAATCTCAGTCTTGCAGTCTTTGAGTGGGTGTATTTCTTTTATGTCAAATTTTTATTATCCAGTGTCAAGTGGAGATTTGTTTTTCAAGTTTAAAACTAGGGATGGTAATGAGTGATACATACACACACACACACACACACACACACACACACACAAAATGCTTAAGAGTTAAGACACAAGTTTGTATGCTGTGTTTATGAATCAAGGCTTGCTCCCTGGAGCCTTAAAAAAACCCATCTTCCGAAAGTACCTGACAACTAATGGCAGAGAAAATAACGTGATGCTAATCCTTACTGGAGCAAACAGTTTGTGAACAGCATAAGCCATCACAAATGTACTAGTGCCAGCGACAACTTTAGAATTGTAAAGCGATTCTGCAAAGCCGAGTTTGTAGAGAAAGGAAGTTATGTCCACACCGCTGGAAAAAGAAAAAGATAAAAAAATGTAATTATCACAGCAGGACCCTATAGTCCTTGGGAATTACACTTATTATTAGAAGTTACTTAACAGAGGGAAAAAGAATTTCCTGCAGTGCTAAGTGTTGAGAAGAGCGAGGTGAGCAAAAACTAAGCTAGTGAGCATGAATTCAGTTTATACATATGCTTATGTGAGAGGTGCTTTCATTTTAACAGTATATATGAATAGAGTAAGTTTGGGATATAAAGCACCTTGATTACATTATCCTATTTATGCCCCATAATAACACTCTGAAAAAGAGTACAGGGATATTATCCGTGCTTATAATTGAAAAAAAGTGAGATTCAAATGGAATCTAGATCTTATAGTTACAGACTGGAAGTTAAGAGAAGCAGTACAGAGGAAATATGAGAAAATGCACATCTGGAAATAAAGAGCAAACATCTGGATGGGAGTTGGTTGAGTGTGGGGGGGTTTGATCTAGAGCAAGTACACTTGCACTATGCCAAGTCCCATCTGGTAGAAATGTGGGATGCAGAGTGGACTTGGAATCAAAGAACCCGGGTTCAGATTCTGGCTGGTTCTGCTTCCTATGTTGCCCAGGGCCAAATCAACATCATAAGGTCTCAGTTTTTCCCTTTATAAAAGGAAGGAAATAATTTGGATGACTTCTAAGGCTTCTTCCAACCAATATTGAAGATGGTGGTGATAACAGCAGCTTATATATGTATATATGTACACACATATATCTTTAAGGTTTGCAAAATGCTTTAAATATATTACTTCACTTGATCCTCACAACAACCATGTGAGACAAATGCTATAATAGGCAGTCAATAAGCATTTATTAAGTACTCAGTGTGCAAAGCATTGGGGATATAAAAAAAAAGGTATGGCCATACCTTGAAACAACCAAGTAGAATATTCCCAAAGATATTAATGAGATCCCAATATGCAGGCAAACAGCCACGGCTCCATATTCTTTAAAAACCTTTCTCAGCTGTTGGTGTTTGCTTTGTTTGCTCTCATCCCCAGGGCTGGCATCTGGGAGTGCTTTCTCTGTTTTCTTTGGATCCTGTATGCAAATGGGAGAAAGGTTAGAAATAAAAAAAAAATTAGTAATAATATCCAATCCCACATAGAGGGCTTTTGAATGCATTATCTCATTTGATTCTCACAAAAATTCTGGGAAATAACAAAGCAGGAATAGTGTGGAAAAACCCTGAACTGAGAGTCAGGGAAGATCAAGATTCTAGCTCTATCTTTATTAATTTAATAGTTTTACCTAACATTTATATAGAGCTTACTATGTGTCAGGCACTGTGCTAAGTGTTTTAATAATAATAAAAATAGCTAACATTTATGGTGTAAATTATGGTATCTATATTCTATCTACATAGTATATACATTTTAAATAGAGTTTACTATGTGCTAGGCATTGTGCTATTTTCTGATTTTTATCTTATTTAATCCTCATAACAACCCTGGAAGGTAGGTGCAATTATTAAACTCATTTTACAGATGAGAAAACTGAGGTAAATATAAGTTAAGTGACTTGCCTGGGGTCACCCATATAGTAAATGTCTCAGGCTGCAGCTGATGTTAGGTCTTCCTGATTTCGGGGTTAGTACTGTATTCACTATGCCACCTGAATCCACCTAGCTTATGGCATATAATCCACAATTAAAGCTATAAAGAAATTTTCCACATATACCAAAATATTGAGAGAAATACTTTTTTATGGTAGTAAAAAATTAGAAACAAGGTAGATATTCATTAAGTGGGAAATGATTAAACAAATTGTGGTATGAGAATGTAATGGGGTATTTCTATGGTGTAAGAATGATTATTTCAAGGGAAAATGGGAAGACTGGCATAAATTGATGGAAAGTCAAAATGTAGAACCAGGAAAATAATATACATAATATAAGTGAAAAGAACACCCTCCCCCCCCCCCCCCAAGCTAAATGCTGTGTGGGTATAATGGTCAAATTTGATTCCTATGAAAGCCACTTCCTTTCTTTGAAAAATGGGAGATTCAGACCATACATCACTACAGGATTTGGGAAATTCTCTCCCCACCGCTTTCTTTTTTATTTATCCCAAGGTATAGCTTGATATGGAGAGGAAAGAGAAAGGGATACATTTGAAATTAAAGGTGATTGAAAATAAAAGATGCTAATACATTATAGAAGAAAGAAATCTGCTTTATGAATTTATAGTTGGGGCATCCCCAAAAGCCAAGGAAGTGGAGAAAATATCAAATTGAGAGATGAAATATAGAATGTATTTATTATAAAATCTTTATTAAGAGTATACTATGTGTCAGGCACTGTGGATCTCAAAAATTTACAATCCTTTTTATTCATTCATTCCACATGTCAAAAGGCTTGTGCCTTATCATGTAGTCTAGCTGGTTTGGGCCAGTTCAGGCCCTTTTATCAGAAAATTTGTTGTTTAGCTAGTTCCTTGATTCATGTGGTGACTGGCTGGAAATATTTTAACTTCTCATACTCCTTACACCAGGCAAAACTGGGGGAAAATTGAACCTTTGTTGAATTATAGAATTCCTATATATTTCTGATAAATGTAGTTGAATAGAAACTTTAAAATATAAATACAGAAAAAAAAATATATAAATACAGGACTAAAGAAACATAACGAAGTCAACATAATGAGCAATAATAAGAGACTAAACAAGCATAAATTACTTGTATTTTCTTTTCTTTTCTTTCTTTTCTTTCTTTTTTTTTTTTTGCTGAGACAATTGGGGTTAAGTGACTTGCCTAGAGTCACACAGACTTCAGGGCTGGTGCTCTATCCACTGCACACCTAGCTGCCCCCTGTATTTTCAAAACATAGCAAAACAACTCCTACACTTTTCATTTTCAAATGGAGAGAAGATACTGGTGTTTCTCAGAACTCTATAGTGATATCAGAGGTCATAATTAGATAGAGGGTGTAGGAGTTGTTTTGATATGATCTGATAATCCTAAATGAAAAATGGAAAGTGAGGGGAAGAAAAATACAGGAGAGAGAAAAAGGAAGAGAAAATATGGAGGAAATTATCATGCATAGTTGGAATGCAAAGTAGAAGTCTACACAAAAATTGAGGAAAGGTTGGGGGACTAGGTAACATTTAGATCTCACTCTAACATGAAGTGGTTAAAGAATGGAAGACACAGACACACACACACACACACACACACACACACACACACACACACACACGAATATAGAAATACATTTAACTCCAGAAGGAAATAGAAGAGAAATAGGAGATGAAAAAGGAGGAAATAAGGGGAAGGGTAAACTAAGGGAAAGTTTAATTCTAAGCAAAACAAACAAATCTGCTTTATAAAGAGGGGAAGGAAACAAATAGAGAAATGAAGATAATAGACAATTAATAATCATAACAGTGAATGTGAATGGGCTGAATGAACCCAGTGGTTTATAAAAAATACTTGAAACAGAAAGAAGTACACAAAGTTAAAATAAGGAGAAAAATCTATCATGCTTCAGCTGAAGTAGAAAAAGATAAGGATAACAAGCATGATCTTAGATTTAAAAAACCCCAGTAAAACCAGACTGAATTAAAAGAGAGAAATTACATTTTACTAAAAGGTAACAGATAAAGAATTAATACCAATATTAGATGTATACATGTCAAATGACATAACATTAAAATACTTTTTAAAATTAAATTATATGGAGACAACAAAACTATTATAATGGGAGTCCCAGGTAAATCTAATAAAAAAGTTAATAAGCTGAAAACAATTTTTGAAATTTTGACAGATCCTTGGGGATTAATGAATGAGAATAAAAAGAAGCACACACATATTTTCGATATACAAGACACTTATAAAAATTGACCTCTTATTTGGTCATAAAATCTTCACAAGTAAATGTGGAAAAGAAGAAATATTAAATGTATCTTTTGTGTATCACAAAATTTATAAAAATTATATTTTAAAAGGGCCACTAAAATTATTAAAATTAAATGACTAATAAATAACTGAATTCTAAGAATGAGTTAGCTAAAGAACAATTTCAACAATTGATCATTTTATTAAGGGTAATGGGAATAAAAAAACATAAAAATTTAGGGATGAAGCCAAAGTAAACTTCTAAGTGAAAATTTATATCTCTAAACATTTTCATAATCAAAGGAGACAAAGAGAAGCTCAATGAATTGGTTTTGTAAATAAAAAAATTCAAGAAAACCAGAAAAGTTATCACACAAATTTAATATCAAAACAGAAGTCTTGATAATCAAAGAAGACACTAATAAAACTGAAATTAAAAAAATAAGACTCAATGAATTAAAAAACTAAAAAAGCTTGTTTTTTGAAGGCTTTTCCCCACTCCTACTCTCAAATAGATAAAACATTAGCTAACTTGATTTTTTTAAAAAGGGAAAAAACAAATTACTAGTATCAAATATTTTAAAAGTTCACAATGAAAACATTTATCAAGAACTATTTCACCAAATTTATTTTCCAATAAAACTGACAATTAAATGAGATGGATGAATATTTACAAAAATATAAATGCCCAACTTAATAAAACAACATACTATCACAGAAAATGAACTTGAACAAGCCATAAATGTACCCTCAAAGCCAACCCCCCCCCCCAAAAAAAAAAACCCAACCAAAAAACCAAAACCAAAAAATTCTTCAAGGCCAGATGGATTTAGAAAGGAATTCTATCAAACCTTTAAAGAATAAATATTTGGTTTGGAAAAACCAATTCCAAATTCCTTCTATGATATAAATATGGTCTGAATATATATATAAACTAGGGAGAATCAAAACAGAGAAAGAAAATAATAGACCAATATCCCTAATGAATAATCAATGAAAATCAAAAAATATATATTATTAGTTATTATATAATGGATTACATAACATTTAATTTTCTTTGATTATCCATTGTACACATACAGGTGTGTATTTATATATAGTTATACATATACAAATCTATATATAAAAGCAAGGAGTGGAGCTAAGAAGGATGAGGTCTTAGTTTTATTTCTATTAAACAAGATGATCAAATATTATGGACATTTGGATATTTATATTACTTTCCCCTTCCCAGAGTGCTCCCTGGCCTTTCATCTCCTTTCTCCATGCTTTTGCAGACAATGGTCCCCCGGCCTAGAATGAGTTTACTCCTCACCTCTACTTCTCAGAATCTAGAACTTCTTATAAGATTCCACTTGGGTGCCATCTCCCAATTCCCTTAGCTGTTAATGCTTTCTCTTTTTTTGACAGTACTGTTTTACAAGATGTAGCTCAAATGAGCTCATGTAAGTCTCTCCAGGCCTCTCTGAAATCATCCTGCTGGTCATTTCTTACAGAATACTATTCCATAACGTTCATATACTACAACTTATTCAGCCATTCTCCAACTGTAAGCTCCTGTTTTTTGTTTTGTTTTTAATAATCCTAGCATTTAGCATAGAGACACAGCAGGTGTTTAATGAAATGAGTTCCTATAGTCTTGTAAAATTTCTGGATAAAAAAAGATTATAGAGCATGAAGTATGTATAAATCAAGATGGTGGAAAGGATGACTGTTGTGCAAATGATCTAGACATGCCTTCTCTCATAGTTGTGTTTGAAGAAAACTATCTGCTTCCTCATCTTCTACAAACTTTGCATGGACCCAATTCATTTGGCATTTTGATGGGAGGAAAGGGGGTAGAGCTAGATAGTTGTCCTATACCATATATACTATATACATCTCACATACCTTTGAAGTACCTAATGAACTGTCCTGCTTTTTAGCCTTCTTGGGCTGTATTAGAGTGGAACACCTGATTTTTTTTTTTTTTTAGGATATCCTCCATTTGGAGTTTCCTTTCTTCCCTCCCTCTCTCTCCTCTCTCCCCTCCTTCCATCCTTTCCTCCCCTCCTTCTCTCCTTCCCTTCCTCCTTCCTTCCTGCCTTTCGTTTTATTAAAGTTTTTTATTTTCAAAACATATGCATGCATAGTTTTCAAGATTTATCCTTGCAAAACTTTCTGTTCCCCATTCCCTCCCTTAGATGGCATGTAATCCAATATATGTTAAACATGTGCAGTTCTTCTAGACATATTTCCACAAATATCATGCAGTACAAGAAAAATCAGATTAAAAAGGACAAAAATGGGAAAGAAAACAAAGTGCAAGCAAACAACAACAAAAAAAAGTGAAAATGCTATGTTGTGGACCACACTCAGTTCCCACAGGCCTCTCTTTGGGTGTAGATGGCTTTCTTCATCACTGAACAATTGGAACTGGTTTGAATCATCTCATTGATTGTCTTCTTGTTGTTGTATACAATGATCTCCTGGTTCTCCTCATTTCACTCAGCATCAGTTCATATAAGTCTCTTTAGGCCTCTCTGAAATCATCCTGCTGATCATTTCTTACAGAATAATATTCCATAACATTTATATACTACAACTTATTCAGCCATTCTCCAACTGATGGGCATCCACTCAGTTTCCAGTTTCTTGCCACTACAAAGAGGGCTGCCACAAACATTTTGCCCAAGTGGGTCCCTTTCCCTCCTTTATGATCTCTTTGGGATACAAGTGAGGTATTCTTTCAATTCCTTAGCTAGCCTTTAATTACTGAATAAGTGTTGCCTCAGACAAACTGAGACCCGGAAAAGACTTTAGCTTAAAAGGCCAAAGTCTCCCACATATCTAAGATCACCTTCAGTCATCCTGATCCATATTTAGCCACTGGACCTAGATGGCTCTGGAGGAGTGAATTGATGACTTTGTCCAGCACTCCCTCACTTAAATCCAATTCATTTGCAAGTCAAGATATCACCCTTCAGAAATCATTAATCCTCATCAAAAATTAATAATGAATAACAATACCAACTCCATCACCAAAGGTATCAAAGACCCTACTTGTCCCTACTATGTGACTTCCTAATCTTCTATTTGAGTTTGATAATACTGGTCTCTACATTATCTTCAGTTCTTTACTTCATTCCTTTTTCTTCCCCTCTCTCCTCCTTCCCTATTACTCCTGGTTACTCTAGCCTCCATCTATGCTTCCAGACTATGATTTAAGGAGGAAGCAGCCTGAGAGTAAAGGGTCTCAGGTACATATTATGACAGTTTATATACTCACACGTTTTACTCCAGAATAAGAATTGTCAAAATTTCTGAAAAGAACAATTCTTTAGCAGGAACCACTTCCTTCTGTTTTTATAATCTCATATTGCCCAGATTGAGTGCAGAGTGTTTTATAACTTGTATTTGGGTCACCAGAGACTAGTACAGTGCCTAACACATATTAACTTTTAAGAAATAACTTGATCACTTGATCGATTACTGTTAAGCAATGAATCAGATTTTGAGGACTTCAAAGGATCTTAAACACCATCTAACCAAATCTTTTAACAGGGGACAACAGACCTACAACAATAAAAGGTATTAATAATGGCTAGAAAATGGCAAAGCTTCTGGGTCTAGAACCTAGGAACCAGTAGGTGATCCAAAGAGTACTTGATAATGGTCGAAGACAAGAATATTATCACAGGGGTAGGTTTTAATAATATCTGTTTTGTGTGAATAATCAAGAGTATGTGGGGTGTGAACAGTTAACAGAGCAACAGCAATTGTGGGAATAAAAGTATTCTGAGTCCAGAATTACTGAGTCTCTCATAATCCACAATTCCTCCATTATATAATCCTCCATTATATTCCAGTCTTGGATAGCATCAACTAAACTTTTTTTTACCACATATTTTAAATACTAAATCAGGCTAATGTTAAAGAGAAGTTGTGTTATTCACCTTAAAGTTCATACAAAAGGGGATTTCATTTCTTAGGGGATGGTGCAAAATGCAATAGGAATGAGTTAAATGACAAGTTATGTTAACACAGAAGATAGTTTCAGAATAGAGTCCCATGTCTTAATGAAGATAAGGGCCATTTTTCTTCTTAGTCTGTTTAAATTAAGGAAGATATATCAAAGGTTTCTCTGTTGGTAAAGAAACATGCCAAAATAGATTCCCCCAAAAGAATCAAAGCTTGGATCACTTTTTCTTTTTCTCTTTTCAATAGTATTTTATTTTTCCAAATAAAATGTAAAAATAATTTTCAATATCCATTTTTGTAAGACTTTGTGTTCCAAAATTTCTCTCTCCCTTACCTTTCCTCTCTCCAAGACAGCAATCTGAAATAGTTTAAACATGTACAATCCTTTTACATATATACTATATTTCCACATTTGTCATGCACAAGAAAAATCAGACCAAAATGCAATCTACATTTAGTCTCCACAATCCTCTTTCTAGATGAGGATGATATTTTCCATCCCAAATCTACTGGAATTTCAACTACTTTTTCTTAATTCTTTCAATACTTTGCTGTAGATGCCAAAGTAAAATTAAACTAAAATTAAACTGTCCCTCCATTCCAAAATTCACTCTGCAGTTTCATTTGAGGACATTTCAAATATAATGTACTAATGTCAATATAGAATGCCTTCTAACATACCACAGATCTCAAAAAAGACCTTGAAAGGGAAAAACATGCATATATACCTATACACAGCAAAAAAAAAAAAAAAAAAAAAAAACACAACAACAACAAAAAACCCCCCCAAAAAATACCCATTTTAGTCATACAATTTTTATAAAAGTTAGATTTCTGGAGAAAAGTGCAGAAGTATTCAGTCTAACATGATATTTAGGGCATTCCAAAGGCCCTTTCTTCCTTTGATATTTCACTATAGAATTGGCACAATTTTGATACGTGATGTTCTAGTTATCCCAAAGGATTTTTATTTCAGTCCCTACAAATTAAGAGCAAGGCTTTTAAAATTCAAGGATGATAGACAACTTGATGGTTTACAGCAGGGGTTCTTAACCTTTTTTTGTATGTAAGGGACCCCTATGATTATTTGATGAAAACCAAAGACATTTTCTTGGAATAATTTTTTTTAACTTTGGGAAAGCTGGATTTTATTTAAAGATGAATGAAAATAAAAAACGTTATCTTTTTTCCTCACCTAAATCCATGGACCCTCTAAAACTCTAGTTATAGATTTCCAAGGAATACACAAAGCCCTCAGGTTAAGAAACTCTGATTTTGAGGAAAGAGATTTTTTAAAAATCCCATTTATTTTCCCTCTTCTATCTTCTAATAGGCATTTAACATTGGCAAAGACAGAACTGTTAGATGGTATTCATTACCATAGAGTTGTTTAGTCTATTTTTTTCCTCTTACATTTTATGCAATTTTTCTCAGGACCAAACAAAAACTATATAAGGCTAACAACATTTAGAATTTAAATGAAGTTAACTCTGTACTCTCTCAATTCCTTATTACTTCAAACTTGCTTTCCAAAGCTTTGTTTAAACTAATTATCCATTCATTGAACTGAATACATGTCAGGTGTTATGCTAAAGTTAGGCTTTGTGCCATTATCCTGTGTTAGATTTTTAGAGAGAATCAACCTGGAAATACAATTTATTCATTATCCATGGCTTAAAATTGGAAGAAACTTCAGAGGTCATCTAGTCCAATATTCTCATCTTAGAGCTGAAGAAATAGGCTTAGGAAACCTAAAATGACTTGCTTAGAAATATATAGATACTAAATAGAAGAATCAGGATCAAATCTAGATCCCAAGTCTAAAAAAGCAACTCTCCCCATTGTATCACACTTTTCTACTCCTGTTTAGAAACTAAAAGGAAGCACTAGGGGGTGTGAAACATTCTCCCCATCCCCTTCTGCTATTCCACAGCTCTAAGATGGGCAAAGATATTCTGAGAAGTAGCTGCATTGGAGAGTTGGACTTTGTGATGTAAAACAGATCAGTTTTCCCTTGCAGGAGGTGCAAAAGTTGGAGGAAGGATGAGAAGGCTGGGTAACCATCACAGTAGCCATGCTGATGCACAGGGAGAAGCTGAAAAGACCTCCCAGTGCACATGTGCCCAAAGGTCTCTTATTCAGCAGCTATATGCAGGATAGGGAAAGTACTAACAACAATTTCTAATAACATTTATAAAGTATGTTAATATCTAGAAAGTCCTTTAAACACATCATCTAATATGGGCCTTAGGACAACTCCATACAGTGGAAACGGGGAGGATAAGGGTCTTTTTTGTGATCATACAGCTAGGAATCATCAGCAATGGGATTTGTATCCAGGTCTGGCTCCCTTCTCATTATATTATGTCTCCTCCACTTCTCTGACCAAGAGTGTAGCAGCTGCTGTGGCTCTGCTGGGAGTGTGTTTTTGGAGATCTGACTCAATTCCTTGATTTCATTCATATCCCAGACAGGCACTCTTCAGTATGGACTCTATATTCTGTATTTACTAGTTAAAGCTCTTTTTCTCTTCTAAATAAAGGGAAGATCTGTTTTATATGTCTGGGAGAGTCAGTTGCAAAGTGGATGGGGGGGGTATAGCAGAGAGGAAGAAAGAAAAAAGGGGAAGATAGGGGAGGGAGGGGAGACGGAGGAAAGGACAGGGAGAGAAGGGAAGAGAGCAAGAGAGAGCAAGAAAGACAGAGAGAGAGGGAGAGGGAGAGGAAAGAGAGGAAGAGGGAAAGGAAGAGGAGGAGAAAGAGGGGGGAAAAGAGAAGGAGAGGGAGAAAAGGAGAGAGGGAAGGAGGGGGAGAGAGGGAGAGGAAAAGGGAGAGGGAGAGAACACACCAGGGAGCTGAATTATCTAGAGCCAAATCTCTCTGTCACAGCCCTCTCAAATGTCCAGGGCTTCAAAGATAGGCAGGTGTTATCAGGAACTTTCAGGCTCTCATTTACCCTTCCCCCCTTTTTCTACATACTTAGGGAATGTACAGATGGGAAATGAACAACTTAAAAACACTTACTCTGTGTTCCTAACAGTTTGTTCTGAAATCAAGGACAGTATCTCATGAAAGTTTCAAAAAAAGCTCTTTCCCCTTTGGTTCAGCAATGCAATCACAACCAAGCCTTTCATTTATTTATATATATATATATATATTATATTATATGTATATGATATAATATATATTTATTATATTATATGTATATGATATAATATATATTTGTTATATTATGTTATATATATATATATATATATTTTTTTTTTTTTTTTTTTCCCCTAGACTGTTAAAAGTTTCGACTCTTTCCCAGCCTCTCATGGAAGGACATTCTAATCAGCATGGATCTGAAGGCTAGAGCTGACAGGAGGAAGCTTAATCTATAAGGCTAGACAATTGACTAAATTCCCCTACACAAAAAATAATGATTCTTTGAGGTTGATTAGATACCAAAAGCCCTTTTCAACTCAAATTCTGGCAGGTGGACCTATTGCAATAGTAGGCCTGGAGTTCAGAGCAGACCACAGGGTCATTAGCATAGTCTGCTCAGTTTGTGTATCAGAAGAGGGAATAGTAGAGAATTTAGTTCAGGACTGGAACTAAAACACAGATTTCCTAACTTAGGAGGTAATTCTGGGCAACAGTTTACTATTCCCATGCTCTGTTCTGAAAGATCTCAGGATCAGTGAAGAGGAGAACAATACTATTATACATTTATTGATACAGTGTTTTAAAGTTTACAAAATACTTTTCTTAAAATAATCCCATGAGCTAGGAAGTAAAAGTATTTTTTACTGTGATTGTAGAGGAAGAAATTGAAGATCTCAGAAAATAAATCACTTATTCAGGGGTTAAACAGCTGATAAGTGGAAAGGGTTGAAACTTACCCTTTTTTCCCCAGCTTTCTCCTGATTAGGACCTTTTACTGTTAATCTCTCCATGATCCTCAGTTGAATTCTGTCTGACACTTTCCTTGATCCTGACCCTGACCAGGAACTCCCTCCATCTCTCCTTCACATTTATCTCATTTTTTTCTTATATCAAAGTTATTTGGATCCTGATGCTGCCTCCACTATATTAGCTCCAAGAGAACGGGATCTGAGGTGAAATCTTTTAATGAGGCATCTAATGCATAGAGAAGGGAAGACACTTGATGATGTCACTTAACTGTTTCCCTCAATCATAAAATGGGGATTAATAACCTAATTAGCAACTAACTGGCACAGCTGATGGGAAAAAAAATCAGTAAAGTGCCACACAGTGGCACTAGATAAATGCCCATTCCCTTCTCCTTAAAGTACCAAGAACATCGTAAGTGCTTAATAAATACAAGTTTAAAGGCATTGGCTTTTTAAGTCTAGTCCTTTTTTTTTTTTTTTTTTTAAGCCATAGCCTTTCAGCAGTCCCACCCGAGAGTCGACCCCCACCCTTTCCTTCAGAGGCAGCCATATAGAACAAGGATAGAGGGAAGTCTGGAATCAGGAGAATGCCGATTCAAATTCAACTTTAGAAACTCAGTCTATGTGCGATCCTGAGCAAGTTATATTGTCTTTCTCGGTTGCCTTATCTGTAAAATGGGAATAACAGTCTCTACCTCACAGGAGTGTTGTGGGAACTAATAATAAATGCTCATTTCTTTCTTCCCTTTCCTCCAGTCCGTCCCGAACATTGGATACATGGAACCCCAAGATGTTGCCTATCTTTCGCGTCTCTAAATAGTGGGGGTGGGGAAGGGGGAAGCAGGGAGCCTGGGCTGTGCAATCCCCCTCGGAGGCGCGGGAGGGATGGAGAGGGGACCGGGTGCACGCAGGACTTCTGGGGGTGGTGGGAGCGGAGAGAAGAGCCGAGAGGGCTGCAATGCCCGCGCGCCTGGGACAGGCAAGGGTCTCACCTGGGGGCCGGTGGTGCTGCCGCGAACGCTGCTCCGGCCGCCCCCGCTTCCAAGAAGGCTTATCTGAGCGTGCACCGGGCTAGGCCCGAGCAGGAGCGGAGAGCGCGGGGCCGGGGGGGCGGCGGCCCCGAGAGGGCTGCCTAGCAGACGCCCCAGGCGGAGTCGAAGCCCGGCGGTCCCCCGGCCTGCGACCACGGCCAGCAGCCAGCCCATGGTGTCCGCCCGCAGGGTGAGGGTGAACCGGAGCGTTAGGGGCCACCTCCCTGCCCACTCCGCTCCGCCCCGCCCCGTCCTGTCACTCCTGGCCCTTTCTCTCCTTTTCCCTCCCGGGAACCGGGCCGAGTGGGTGTTTCCCAGTAGTCCCCTCCTCCCCCCTTAAAGAGACCGTACCTTCTCCGTCCCGGCTCACTCGGGGGTCCGGGCAAACGGAGGAGGCCTTGGGAACCCACGCCGGCTGAGGAAGGTGCCTCTAGAAAGACTTATGAACTTTCAAAATGGGTGGTTTTTGACTGAGGGGAGGAGAACGGGACTTTCTTCATTGAGCCTTAGTTTGTTAGGACTAGAACAATGCCAAGTGGGGCGCAAAGAACCCTCAGCTTTGGCTGTGTGTGTCCGGTCTTGTCTGACTCTTCGTGACCCACTTTGGGCTTCTCTTGGCAAACATCCTGGAGCGCTTTGCCTTCTCCCCCTCATCATGCAATTGGGGAGCCTGGGCTGGCAGAAATCCGGTGACATGTCCAGGATCACACAGTCAGGTCGTGTCTGAGGTCAGATTAAAGATGAGCTTCCCTGGCTCCGGCTTCAGACCGAGCTTTATCCGGTCAAGCACGTCTCAACTTTCTGTCCCCCAGTTTCCTTTTCTGTAGGTTGGGGGGGGGGGAACGGGGGATTCAAGTCCCTTCTATATCTACACTCCTGTGGCCTTAAAGTCGGAGGTCTGGGGTTGGAAGGAACCTGAGAGTCTATTTTCTCCAAAAACCTTCATTTTGCTGACCCAGGAGAGAGTCCGAGATCACACTGAGAGTAAGCATCAGGGCTGGCCTTCAAATTCAGTCAGATTCGTGACTTACAAATTCAGTACTTTTTTTTTTTTTTTTTTTTAAATATAATTATACTGTGCTTGTCACCCGAAGGGAATTCGGAAGGCACGAATTCAAATTTCGTGGAAGGCCTGACCAACTGTATGATCCTGGGCAAGTCACTTAATTTCTCTTTGCCCCAGTTACCTCATCTGTAAAATGATGATAATATCACTTACAACCTTCCAAAAACACCATATAAATGTTAGATTATTATTATCATCACTTTAAGGCATTTAGAATTGATGAAACTTTAAGTTCAACACTAATTTTATAAAAGTATGTTTCCTCTTTTCCTCTCCACACACTGGCAGATTGTGTTCTCAAATGAGTTACTTCTATTCCCCTTATAGTCCTACTGGTAATTCTAGCTGTGGTGGATTATTATTTATCATTTGTTAATGTTGATTTAAACTTAGATATATGAAGTTAGAAAACTGTCTGACCCAAAAAGTTTACTGTAGAGATCAAGTGGACCTCAGAAACCTCCAGGGAAGCCAGATGGTTGTAAAGAATACTTACATGCCACTTTCTAGCCACATAAAGCCAGATTCAAACAATAGTAATAAGTGGTAAACAATCCACATTATACACTAGCTTGCAAACCATCATCATTCTTATTAAGCCATGTCTGACTTTTTGTGTCTTTACTTTCACAAAAAATCAGGGGTTTTCTTGGCAAAGATAATGGAGTGCTTTGTCATTTCCTTCTCCAGGTCCCCATTTAGCACTTGAGGAAACTGAGGTAAGCAGAAGTTAAGTCTCTTTGCCCAAGGTTTCACAGCTAGTAAATGTCTGAGGCTTATTTTGAGCTCAGATCCTATTGACTTCATGTCCAGCCATCTAGCTGCTACCATCAGTCTATTTCCTCTTAGTAATCAACCAATTGACTCAATTCTTTAGCAAAAAAAAAAGTTTATTCAAATTATAGTAAGCATAGTAATTACAAAGTATTTCCCCCACTCCCCAAAATGGGGAACACATTTTCCCTCAAACAAGCAAGAATCTGTTGGGATCGAGATTATATTGTGAGGAACAAATATAGAGAACATTCAAGGCTGAGGCAGTTCACAACTATAGAACTGATGAACTCCAATACTATTTCTTTTTCTGAAGGGATTCAAGATATTTCCCATTGTCCCAGAGTGGGTGAAAGATGAATAAGTACACTCCTCTGTTTAGTATCTCTTTTGGATAAGTCAATATGGTGCTGTTTTGGCTCAAACGGGTTGCTTGGCTCCTCATTGGGTTGGGTTACTGGTGGGCTTTGCCACTGGAGCAGCAGCTGCCAGAAAGGGCTGAGCTAGTTATGTGATTTAACCTATTCTACTCCCTGAGCTCAGTTTTTAATGAATGCAGTTGAATGCTCAGGTGTATTGAGGTAAGACTAGTACCTCTGGTGTGAGAGTTGCAGAGCTCTTTTCAGGACTGCTTTCCACCTTTGGTGTTCACTTGCTACCCAACCCTCACCTATGGCTGTAAGAAGCTGTCACATGTGCAGCAGCCACACCCCGATCACCATTTTGGCAGACAGGCCAAACCAGTTTGAGGGTAACCAAGGGGCCTTAAGCCCATTGGTTCGTTGGGAGAGAGTATCTACTCAAACATGTAAAGACTTCCCTAGTGCAACAGATGGATGTGAACAATTTGTTCCAATGGATTATGAAGCAGTGGAAGCAGGTCCTGTGGAGCTTGATTAGACAGAGAGGATGCCAAAGAATTCCAAGTCATTGCCAGATGTCTGACTTGGGCAGCTCTAAGTCAGACTTAGATATGACTTAAATCCAATTTAGCACAAGTCAAAAGATGTAGCTCATACCATTTTACCATTTTTACCCACTTCAAAGTCCTGTGGTGATGGGCAAGTGATAAAGCAGCAAATGTGGATACAATATCTGTAGTCACAACTCTGTACACAGGTGCCTTATGCCACAGGATCATCTTCTCACTGAATTGAAGTAGCCTCTTGTGTGTCTGAACAGACTTTTTTTTTTGTAAGGACCTCACGGCTCACTTCCTGATGTGAGGAAGGGAGTGGAAAAGGTGCCCTAAAATTGTCTACTTCACTTAACCTGATTTTGGCTTACTTAATGTAGTAGGCAGGGAGTCTCACCTGCAGTCAAAATATAAAAAAAAAAAAAAGTATAAAAACTTTTGTAAAGATGATTCCTCTCACCATTGGTACTTGGACTGTGTACATATTTATGGATAACACAAAATTCAGTAGACCTGAAAAATGAACAGCTCTTATTACAAGAGAACTTAGCAGGTATAACATTCAAATGGCAGCCTTGAGTGAAATAAAGCTGGCAAATGAAGGATGAAGTCAGCTGAGTACAAGTTTTTCTGGAGTAGCCAGAGTGAAAGGGAACACCATGAAGCTGGTGTAGGTTTTGCAATCAAAACTAATCTAGTCAATAAGCTTGTATGCTTCCCAAAAGGAGTAAATGACAATCTCTTTACAAAATGATTGCTCCTTGCAAGAAAGTACCATGTCACTACCATCAGGGATTATGCTCACAACATAATGAACCTTGATGATGTTAAAGAAAAATCTTATAAAGATCTGAAGGCTTTCATCATCAAAGAAGAAAAGACAGTGTAGGCACTGGACTATCACATATGGTGGAGAGTCTTTGGGAGGAATGAAGTTGGAAATAGCAACAGCAACAGTCACTTACTAGTGAAGACTTGTGCATTTCATGACCACATGGCCAACACAGCTTACCAATTATTTAAATGCAATAAAACTTTGTAGATGCACTCTCATAGCAAATATAGGCAGTTAATAGACGATATCATTGTAAGGAGAAGAGACAGACAAGATGTGAGACTGATGAAAGTGATCTATGGAGCAAGTGCTAGACAGATCATATATTTTTCCCCTCTAAGATAAACATTTTCATTCATCAAAAGTGTGACCTTCAAGGCAAGACAACTATCATGAGACTTACTGTTAGTAGATTAGAACCCTTCGCCTTGAATGAACAATTTGTTGCTAACTTAGAATGAAAATTGAGTCAATACATGATTGGCAACAAAGGAGCAGAAAGAAATGGAGTGAACAGCTTTCAGAGATTTGGTGTACAGCACTGTATTTACTCAGCTGGGCCAGAATTCTTGCAAACATCAAAGTTGGTTTGACAAAAATGATGGGAAAATTCAGAAACTGCTAAATAAATAAATAAATAAAATGAGAATTCCATGGGATTACCAGCAGGATAGTTTGTCCATCTTTAAGAAGACATTATTTACCTTCATCAAAATTAAATTGAAAGCGAAGTTTTTAGAGAGATGGAAAATTTTTGGCTCAGCAAGGAGGCAGATGAAATTTCACTTTTACTCTGATAGTAACAATCCAAAGTGCTTTTATGCTTTTATACTTTTATGATGTCCTGACAGATTTATGGGCCAAAGATCTATGGTGCATCTCAACTACACATACTGACGAAGTCATATTAATTAGATAAGGACATGATCCCAGAGATATGGGCTGAACATTTCCATAGCATTCTCTCTCTCGCTCTCTTTTTTTTTTTAATTAATTTATTTATTTTATAATCTAATTCTTTATTTCACATTTTGTTTTTCAACAAAGTATTTCCTTCCACAGTCATATTCTAATCATAAGTTTTTTTTTTGACAAAGCTTTCTTTAATTTGATAAATAATATCTGTCTTTTTTTTAAAAATAATTTTTTATTGATAGAACCTATCAGGGTAATTTTTTACAACATTATCCCTTGCACTCACTTCTGTTCCGATTTTTCCCCTCCCTCCCTCCACCCCCTTTTCAAGATGGCAAGCAGTCCTTTACATGTTAAATAATTTCCATGGCATTCTCAACAGATCAGGGTGAAGTCAGTCCTTCTCTATCTGAAGTTCCCACTGAAGAAGAGGTTTTGAATGCCATTATGCTCCTCTCATGTGGCAAAGCACCTTGTACTGATATTACTCAGATGAGATTTACAAGGCAGGGAGTCCACTACTCAATAAAATCTAACTGAAATCTGGGTTGCATGGGAAGAGGAAGTAATTCTCCAGTAATTCAAGGATGCCTCTATTGACCTCCATAAAGGAAAAGAAAACAAGTTGTTTCATGACAATCAGGGTACTGAGTAGGGGGTGACTCTCTCTTACTCATTGTTTGTCAGATTCTTGCCAGAGTTTTCTTTAATCATTTGATCCTTCACCTGGCGGATGGTCATCTGCTTCAGAGCCAGTATGGTTTCAGAAAACCCTGCCCTTCAGAAAAGGCCAAGGAAGGTGATATGGTGTTTGCTTCCTGATAACTCCAGGAGAAATGCCAGGAATAGACCAGAGGTTTATACACAGTTTGTCAATCTGATCAAAGCTTTTGATACTTTCAGTCATGAGAGTTGGTGGAAGATCATGGCTAAATTTGATTGCTCAAGAAGTTCATCAGTATTATACTCCAATTCCATGATGGCATACTGGTATGATTCTGGATAATGGAAAATGCTCTCAGGCTTTTCCAGTCACCAATGGAGTGAAGTAGGTTTTGTGCTTTAACATGGTATTTTCAGCAATGTTGTTAGATATTTTCAATGAGGGTGAAAATGGCATCAAGGTCAGCTACTGCATTAGCGGTAAATTATTTAACTTGAAAAGGCTACAAGCCAAGACAACAGTAGAAGGATAGTTGGTACACCAATTTTTTTTTTGTTTGTTTTTTTGTTTGTTTGCAGATGATTGTGCACTCAATGAAACTCCTGAGGCTGAAATATAAGAGTATGAATCAATTCTGTCACTTGTGCTAATTTTGGCTTTATAATTAACAGTAAGAAAACAGAAGTCCTTAACTAGTCAGCACCATCCATATATGGAACCACCAGTTACAGCAAATGGAGAAATTTTGAATCCTATGAATAAGTTCACTTACCTTGGCAGTGTACTTTTCAGTACACATAGAGGATGAGGTTATCGCTTTTATTGCTAGAGCTAGCTCAGTGTTTGGGAAATTCTTAAGAAAAATGTGGGAGATAAGAGCTATTAGATTGTCTACCAAACTGAATATTTACAGAATCATTGGGTTGGCCTTATTGTTATATACATATGAAACATGGACAGTCCCAGTACCATGCCAGGAAAATGACTCTCTTCCATTTGACTTAGGAAGATTCTGAAGTTCACCTAGTAAGAGAAGTACTAAATATAGAGATCCTTTTTTGCCAAGCATTGAAGCCAAGCATTCAGATTCTACTGCAGAGGGCACAACTCCAGCTGCACATTGTTCAAATGCCAAACATATATTTGCCTAAAAGACTATTTTATGGAGAATTCACCAAGACAAGAACTCACATGGATGTCAGGAGAAGTGATACAAAATCTCTCTGAAGGACTTTGGAATCAATGGTGATATTTAGGAAACAGCACCCAGTATGATTTGCCCAAATTGAAGAAGGCACTGTACTTTATATGCAAAGCAGAAGTGCAGTGGCTCAAAAGAGATAAGAGATGCACGTATTTAGGGTCGGCTCCATATGGACTATTTGTGCCTGACTTTTTGTGTCTTTTAAGCTTACACAATTTTGATCAGCCACAATTAGACACACTGTACCTTGATCCTGACACAATGATGTCATTTTTGGTTCTCTTCAAGAATGAAGCACAACTACCAAACAACCAATTGAGTGATAAAGTGCTCTTGTGTGCTTTCAGTTAAACTAAGATTTAGAGTCTGATTAATAGGAGGCTTTCCCCTTTGTCTCCCTCAAAGCTTCAACTATAAAATGTTTGAGTCCATTGACTCCTTATTACTTCCAGGATCAAATATGAAGCAGCCATTTCAAAACAAAGAATGACTAAGTATTTCACTAGCTTTCTGTCCGTCAGGCAAGGAATGCTCTCCCTCATCATCTCTATCTCTTGGCTTCCTTCCTATTGAAGCTAAAATCTCACCTTTTGGTGGCAGAACAAAGATATAAGAAACACAAGAAATAAAGCAACAGCATTTGAGAGCTTCCTGACTAGGATCCTCCCAGAGTTCCTTCAGTAACCTTCGGGGAAGGGAAGGGAGAAGAGACCCGGTAAGACTCATCAAAGAGCCAAGACAGGAGACTGATGAGAGACTTAAATGCCTGTTCTGACTATAGTCCTCTTCTTTATTTGAAAGTTTGCCTCCACAACATCTTACAAGATTCAACACCTGCTATAGTGCTGTTTGCATTTTCTAGCATGCAGACTCAGATAACAGCTAATGTACAAACTGACCATACTCTGTGTGTGTGTGTGTGTGTGTGTGTGTGTGTGTGTGTGTGTAATAATTGCCTTTCCATAAAACAAAAAACGGGGAATTATTGGACCTTACGTGGGTGAAGGGGCAGGTCAATTCTCCAAGAGCCTCCACAGTTGTGAATCGTAACACTTGAAGAAGTTGCAAAGCAGCCTTCTTAGATGTTCCTTGTGGATTGGTAATGAAATAAATTGGAGGCAGAGGGAAGAGGAGAGAGGTCAGAAAATACAACTGCCTCTCAGTCTCCTTGTATCATCATCATCCTCTCACATGAAGAGATCTGTTCTACAGGTCTGAATTAAACCTCCAGCAGCCACTGGCAGGTGGCTCCTGTATCATAAAAACGTTTTATAGGAAAGTTTTCCCAATCCCTCCTAATTCTAGGGTCTTCTTTTAGTTAATTATTTCTTACTTATCCTGTGTGTGGCTTGTTATTTCATATTTGTTTGCATATTGTTTTCTCCATTAGATTATGAGTCTTATAGGGAAGCAATTTTTCTTCCTTCCTTCTATCCTAGTCCAATACCTGGCACTATAATAGGTGTTTGATAAATGTTCATTGATTGATTAACTCTATGAGAAGGTCAGAAAGGTCTAGCCTTTCCATTGGAACAATTTTTCTTAATTCAAAGTAATTTCTCCCAAAAAAGTATTTCCTTCTTAGTTTATGGTGATCAGTCCCAATTCAGTCACTTAACTTCCCAGACTCCTTTCAGGCAGATGAATGAGGACAAAAATAGGAATATGGCTTGTGTCATAGAAACAAATTTATAACTTTTGCTGACTTCTTTTTTGTGTAAACATATTTATATATTCTCTTGTTGCACAAGAAAAATCAAATCAAAAAAGAAAGAAAATGAGTAAGAAAACAAAATGCAAGTGAACAACATCAAAAAGAGTGAGAATGTTATGTTGTGATCCATATTTAGTTCCCATAGTCCTCTCTCTGGGTGGAGATGGCTCTCTTCATCACAAGATCATTAGAACTGGTCTGAACCACCTCATTGTTGGAAAGAGTCATGTTCATCAGAATTGCTAGTCATATAATATTGTTGTTGCCATGTACAATGATGTCCTGGTCCTGCTCATTTTACTTATTATCAATTTATGCAAGTCACTACAGGCCTCTCTGAAATCATCCTGCTGATCATTTCTTAAAGAACAATAATATTCTATTATGTTTATATACCTTAACTTATTCAACCATTCTGCAATTGATGGGCATCCACTCAGTTTCCAGTTTCTTGCTACTACAAAGAGGGCTGCCACAAACATTTTTGCACATATGAGTCCTTTTCCCTTCTTTAAGATCTCTTTGGGATATAAGACCTTAGAAATACTGCTGGGTCAAAGGGTATGCACAATTTGATAACTTTTTGAGCATAATTCCAAATTGCTCTCCAGAATAGTTGGATCCATTCACAGTTCCACCAGCAATGTGTCAGTGTCCCAGTTTCCCCATCTCCCATCCAACATTTGTCATTTTCTTTTCCTGTCCTCTTAGCCAAACTGAGAGGTGTGTAGTGGTATCTCAGAGTTGTCTTAATTTGCATTTCTCTGAGCAATTGTGATTTAGAGCATCTTTTCATATTATTAGAAATGGTTTTATTTTATCTGAAAATTGTCTGTTCATATCTTTTGATTGCTGACTTCTTTATATGCAGTTGAGCAATTCAAGTCTTAGACCATCCATATAGAATGTTTATTTTGAATCTAAAGGCCATATCTTTATATTTCAATGTTTCAGTCTTTTCACCCCCAAACCTTTAATCTTTGCTAAAGTCTCACTAGAGCATCCTATTACAGAAGCAAAAATTGATATTCAGAAGGGGGAAAGTGATGAAGATTGGTCAGGATGAGTTGGGATCACTCAGGAAAAGAATTTTTGGAAGCATCCAGTTTCTCAGTTAAGGCAGATTTTAACGTGAATGACAGTGTGGGCTTAGTCCTTAATGGACAAGCAGCAAGCTAGACAAAGGTTCCCATATTTATACCAATTTCTGGATCAGGTATCACAGGCTGAATTAGCAGTTAACCACAAGGAATAGAAAAACAAGATGTGGTTGGCAAGCCAGGTAAGCTTGAGTGGTGCTACGTTTCAAAGAATATGAAAACATGGCTGGTCATATATGTCCTGAGTCTTAAAAATGGCAAAGTTTGTTGCTGGGCAGATTTTCCACAGGACAGGGTTCAAGGCAAGGGCTAAGCCGATGCTTATCCCATTGAACACATTTATTTTGTGGTAGAGCCAGGACCAGGAGCAGAAAGATTCACTCCCATTCTATTTTAAGAGCCCTAAAAATGTAAATATATTGGCCCCCTTTGTAAAGTTGGGGAAAAAATGGGCAGGATTTAATGGTTTTTTTCCTCCTTTGCCCCTGCCCCTGCAACGTCATAAAATATTAGATCTAGTAGAGATTTAGAGACCATTTAGCCTAATCCTTTAATTTTAAAGAGGAAGAATTAGGGTTAGGGAAGAGAAATAGCTAAGGTTAGTGGCAGAAGGGGCACCAAGGAGTTCCAGGTAGTATTCATGCCATGCTACCATAATGCCTCCTATTCCATCAATCTCAGTTCTCAGTATAGCTTTACAGAGTTCAGTTCTGCTTTTCCATTCATACTCAATTCTTACTTCTCAAAGAAATATAAAGAATAGACAACTAAGCTGATCTGCAGTGTCCTCTGGATGTCCTGTTTCCTAAACTAGAAGCTATGTGGTTTCACTCACGCAAGGCTGCTTTGGAACCGTGGGAAAAAACAAATTTCTTTATCCCTGGGAAGCCAACAAGTAAACAAAACAAATCTAAAACAGAACTTTGATTGAGGATTATGGATAGGAGGCCTTGTCTTTTTCTTTTAAGCTATGCAGTGATCTTGACCCTTTTTCCTGTCAAGATTTTAGAAGACATCCTTTTTTTTTTCTCCAAAGTTAAGACCCAACAAGCAAATTGTGCCCTGAGTTTAGCAAAATAACAATCCTTTGTGCTCATCTTCTGGATGTTCTCAGCCATAGCAAAATCCCAGAAATATTTCAAGTCATGAAGTCCTGTTATGAATCAAACTTGGTACATTATCGCTATTATCCCTCATTGTCAAGGTTACAGTTCACTGCTTAGCCTTAGATATAAGTGTTAAGATCTTCCCACACTGCCACAGGTCTTTCTCTTCCACCCCCCATTAGGGGTACACATTAATGAGATGGATGTGCTTGTTTAATTTTACATAAATAATTAAATCTTGTTGGAATATTTGACACCTTTTACTTTACTAAATTTTTTTTGCCACCTCCACATACAGTTACATGGGTGATGAGACCCACAATTTAAGAAGCTTTGATCTAACTGCCTTCTGCTGAATCAATCCTCCTTTCCATAGCAGAGGTTTGCAGTGGCATTCTTTTTAGTAGAAACAGCAGCAGTAGCAAGATGAGATTGACATTAAAAAATAGAAGAAAAAAATAAACTTGAAGATTTGCCAAAGATGTAAAACAAGCCCTGTTTGTGTAGTAAGTTTTAAAATTAAGGATATGGGTTGGAATTCTGCCTTTGCTGCTTATAGTCTGTGTGATCTTGAAAAAAAATAACTTTCTCAGTCTCTTTATATTTAAATTGAGGGGATTAGACTAAAAGGACTAGAAAGTGGTTTCTAAGTTTTAAATCCTAAATATTTATGATTTAGCTATACTGTTTATTAGTTGTAAGGGATTGGAAAGCAATTTTTTTCCTCTCTTGAGCCTGAGTTTTCTCATCTATTTAATGAGGATAACATTTGTTCAATCTCTTTTTTTGGGGGGGTTATAATGAAAAAAGCTCTTTATAATTCTCAAAGTATTATAAAAATGTGAATTATTATTTCTGCCAAAAGTGATTTCCTAAAGGCTGAGACCAAGTCTTACTTAAAAACTTTGTGTCAGTCCCAAATTTTATCACAGTATTCTATATTCTATATATTGGGTGTTTAATGTTTGCCGATATGAACTAAGTAGATAACTGTTTTTTGGATTTAAGTATGCAGTGAAAACCAAGGAGATTTGTAGGATAGGGGAGTTTTATTGGAAGAACTGGAAAAGAGAGGTGGGATCAGCTATAATGATCTTTCTCCCTCCCCCCCTCCCCTGCAAAAGAAGAAGGAAATAAGTATTTATATAATTTCACTATATGTCAGGCACTGTGCTAACTGATTATTTCATTGGATGCTCACCACAACTCTGAGAGGTGGGTGTAATTATAACCCCCACTTTACAGTTGAGGTAAAAAGATACTAATTGATTTGCCCAGGATCACATACCTAATTAATTTCTAAGGTTAGATGGGCTGTTAAAACATTTTTACAAAATCATACAGAAGGGAAAATTCAGAAGGAATCACAGACAAGAAGGAGAGTTTTGAAATTAATGGATAAAATTATTATTATGTTGTTCAGTAGTTTTCAGTTGTATCTGAACCTTTGTGACCCTGTTTGGAGGTTTTTCTTCTGTTTGCTATTTCCTTTTCCAGTTCATTTAGATGCTGGGTCATACAGGGTCACACAGCTCCAGACTCACGGAAAGGAAGGAAAGATTTTATTGGAATTTCTGAGAGAAGAACCACCATTAACATCTTGGATTATTTGCTGCCTAGGGGAGGAGCAGAGGAAAAGGGAGGAAGAAACATTTGGAACAAAAGGTTTTGCAAGGGTGAATGTTGAAAATATCTTTGCATGTATTTTTAAAATGAAAAGTTATTGTTTAAAAAAGCACTCTATCCACTGCCCCATCTACCTGTTCCAGTATAGAGTTGTAAAGTCTGCTTTTTCACCTTAAAAAAAAAAAAAATTGATTGGAATGTTTAAGGATTACCAGCTGGGGGCAGCAGAGAGTAACACATTGAATCTTGGCTGGAAATTGAGAGGAATTGTAGAGAATTTCCCAGCTCAAAGGACATAGAAGATCTTACTTAGAACAATCCAAATAACAGAAATATTAAAGCAGGAGGAAACCTTAGAAATTGAGTCTAATCATCATGTAACACAAATTCTAATAAGGAAGAAAAAGAGTGATTTTCTGAAGAGATAAAATACAGAGAATATTTTGCCAATTAGCATAAATTTTAGGATCATATATAGAAGTTGCAAGCAAGTGTAGGGGTTGAGTTTTTTTTCTTTCATTTCATTGGATTTTATTATTTGGTGTTCAGGGTAATTTCTTTTTTTTTCAAATAGTATTTTATTTTTCCAAATCCATGTAAAGATAATTTTCAATATTCATTTTTATAAAACCTTGTGTTCCAAATTTTTGTCTCCCCTCCCTTACCTTTTCCTCTCCAAGACAGCAAGAAATCTGATATAGGTTAAATATGTGCAATTCTTTTAAGCATATTTTCATATTTGTTGTGTGTGCAAGAAAAATGAGATCAAAAGGGAAAAATCCATGAGAAAGAAAAAACAAAAAAGCAAGCAAACAACAATAAAAAAAAATGAAAACATTGCTTTGATCCATATTCAGTCTCTATATTTTTTCTCTGAATGAAAATAGCATTTTCCACTCTAATGTCTATTGTAATTACCTTGAATCATGACACTATTGGAAAGAGCCAAGTCCATCACAGTTGATCTTCACATAATCTTGTTACTGTGTTACTCCTGGTTCTGCTCATTTCACTCAGCATCAATTCATGTAAATCTCTCCAGGCTTTTCTGAAATCAGTCTGCTGATCATTTCTTACAGACAATAATATTCCATTACATTCACATTCCATAACTTATTCAGCCATTCCCCAAATGATAGACACCCACCATTTCAGTTCCTTGCCACCACAAAAGGAGCTCCTAAAAACTTTTTTTTTGCACATGTAGGTCCTTCCCCCTCTTTTATGATCTCTTTGGGATATACACCCAGTAAAGACACTGCGGGATTCAAAGGGCATGCATGGTTTACAGCCTTTTGGGCACAGTTCCAAATTGTTCTCAAAGTCATTTCTTTTAGAGATTTGGCCAACCAAGCTTTACTAACCTGACTCATGGAAAGGAAGAAAAGATTTTATTGGAATTTCTGAGAGAAGAACCACAAATCTAATTTGTGGAAGAATCTCTTGGGATCAGATCCTTTGGTAGTCTTTGTGATATATTAATTTCCTCTAATTAACCCTTTGTGCCTTCTTTAAACTGTAACCTTGTAGTTTAATAAGTGTAGGATTTTGCAAACTTGGTATTTAATTTGTAACAATCTGGTGATTTATTTGTTCTAATTTAGTTTGTTCAATCTTGATGACATTGAAAGAAATATGAGATTGATTCTATCTCTCATATCAAACTTTTCAAGCCTAGAAGAACCTATGAGATTGCAATGTGAAAAGGAATTAATTTTGCTGATTCTCTGATGTAAAATTCCCTGAAAAGACACCTTAGAAGCCCTGATCAGGGCTTAAAGTTAATTTTTGAGTTATGAATCTATGCTTACGTATAATAAAACCTAAATTTTAATCTCTGGAATTTCTGCATTGTGAAAGATTTATCCAGCAACAGTTATCTATCAAATGAACTCAGTGGAAAATATTCTTCTGGTAACACAAGAAACAGAGAATGAAAAGAAAAGCATGGTCCTTTAAGAATAGAATCAGATTTTTCTTGTGCAGCATGATAAGCATGATAGAAGAATCACACAAGTTTAACATCTTGGATTATTTGCTGCCTAGGGGAAGAACAGAGGAAAAGAGAGGGAGAAACATTTGGAACAAAAGGTTTTGCAAGGATGAATGTTGAAAACTATCTTTGCATGTATTTTTAAAAGGAAAAGTTATTATTTTAAAAAAGGATAGAATCAGAATTACTAAAGTTTAGAATGAGTTGAGGTTGGCTAGAAAAGGAAAGGACAACACAAGGTCATTTTTTCCCTTCAATTATATAAGGGAAAGGGGCAGCTAGGTAGCTAACAAGTTGGGCCTGGGATCAGGAAGACTCTTCTTCCTGAATTCAAATCCAGCCTTGATACTTACCAGCTATGTGATCCTGGGCAAATCGCTTAACCCTGCTCACCTCAATTTCCTCATCTGTAAAATGAGCTGGAGAAGGTAATGGCAAACCATTCCAGTATCTTTGCCAAGAAAATTTCAAATGGGGTCATGAAGAGTTGGACCAGAAGAGAAACAACTGATCAAAAACATACTTTCCATTTGACTATTTTCAACAATGAGGTGATTCAGGCCAATTCCAATAGATTTGTGATGGAGAGAGTCATCTGCATCCAGAGAGGGCTGTGGGGACTGAGTGTGGATCACAATATAGTATTTTCACCTCTTTTGTTGTTTGTTTGATTTTTTTCTTTTTTCCTTCTTGATCTGATTTTTCTTGTGGAGTATTCTATACAATGTGGAAATATGTATAGAACTGCACATATTTAACCTATATTGGGTTACTTGCTCTTTAGAAGAGGAGAGGGGAGAAGAGGGAGAGAAATTTGGAACATAAAGTTTTGCAAGGGTGAATGTTGAAAACAATCTTTGCATGTATTTTGAAAATGAAAAAGCTATTATAAGAAATTAAAAAAACACACCCTCTCTGAGGCTCCATCAGTTATGTGGAGGTGACTTTAAGTTCCAGAAGCTTTTAATGATGGACCATTCTACTAAATATACTAAAAGCTTTGAATATGACCCTGGCAACAGATCAAGTTGGTTGGCCCAAGAACCATCTTAGGTAATTATGGGGAGCTACAGCACCTATTGGTTTTGGCTATGTCAAACCATGAAACAAAGGAAAAATTTAAAATGGATCCCAAATCTCTCTGCCCTCTTTTTACTACTGAAGTAATGGTGGCAGATTGATAAAAGAAGGAACAGAGGATGCAAAGATTCATGCAGTTTTTGAACCTTTGATAAACTTTAATTTGGATATTGGTGTTTTAAATGTTAAATTCTTATTCAATACTCCAAACTGGACTTATTGATGGAGGAGCTAAATTCACATCAGTCATGACATTTCTGCTAAAACCAAAACTAGAAGAAAGAAGGAAGTTACAGTTAAATGCTCATAAGTATTCCTTAGAGAGGCAAAGAAAGGAGTTGGTAAATTGGATTTTATTGCATTTCCAAAGACAATAAGAAACATTATCTCAAGGGAAATTTGGTCATTACATTTTACCATTATAATGTTTTTAAATTAAATTCATTCTTATGAACAAAAATTGATTTTCTTTCCCTTCTAACTTCCCCTCATTGAAAAAGAAAAGCAATACCCTTGTAATAAATATGCACAATCAAACAAACTTTATTGCAAAAAGATCACCATGAAAATAATTGTAGCTCATCTACTAATATTGGATGCTGAGAATGAAGTGGTAGACATAGTCTTCAGATGATTTTGTAAAATCCTCCAAATTAAATCAACATCCACTCCTATAAATTGGGAAATTATCTTAATTAAGGACACAAAATAAATTCAAAAGCCTCCAAAAATGCATTTAACATGCTTAGCTACTCTTCTTACCCTTAAAGTAGATAATTTATGCTGAAAATAAATAAAAAAAACTCTTTAGTCTGACATTTAAGAAACTCCTAAATCAGCCCAACCTATGTTTGCAGCCTCATTTTACATTATTCTCTTTTAATTACATGTTACTCGATCTTTTGGTTTCTGTGCTATGTATATATTCCCTTCTTGTTGATCTTTTAAAATGCTTTTCTTTTCTTTTTTTTTTTTTTTTTTTTAATCTCATCTAGGGCAGCTCCCCTTTCATGAAGCCTTCCCGACTTCTTAGGGGTCAGTGATCTCTTAAATGACCTTACTTTTATTTACTCTATGTTTATAGTATTCCCTCCCTGGCTATCTTCTCTACAGCTGTAAAATGTAAGCTAAATGAGTTTAAGGAATATTTTATATTTGTATTTCCTTAGGGAATGAAGATGAACAACAATAATTTGTATTTGCAGTACAGTGTCTTGAAATAGAAGTCACTTAACAAACGTTTGTTGAATTGGACTGAAACAAATTCTGACTATTTAAAAAAAAAAAAGATTTGAGGCAGCCCTACCTCAATCACTGGCAGCTAGGTAGTAGAAATAAATAAAATGCCAGGCCTGGAATTCTTTTCCTAAGTTCAAATTGGCTGCAAATACTTACCAGCCGTGTGATCCTGGGCAAGTCGTTTAAAGCTGTTTGCCTCAGTTTTCTCATCTGTGTAGGTGAAGGAAATGGCCTTCCCATTCCATTCCAGTATCTTTGCCAAGAAAATACCAGATGGAGTCACAAATAGATTGAAATGACTAAGCAGCAGCAGCAACTCAATCATTTGGATAAGCCTTGAAAATAAAAGTAATTGAATTGAAAATGTGTTTAATTTAAAATTGTCTTAATAACTACCTCATGCAGCCAATTGACTTTAATTTGAGAACCAGATGGTGCCTCAGGCAGGTGGGAGAGCCTGGCCTTGATATCTGGGCTCTAATTGTAACTTGTAACTTTTTTTTTTTAAACCAAATTCTGATCCTGAAGGTTTTGATAGATTGTCAAGGGGAATCGAGTTTTTGTTTGGAAGTGGAATATTTTCCACTGTTGCTAGGTCACTCTACCTCAAAATAAATCAGGAGACCAGGTATTAAGGCTCCCTTCCAAAGTTATTGTTATTATATCCTCACATAAAAGGTGTCCTAGGCCTTTCCATTACAAATTTAATTGCCTGCTTTATGCTAGTTAGGATAATTTCTGCTGATACTTACCACTGGGGGAAAAGGATTCCTGTGGTGTTTATGACAGGCTGCCCAAAGAAAATAGAAAACTGCATTAATTGGGGCAGATTAAAACAACAGATGTATTTACTGTAGCTTGTTCCAGTACCTGAACAGTTTTTATTCTAGTGTAGAATCAACTGTTAATTTTAAATAAATCAGTCAATCTGTACCGTTTGAAGTAGCAACAGAATGTACCCAATCGAGAGGTAGGTCACACTCTTCTTGTTTCTCTCTTCCCACTCACTAAATGTTTTTCTTTTTTCTTTTAAATAAATCAGTAACACACATCAAGTGGGGCTCTTAGTGTGATGCAATTGAATAGAAAGAACTGAATTTGAAGTCAGAAGCCCTAGAATCAGAAATCTGACTTTAATTCACGTGAGAAAATGTGAAAGGCAGTATGGAATATCCTAGATAACCTATGAGCAAGGAAGAGCTGGATTCGAGTACTGCCATTGGCACATATTGGCTGTGGGACCTTCTATACCTTTTCTGTAAAATGTGGAGGACGATCTCTAAAGTCTTTTAAAATTCTAAAATCCTATGATCTTGCTATTAATATTACTAGACTGAAGAGTTGCCACTGTTCACATGGAAAAAGATGTAAGATCCTGGTATTTGTCTTTGTGTTTTGTTCTTTCAGGTCTCATGTAGATAATCCACTAATTGATTAATCATTGTATCGTTCTGTTAGAAATCTGTTGTTCTATTGCCATTTAATATCAGGTCTACATGGTATAGAATCTCAAAAAAATAGCATTTATATATAATGCATTAAGTTTGAAAAATACTTTGCAAGTAATAGATATCTTATTTGATCCTTACAACAACCCTGGGAAGTAGATGTTATTGTTATCCTCACTTTAAAATTGAGGAAACTGAGGCAGTTAGAAATTAAGTGACTTTTCCAGGTTCATATAGCTAGTAAGTGTCTGAGACTAGATTTGGGCTTGAAGCTTTTTGACTCCAAATTCAGTGCTTTAGCCACTTCATTACCTAATTGTCTCTACAATGTGTTGTAGAATTTATTGGGATAAGGGTTGGCCAGGCAGGGAAAGTCAGGGGCTCAATTCTTGCCACTAGGATTCTAGTGATACCTTATGAAATCAAAGCACAAAATTAACAAGCATTTATTAAGTGCTTAGTATGTGTAATCATTGTTATAAGTACTGGGGTTAAAAAGACAAAAATAAATGCCAAAATATGTATATGTATATATATATATAAAAGCACATATATCTGCATTATCTACATGTATATGTACATTTGTGTGTATATAGAAATATATATACACATAGCAATATATATGCATATGTATATGTAATATATATATGTATCATTATGAGTGGAACTAAGATAGGGGACTAAGGGTTCTTGTGAGTAGAACAATGAATTGAATTTAAGTATAGAGATTGTGAAGGGAGGGGAGTTAGATCCGAGTAGGCATATGGGAAAGTCCTGAGGTATAAAGAGACTGGACAATGCTGAGAGAACAACAAAAGGTTTAGGAAGAATCTGGAGGCATCAGAAAAGCCTTAATGCAGAGATTGACTCTTAAATGAAGTCTTGAAGGAAACCAGGGATTCCAAGAAGCAGAAGTAAAGAGAGAGCTCATTACTTTGAGGTTGCAGCTCGATAATGATATATGAGGAATAATGTGCAGCCCAGCTTATCTGGATTACTCATTCCATAGAGACGAAAAATACACATGAAGATTAAAAAGGCAGGAAGGCGCTGGGTTAAAGAAATTTTAAATGCCAAGCCGAGGGGTTTATATTTGATGCTAGTAGTAGGGAGCCATTGGAGTTGACCAAGTAGAGGGGTCACACATGATTAGGTCTGTCTTTTAAGAAGTTTGCTCTGGTTACCGTGGGGAAGATGGATTGCTACAGAGTTTGAGGTAGGGAGGAGAAATATTTTTAGAATTAAAAGAGACCTTAGAAGTTATTTAATCCAACAGATGAGGGAACTGAGGCCCAGATAATTTAAATGATTAGTCATGGAAATAAAGATAATAAGAAGCAGAGATGAGGTTCACACTGAGACTTCCTTCTTCCAAAAATGAGCCTTTCTTCTTTGCATTGCTCTAAGTGGTTCTCATGCTTTCCTCTCTGATGTTTTGAGAATATGGTATATTTTAAAGAGATGCCACCTGATGGCTGGACATGGCATTTCCATATAGCTGCTGTAAAAACTTGTAGTTTGTAAATTTGTGTCCAAGGTGTTTTATTCTGATCATTTCCCTCTACTACTGTAGTTAGTGTGTGTCAGTTTGTTTAAGAAGAGAAAGAGAGAGAGAGAGAGAGAGAGAGAGAGAGAGAGAGAGAGAGAGAGAGAGAGAGAGAGAGAGAAAGAGAGAGAGAAAGAGAGAGAGAGAAAGAAAGAGAGAGGAAGAAGAAGAAGAGAGAAAGAAAAAGAGAGAGAAAGAAGGAGAGACAGAGAGAGAAAGAAAGAGAGAGAAACAGAGAGAAAGAAAGAGAGAGAGACAGAGAGGGACAAAGAGAGAGAGAGAGAAAGAGACAGAGAGAAAGAAAGAGCGAGAGACAGAGAGAAAGAGAGAGAGACAGAGAGAGACAGAAAGAAAGAGAGAGACAGAGAGAGAGAAAGAGAGAGAGAAAGAAAGACAGAGACAGAAACAGAGAGACAGAGAGAGAAAAAGAGACACACAGAGAGAGAGAAAGACACAGAGAGAGAGACAGAGAGAGAGAGAGAGACAGAGACAGAGAGAAAGAGAGAGAGACAGAGAGAGAGACAGAGACAGAGTGAGAGAGAGAGAGAGAGAAAGAGACACACAGAGAGAGAGGAAGAGAGAGAGAGAGAGAGAGAGAGAGAGAGACAGAGACAGAAACAGAGAAAGAGAGAGAGAAAGAAACAGAGAGAAAGAGAGACAGAGACAGAAACAGAGAAAGACAGAGACAGAGATAGAAACAGAAAGAGAGAAAGAGAAAGAAAGAGATAGAGAAAGAGAGAGAAAGAGATAAAGAAAGAGAAAGAGAGAGAGAGAGAAAGAGAGAAAGACAGAGACCAAAACAGAGAGAGAGAGAGAGAGACAGAGAGACACACAGAGAGAGACACAGACAGAAACAGAGAGAGACAGAGACAGAGAGACAAAGAGACAGAGAGAGAGAAAGAGAGAGAGAGAGAGAGACAGACAGACACGGTGGTGGGGGGCACTAAACTCACATTCACTAGAAACTTAACTGGTTGTGATTTATTAACATAAAAGATACAAAAAGGATGTATAAGTGTGCAACTACGGGTCCTTTTTCTATTGATCTGGGAGAGGTCAAGGCCCACATAAGGTCCAAAAATGGTTCCTGAACACTGTGGCCTATTATAAGCCTCATCCAGCTTCTCTGCTGGTAAATTAATAGTAATTAGTAATAAATATATGCAACCTACTACACACCAGGTACTGTGCTTTACAAATATTATCTCATTTGATCCTTACAACAAACTTAGGAGGCAGGCATCCTGTTATTATTCCAATTTTACAGATGAAGAAATGGAGGCAAACAGTGTTGATACTACTTGCTTAGCATAACAACTAGTAATCATCTGAGGTGAGAATCTGAACTCAGGTCTTCCTGATTGCAGTCCCATTGCTTAATACGTTGCACCACCAAGCTCCAGATGGTTGTGTGATTTCACCTGTACAGAGAATTCACAGTTGAGAAAATTCCTCTTACCAAACCAGTATGGCCAATAATTTGCCACTTAGTAGTGTAGTGTCTGGTACTGCACTAGGAGGTTAATAATTGCTTATTGATTGATTTTTTTTATTGTCTTAAGAGATTTACCTAGAGCACTTAGAAATTAAATAACTCACACAACCAGTGTGTTCCTGCCTAGAGGAAGGAAATGATCTTTTTATTCACTATTTTACACTGTTTTTCATATTCTTACATATTCAGGAGTAAACAGTGGGAACAAGTATCCTATACAAATGTCCTCAGTTGGGTTTAAAAACAATCTCAGCCAATTCTAAATAAACTTATTAGAAATAAACCAGATTGGCTACTCTTATGGCTTCATCAACCATTCTAGCTATTTCCTTTGACTGGTGATCCTCTCCCACAGAGGAAAGGGTGAAGAAAGCAGGTAGACAGAAATATCTAGAATGATTGATAAATATCAAATGAATTTCTCTACCAACTCTATATGCATCCTTATCTAGCTTACTTCTGTGTATGAATTTAAAAGGTGCCTGGGATCCATTTGCCCTAGACTGGTACATTTGTAAAAACATGTCCAGGTAAAACATAGTACTTTTCCCAATTACAGTTGCCCGTTTGATCTAGTTTGTAGTTTTGGACTGGGCTGGTTTTGGGGGGAACTGCTACATGATCAAAATAGATAGCTGAGAAATTGGACAGAAATGAATCTGGTCAGAAGAGTATACATCCTTGTATCCTCTCCACACATATGTACCACTAGGTATGGGTGTATTTTCTTTTTTTTTTTAAACATGGTAGAAATATATGTTAAATCCAATATATGTATACATATTTATACAATTATTGTGCTGCACAAAAAAGAGAAGCAAAATAAAATGCCACCAAACAACAACAAAAAGAGTGAGAATGCTATGTTGTGAACCACACTCAGTTCCCACAGTCTTCTCTCTGGGTATAGATGACTCTTTTTATTACTGGACAATTGGAATTGGTTTGAATCATCTCACTGTTAAAGAGAGCCATGTACATCAGAATTGATATCATATAGTCTTCTTGTTGCCGTGTACAATGATCTCCTGGTTCTGTTCATTTCACTCAGCATCAGTTCATGTAAGTCTCTCCAGGCCTCTCTGAAATCATCCTGCTGGTCATTTCTTACAGAACAATAATATTCCATAACATTCATATATCATAATTTATTCAGCCATTCTCCAATTAATGAGCATCCACCCAGTTTCCAGTTTCTTGCCACTACAAACAGGGCTGCCACAAACATTTTTGCCCATGTGTGGGTATATTTTCAATAAACACTGTAGTTGGATTTGGGTAGTCAGAGATGTTGTTTCTCTTATTTGAATCCCAGATCTGGGCTAATCCAGTGTCTCAGTACTTTTACCTTCGGGCTATTTGCATGCATTTTGTTTACATCATTCATTAATTAATTCATTTATCCAATGAATTTGAGTATTTTGAATTTGAATTGAATCTGGTGGGAGACATGAGGTTGTACCAGATGTGATCCTTGGCCTTGAGAAACTTACAGGAAAGTGGAGAAGGGGAACAGGTGCACAGATGCCTGTAATACAAATCAGTGTGATAGTGTTTATGTTATGAAATTCAATAGAGATTATTTAGTCAAACTGTGCTTTTTACAGATGAGGAAATTGAGTTCTAGAGAGACGTGATTTGCCCATAATCTCTTAGTTGAAAGTAAAACTTATTCTTGAGCTCAGATTTCCTGACTGAAAACCTTGCACCATATTCAAGTAAGTCTCAATTCTCTGTTACTCTGGTGGTTCTAGAGAAATTAGCTAGAATCAATTAGGGGAAATTACCGTGGGCAGATTATGATTCAACATAAGAATCACTAAAACACAGCACAATTTCCAAGAGAAATTTAGGTTAAAAAACTCCTCTTCCAGGTATTATCCTTATACCATGTGCCTTCACACAGGATGTCCCCAAAGTCTTGGAACTGGTCTGAATCATCTCGTTGTTGGAGAGCCACGTCCATCAGAACTGATCATTGTAGAGTCTTGTTGTTGCTGTGTATTAATTACTGCACCACACTGCAGTATTAAATATTGCTTTGTATGAACAGTAGGCTGTAGTTTCAGGCAAACTTGAATAAAGAACTTATGGATACAAGTAATATGCTTAATAGGAAAGCAAGGAAAGCAAGAAGATTGGTTTGGTTCTAAGGTCTCATAACTCACATCACATTTATTGTATGCTGATTTAAGCTTTGCTTCACACTGCATTAAGACTTTTGGGACACTCTGTATGGACTGATGTAACAACTTAATAAGGTGCTCACCCCAAGGCATGTCATCATATGGGCCATCAGCATTCTTTTTTTTTTCCATAGCTTTTTATTTACAAGTTATATGCATGGGTAATTTTTCAGCATTGACAATTGCCAAACCTTTTGTTCCAATTTTTCTCCTCCTTCCCCCAGATGGCAGGTTGACCAATACCTGTTAAATATATTAAAGTATAAATTAAATACAGTATAAGTATACATGTCCAAACAGTTATTTTGCTGTACAAAAAGAGTCGGACTTTGAAATAGTGTACAATTAGCCTGTGAAGGAAATCAAAAATGCAGGCAGACAAAAATAGAGGGATTGGGAAATCTATGTAATGGCTCTTAGTCATCTCCCAGAGTTCTTTCACTGGGTTTTGCTGGTTCAGTTCATTACTGATCCATTGGAACTGATTTGGTTCATCTCATTGCTGAGGATGGCCAGGTCCATCAGAATTGATCATCATATAGTGTTGTTGTTGAAGTATATAATGATCTCCTGGTTCTGCTCATTTCACCATCATTTCAGCATCAATTCATGTAAGTCTCTCCAGTGGGCCATCAGCAGTCTTTATTGACTTGGTTCTTCCTGTATGGATTAAGTAGGCTGATATCTTTTGAATGTTCATGGATCTTACAGGAGGCAGTGGACAGATGGTTGGATATGGAGCCAGAAATGCTGGTTTGAATTCTGTCTTTGCAATGTATTGGCTGTATGACCTTAAGCAAATCACTTAACCTCTCTGTGCCACAATTTCCTCCTTTGTAAAATGAGAAAGTTTGACTTCAGCACCTTCCAGTTCTAAATCCATAGCCTATTAGTGTTTTGTGATTGGATGAGAACAATACAATAACTTCCAGAAAAAGTTGCTCCTAGAGAACATCACCATAGGGATGTTATCTTCACTTTGACTCTTTTTTTTAATAGAATGAATGAATAAACAATATTTATTAATTATCATATATAATTAGTATTATATGCTAAGTGCTTAATTGGAGAAGATAATATATCAGAGAATTCACTGGTGGGGCAAGTGGAAAGGTCCAGTGGTGCTATAGGTGCAGCAAGGGTCCTCATGGTCCATTTATAGGTCAGATGGCAGTGCCCCAGTACCTTCAGGGCCTAAGTCAGGGGACAAAGTTTGGAGCATCTCTGGCAAGGCATCTGGTCAGACCTGATGGTTCTGCATCTCACTGGAGAGATTGTAACCAGTGCCTCTAAGTCATTCAAACAGTGTGAGCAGCCATATTGGTTGTTCCAATTCTTCTGCCCTGGGAATCTGGGCATTCCAAGATCTGGAAGATGTAAAGAAAGAGTTCACAGCTCTTCTCATCTGTTAGTCCTGAGGGGGGAATCCTTCCAAAGACACTCATAGCTGTCAATAATGGGATGCCATGATCTTAGAATGCCTCATTCTGTATTTGTGAAGAGAGGTGCAAGGAGACTCAGTGATTTACCCCAAATTACACAAATATTGAGAGATTATATGCACTTGAAGAGATACAAAGTTTAGATGATGAGTCTATATGATTTAGATCTGGGAGCTTAGAGATCACCCACCTAGCTCAAACCTCTCATTTTACATAGAAGGGATTCCTCCAAAATTAAGTAGCAGTAAGGCTGGCATTTGAACTCAGGCCTTTTGGTTCCAAATTCACTGCTACTTTCATTACCTCCTGATGAAGAGATACTCCATAATTAGTGCTGCCTAAATGGATGACCTCAGAGAATCATAAGGTAATGGATTTAGAGCTGAAGAGCCTCCTAGAGATTTTCCAGGTCTAACTATCATTTTACAGATGAGAGAACTGAGGTTCAGAGAGACTGAGGGATTTGCTCAAGATTACACAGCTATGTTAGGATAGGAACCCAGGCCCATTGCTTTTAAATCTAGTAGTTTTCCCCTTGCTGAGAAAGCGGAAGTATCCAGAATCCAATAGAGGATATAGAAGATGGTGGGATCTGGATGCTGTCTCTGGTTCTTTTCAACTCTGATTTTATGATACTTTATTAAACAATTATTAAGTTATCTACTGTCTATAAGGCAATTAACTGGTGCCATAGTGCAAAAAACCCTGGCCTTGGAATCAGGAAGATTCATTCCTATTTACCTCAGTTTTCCCATCTGTAAAATGAGCTGGAAAAGGAAATGACAAATCATTCTAATATCTTTGCCAAGAAAACTCCAAATGGAGCTATGAAGAGTCAGACATGACTGAAGTGACTGAATAACATTATTTATAAGACTTTGCTAGGACCAGGAATACAAAGCAAAAATAAAATAGTGCATGTTCTCAAGGATCTTACATTCTACTAACTAGAGAGATACAATATATAGACATGCTAAGTAAGTATATACTTAAAGTAAGTAGAAAGCAATTAGGGAGAAAACATTAGTTACTTAGAAGCTCCACAATGGTTTTTCCTAGAAGGTGACACATGGCCTAAACTTGGAAGAAAGCCAAGAATTCTAGGAGACAGTAAGGGAGAAGTGCATTTTGGACAATGGAGGGACAACCTATAAAAAGACATGAAGATAGGAGACAATCCCAAATATTTGAATAGCAAGTAGGCCACAGTATTTGTTGGTTTTAGAGATGGGAGGTAAAGCAAACACCTAAACAGACAGAACATACCAAGGTCAGTTTTCAATTGTGAAAAGAACCTAAATATCAAAGTGAAAGATAATTCAAGCACTGAACACTTTAATAATAATGCCAAATCTTCTGTGAATGACGGACTGTGTTGCATATTCATAAGAGTGGATGACCAATGTGACATTTTCTCAGATAATTAATTGTGCATCATGAATATAATTGAATAAAGGCTATAAGAGAACAGAACATGATAATGAACTTTCTTTCTAAGAGAAGCAAGGAAAAACTTCATTAAAGTGAATTGTGTTTTTTTAAATAGGAGAGCTAGTTGCCTAGCAGGGTGGGAGCCATGTAATCAGATCTTGTCTCTGAGCTAAATTCTTCAACCTCTCTGAAATCAGACTATTTATATTCCATTTTTTAAAAGTTTGCTTAAACTTTATTAGTTTCTGTTGAGTACAAAATAAATTAAATAATCGAGTGCTGAAAAACACATAGGTGAGTTGGATAGTTTAAAAGAAATGTGGTTTCTTTTTTTCAGTAGTGGCATTTTCCTTAAACACACACACACACACACACACACACACACACACACGTATAACATCACAACTACTTCTATACTTAAGCAACTTGCTTAATCTAAGGGACCAGGTAGGAAGGGAAAGAAAAGGGAAAGAGATGTGGAAGGAAGGGGGAAAATGGACTCTGACATCTGCTAACCTCAACTTTACATGCATAATGGAATAATACTGCCTGCCTTTTTTCCCCCATTAATTAAAAATATATGTGTATATATATATATATATATTTTTTTTATTTTGCTTTCCTACTTAATGGGTGGGAGACAGCCTGGAGGGAGGAAGAGAATTTGGAATGCAAAAGAAAAAAAAATGAGTGTTAAAAACAAATTTTAAAAAAGTGTTAAAAACAAACCAAAAAAAAAAAAAAAAAAAAAAAAAGCAGAGAGGATGCTGCCACTTATGCAGAAAGTTCAGGGCTGGTTTTGGGAGGCTCTTTGCCGTGCCATTTACTTATGGTCACCAGAGCCAGGTTGCAGGTGATTGTGTCACATGAGCAACCTGGAAAGTTCTTGAGTGCTCTGAGTATTCTGAAATAGCTGTCATGTCATAGGGTGAATAAGATCCCAGCAAAAGGCCATGTCTCTGCTAGCAATCCAGTGTCTAGGTGGACCCCAGGGAGGACTACCTTGTCCTTAAGTGAACCCTTCTTGAATTCCTTGCATTGACAAGGTTATCTTGACCCTTTAATTACTGTACACAAATGGAAGGCCAGGTTTGGATGTCAGACTCTTCCTCTAGCCTAGGTTATTCCTTTACAATAAAAGGTCCTCCCTTTCCTCTTGTTAATTGCCAGTTCATTAGGAACTTGGTCCACAAAGTGTGACAAAAAGCTTTTGCTGCTTGGCTGAAAATTGGCCTAAATCTGTGAATTCTTCCTGGACAACTTCCCACCTTCATGACTTCTTGAATCTCCTCACATAATTGCATGATTCAACTTCCTGAAAAAGAAACAGGACAACCAATGATCTGGGTTTCATTTTGGATGAGCAACATCCCTGTCTGCCTCAGTTTATTCAACTGTAAATCATGGATAATAATAGCATCTAACTCCCAGGCTTGTTGTGAAAATCAAACGAAACGATAATTGTGAAAAGCACTTCGATGTCTGAAACATAGTGCTTTATAAATGCGTTTCCCTCTTTCCTCACTGGGGAATATATGTGTTTGGAGCCACAGAAATGAAGACTTTCTATAAAGGGATAAAGGAGTTGAGATCTTCATCAGAGGAGGGAAGTCTCTACTTTTATGAAAACATAGATAATATGCAAAGTAGTATAGTAGTTAAGGAAAATGAGATGTAGTGAATTGGAGTCTTTCTCAAAGTCATAAATTAGTAATCAGTTATGACAGAAGATCTGAATTGGAATCATAGGATTTAGAGCTAGAAGAAACCCTAAAAGTCACCTCATCTAACCTTCCCCCTCTTTTTTAATAAGTGAGAACATATATATACACACAAATATAAAAATATACATATATTTAAATATCTATGGTATATAGGGGGGAATGTTGACTTAAGAGGTTTTGCCAAGTTTAGTTTATTTGTTACTGTTTTTTAATACCTTCTCATTTTACTTTTATTTAATTTTACTTCATTTTGTATTAGTTCACTAAATCTTCCCGAGTTTTTCTTGAAGCCATCACTTTCAGGGTAATGTGTGTGTGTGTGTGTGTGTGTGTGTGTGTGTGTGTGTGTGTGTGTGTATTCTTATGGAACAAAAGAATTCCATCATAGTCATATACCACAACTTATTTCCCCATTGATAGGCATCTCTTTAGTTGATAATTCTTTGCCATCAAAAAAAAAAAGAGCTGCTATAAATATTTTTACACATATGAGTCCTTTCCCCTTTCTTTGATCTTTTGAGGATACACACCTACAATGGTTAGACCAATTCACTTGCGTTAGTATACTTTTCTCCCCACTCTCCAGCATTTATCATTTTCTTTTTCTGACATGTTAGCCAATCTGATAGGTATGAGGTGGTACTTTAGGATTGTTTTGATTTGCTTTTCTCTAATCAAAAGTGATTTAGAGCATTTTTTATGGTGCTAACAGCTTTTCATTTTAAACCACATTACTTCAACTGATGAGGTTGAATGTTTTGAAAACAAATCAGACATTTTCAATTTATGCAAATAATATTCTTCTAGTCCCTAGAATTCTGTGTCTGATGTTTTTCTCATCTGGTGCATCTGATATAGAGGGGAAAGAAATAAAAAGTGATGTAAATGTTGCAGAATTATGCTGAACAATGTTGCAGTGAAACTTCAAAAAAGTACTTCAAAGAAAAAAAGTTTGAGTTTATTCCTAGGAAAGATACCTTTGGTGAAAGCTAGAAAGACTTAGGGCCATATGAAGTACTAGAGATGTGAGTGGGATAAAAGGTATAGGATTTGTAGGATAGCATAGGACAGTCACTCTCACTTCACCTGTCAATACTAAATTTCAACTTCTTATTTTAATGTTACAAGATAATGGTATCGAATTCTGTTTGCCAGGGTTAACTTATACATCTACAAAACTATGTCCATTTTGGAGCATACATAATACACTGGCTGTCTAAATATAATGACATCTTATCTATGATATGGAATAGGTATCTGGTATTTGTTCCACCTCTCTCCAAAGAAGATCTTTATTTCCATCTTTGTGGGGATCATTAGGGAAAGTTGGACTGGCTACTTGTTTTTTTCTCTCTTTTATCTCCAAGAGAGAGAGATCAGAGGGATATGCTGGTAAATGTTTAGTAATTGGCTAGGGAAGGTGGAAAGTATGTGTGCCACATTTTAAAGTTTAATCTGCATTATTCATATTTTCTTCATAACTTTTTTAATTATAGACAATAAACAAAACAATAAATCAAGTCTTGATTAGTTTGCAGCTTTCTGAAGTGTAAATACTCACACTGAAAATTTAATGTTTTTTTCTAGCAAATTTAAATTGTCTCTCATATGCTGCTGGTACTGAACTAGAATTATATCTATAAACCACATCTCAAATATTAGTAATCAAGGGATACAACAGGCTCAAAATAAAAAGTTATTTTCCTATTTGTTTTCTAGGAGATAGTACAGTTAACGCTTCCACATCATGGGGATTAGGGAAATGGTGTCCTTGTGAGCTGGAAAAATTCATTTCTGAGTTTCTAAAATTTTTTTTTATTGTGTTGTCTGCTGGTCTTTGTATGTTATCTGTGGCTTACACAAAATTCCCCTCAAATTCCCACTTAATTTCTTATGCCAACCTGCAATATTTCAGATCCATGTTGGAGAAAGTCATAATGTAGAAGGGATAATTGTAATGCTTAATTTATATTTAATGTTTTAACTTGCAACCAACACTGGTCACATAGAAGATAATCTTAAATAACTAGTAAATCTCTTTATCAAAGTAAGCAGTAAACAGAAGTCTGGAAAACTACTCAGATTAATCTATACAGATTAAATTAGAACAAGCAACATAGTTTTGAATGAGTTCTCTGGTTGAGAATGAGATAAAATCTCAGCTCAAAATGAGAGAAGATTTTGAAGTCTGATTTTAGCAGTCTGTAGGACTGTAAATATTGGAAGTCAAGGGACATTTGCAGAGCTGAGGCAACCTGAATCCTTCTCTAAATCCTTCAGCCATCAAAAAAAAATACTCTTTAAGCAGCCTTATGTGTTGCTCAGGATACTCATAGCCAATCACAAGTCTCATCTTCTTTCAGACTTGGGCAGAAGGGGATGGGGAAACTGAGGTCAAACTATATTAGGTACCCAAGGTTGAATAGCAAGTAAGTGGAAGAGGCTGGACTCAAGCCTGTCTTCTGATTCCAAATCTGGTACAGTTTTCCACTACATGATGTTTCCACAACACTCATCTGTTTCTTGAAACAAAGCCCAAGTTCTGGACATATGCTAAAGTGACTAATTTTGGGAACCACATAATAACACCGCCTACAATTATGATAGCTACCATTTAAGTAATGCTTTAAGATTTATGAAGCACTTTTTATACATTTTGACGATGAATTATTTTCTAACAGAAAAATAGAACTGGGAATTGAGCAGGCTTGTTGAGTGTGTGTGTGCGTGTGTGTGTGTGTGTGTGTATGTGTGTTGGAGGGAAAGGGGGACTGCAGAACTAGAGAAGGAACTTTTTCTGAGAAGAAATCCTTGGTTCTCAGTTACCAAGGAAACAGATTTACTAATTCACCTCAGAGTCAATAGCCACTTTGTTAGTCTGTGTGAGTTGTTTTTCTAAACATATGGAGAGAACTGTACCACAAAAACAGAATAAAGATAGCCAGTTGTTATTGAAAATGCTTGTTGTACCCAGTAGCCACTGGTTCTTTATTATTCACTATAAATTCATGCTACTCCTCAGCTGGGTCCTCACTACTGTTTGGCAATTTTTTATGTGCATCTGGGTCATAACCTCCTTGGATCCTCAGAGGCTGAATTCTACCCTTTTCAGCTAATAATGCCTCCTTTTTCTATTTTACTGTGATTATGGTCGTCAGATGTAAACTTTCTCTAACTTAAAACCAAAAAAACAAACAAAAAAAAGCTATAGGAATTCTTATATATTCTCCCCAGATTATGATCTGAAACAAGGTCATTTGATCAACCTAAGGTCTCAGTTTCCGCATCTAAGTGTTGGATTTGATGACCCCTGAGATTTGTGCCTAGATCTGTTTTCTTATCATGTCATGATCCTCTGATCTTATGATTCTTTCTCCCTTCTGGGGTCAGGGGAATTAATGTCTCTTCCTGTGAATTCAAGTTTGATTCAATGCATATCAATTCAGTTTACAGAATCACAGAATCTCAAAATTGGAAGGAACCTCAGATACTACCCAATCCCAACCTAACTAACAAGACTGGACTTTACATCCTACTGGACAAGTGGTAATACAGGCTTTGCTTGAAAACTTGGAACAAGATGAAATTTACTCTCTCTCCAGGCAGCCTGTTTCATTTTTGGAAAGCACTGATTGTGAGGAAGTCTTCTTCCTGGACAGTTTAAATTTATCTCTGCAAATTTCATACGATGCTGCTAGGTTTGCCCTCTGGGTTAAATAGGACAAGCCTAGTCTTTCTTCTCTTTGAAAACTCTTCAAATACTCGAGCACAGCTATTCTTCTCTCCCCCATGCCTCCTTCTCCCCAAGCTAAAAGATTCTGAGTTCTTTCCATTCATCCTCATGTGGTGTGGACTCAAGGTATTATTCTGGTTCTTCTCAGGACATTTTCCAGTTTATCAACTTTCTTCCTAAAATATGATGAACCAAACTGAACGAACACTTGAGATGTGGTCTGAGCAAGCTGCTCACTTCTTGTTTCTTTTTTATTCATTTTAGACATAACTACAAAACCAAATAAACCCAAAAGATCATTTCTACACACATAGTAGAACATGAGAGGATTTGGTATAAAACAACAAATTTGCATTTCATGAAAACCTATAAAATACCTGTGTAATAGATCCTATTGTAAATAAAATAAAATTTAAAAATAAAGCCTATGAAGTCAGAAGGACCTGAGCTCAAATCTGGCCTCAGACACTTAACACTTCCTAGTTGTGTGACCCTGGGCAAGTCATTTAACTCCAATTGCCTCAGCAATATATACAGTCTATGTAAAACCTATGCAATGAATGCTACATGTTGTTTTCAAAGCTACCTAATTTTTCCTTCTAGGTTTTCTTTCGTTCTCTGTTGTGCACTTTTTATGTTATTTTTTTCCCTCTCCTTCTTTCCCCCCAGAAAAGGTTATAATTAAACTTGAATATATATGTATATACATATATACATACAGATCCATAAACATACACGCATGCATACTATGCATACTTCTATTTGTCAGTTCTTTCTCTGGAGGTAGATAACATCTTCCTTCATAAGTCCAAGTCTTTTCTTATTTTTCTAAATCAATCAGCTCATCATTTCTTATATCACAGCAGTATTCCATCACAATCATGTGTCACAGTTTATTTAGCCATTCCTAAATTGAGGAGCATGTATTATTTTATTTAATTAGATAGGTTCACTTCCTTATTTCTTGAAGCTACTGCCTTCTTTAACACAATCTCGGAATGAATTAAACTTTCTTGAGTGCTAGTTCACATTCTTGATTTGTATTGGGCTTGTGGTCTATTAAAAACTCACATCTTTTTTCAGAAGCCGAAACACTCCTTATATTTAGAAAGCGGATTTTCTTTTTTGCAATGCTGGTTTAAACTTCCAAAGGACTCCTGTTGAATTTCATTATATTCCATTTGTTCTAGTGGTCTATCTAGCCTATCAAAATCTGAATCCTGATTGTCATCCAGTATTCTGGTTGTCCCTAGCAGATTTATATCATCTGTAAACATGTTAGCTATGCTTTTATCTAAATTACTGGTTTAAAAAAAATGTTACATAGAACCTAGCTGAGCCCAAATTCCCAGGACCCTCCACTGGAGTTATCCTTTCGGTTGACATGGAGATATAACTCTACTTTTGTCTGTCCCTTCAACCCATCCTTACTTCACCTAATTAGGCTATCATCTAAGCACATCCATCTTGTGGAGCATGAGGCACTTTAATGAATGCTTTTTGTAAAATTTACACTTAATTCAGTAGAAAGAATGCTGAATATGTAGTTAGAGGATCTCTATTCAAACCCTGACTCTGCTATTTATTACTTGTATGACTCCTGGGCAAAGCAATTCATGTTTTGGGCATCACTACTTTGTTCTTGCCTTTCTTATCTTAGATATCAATTCTCTCTTACCCACTTTTATTCTTGATCATTCTGGACAGAGAAAACAGAAACAAAATAAGGACTGAACATCTTGACTTTCTCTCTCATCATTATGAGTGCCCCATTCATTTTAAATATCAGATATTTCTTTTTTTGAGCTTACTTTTTTACCCAATTTAGGTAAAATTCCATTTTTTGTTACCTTTTCTTGCCAGCCTCAGCAGACATTATTTCAACAAGACTGTGTGTCACACCTCTATACTCATCTGCTCTTACTGGTCCATAATTCTATAGTCTGTAAATCTTTTAAAAATCAAAGTTGATAAGTGAATCCTCTATACATTCACATCAGTATCTTTAAACAACTCCCCCTTTTTAAGGTTCTTCATGCCTCCTTTCCTGATCTCTTCTAAAGAATTTATGTTTATGTTTCAGTTCAATAAAACAAATTTTTCTTATGTGCTTTCCATGCACACAACATTTATGAATTATGAAAGACACAACATTTAAATGATAGTCTTTAATAAATACTTATTGATTGTTCATAAGATTTAGAGCTGGAGGGCCTCCAGAGGCCTTTTATTTTGTAGATGAGGAAACTGAGAATTAAGATGTTAATGTTGAAGGTCACACATAGGTAGTAAGCCTTGGAGAATGCATTTGAATCCAGGACTTCTTTCTTCAAGATCATTGCTCCTCCTATTGTATCATGTTTGATAATTAGATTCAATGATAAATATAGATAAGTGTGGAGGAGATAGGAGGTTGATCTGGCAATAAGACTTGTAGCTGAGCTATGATTATGTGAACAGAGAAACAGAGATGAATCTGTGAAATATTGTAAAGACAAAATTTAAGGGTTTTGACAAATAAATGATCATTAGGGGTGGTAAAGAAGGAATCAGAAAAGATAATTTTAAGATTTGGAACATGGGAGATTTGCCAAGACTAAACCCTCTCTGTGAAAACAAGGTCACTGTTCTCCAAAAAAAGTAGGTTTGAACAGAGTTGTAGCTAGTATGTTAACTCATGAGGCAAACTTCACAAAACACTACTGGGACAAGCAGCATGAAAAATGCCCTCAAACCAATCTTTTCAGACAATTTCAGCTGTAGGAGAGATAAGGCTTATATAATATAGAGACAATTTATATAATTATATATATGTATGATATATAAAAAGATACCATAAAAATAATATGAATCTTTTTTTAGAGATGGAATAGAGGGAGATCTAAGATGTGGTAGGTGGAAAGAAAAAGCACAAACCTAGCTTTGTAGTTTAATTATTCTTGCTAATTGAGTCCTAAATTTAAATGTTACTACAGTGATAAAGGAGTGTGAGTGCTGTACATTCTAAATTCTCATGCTCTGGGACAGAACCCTGATCACCCTCTCTAGTTAAAGTTCTTTTATAATGTCAGTTAACTTTTGACTTTTCCTAAGGATTTTAATAAGGCCCCTTAGGAATCTTTCCCCCACTATCATCAGTGCATGTCACATCAACAGATGCTCAATAAACATTTAAAGAATAGTCAGGTCAGTTAGATTAGCACTTGTTGGAGATCCTTTGCAACTCTGAAAGATTTTCCAACATTGATTGGAGTATAAGATCCTTTTTTCCTTTATTATGCAAACAAACAGGAATTACTTCCAACTTGATATTTATATAATTATTTATTATATTTCATATTATGCATATAATATTGTATATAATATATTTATAGCATACTCCAGGTGGGAGTTGGGATATTTTCCCCATGTGAGCATGGACAATGAAATGAAGGTTTACAATAGAGTTGCTAAACTCCAAAAGACATCGGAAAGCTCTGTTCTGCTAATTTTTAGCTCTATTACTAGGTGGAGGTCAATACAGAAAACTGGTCGGGAGCATAAGCAATTATTGGACAATCCTTATCAATATATTTTGAGTGCTATCTGGCACACAGCCAGGAGGTGGCAGTGTTGGCTCTCCCAGTACTTTGACGTTAGAGAACGCAAACCTTAAGGGAGATGGGTGAATTGATCCATTTTCAGTATGACAGCTTAAGACAGAAACATATGTAAATGAATTTTTAGTAAGTCATTACTATAGCTAAGTCACTAATCATCTTTATTAATAACTGCCAGGAATTCATCATAGACTTTGGATAATATAGAAGACATTGTACATGATGCTTCAAAAAAATTTATTTACTTAAACAATTCTCAATCACAATCTGGGTCTACAGCTTATATTAGACATCTGGGTGAAAAAAAATCAATGCAAGTTTTCTTTTCTTTTTTTTTTAATTTAAAGTATCATCTCTGAACATGGAGTCTTTCATATAGTAGGTACCCATGCAATTTGAGAACTATCACCCAAACAAACTGTTGGATTGAATTCTTCAGTTCTCATCCATAATTTTACTGCTCATCAGAAAGTGACCATAAAATGTGTATTAGACAATTCAAGAGACAACTCTGAAGGACAAGAATATCTAGGAGGTGCTAGCTAAAGCTCTTCAAATAAGGTATCATAAAAACAAACATAATAGTTTAGAACAAGAACTATATCACTGTTAAAAAAAAGGCAACCCCTTCCCCCTTATCCCTTCTTCCCCCAAGTAATAGTTGTGTACTAGGAAATTAGAAAATTAGAAAATGATTTTTTTTTTTTTTTTGATGCGGGGAAGGCTAGGTTGAGATGTTAGGAGGTAGGGAAATGGGTTATAGGGAATTATTATTATATTAAATATTTATTTATTACATATATTATATATTATAAGAAAGGAATTCAAAGTTGTATTAAGGTTGTATTTACCACCCAGAAAGTTGTTTGGGGATAATTGTGTATAAAAACCTGCAAAAGAGAAAAAGATCAGACTATAAGTCCAGGGAAATGAACACAAAAAGAACTATAAATAGAATGGGGTGGTCTTTGTCTTAGGATTTTGAGATTTGGGGCATGGAAAATAATAAATAATGATTTAAAAGATGATATATTTTAGAATTTGTTAATTTATTAAATGAAACAGGCAGCTAGATGGCCTAGTCTAGAGCTTCTTAAACTTTCTCTATTCACGAGCCCCTTTTGCTTGAGAAATTTTTACATGCCCATGTATGTAGGTCTATAAAATGGATATACAAATCATTTACTAAAAATAAATCATAAAGAAATTTATTTTAAAAATTTCTTTGGTCTACATATAATTTTACCATTTTCTAAAGATGAAAGCAAATTTGCATATTTGGATGTGCTTGTATATTTTTACATAAAGAATTAAATCTTGACAGAATATTTGATACTGCAGAATGTAGAACATTCATAAACCTTTTACTATTACTAAATTTTTCGGGACCCCCACATTCAGTTACTTGACTCCATATGGGATCATAACTCACAGTTTAAGAAGCTTTGGCCTAGTAGAACAATACATCTAGAATAAGGAAACATCCTAGAATGTCTGTTTTGCCCAAAGGGAAGCTTACTTGAATCTTTCCTCCACGGGGCTGGAATCTTGTCTTGGGGTTTCCTAATCCACTCAAATGAATTTTTCTTAAAGATTACTTTTATATCATGAATCACTTAGGTAAATTGGAGGTATACTTCAAAGTGCTTTCCTGAGGCACCAAAGTCATTTACTGTTCTGTTAAAAAGTTCAGGGTGAATGCACAAGAGTTTATTATTCTGTATTGGGACTGCATGGGGCCGGGTGGCTAAAACTTTTAAATTTATGAATCTCAAAGTCTAAGGTTACTTGAGTTTTGTATGAAAATAGAACATCTGACCCATACTTGTATTTTGAATGATTTCATTGATCTCATCCCTAAACTTTCTAAGAACCTCCCCACGCTCTCACATGGTGATTTTTTTTTTTTTACATCCCTCTAATTTACTTATGTTTTCCTACAAGATTGAAAGAAAGCTCATTAAGGACAGGGAAGGAGTCTTTGCTAATCTTTTTGCCTTCCTCTCTGCCTAGCATAGTCTACACAAAGTGAAGGTTTAACAAATATGTGCTTGTTCATATGCATTAGCAGCATTTTTTTCTTGTGTGTGTTGCTCCAGAGTAATAAAACATCCTGGCAGAAGCATTGTCTTTCCTTATGCCAGTCTTCCTTAATATCACAGTACTGGAAGATGGTTTCAGCTAGGAAGTAATCAATGTGCATTGACATGCTGCTAGGAAACGATTATTCTGTTTTAAATAAATGTCCCTGACTATAGCAAGATGAGATATGCAAGATAGAGAAGAGACTGACTCCTCTTTGACATTTCACATTTTCAAGGTGTTTTTTTTCTCCAGCTCTGTCATTGATTTCTGAAAGAGGCATTAAAAGCTATCTTGATTCTAAACACCTGATATAATTAAACATATTGGCTGGTCCCTGAGGCTTGAAAAACAAAGTTAGAAAAAGCTATGCATAGAAGGGAGATGAGGTATTTGATTTTCACTCAGCAATATATATATATATATATATATATATATATATATATATATATATATATATATATATATATATATATATATTATATATATATATATATATTTTAAGAGTAACCCACAAACTATAGCTGGATCTTTATAAAGACGCATTGAAATTAGTTATGATCAATCACATACCAAGTTTTATTGTGTCAATTACATACATATATTTTTTGCCTATGGGAGAGAATTAAGATTTTTTTCAGAAGCCTGATTAGTTTTCTTGTGGAAATTGCTTTATTTTTTACAACTGTGGCATAAAGGAAAGAAGCCAGGACCTGGAGTTAACAGATCTGAGGTTTAGCCTCAGTTCTACTTTGTAGTAATCAGGTAAACATGGGCAAGTTATTCTCTTTATCAATTCTTTCAGGCTGTAACAAGAAAGGGTAAGATTATTTCAAATCTGGGGCAACAGATAAGTGGATAAACTTCAGGTGATCCTTGGACTTGGATGGGGAAATATTACAATTTTTTTTCAATATTTCAATTATAATTGGTTTTCTTTGTAATCTTATGTGTCTTATTTTGTGCACTTTAAGAGCATTTTAAGAAGGGTCCTATATTTCATCAGACTACAAACAATTTTTAAAAGATAGATAACTGTTTACTTAGTACATAGGAATGAATTCTGGATTTATAATTAGGAGGCCCAAGGCCTAGTCTTGACTCTGACATTAATTTATTGTGTCATTTTGGGGGTAGACATTTCTCTTCACTAGGTCTTGGGATTTTTTGTCTAAAAAATGAAGGGATTAGATTATTTCCAAGTTCATTTGTAGCTCTGACATTCTGTGAATTTATTGAAGAGCATTCACATATGTAAATGGTTCTCATTTGCCTATTTACTTTGGGATTCTACTAATATTATGGTAGTAAATTGGTATAATCTACATGATAATAATCCTTAACTTTCTTCTTGAAAATGGGTCTCTCACAGAGAACAGATTAAAAGCAGACAGGTTTTTTCCTTCCCAAAGTCAGCTTAAAACTTAGCAGATTTCCCTATCTCCCATGAACATTCATTCCCTTTTTTTTCTTTAATCCACTTCCAAGTTGTGGGCTCATCTCCCCTTCCTCTGAACTCCTATGAATTATATGACTTACCTGAAGTCATATAATTAACAAGAGATTTGGGATTCCTGAGTGAAGAGGTTTTGTCTTTGTCAGTAAAAAATAATGTCTTAAATAACAAAATAAAAGTATTAAAATATTTTATAAGTGAATTGTGCCTTTGTGTAAGAGACACATAACAATGATGCCATAGAACTTTTGAAGGAAACATGGTTGTGGATGATTCATCAATCTTTTGTCTATAAAACACAATAGGCTACAATTTTAAAAGTACCTACGATGTGCTAGGTACTATGTTTACTTCTATACAAATGATAATGTGTATACCAAGAGAGGCAAAACCAAACCAAATAAAAAAAAAAAACAAAAATAAAAAAATTCTCTGCACTCAAGAATCTCACAGTCTAAAGAAGGATTCAAACATATGACTGTATATGTTTATATTATCATTTCCAAATGCAAATGCAAATAAAATGATAGAACGATAATATTATATTATAAAAATATATTACATATTTATGTATGCATACATTTACATAAACATATAACATACATACTATATATATTTATGAATGAAAATTGGAAATAGTCAACAGAAGGAATATACTAGAATTAAGAGGTAAACAGGAAAGTGGGATTTTATTTGTGATTTGAAGAAAGCCAGGGAAGCTAGGGAAGCAGGGGGCAGAGATAATGAAGGACAACATTCCTGGTATGGGAGACAGCCAATGAAAATGGCCAGAATGGGGTGATAGAGTGTCTTGTTTGAGGAAGTAGAAAAGAAAATGTAAAGCTAAGGGGAGGGCATCATGAGAACTTTGAACACTAAACAGAGAATTTTATATTTGCTCTTAGAGGTGATAGAAAGACATTGGATTTTGCTGTTGTTTGTCCTCCCTTCTGGAAGAAGACTGTGCCATGAGCAGGGTTATGCAGTAGCATGGAGGTAAATTGGTTTTAAGTGAGGGAAGGCTGGGCAAAGTTACCTGACTCACTTTTCCCTCCAGAGCCTTCTGGGTCCAGTGGCTAGATAGAGATAGAGATAACTAGAAATGATACCTGGAGATCTTGACCTTTTTTAAGCTAAGGTCTTTCCCAGGTCTCAGTTTGAGTGAAACAACCACTCATTCAAGGATTAAGGCTCAGTAATTAAAAAAAATCAATATGGGAGAAAACTATCAGGATTTCTGGTTAAAACAGAAACAATTGCTATTTACATTTACTCTGAGCCAATCAGGGTCCAAATAATGACCAAATGGGTTTTGGATCAGGATTGTTGGCCAATCAATGAAAGCTAGAGTGATTTGGGTTTAAGGTATGCTCTTTAAGAATGAAATCTAGCCCATAAACCTCAAGATATCTTGGGAGATTTTAGCCACTAGAATTTTCATTCCATTAGGTAGAGCACCCAGATAAAGGTATGATACTATATGAGGACAGAAGTAAAGGAAAGGAAAGAAAAAAAGAAAAGAAAAGAAACAAAAGAAGGAAGGAAAGAAGGAAGAGAAAGAAAGAAAAAAAGAAAAGAAAAAAAGAAAAGAAAAAAAGAAAGAAAGAAAGAAAGAAAAGAAAAAAAGAAAGAAAGAAAGAAAGAAAGAAAGAAAGAAAGAAAGAAAGAAAGAAAGAAAGAAAGAAAGAAAGAAAGAAGGAAAGAAAAAAGCTGTGTTGCCCAACTGGACAGTTCCAGTTGGATACCCAGTGGGATAGCACCTACTACTACTCACAGAAATTGTTGTTCTTTGTTCTCAAAAAGAACATGGTATCAGAGGTGATCCCATGATATGCAGTTGAATGGGACTTAAGTAAGAGAGGGATGAGCAAGGTTACCAGCTTCAGTTTCTCCTCTGGAGCCATCTTGGTCCTGTTCTTTGGATTTTATTGAGAATGAGGATAACATGGTCACACCTTTAGTAAGATGACTTTGACAGATAAGTGGAGGATGGATGGAGTGGGGAAAGACTTGTGGCAGGGAGACCAATTAGCAGGTATTGCAATAGTTCAGGTGTGAGGAAATGCATTTGGAAATGATAGAACTTGAGCACTGATTGCATATGGGAGGGGTGGTAAGAAAATAGGAAGAATTGAAGATAATTATCTAGTTTGTGACTCTGCATGACTAGGATAGTTAAGGTTGTCCTTAACAGTAACAGGAAAATTAAGAAGAGAGAGTTTGAGGGATTGGGAAAGGGAACAAGTTCAGTTTTAGACGTACTAAGTTTAAGAAGGCAAAGAAGGAAGATGAGTGGAAATCAGTTTAAAATGGGAAGGCAATATATAATTTGTTCACTCCACAAAAAACTTTGTACCCATAGCATGCCAAGCATTGTGCCAGAACTCAGAAGTGATAACTTTAATATGGTCACTATCCTCTAAGAATCTATTTATTTATCAATGGGGGAGGTTAAGATTCAAACCCAGTATTGTAGAGAAATGAAAAAGTCGAATGGTGTCCTGGGGAGATACAATGAGGATCAGGGAAGGCTTCAAGGAGAAAGTGCTTTTTGAATTAGGATTTAAAATTTTGAATATTTGTTTAACTTTTGAATATAAAAAGGGACTCATTCTGCTAAGACACAGAAACAGGAGGATTGTGGGGACCTGAGTGTTGGACATTGTGACAAGGCTGAAGCTTTCCAGCTCTGCTTTTTCTTCCCCTGATGTTTCTGGTGCTTTCTTGAGGCCTCAGTATAATTTTTGTGATCTGGCTCCTACTCGCTATAGGGCTGGAGGGATGGGACTGAAGGGTGGTAGGGGAAGGGAATGGGGAAATGAGAGGATGAGGAGTTGAAAAATTGAATGAAGAATGATTTTCCCCCTTACCTTCAAAAAGCCTCAGCCGAAGGGCATGACTAAGCCAAGAAAATATTGTCTACATTGAGTTGGAGAAGAGGTAAATTGACTTCATTTGTCTTAACTTATCTAGGACATATTAGCTAGGTGAGAGTCCTATCAGTCCTGGCTCTTTTGCCATAAGAACTGTTGTCTTTTCCTGAAGAAGGGAAAGCAGATGTCACTAATGGAAACACACACTGACAGTATAAAGAAGAAACGGGCAGGCAGGAGTGGTGGAAGCATGAGGAATTCTTGGTCCTATGAGAGGAGTTTCTGGGCAAAGGTAGGAACTATGGAAATTTGGTAAATTCAGTGGTAGCGATAGAACAGCAGCAGTGGTAGAACATCAGGGGACTTATTCCTGGACCTGGTAGGAGTATTTCTGGTTCAAACTAGAAGCTGCATGAGCTAACCAAGGATTAAGGAGGCATTGAGACATGAAGTAGGCAAAAACAAATCAAGGGTCTGCTGAAACAGCTTCAAAGACCTCCCAATTGTTAAATGTACAATGTGAACATTTACACCTCAGAAATCAGCAGATGCTACAAATCAGTGCTCCATTTGTTGTTTTGTTGATTTGCTGACTTAAATGATGCAGAAAATATTATTAAAGAAGATTAAAATTAGTTATGTGTTTCAGCTGGTTATTAAACACTTACCAGCATATCTTTGGAACAAACCCAAATCTTGCTCTTCATTAATACTACGAGTTATGTGGTTAGGAAAAGGAGAGAACATTTACTCCTTCATGGGCTTGAGTTCCTTCTCTTTGAGGGAATCTAAACTCTGGGATGGTTCCCTTTAAGTTGGGAATTGTTATATAAATAGATGGAAAAAGTGGGACTCATTTAAAAGGTAGAATGCCTGATTCCTTAGCAATCCTGACTTCTTTTCTTTTATGCAGGAGCCTTAACAATAGGGTAATGTTAGAAGTCCAAAGAAACTGTATAGGATTCCATGGTGAATTGGGAGAAATAACTGAAAAATTTTCTTGACTAGAAGCTCCAGAATGAGCTTTATTTATATTCTTTATGGTATGTAATAAAATTTGTTCTCCCTTCTATGTTCTTGTTAGCTTGATGGTTGCTTAAAACATCTAGGGAAGAGTCACAGATTAATACTGGTCTCCAAAGATGGGACTTAGCTCACCTTTTAGAGAAGTGGATTGACTTCTGGCAAAGAAGTGTCATGAAAGTTTCCATATAAAGTTAGCTTTTTTGAGGAAGATTACAGTAAAGTGGGAAAAGAATCCTAAATGAAGCAAAGATTTAATAAAATTAAAGAAATATGCTTCTCAATGTGGTACAGGACTGCACAAGAAGGCTTCCAAAGGTCAGTAAGCATTGAGCTCATCAGAGGAACCTAAACCACTGGAGGCTCTGCTTCCTCCTGCATTCATGGATGAAGTGGCTGATCCAAGTCCTGTTCCAGATACAGTGTAAATGGCACTGTCATTAATCTGACATAGTTTTCAATGGAGTCATACAAAACAATACCCAAGCCTAGTCTGGCTGGCTAGAGAGCAGGATTTTGTGAGTTATTTAGATAAAATATATCTGAGATGAATGTAAAATATCTACTCAGAAATTCCATAAGTTCACTAACTTGTCTTGATTTTTTTGGAAAGTATAATAGATAACATTATTATTGTATGTTTTAAGTATTTTGTTAAAGGGTACTTATGAATATTTTGTGTTTTACATATTTGTTTTTGAAGAAAAAATAGCTGTTCTATATATGACATTTATTTTTGTACAATGGATTCTTTTTTTTTAGAAAGGACTGTTAATTTCTTTTAGGAGGACATGATGCCTAGCCATGAACCATAAATAAAATATTTTTTATTATAGTTGATAGTTTTATAGTTCCTTTATTTATCACAGATTATTGTAGAGGAAAGAAGGACCTTCCAAATTAGACAGTGAAAAGGAAAGCTATGGAATCCAACTACCATTCAAGTTTTCTTTTTTAAAGAATATGTAATAATAAATACATATAATTTTTACTTAACTGTTAAATCTACACAGAATCATTTTTTAAAGTCTGCTACCCACATAAATTTTTAGTTCAAAATATTAATAATAGCAAAATTCATCTGGAAGAATAAAAGATCAAGAATATCAAAGGAATTAATGAAAAAATGCAAAGAAAGGTAGCCTAACAAAACCAGATTTAAAACTATATTATAAAGTGGCAATCATCAAAATTATCTGGTACTGGCTAAGAAAAAGAGCTCAATGGAATAGTTATAAGAAGCAGTAGTAAATTACTATAGTAATCTAGTGTTTGATATACCCAAAGGCCTCAGTTTTTGGACTAAGAACTCACTATTTGACAAAATCTGCTGGAAACTCTGGAAAACAATATGGCAGAAACTAGATATAGACCAACATCTTCCATTATGTAAGATCAGGTCAAAATGGATATATGATTTGGACATAAATGATGATACCACAGGCAAATGAAAAGAGCAAAGAATCGTTTGCCTGTGAGCTCTATGGAGAACAGAAAAATTTGTGATCATATGGAAGACAGAGAACATTTCAAGATATAAAATGAATAATTTTGGTTATATTAAATTAAAAAATATAAATATATTATATAAAAAATTAAATTTGTGCACAAGCTAAACCAATGAAACCAAAATTATAAGAAAAGCAGAAAGCTGGGAAACAGTTTTTATAGAAAGTATCTCTGACAAAGACCTCATTTCTCAAATATATAGAGATCTATATCAAATTTATAAGAATACATATCATTCTCCAATTGATAAATGGTCAAAGGATATGAACATGCAGTTTTCAGATGAAGAAATCAAAGATATCTATCATCATATAAGAATGTTCTTAATTACTATTGATCAAAGAAATAGAAAACTTAAAACAGTGTTGAAGTACCACCTCATACCTGCCAGACTGGCTAATATGACAGAAAAGAAAAATGATAAATGTTGGATGGAATGTGGGAAAATTGGGATATTAATGTATTTTTGGTGGAATTGTGAACTGATCTAACAATTCTGGAAAGCAATTTGGAATTATTCCCAAAAGTCAATCAAATTATGCATACCCTTTAATTGAAAATTGAGGGAATGCTTATTAATTGGGGAATGGCACAACAAGTTGTATTATATGAATGTAATGGAATAGTAGAAATAAAGAGCAGGTAAATTTCAGAAAAACCTAGATAGACTTATGTGAACTCTTGCTTAATGTGAAGTGAGCAAGCAGAATTGAGGACACTGCATTCAGTAACAGCAATATTGTGCAATGATCAACTATGATAGACTTAGTTCTTTTCAGCTAAAATTTGAGCCAAGACAATTCCAAAAATTCATGATGGATAATTCTATCCATATCCAGAGAAAAGAACTGATGGAGCCTGAATGTATATCAAAGCATACTATTTTATTATATTTTTTATGGTTTTTCCTCTTTTGGTCTCTTTCTTCTTTTCTTTTTACAACATGACTAATATGGAAGTATATTTTATATCATTGCACATATATAACCTCTATCAAATTTCTTACCATCTTAGGAAGAGGGGAAGGAAGGAAAGAAGGAAGGGGAAGAAAAATTTGGAATTCAAAATTTTATTTTAAAAATGAATGTTAAAATTTTTCCCTACATGTAATTAGAAAAATACTAATAAAATGTAGAAATAAGATCACTTATAAGAGAAATAAAAATATTTATAAAAAGTATATACCATGTACTCTTCTTTAAAAACACTATAGTAATCTAAGTAAGTACTTTTTTTTCAAAAGTAGGATGAAGAGAAATAAAATTAATTAACGAGTAAAAATTATAAATTTCTGTCTAAAATAGTGATTTGAACCTTTGGACAAGAGTAATGCAGTATATAGAATATGGTCACAGAAAACTCAGTTAAGATAAAGCCAAAAGTTGCTATTTAAGATCACTTGGCTGATAAAAACTAAGTTTCTCCAAAGTTTATATTTAGGATTGATTACATAGCATTCTAAATATTCTGCTCCTCCCCCAATTTCCCTTTTATTGCAGTAACATAGTACTAGAAATCTATGAAGGGAAGGGATACATGAACTTAATATTACTTGTGGCTTTTATTAATTAAAAAAATCCTTCATTATCTTTAAAAATATTTATTTTTACATTCGTTTCATTTTAAATTTTGTTTCAAATTCTCTCCCTTTTCCCCAATCCTTTCTCCTGCTACCTGGAGAGGCCAATAATATAATGCCACTTATACATGTGAAATCATGCAAAACATTTCCATATGACCCATATTTTTTAAAGCAAGAAAAATAAAGTTAAATAAATTATACTTCAATTTGAACTCAGAATTCATCAGTTTTCTCTCTGGAGGTGGATAGCAGTTTTTCCTTGTGAATCTTTTAGAATTGTTTTGGCTCATTTCATTGATCAGAATAGCCAAATCTTTCACAGTTGATCATCATTACAACAGTGCTATTACTGTGTGCAATGATCTCTCAATTCTCACTTCACTGTGTATCAGTTCTTATATGTCTTGCCATGTTCGCCTCTGTAATGACCCCCCCTTGCCATTTCTTATAGCACATAGTAGTCCATCACAATCATATTCCACAACTTGTTCAGCCATTCCCCAAGTGATGATCATGTCCTCAATTTCCAGTTCTTTGACACCACAAAAAGAACTGCTATAAATATTTTTGTACATATATGTACTTTTTCTTTTTCTTTGATTTCTTTGGGATACATAGTAATAATTTTGCTGGGTCAAAGACTATGCACAACTATATAGCTTCTTGGGCATAGTTCCAAATTGTTTTCCAGAATGGTTGGACCAGTTGGCTCAAAGAGAAAATAATTGACATATTTATTTTACAAAGAATCTTCTCTCACCTCATTAAAAAGTGGGAAAGGGAAAAGGAAAAAGAGTAATAAGGGAAGGGTACAAGAAAGGGGAAGGGATTCAAAGGAAGGGGGAGGGATCCTAAAGAGGGAGAGCTGCGTGACACAAGTGGGGCCCATAAGTTTAATATTAGGGAAAGGGGTAAGTGGGGGAAAGAAAAAGAAAAACACAATCCAGGGATATTATGATGACAGGAAATACAGAATTAATAATTTTAACCATAAATGTGAATGGGATGAATTCTCCCATAAAGTGGAGGCGGATAGCAAACTGGATCAAAAGTCAGAACCCTACAATATGTTGTTTACAGGAAACACATTTAAAACAGGGAGATACATACAGAGTGGAGGTAAAAGGCTAGAGTAGAATCTATTATGCTTCAAGTGAAGTCAAAAAAGCAGGGGTAGCCATCCTTATCTCAGATCAAGCAAAAGCAAAAATTGATCTAATTAAAAGAGATAAGGCAGGAAACTATATCTTGCTAAAGGGTACTATAGACAATGAAGCAATACTAAACATATATGCACCAAATGGTGTAGCATCTAAATTCTTAAAAGAGAAATTAAAAGAGCTGCAAGAAGAAATAGACAGCAAAACTATAATAGTGGGAGATCTCAATCTTGCACTTTCAGAATTAGATAAATCAAACTGCAAAATGAAGAAGAAAGAAATCCAAGAGATAAATAGAATACTATTAAAGTTAGATATGATAGATCTCTGGAGAAAACTAAATGGAGACAGAAAGGAGTACACTTTCTTCTTAGCAGTTCATGGAACCTATACAAAAATTGACCATATATTAGGACATAAAAACCTCAAACTCAAATGCAGTAAGGCAGAAATAGTAAATGCATCCTTTTCAGACCATGATGCAATGAAAATTACATTCAATAAAAAGTCAGGGGAAAATAGACCAGAATAGTTGGACCAGTGCACTATTTCACTAAACAATTCATGAATATACCTATTTTGCCTTAATCCCCTTTAGCATTTGTCATTTTTCATAGGTGTGAAATGGTACTTTATAATTATTTTAAATTGAATTTTTCTAATCAATAATGACTTAGAATATTTTTTCATATAATTATAGACAACTTAGATTTTTTTTCTCCTGAAAAGTAATTGTTTGTATCCTTTTATTATTTATCAACTGGAGAATGGTTTTGTTCTTTTTAAAGTTTATTTATTTAGTTAATATTCTTTCTAGTTGCATTCAAAACAGTTTTTTACATTTGTTTTAATATTTTTGAGTTCTAGATTTTCTCCCTTATCCCTACCTACAATTAAGAAACCACATGTGAAGTTGTGCAAAACATTTCCATAAAAGTCAAGTTGTGAAAGAAAACAGATCTCTCACCCTAATGAAAATAAAAACCTTCAAGAAAAATTAAGTTAAAAATAAAGAGAGAGTTCAAGAAAGAAATAGAGAATGCTTCTATTTGTATTTAGACACAACCAGTTCCTTCTCTGGGTATGGATAAAATTTTTCATCATAAGTCCTTCACAGTAGTTGTGGATTATAGTATTACTGAGAATAATAAAGTCATTTATAGCTGGTCATTCCAGCACATTGCTATTACTTTGTATACAGTATTGTTCATGGAGGACTTTCCAAATTTTTTTTTCCCTGAGAACATCTTGCTCATCACTTTCCAGAGAACAATAATATTCATGAGAGAAAATTGCTTCACATTTTTTTTTTACAATTACTATTGCTAATTGTATTCTCCCCATTTATTCTTTCTCTCAATTCACTCTTTCATCCCTCAAAAGTACTGACTACTTCTTCCCCCAATATGCCCTCTCTTTTATCATCCTTCTTCCCTTCTCATATCCCATTCCCCTTCTATTTTCCTGTAAGATAATCTAGATTTCTATGCCCCTGTTGAGAATGTATGTTATTTCTTATTCACCTTCTCCTTCCCCTCTCTACCTCCATTGTAAAATATTTTTCTTATCTCTCTCTCTCTCTTTTTTTATGGCAGATAATTTGCAGCATTCCACTTGTCCTTTTCCCTTTTTCCCAGTACATTCCTCTCTTACCTCTTAATTTCATCATTAAAAAAAAAAAAAGATATTATCCCTTTATATTCAACTCACACCCCGTGCCTTCTGTCCATATATACTTCTAACTGCCATAATAATGAGGCATTCTAATGAGTTACAGTAGGAATGTAAACAGATAAATCTTATTAACTTTCTCATGATTTCTCATTTTCCTGATTACCCCTTTATGCTTCTCTAGAGTACTATATTTGAAAATCAGATTTTCCATTCAGCTCTAGTCTTAATCACGAATGCTAGAAAATCTTCTGTTTTTTGAATGACCACTTTTTCCTCTGAAGGATTATACTCAGTTTTATGGGTAGGTGACTCTTGATTGCGATCCTAGCTTCATTGTCCTCCAGAATATCATATTCCAAGCCCTTTGCTTCTTTAATGTAGAAATTGCTAAATCTTGGATTATCCTGACTACAGCTCCACTATATTTAAATTGTTTCTTTCTAGATGCTTGCAATATTTTCTCCTTGACCTGGAAGTTCTGGAATTTGGCTATAATATTCCTGGTAATTTTTATTTTGGGATGTCTTTCAGGAGGTGATTTGTATATTCTTTCAATTTCTATTTTACCCTCTGGTTCTAGAATATCAGGATAGCTTTCCTTGATAATTTCTTGAAAGATGATGTCCATGCTCCTTTTTTTGATCATGACTTTTAGGTAGACTAATAATTTTCAAATGATCTCTCCTGGATCTATTTTCCAGGTCATTTGTTTTTCCAATGAGATATTTCATATTTTTCTTACTTTTTCACCTTTTTTTGGGTTTTACTTTATTGTATCTTAATTTCTCATAAAATCTTTAGTTTACATTTGCTCAATTCTCTTTTTTAAGGAATTATTTTCCTCAGTGAACTTTTATTCCTCTATTCCCAATTGGCCAGTTTTGCTTTTAAAGACATTCCTTTCCTCATTAGCTTTTTTGTATTACCTTTTGAAACTCAATTCTTTCCTTTATTTTTCTTTTATCTCTCTTACTTGATTTTCAAATCCCCTTTGAGCTCTTTCATGGCTTGATAATACCAATTCTTATTTTTCTTGGAGGCTTTGGATGTAGGAGCTTTGACTTTGTTATCTTCTGAGTGTGTGTTTTGATATGCCTTATCACCATAATAACTTTCAATGGTCAGAAACTTTTTCTGTTGTCTGCTCATTTCCCTAGTTTATTATTCTGCTTTTAATGCTTTGTAGGGCTCTGCTTCTAGGATGAAGGGAGCACTGTCCCAAGCTTCAGGGGTTTTTGTGCAGTTATTTTCAGACATCCTTCTAGGAATCTGACCACAAGTACTTTTTTCTGCCTGGAACTCTTAAACGTGTCCTATTACCCCTAATATCCCACTATAGCTGTAAGATATAGTTTGTTGGATATAGCTGGGGCTTTGCTGACCAGGGCTGTGCTGGGACAGCATAACAGACTCCCATCCCATTGCCACAGACCCTCTCCACTGACCTTTGGAGTCCCCTTTGATGTTCCTGTGAGTGGTGCAGAGTCCTCTAACACTACTGCTGATTCAGAGCTCTCTCCTCACATACTGGGGGTCTGGTTTGGGCCTGGGGCTGGGCTTGTGCTGGGCTTGTGCACTGGCTCCCACCCTGATTCCACAAACCTTTTATACTGACTTTCCAGGTCCTCCAGATTCAGAGATCAGGCCCAGGCCAGAGCTGGATCTGGGTCAGGAGCTATGCTCGTGTGCTCTACATTAAGAGTGCATGCTGGATTCCCACTTTGGTGTAATAGACCCTTTCTACTGAGCTTCTAAGTTGTCTTTGGCTAGAAAATGTTCTACTCCATCTTTTGAGGGGTTCTGATGCTCTAAAATTTGTTTAGAGTTATTATTTAAGGGAATTTGGAGCAGTTTGGGGGAGAGGTTGCGCAGGTTCTTACCTTACTTTGCCATGTTGGCTCTACCTCCCTCATTTTTTAAAAAAAATTAAATTTGACTAAGTTCTATATTCATTAAATATTTGAGAAACAAGGACTTATCAGATAAATTTGCTATAAAATTTTTTGATATTACTTACCTCATTGTCTGATACATTTTTAGCAAAATGTAGTTTCTCTGATAATCTCTTTGAATTAGATCTATTTTTGATTTTTGCTTTGTATGAGATTATGAATCCTACTCCTGTCATTATTAGTTCAGTTGAATCTTATTAGATTTTGTTTCAGCCCTTTATTTTAATTTTGTGTGTGTTTTTCTGTTTAAATATGTCTCTTGTAAACAATGCATTGTTGACTTCTAGTTTCGAATTCCTTCTATTCACTTCTGTTCTGTGGGTGAGCTCATCTCATTTCCATTCACTGTTTTGACTCTAAATTGTGTTTTTCCCTCCATCTCATTTTTTGTTTCTTCTCTTTCTTTTTAATCTTGTCCCTCTTCAAAACTCTATTTTGCTTCTAACCACTACCTCCTTTAATCTGCCTTCCCTTTTTCATCCTACTTTCTATCTCATTCTCTTCCTTTTCCCTTTTCGATCAAGTAGATTTCTATACACAACTGCGTGTGTATATACATTCCTCACTCTTTAAACCAATCTTGATGATAGTGTCCATGTCCCAATCCAATTTTTCTTTCCAATATAAAAGTTCTTTCTTGCATTCCTCTTTTATGGGAGAATATTTTCCCCTTTCTACCTCTTCTATCACTCTTCTTCCAGTGTATCCCTCTTTCTTTAGTTTTTTTTTTTTTTTTGAGCTCTTTCATGGCTTGATAATACCAATTCTTATTTTTCTTGGAGGCTTTGGATGTAGGAGCTTTGACTTTGTTATCTTCTGAGTGTGTGTTTTGATATGCCTTATCACCATAATAACTTTCAATGGTCAGAAACTTTTTCTGTTGTCTGCTCATTTCCCTAGTTTATTATTCTGCTTTTAATGCTTTGTAGGGCTCTGCTTCTAGGATGAAGGGAGCACTGTCCCAAGCTTCAGGGGTTTTTGTGCAGTTATTTTCAGACATCCTTCTAGGAATCTGACCACAAGTACTTTTTTCTGCCTGGAACTCTTAAACGTGTCCTATTACCCCTAATATCCCACTATAGCTGTAAGATATAGTTTGTTGGATATAGCTGGGGCTTTGCTGACCAGGGCTGTGCTGGGACAGCATAACAGACTCCCATCCCATTGCCACAGACCCTCTCCACTGACCTTTGGAGTCCCCTTTGATGTTCCTGTGAGTGGTGCAGAGTCCTCTAACACTACTGCTGATTCAGAGCTCTCTCCTCACATACTGGGGGTCTGGTTTGGGCCTGGGGCTGGGCTTGTGCTGGGCTTGTGCACTGGCTCCCACCCTGATTCCACAAACCTTTTATACTGACTTTCCAGGTCCTCCAGATTCAGAGATCAGGCCCAGGCCAGAGCTGGATCTGGGTCAGGAGCTATGCTCGTGTGCTCTACATTAAGAGTGCATGCTGGATTCCCACTTTGGTGTAATAGACCCTTTCTACTGAGCTTCTAAGTTGTCTTTGGCTAGAAAATGTTCTACTCCATCTTTTGAGGGGTTCTGATGCTCTAAAATTTGTTTAGAGTTATTATTTAAGGGAATTTGGAGCAGTTTGGGGGAGAGGTTGCGCAGGTTCTTACCTTACTTTGCCATGTTGGCTCTACCTCCCTCATTTTTTAAAAAAAATTAAATTTGACTAAGTTCTATATTCATTAAATATTTGAGAAACAAGGACTTATCAGATAAATTTGCTATAAAATTTTTTGATATTACTTACCTCATTGTCTGATACATTTTTAGCAAAATGTAGTTTCTCTGATAATCTCTTTGAATTAGATCTATTTTTGATTTTTGCTTTGTATGAGATTATGAATCCTACTCTGTCATTATTAGTTCAGTTGAATCTTATTAGATTTTGTTTCAGCCCTTTATTTTAATTTTGTGTGTGTTTTTCTGTTTAAATATGTCTCTTGTAAACAATGCATTGTTGACTTCTAGTTTCGAATTCCTTCTATTCACTTCTGTTCTGTGGGTGAGCTCATCTCATTTCCATTCACTGTTTTGACTCTAAATTGTGTTTTTCCCTCCATCTCATTTTTTGTTTCTTCTCTTTCTTTTTAATCTTGTCCCTCTTCAAAACTCTATTTTGCTTCTAACCACTACCTCCTTTAATCTGCCTTCCCTTTTTCATCCTACTTTCTATCTCATTCTCTTCCTTTTCCCCTTTTCGATCAAGTAGATTTCTATACACAACTGCGTGTGTATATACATTCCTCACTCTTTAAACCAATCCTGATGATAGTGTCCATGTCCCAATCCAATTTTTCTTTCCAATATAAAAGTTCTTTCCTGCATTCCTCTTTTATGGGAGAATATTTTCCCCTTTCTACCTCTTCTATCACTCTTCTTCCAGTGTATCCCTCTTTCTTTAGTTTTTTTTTTTTTTTTGAGATCATTCAAATATAATTGACTTACAGTCATGTCTTCTGTTTGTGTAAATTCTTTTTAACTTCCCTAATAATGGAAATCTTAGGAGATACATATATCATCTTTCCATATAAGAATGTATGCATTTCAACTTTATTGAGTCTCTTAAGATTATTCTTTCATGTTTATCTTTTTTATGCTTCTCTTGAGTCTTGTGTTTGAATGTCAGGTTTTCCATTCTGCTCTAGTTATTTTACCCAGAAATGCTTGAAAGTCTTCTATTTCATGAAATGCCAATTTCCCCTCACAAAAGAATTATACTCAATTTTGCTGGACAAATTATTCTTGATTATAATATTAGCTTCTTTGCATTCCAGAATATTCCAAGCCTTCCATTTCTTTAACTTAGTAACCATGAAAGGTTTTTTCATCCTGATTGTGGCTCCATGATATTTGAATAATTTTTTTTCTGACTGCTTGAAGTATTTTCTCTTTGATCTAGGAGCTCTGGAATTTGGCTATAATATTCCTTGTAGGTTTAGTTTTGGGATCTTTTTTTCAGGAGGTTATTAGTGAATTTTTTGCATTTCTATTTTATTTATATTTCAGATATTAGAGCAGCTTTTTTTGATACATTTTTTGAATTATGACATAGATGATTTTTTTTGATCATGGCTTTCAGTTAGTCCTGTAATTCTTAAATTATTCTTCCTTGATTTAGTTTCCAGATTAGTTATTTTTCTAATGTGATATTTCACATTTTCTTTTATGTTTTCTATTCTTTTGACTTTGTTTTATCATTTCTTGATTTCTCAAGAAGTCATTTTACACAATTCTAATTTTTAAGGAATTATTTTCTTTAGTAAGCTTTTATATTGTTTCCCATTTGGTCAATTCTGCTTTTTAAGGAGTTTTTTTCTTTAGTGAATTTTTGTCTCAATTCTAGTATTATTACTTTATGTTAAAGTTGGTCTTTGTTCACCTGGGGCTGAGGAGGTATTCTCCCAAACTTCAGACTTTTTTGTGCTGCTATTTTCAGAACTAGTTCTGGGGGTCTCCAACTTTTTGGTGCTTCCAATGTAGTGTAATCTTGGGAAGGGATGACTACAGCTTTCCTGGTCTGTATGCTGGTCTTTACTCAGGAAGGGTCCCTGGTCTCCTGCATCTACAAGAATTAAAACTTCTCTTTGCTTTGGAACTGCAACACAGAACTGCATATGGGCAACAGAGATGCCAATCAATACCAGCTGTACCCAGTAGAGGATTTCCTGTAATCTTTCTGATCAGTTGTTTAACTTCCTTTCTATCTCTGGGCTGAGAACTCCTGAAGCTGTTTTGCTGTGCCACTTTTGTTAGTCATTTTTGTGAGTTTGAATGTGACTTTAAACAGAGGTGTGTTCTAGTTGTGTGACCTGGGCAAGCCACTTAATCCTGTTTACTTCAGTTTCCTCATTTGTAAAATGAATTGAAGAAGGAATTGGCAAAACTTTCTATTTCTATTAAGAAAACATCAAATGAGGATCAGGAAGAGTTGGACATGACTGAAATGAACACAATTATGGGATTATAGATCTAGAACTGGAAGGTATATCAAATACTATCTTTGTCCAAACCCCTCATTTTAGAAATGAGAAAATGAGGGTCCAATGAGATTAAGTAAATTGTCCATCATACTGTTAGTAACTATTAAAGATGGAGTCTGAATCCAGATTCTTCACCTTCAGAATCAGTATTTTTTTTTTTTTTTTCCTACTCTGGCTACTGGTTCCTGGACCCAACACTGTGCTTCCTATTCTTCCATCTCTCTTTCTAAGCCTCCTCCAAACATCTCTATTTCCATTGAAAGTATTGACATTTTTCTGGCCATCCAAGTTTTTCATATTGGAGCCATCTAACTTTTCATTCTCCTTGTCTTTCCTCTCTCCTTCCTTCCCATTTAATCAGTTATCAAGTCTTGTTAATTTTGCTGACACAATATTCCTTTAATCTGTTTCTATATACTCATACACCATCACCCTAATCTGAAAAAGAAAAATTATTTACCCCTTTATCATTTTTTTGCTTGTGCTTTTGTAATATCTTTTCACTGTGTACATTTTGAACTAGAGGAGACTTCATCACTCTTAATCCAGTAACTAAGGTCTAGTAAAGCTAAGCAACAGACAATAAGTAACAAAGTCTGGATTTGAATCCAGATCCTCTGACTCCAAATCTAGGGCTCCTTCCAGCCTACCCACTATTTAATTTAAATTTCTTGTCTTTTTTATCCATCCTGCTTGTAATTGCTAAAATAAATAAAATAAAATAAAAATAAAAAAAAAACACATTTGACTATTTCACTTCTCTTTTCATTGACTTCTTGTATCTAGGACAAGGTACAAACTCTTCAAGTTTAAAGGTCTTCACAATCTAGCTTTAATTTACCATTCCAGTTTTATTACTTTGTTTTTTGTCACCTCATTTTTACCAGAGGCAGCTAGGTGACAATATAGTACACAGAGCTCTGGGCTTGGTGTCAGGAAGAATTCAAATATGATCTCAGACACTGAGTTATGTAGTTATGTGACTCTGGGTAAATTGATTAACAGCTATCTGCCTCAGTTTCCTCAACTGTAAAATGGGGATCATAAAACCTACTTCACAAAATTATTGTACAATCAAGAGAGATAACAATTGAAAATTCTTAGAACAATAACTCATACATAGAAGGCACTTAATTAGATGCTTGTTCCCTCTTCCTTTCTTCTCCTCCCCTCTATTTGACATTCTACCCTAGCTGGCCAACTTGCTGTTCTCTCCACTAGATATTCAATCTCCCACCTCCAGGCCTTTGCATAGATTATCTACTGAGATCAATTGACCTTTGTGATGTACTTCACCTCTGCCTCTGAAATTTCTTCCCTTTTTAAAAGCTCATGTCACATACTATCTCCTATGGGAAGTATTGAGGGATCCTCCTCAATCCTGATCACTGCATGACGTGATTTCAGAGTAGGATGGCAAGAAAAGCAAGATGCCTTCCCCACTCCCTTTGCCCAGAGTAATGAGTGTATCTCAATTGTGGGTATTGCTAATAAGACCATTACAACTCATGTATTTCTGTTAATTCCTCTTATCTCAAATCAGATTAATAAAATATTAATAAATTAAATTAATTTTATATTTTATATAATATAGTACATATTATATATAATAATATAATATTATATATAGAATAATAAATTAGATTAATAAAATAAAAATTAAAAAATTGTAGGGAAACTTGAATTACATTCTGTCCTACCTATCAGGAGGTTGGGGGACAGTGTCTTGGGGGAGCTTATAATGGTAGTGACTCCAGAGTCACTTTGCTCTGCCACCCAGAGTTATCACCAATGAGAACATCCTGGCACCCACCACCCCAGCCCCTAGGCACTGCCCTCTGCTGCACCCTGCAAATCCAAGGAGGGTTCGGGTGCCCTGGTAGTACAGACAGTGGCATTATGAGGTGGAGAGCCATCCATCCTCTGCCCTTGGTGAACCTACTCTTCTCTGTAATTGTTTAGAAACTTATTAACTGTGTAATCTTAGGCAAGTTATCTTATCTCTGCTTGCCCTGATTTCCTGATGTGTATAATGGTACCATTTCCCAGGGTTGTTGTTGGGAGGTCAAAATAATACAATGATTGTAAAATGCTTGACACAGTGACTACATGTGCTGAGTACTATATTATTATTATTATTTCTTTAATTGAATGCCTTCCATACCTTATAATTCTAAGGTGGCTTTTAAATGTCAAAAGTATTAAGATAAATGGTTTTTATATGTGATAAATTGGAAATGCAATGATACATCTAAAGCTTATTGTTTGTATTATTATTATTGTGTTTGTAAATCTACATTGTAAAATTTGAGAGATCATTTTAAACTAGAAATGCTTTTTAGAAAAAACTTCTCTTCTACTTTGTTTGCTGTTACATATGAGTTGGACTTTTAAAAGAATGTGATAAAAAATTGAACATTTGACAATTTTTTCATTTGAAAATCTTGGCTATTATGAAAATATATAAATTGGTTTAAAAATGTAGCTTCAAAATATTAATGATGAGTCAACTATTAGTTATTTGTTATATTTTTGAAGCCTCAGAATATGGGTAGTTTTAATTTATAAGGATCCAAAAAACATTAACTGTTAAAAAAAAAAATCAGGAAAGATTTTTAAGCCCTTCATTGTGACTAGTAAAATTTTGCAAATAGCAATAAAATTCCTGGAACTATAATTTGTCATTGTTTTGAATTGATTATGTGAATGGTTGTTTGAATAGTCATGGAGTCTATAGTAGAAAATGGTATGTGCTACAATCAAGGAACTGCCAAAGGTGGACATCTATATCTGGGAAAGGTTTTGGAGATGACCTCAGATTGAGCTTCAGTAGGATCTCAGACTATTATCCATTGTGTTGTGTCCTTATGGAAAAGGAAAATTCCCCACCTGTTTAATCTTGAGCCTTTACTTTCAATACCCTGTAACTACATGATAGATTGTTAGCTATAATTTATGCCTGAAATCAAACAAAGCTAAGGGAGTTTTCCCTCCTACTAACATACATTGTTATTTTTTTTTGATAGCAAATTTCTATAATCAAGAAGTTATATTAGCACTAAATTTATTAAACTATAGATTGATACAGGAATAACTTTGAGTTACTATAACAGGATACAAGTATTAATATCTTACAATTTTTAGCTAAATATGAAGTCAAATTATATAAGATAATATTCTCCTATAGGGAAAATGAATAGGTAATAAGACAAGGTAATAAGACAAAGATGTAATGTAGAAATTTTCTAGTTAAATGGAATAGTAAATTTTGTGAAAGCAACAAGATTAGACTGTTTTCTCTAAGAGCTATATATAGGTGTATATGATTGGCTTCCAAATTTATTTATCATGGAAATTCCAGTTTTGAGTATGTTTTAGTAACATTTTTCCTCAAAATTGGATAAAAGATCTGCTAATTAAGGATTAATTGAATTTTACACATAAATTGTATTGATAATGATAAAGAAAGTGAAATTATTTTCCCACTATTAAAGTATCTGTCTGGTAATTTGAAAAAGCTGAAGAGTTCATTTTATAGTAAAATCCTTTCAAATTTTAAAAAGATTTTTATATCAGGTATAGAATTTGGGTAAGGATAGATACAGCAAAGAGCACATAAACTAAAATTCTCTGAAGTTTCAAAATTGGAGAACCAAATCTAAGTGATAGTACTAAATTATAGTAAGAGAAGCAGATCGCCTTTTAGAATTATTCTGAGAATAAAACCTATTGTCCAAAAAAAAAGCTATTTAAGACAAGGCAACTATCTGAGATAACTGATACTGAAAATATGCTGGTTAAATGGCTATTGAGGATGGGTTACTAGGATATAAGGAGACTTCATGGTAATTAATATTGGTGATAACTGTTGTATTGCTTTGGTCTTTTGTTTCAAGATATTTACCTTTACTTGGTTACCTTGGTGACATAAATCTCCCTTCTCAGAACCAGTCTATAGTGAGTCCTTTAAATATTTTGACCTGTACCAGACTTAATGTCATTATGTCTTATCTGGAATTGTGTGATTAACTTTATTGCATTGTTTTGATGCAAGGAGTTTTCTCACATTATACATCTCAAGCAACTTATATGTCTTATTCTTGGTAAGCCCTCCTGCTTTTCTGCTGGCAAGCAAACTATTGTTAGCTATGATACCTGGGATACATTTTTCTAATAGGTTCCCTGAAGGAACTACCCCTTGAGCAGCAACTTGTTCTGGTAAAACCAGCATTTTGTGGCATCTTGGCTTTTATTTGCCTCCCCTTGATTGGTTGTAAGGGCAGGGATTCTTTCAGACTCTGGTCAAAAATGGGAAATGTCAAACTATTTTGGAGACACCCTGTTTCTCCAGCCAAAGTCCAGCAAACAAGTTGTACCTGAGCTTGGTACAACAACAATCCTTTATGCTCTGTTTGATCTCACCCCCTGACAAATGCTTTGACCAGCACCACTGGTTCCTCATTGAGGGAGCTCCCCTATTTTCTAGGGATCTGAGAATCAATCCATTAAATCTCTTGACATGCACACTTCTTAAAACAGCTAAGTGAACCAAACTAGGTACTCCTTACCATGCTATCTCTGGTTCTGTACCCCACTGTGAGACAATCAACCTGGAGACTGTTCCCCCAGGACCTAGGAATGCCCGCATTGGCTATGCATGAGCCTTCCATGAGAACTGCTATGCAAGAATCATCGTGTTGTGGTCCAGCTCACTTATAGTTTTCCATGTATATAATACCACCTGCCTTTGTCCTATCATGTTAAGGGTAGCTTCGCCTTGCAAGGATTTTCCTCACTTTGCAATTAAACTTTTGTTTGATCCATGACTCTCCTGTCTCTAGCTTGCTCTGTTTAGTTCCAGCTACCTACAGGATGGAGGCCAGTTCCAGTTTGGTTGGCAGCTGGAAAATGCTGCTCAGAGTTGGTCCTTAATGTTGATTGAATTTAATCAAATTTGACGCAAGGTGATGTTGTGGAAAGAGCACTGAATTTAGAATCATGAGTCCAGACATGCTCTTAAGTACCACTATTATCTTTCCTTTAAACTGTGTGACTGGAAAGATCAACTGAGTGCTTGGTGCATCAGTTTTCCCATCTGTAAGATTAGAATATATTTTAAACTGAACCTCTTTCTCAGAATTCTCAGTGTATCATAGTCAAAATAGTCTACTGAAAACAATTAGATAATGTTTTTCCTCTTTAATTAGATAGTAAATGCTTATAGGATTTGGCTTATACTACTATATCTGCACAGTGCTTATCACAAAGCAAATCACAGGTGCTTAAAAAGTAAAAATAATAATTTATAAAGTTACTTTTTCATAACATCCCCATGGAGTAGATAATGCAAACAAACATTATTATCCTCATTTTATAGATGAAGAAGTCCAGGTCCAGAGAAATGAAACCAATTGTCCACAGTTACATAGCCAGGAAATGTTGAAGTCCTATTGTAATTCAGGTTTTTTGACTTCCAATTAATGAAATACTGCTTCCAAGTACTTGTTGATTAATTTATTAACCAGCCTCACAAAAAGCTTATCCATATTTTGAGAGCAAGCCTCTGTTAACTGCCTTTGCCATTTATAGACTTAATCATATGCCAAGTAAAAGTGTTTTCCAAAGAAGTCTACTGAAAACAGGATTATGTGAGGATGGTCATTTAGAGTACAGCCTGCACAATTAAGCTAAATATAGATTTATTTCCTATAGTAGATATGTTATTTTTCCCATCAATGGTAAACATAGATCTGCTTTTAAAGGTAGCTGTCAGGCACTGTATTTTATAATTCCTTTTGAAAATGATAAATTTCAATTACACAGCTGAGATATTCTGGCCAGTGTCACACCTAATGGGACTGAAAATCAGAGGGAAAAAGAAGTCCTCACAAGTAATATTCTCCCCACCTCCTTAATCAATGCTTTTTTTTTTTTTTTAAAGCAGGGGAACCCGTTTTTCTTTCCTGGGTCATCACAACTAAAGATGTCCTGATCTTTGTGCAATTGGCATTTGGGGAACTGGTGAGAGAATATGTGCTCAGCACTGGCACATCTTTATTTCTGCTGACACTGAATTAGTAATTTCATCTTCATACTAGGAAGACTTTATATTATGGAGCAAGTATTCTCTGGACCACTCTCCTAAATCCAGATAGTCTATGCATTCTTCTCAGTGTTCTAGGGTGCCCCCTGAGTATTTTTTCTAATATTGGCTATTCAAGCCCTAAGAGATGTATTTCCCCCTACTATTAGCCACTCCAAATTTCTGGCATGATAGTTCCATTTTACAATTCAACACTGGTTAGCTTTTACAGAGATATATTTATCTTGCTTATAGCATGAACAAAAAGTATAAGTATTTTGCCCAACACCTCAGGGTTACATTCTTCCCTATCCTACCTCAGTATCTAAGGAAGAGTAGAATTGGATTTAGTTCAGATTTTATACACCAAGTTCACACCCAAATGCAACATCATCAGCAAATGAAACCTTGCTTAGGTCTTAGCTAGGTTGAATTCTGATGGTTGTGTCTTGCTCTCTTGTGCATCAACTCTAGGCTGGCTGCAAAACTCATTCTAAGACTCTTGATACTAGGATCCTGTGAGGTTTGTTCTCTTAATCTTTTGAAGCTCACAAAATCAGAATCTTTAATCTGTTGACCTAAAATAGAAAAGAATAAATGCAGACACAGAGGACAAGGACATGTGTCATGGAACCACAGGTCCACCTCAGAAGAGAGAAGAGCCCAGGCTCTGGTACAGCACTGCTTCTCACTGGATGCCATCAGTATAGTAAAATCAAGAAAAAGCAACCAAAGAACATGATGGAAGCTCACTAAGACCTTTTGATGGCAGCAGCAGTTTTGGGTCTACAATTGCAGCCATTGAAAGAGGCTGCTATTCAATGCACACTTAGCAGACTAGAATCAGCAAAAGGCCAACAACACATTTTCTGTTTCTCTAAAGCATCTCCATTATACACTGTAATAGTTATCTCACAGGCAGAATCCTCAGCTACTCCCACTGACTTAATGCATACTTAGGAAGGTTCATTACAAATTATAATTTAAAAAGCTGCTCAGCCATGTATCTCATAGACAAACTGTTCTCCTGTTTTAGGTGATAAGGTCTTTACAGCAATTTTGGCTTTAAAAGGGATGATGCATCTGTGTCAGAAAGGGATGATGAGAAGAAAGTTAGCTTTATTGAAAACAAGTTTAGTTCAGAGAGATTCCCTTGAAATTTTGTCAAATTTAGAATAGACTGACCTGTCATTCATTTACCTTTCATAAACTGTAGTCTGTCATAAAGACTCGTCCTATCTTTTTTCCTTTTGACTTAATTTCTTCCCACTCAGATTTGAAGAAATTACAGCTTTGTCAGAACAACAATAGCTCTTTCATTGCTCAAAGGGGTGGGGACAATATGACATGGGTCACACAGAAAAATTGCACTCTGGGAGATCTAAAGTTTTCATTGGGTCTAATGTAATTCAGAATTATCAAGGCTTGCAAAAAATTTGTGTCTTTCCTTTTGGAAGTATAGGCTACTGATAGAAGATATAGACTGAGTTGTGAAATAGGGGATCCCTGAAAGAGGAAATGTCTTTGACCAGTGCAGATCTGTACCTTTTCTTTTAGTCTTAAATAGTTACATAGAATACTGAGACAATATGGGACTTGCCTAGGATCACATAGCCACAAAGTGCCAGAGGCAGATTTTTTAAAAGAATAATATTCTATATTTTCCAATTACATGTAAAGACAATTTTAAACATTCATTTAAAAAGAATTGAGTTTCAAATATTCTCTCTGTGTTCCTCTCCCTCCCTAAAAAAGGCAAGCATTTTAAATAGGTTATATGTGCATTCATGTAAAAAATACTTTTCCATTGCATCCAGGGCCATGGTCCTCTTAGAGAACAGAGGGTAAACAACATCAATTTCCATATTAGTCATGTTGTGAAACAAGAAACAGATCAAAAGAAAAAAAAACAACAAAAAAGAGTAGACAGTGAAAATAGTATGCTTTGGTCCAGCATTCAGACCATCAGTTCTTTCTTTGGAAGTATTCCATTACCTTCATATACCATAATTTGTTCAGCCATTCCTCTATTGATAAGCATCCCCTTGATTTTTAATTCTTTGTCATCACAAAAAGATTTGCTATAAATATTTTTTTAAAATAATGTTCTTCTTCCTTTCAGAGGCAGATTTTAAACCAAGTTCTTTTGATTCTGAGACCAGTTTTCTATCCATTATGTCACATCACCTCACATATCTCTATTATAATTTCTGAGTTTTTAGGTGTGAAATGTAAAGACTAGGTTTCCGCTGTGCAGCCTGTAGAGTACAAATGAGCTAGAATGTTGTAACAAAGAATTAATTGATTAGTTAATTCAATCAATCAACAAGCATTTTAAAGTGTGTCCTATGCTCAAGGCACTATTTTTAGATACTGTGAACACAACACTAAAAATGAACCAGTCCCTGTCCATAAGTATTTTATGTTATATGGAGTAGATAATTATATACATACATACATATATATATATAATATATATATATATGTATATAATATATGTAAAAAGATGCAGATGGCTCTTTCCATCATAAGTCTAGTACTTTTCTACCTTTCTAGACTTCTTATATATCACTCTTTTCTGTAAACTCTAGTCACACTGGCCCATTTCACATATAACGCTCTATCTCCTTTGTCTTTGTGTTTTGACTGTCCTCCAAGCCTGGGATGTTCTCTTATATTTCATTTTCCTCTTAGGGATCCCTCATAGGTCAGCTAAAATGTCAGCCTTTCCTGGGCATGTAAATGCCAGAAACTTCCCCTTCAAACCTACTTTGCATCTACTTTGTATATTTTGTATATATCTATATACCTAGTTTATATGAGTGAATGAATAAATAAAACATTTATTAAGGACAAACTGCAAAATGCCAAACATTGTGTTAAATGCTGGCGATATAAACCTCTAAGACAGTCCCTGATCTCACATTCTGATGAGAAAGACGCATATGGAAGTTTTCCTCTGTAAGTCAGATGGAAAGGTCCCATAGTCCTTAGGGTACAGTGGTAAAGTAGAAATCACTGGTTCTTTAATTATTTCCATTGATAAAATCATATCAACTTTTGATATTGAACTATTTAACTGTTTAACTATTTAACAAGGACTCTTAACTGTTGTCTGAGAGAGAGAGAGAGAGAGAGAGAGAGAGAGAGAGAGAGAGAGAGAGAGGCAGAGAGACAGAGAGAGAGACAGAGACAGAGACACAGAGACAGAGAGAGACAGAGAGACAGAGAGAGAGACAGAGAGAAAGAGAGACAGAGACACTGAGAGACAGAGAGACAGAGACAGAGACAGAGAGAGAGAGAGACAGAGAGAGAGAGAAGGAAGGAGGGAGGGAGGGAGGGAGGGGAAGAGGAGTCAATTTAGTATTAGCTTAGATAGTGGTTCAGTTCCTGTCAGAAAAGGGAGTAGGACCATTCTTGGCTAGGTAGCGACTTCTAACGAGGGCACAGGCAGGGAGGGAGATAACATAATTCTACTCCAGGGTAGTTTTGGACAAGTTTTGGATAAGGACAAAGTTTGGACACTTCGGAGTCAGAACGTCAGCACCTGGATCATTATTTTTCTTTTCTATCCTTCATTGTGTCACAATAGTATATAAGACTCAAGTTCCAGTCTTAATGGCAAAGAAAGGATTCAGCTAATCTGGTTTGCCTGACTTGGTGGAAGTTGCTGGCTCCTTCTTTATGGGAATTGTTTCCTTAGCTACGGCTATGAGATCTCTGCCTACCAGTTTGATGAGGAAGATTCCCCCCCACCCTCCACTTGCCCTGTTATGATCCCTCCCCTTAATAATTGCAGGGGCTGGGGCTGAAGGTTGGTTCAGTGGCTAGGGGTACAAAACCATTCCCAAGGCTCTAGGGGTTCAAGATCCCGAATTGTGCTCATCAGGGACTAATGATGACAGTGGTAAAGTCAATGGTCGTGGTCTGATCCATCCATCATATGCTACTTCCAATATCTCCCAATAGAGCGTCCAGCTGCTTCAGTTAGACTGCTCTGTTTGCTGGTGAGGATATTTTCTCCTTGGATCATGGCTGTGAGGGCAGGGCAGTATTCTGAAAGATACTGTGCACATCTGCTTGCTGATGGCCGGTTATCAGCAGCTGTTGCTGGTAGTAATAAGAAAGATGGGTCCCTTACATGATGCCCTCCCTAGATAATGGCCTGGGGGCAATTTTTTTGGTGGGGTGGGTGGGTTGAGGTTGTACTGATATTCTCAAGATTCCTGGGTGTAAAGTTCCAGGCTGTCTCTACTAGAGTGGGAAACTAGAAAATCCTCAAATAGGATGAGATCAGCTGGATTTGATCACAATTCTGAAGGAAATGAGGGATTCTAAGAAGCGAAAGTAAAGAGAGAGAGTATGTAGTCTTTGCAAAAGCATAGATTGTTGTGTACGAAATACAGAAATCCGGTTTGGCTAATCTCAAGTGTGTTTCAAGAAAAGTAATGTTAGTAAGACTGAAAAGAAGCTAGGTTTTGAAGAGCTTAAATGTAAAACAGGATATTTTTGTATTTGATCCTGAAAGCATAATAAGGAAATGACTCAGAAATCCCCAGAAATACAAACTATGCCTATTGTATTTTGTTCATGTTCTAAAGCTTTTTCTAAAGTAAGAAAATTGACTAAATTCAAAAAACCCTTACGTGCATAAATGATCTTTTTTATGTTGGGGAAAAAAATCCCATTTTAAAGTCCAAAATTCCATACATTTGAGTGGGGCTCTGTAATGTATTCTGTCTCTTAGGCAACCAGGAAAACCAGATGCCATTGTGTGCTAAGAACCTGGAACATCCTCAAAGGAAAGATTTTGAAGTATATGTGGTAAGCCCTTAGCTGTGGGGCAGATCAGTTCAATTCAATACACCAATTCAATAATTTTTTAAAAACCTATTGCATAGTAAGCCTTGAGCTGGCAGTGGGTAGGTGGGTGGGAATAAAGTTTAGATAATATTAATAACACTATCGATCACTTAAATAGAGCTTTAAAATTTGTGAAGCACTTTACAGAGATCTCATTTGATCTTTACATCACCTCTGTGAAGGAGGCACTATTATTGTTATCCATATTTTACTGCTATGAGAGGTGAAGTATCTAGGGTTATGTATCAAGTTTCTGAAGCAGGATTTGAAATCAGATCTCTCAGATGCCAAGTCCAGTACTCTGGCCACTTAACTAATAGCATACAGTCTCTTTATTCAAGATACTTAAATTCTAAAAAGGAGATCAGAGATAAGCAGACCACAAAATGTTAAAGGCTAAATTTAGACAGATGCTCTTTTTTTTTTTTTAAATAATTTTTTATTGATAGAACGCATGCCAGGGTAATTTTTTTTACAGCATTATCCCTTGCATTCATTTCTGTTCCGATTTTTTCCCTCCCTCCCTCCACCCCTTCCCCCAGATGGCAAGAGTCCTTTACATGTTGAATGGGTTGCAGTATATCTTAGATACAATATATGTGTGCAGAATTGAACAGTTTTCTTGTTGCACAGGGAGAATTGAATTCAGAAGGTATAAATAACCCGGGAGGAAAAACATAAATGCAAGCAGTTTATATTCATTTCCAGTGTTCTTTCTCTGGGTGTAGCTGCTTCTGTCCATCTTTGATCAATTAAGGCTCTCTTTATCAAAGAGGTCCACTTCCAGACAGATGCTCTTTTAACTGCTCCACCTAGCTGCCAGCTAATACTGACAGTCAAATAGTAAAGTATGAGCAATTACAAATATTGAAAATGGACAAATACTACATATGAAATTTTTTGTTGATTATTTAGATTTAAGATTTAAGAAAATGATAGAAAAATATTAATAATACATATTAAACTTCAAAGTATGCTGTGTGTGCATTTTTTTTGGATGGAACAGATATTTTTTGTTGTTAAAACCATAATCCAACCCCCTACGAAAACTGGGTTTGAGAACTTAAAATAATCTAGCAATCCCAAACCTCTTTTGCACACTTAAAAGACTCTTGTCTTCTTCTCTCCTGCATAATAACTGCAGCAGAATTCTCATGAAAGACTGCTATTTTCCTGCCCTCATCTTTGATGTATTTGCTTAACAAACAGTTGCAAATATGTCATATAAGGAAACAAGCTAACCTATTTGTTGGTTTCTGGCAATCCTATAAAAAGCCCTATGTCCTTTTGTTTGGGGCCACGCCATTTGGATGCTAATCCTGTATGGCCAAAAGTAGACTTTAATAAATTCTCTGGCTAAAAATTAATATTTCTCAACTTGTTTCTATAGCTTGATACATTATGAACAAGGAGTAATTTTTTTTGTTCTTTTTTTTTTTTTTGCATTTGTAGCACCTGATCCATAGTTTAAAAAGTGCTTATTCATTGTTCAATGGATGTGGGAAGTCATGAGCTAGGGATGCCTTGGGACTAAGGGAGGAAAGAAGCAATGGTTTCTTCCCCTCTTTCTTGCCTTCACCATCTCTCTTCCACCCCCTTAGATTGGGAAGTTGATGGTTATAGTTTTCCTATATAAGAGGGCCAACCTTCTGCATAGGATTGGTTGAGTGAAAGCTGAGGAACAGACCAAGAATTGTCATTGTGGGAGTGAAGGGAGTGAAAAAAGGGAAAAAAAGATATTAAGGGCATAGAGAATGATTTGAGTCAATGAGAAAATGTGTATAAAACACCATGTAAATGCTAGCTTTTATTTTTAACAACAGTAGAACACGTTATATTTAGTGACTTAGAGTGTGGTCCAGTTTAGCTAGATTTAAATATAGATGCATAAGAGAGTGAATAAAACTAACTGATCGTGTCAGGGTGCCCCAACCAGACTTGTTCCTTTTTCTAATGGGTTGATAGAACTAGTTATATGTATAAGACAATTAACTCTCAAAAAAGTCTGCCCCTAATCAAGATGAATCATGATAACCTACAATGGAAGATAATATTTAAAAAAAACCCCAACAACCTTTCCTTCAGAATATGTTCTCTGATAATTTGAGGAGGAAGAAAATTTCTTCACTAATTCACTTTGACTTAGGCTAGTATTTAAATGATAGTAAAATTTTAAAAAAAGATAAAAAAAATTAAATGATAGTAAAATAACTCTCTACAGTCTTGGTTTTTGACTTCATCATTTAACTGAAATAACTCGAGTTAACCAATGATCTCTTAATTTTTACATTTAATGAACTTTCTCAATCCTCACTTTCTTGACCTTTCTATAGACCTTAGCACTATTGGTCACTAGTCTTCTTTGCTGTATCTTCATTCATGTCATATCTACTAACCTTCTATGTTCTTTGAGATTACCCATCAAGGGCCTCTTTTCTTCTCCTCTATACTACTTTTGGTGATCTCATCAGCTCCCATGGTTTCAATAATCATCTTTATGTAGAATATTGTCAGTTCTACACATGCAGCTATAACATTTCTCCTAACTTCCAGAGATACCTTTTATTGGATGTCTACCCACTTATTAAATGTTTTATACTAAATTTCCTGTAAAAATCTTAAAATTCAACAAATTAAAAAGTGAACTCATTATTTTTTTCTCCCAAAATCTCCTCTAAATCTCCTATTACTAAAAAGATATCATCAATCTGACAGTCACCCAGACTCACAACCTTTTTTAACTCCTCATTCTTTCTCTCTGTTCCTTCTTCCCACTCAAAATGTTTCCGAGTTCTGTCAATTCTACATTTATAATATCTCTACATTAAGCCCCCTTTTCTCTGGGTACTGCCACCATATTAATGCAGGTTATCTTCAACTCATGACTGGACTACTGAACAGCCTGTTGGTTGGTCTCCAGATAAGACTAAAAGAGATTAAGAGAGTTATAAATCTTATAGGATTATGATTATAATTTAGAAGTTTTAAGATTTATAGCTAATAAGTGGTCGAGGTAGGATTGATCTATGGCCTTTCTGACTCCAAGTCCAAGATCCTGTCTACTGATAGGCTTATTATCTCTTGCCTAGGAATAGGTAGGTGGTACAATGGTTAAAGTATTGGGCTTGTAGTCTAGATTAAATAATTGAGTTCAAATCCGGCCTCAAACACTTACTAGCTGGGTGATTGTGGGTAAGTCATTTGGCCCACCCTGTCTCAGTTTCCTTATCTGTACATGAGCTGGAGAAAGAAATGGCCAGTCACTCTAGCACTCTTGCCAAGAAAATTGCAATTGGGTTCATAAAGAGTCAGACTTGACTGAAATGCCACAATAACAAAAACAACATGATATTCCTTTTGATCTTTCCTGTCTTACTGCTTTTCATTTTTTTAAAAAAGTATTTCCTCTATGCTATTTGGAGTTGTTTTTTGTTCTATCTTCTCTCTCTCTTTTTAAAAATAGCTTTTTATTTTTCCAAATACATACAAAGATAGTTGTCAACATTCATCTTTGTAAAACCTTGTGTTCCAGATTTTTCTCCCTCATTCCTCCCCATCTCCTGCTATAAGCAGCAAGAATCCAATATAGGTTAAATATGTATAATTCTTCTGAACACATTTCCATGTTTGTCATACTGCACAAGAAAAATCAGATGAAAAAGGGGAAAAACACAAAAAAGGAAAAAAAAAAAACATCCAATCAAGCAACAATAATCCCCCCAAAGGTGAAAACACTATACTTTGATCCACATTTTCTTTTCTCTCTGGATGCAGATGATTCTTTACATCACAAGTTTATTGGAATTGCATTGTTGTTCTATCTTCTCAACCAATAATCAGTTACTAGTTAGATGCTTTGATTGCAGCTTAAGAAATACATTTGGAATCCCTTCTCCCTTTAGTTTCTATACTAGTCGTTTCTTAGCAATAATGACTTGGGGGAAAACTTTTTACCTGTCCAACTCTGTTTCTTCATCTATAAAATGGGGGTCATAATTCCCCGATCTGTCCATCTCACAAAGTTTCTGTAAGAATTACACTTTCAAAGCTGTAAAATATAGGATATCCTTTCTAAAACTGCCAAGGAAAAAATCTTCCATATGCATCAAGCTGGCCATGTCATCTCTCTGCTTAATACACTTTGTCACTCAGAAACCTCTGCAAGGTTTGATCCTGGAAGCATAATAAGGAAATGATTCAGAAATTCCCAGAATTGATACCTTTCTGGCTTTGATTCATCTTATTCCCCTTTACACATTCTATGTTGTACCCAAATTTGTTTGTTCTCTAACCCTTAAAGATGTACCACATGCTCATACACGCAATAACTCTTTGCTCAAGTCTAGAATGTCTTCTCTACCCCTTTACTGGGTAAATTGTAGAATGTAGACATCTCTCAAATTTCTCTGCTTTCTGTTCTTCTGATGCTATAACCACTTTAGTTCAGTCCTTCACTTCCTCATTACGTTCATTTCCAAAATATTCTGCCTGTACTCCAGCCATCAGCCTAATGCTTCTTATCCCCCTCTTCCTGTAATCTTGAACTCTGCCCTCGGGACTATACTTAGATTATGAGAGGAGAGCTTTTCTTACCCAGAATGAGTTACTTCCTCATGTGTTGCCTTCCCCAAACAATATGTAAGTCCTTTAAGGACAAGGACTATTTTGTTTTCTTGCATCTGTATATTTAGTACTAGTGTGTACATAACAAATACTTCTTCATTCATTTATAATACTCCTTTTCCTAGTTTGTTGCAATAGCCAGTTAGTTGTTCTCCAAGCAGCCAGACTTCCATTTCTAATTCATCTTTTACACAGCTGCCAAAATGGTACGTGGTTCAGATCTGATTATGTTGCTTTTCTGCTCAAAGAACCTCGGTGGCTCCCTAATATCTCTATGTTAAAATACAAAACCCATTTTGGGGCATTAAAAATATTTTGCAATTTATCTCTAGTCTATCTTTCCACACTGATTCTATATAACTTTCCCTCATACACTCTATGATCTGCTTATTCTTTCTACAGGACATTCTATCTACCAATTAATGATGCCTCTGTACTGAATGTTCCCAGTTACTAAATTGTTCTGCCTTAACTTATAATGCCCTTTTCCTTTCAATGCAAGTGCTACCTCCTTCAAAATACCTTTCCCAATTGCTTCCTTATTTTTTTGGGTTTTGAAAAGCCCAACCTGTATTTGAGAGACAATGAAAGAGCCAGCCTCCGAATCTGGAGATCAAGGTTCACATTTTACCTCAGATATGTTTTGACTGTGTGATCCTGCCAAGCTACTCAATCTCTCAGTGCCCCAATCATCTTTTTAAAATCACAAATTTCAGAGAAAGTGTTGCTTTATGGTGGCAGAAGGAGTTCTTCTCTTGAATTTTCCTATACTAATGAAATTTTAGGGTTTATTCTTGTGCTTGAGACCATGTTGTTTCCCTTAGCAGAGTGTAAGCTCTAAAGGCAGATATTCTCTAAATTTAATGCTTAACACAGTGCCCATATGTAAAAGACACTTAATATGTGTTCAATTCATAATAGGTATTTAGTACAAGTTTGATGTTTTATTGCCTTTGTAAAGGAACTCTTGCCCTCATTCTGCCACTTTTTCTTCACTGAGGCATCAAAGTTGGTGTTTAGTGGACAGCAGATCTAATTAGTATGGGTAGAGGGCAACAAGGATATTATTCATGAGTTAGGAGAGACAATCTGGGGTCTATAGGTAGATTCCAGGGAGTCTGTGAACTTAAAAAAAAAAAACTATATATTTCGATTCAAATGATTTTTTCCTTAAAATTGATTTTCTTTTTATTTTGTGCATTTATAAACATTATTCTGAGAAAGGGTTTATAGACCTCACAACTTTAGAGAAGTATAGAATACAAATAAGTTAAGAACCCTGGGATTATACATAAAGAATAATTGTAGGCAAGGATACAGTAAAAGGAGCATCAGTAATGGGTAACAGTATAAGATGTAGATTGGTTACCAAAATCAAAGCATCAAACATACCATTAATAAGAAGCTACCAGCCTCTATAATAAAATATCAATGAAGGTGGTATTAGTTGGGTTGGTTACCTAATTGTGAATGAGTGTAGGAATATGGGTTATAGATATGGGAATAAGTATAAAACATGGAGCTTGAAGTACTAGATAATGATTGTACTATGGATATAGACATGGATATGAAATACTGAGTATGGAGCATTGAGAAGGGTGTAGAATATTGCTACAGGTAGTATTTTGTATGGTCAAAAGAATTTTAGAAAGGAACAAATAATTGGGGGATAGTTTGTCCATTGTCCAACACCACTGAGATATGTTAGTGTTTTTGTAGCTAGAGAATCATGGAATCATGAAATGACAGAACAAGAAAAGACTTTAAAGGTCATCAAGTTCAAATAGTCAATGTTTTAATCTAGGCAACATTTTAAAAGTTAAAAAAACTAAACCAAGAATTGTATTCAGTGATGAAAAAGATACAAAATTTGGGTAAGGCATTGCTCATGTATTCATGAAGTGAATGAGAGATAGCAATATTATAATGTGATGAACACATTAGGTGGGTAAAGGACTATGTAAGATCTGGGAGAAGACAACATTTACAGGGAAGATTTCAAGGAGGAGGTGATCTTTGACATGGGTTTTAAAAGTTAGGCAGTAATTCAAAAGACAAAGAAGAAAGGGAGGATATAGAGAAAATTGCAAGGCAGAATATCCAAAGTCAGAATGGTTCAGGAATGTTCAGTTTGACTGGAGTTCAGGAAGGTTAGTAATATGAAGAAAAGCTTATGTTTAAGTAGTGTTAATTTGTGAGTGGTCTTGGATGCTAGGTAGTTATGCTAGGTAGTTACTTGGACTTTACTCAGCAGGCAAATGGAACCCACTGAATATTTTTGAATTGTTGAGTGTTGTGATGGAAATGAGAATATGTAAAGCTTAAAAGTTTTTAGTCTCTTTCTACCTCTATCCCTTTAAAGACTTTTGCTGCTTGGCTTCTGGTGTTCATTCAACAGAACTACTTAACTTGACATAAGATACAAAAAAAAAAAATGCAAATGTTCATAACAGCATTTGGGGAAAATGACAGTTTTAAACTTCAATCACAATGGAAATTGCAGAGAAACACATAAATGAGGAGCTGAAGTCAGCTATGATTCAAAAACTTTGATCAGAATCTAAGTGAATGGAACTGGTTTCTGGCCTTGGCATTTTTTCTTCCTTGAAGGTTTTGAACAATTAGGTTTTCTTTTCAGTTCCAAACTTTTCAGAGAATTGCAACCTCAGTAATCAAAACATCAATTTTAATGTCTAACAAAATACCTGGTACATACATGCATAATAATGAAGCGGGTGTATGCCAGAAATGGTTCCTTATTAATAAATGGTATATCTCCAATATAACTGTCAAGACTACCTTCCTTTTAAGTCAAGCATGTGTATATAGTAAGTTCATCTGCTTTTACCAATGAGTCACTTTGGGAATGAATTTGAAGTTGAATGAAATTTGGGAACCAAACTATGCACCATGCCATTTTAATTGGAAATTAATTGAAAATGAAAAGTTTCAGTTCTGGAAGTAGATGTCTGTCATCATTAAATTTCTTGGTAATTATTTTTGGCAATTTCCATTTTCCCTTCTGTGGGAGAAGCCTATATTAGTATAGAATAGTAGAAAAAGTATTCAACTTCAGATCAGATCTTCTTCATTAGCCACTATTTAATCTTGAGTGAATCACTTCATTGCTCTGAGGCTCCAAAGCTTTAAAACGGGGATAAAAATCTCGGCTCTTTTTATGTAATAGTATTGTCATGGGAATGTGAGGCAAATGACAGCTATTTAAAAATACTAGGGTAGCTAGGTAACTTTGTGACTAGTTCTGGGCCTGAAGTCAGGAAAATTTATCTTCCTGAATTCAAATCATAGACATGTGTGATCCTGGGCAAGTCACTTAACTCTGTTTACTTCAGTTTCCTCATCTGTAAAATAAGCAAGAGAAAGAAATATAAACCACTCTAGTATCTCTGCCAAGAAAGCTGCATTAGCTTCACAATTAGAGTCACAAAGATGAAAAAAACATTAAAAATGCTACTACTAATCATGTCATCCCCATTGAGGCCACATGCTAACAGTATGGACAAGCAGAGAGCCCCATGTCTTTTGTCTATGTCTTATCTGATCTTTTCCTTTGTCTGACAATGGAGATTTAGGTAAGTCATTTATACCTTTGTGTTTCCATTTTGTTAACTTTACTAGGGATGGGAAATGCCAAATGTGCAAAGACATGCAAAAAAAAAAATCCTTTTCCCCCTTAATTTTAATATTATTTTTTTCTAATTACATGAAAAAAATTTAACCTTTTTTTTTTTTTTGGTTTACAATTTTGAGGTCTAAATTCTTTCCCATCCTTCTTCCTCTCCCTATTTATTGAGAAGGCAAGCAATTTGATAAAGATTATTCATGTGCAGTCATGCAAAACATATTTCTATATTAGTCATGTTATGAAAAAGAACAGACAAAAAAAACAACAGAGAAAATAAAGTAAAAAAAAACAACAACTCAGTATGCTTTGATTAAAAAATACCTCTTGATGGCATTTTGGATAAGGCAAAAATCTTTATGGTTTTCTGGATGGATTAAGAGTTGATTGCCAAGTAATCATTCAGATTGTAAATTTTCATTCTAATGTTGAGATTTTTTCCTCTCCTTCACAAGCATGGCTGTTCTTATTTACATCTGCCTTCCTACCTAAATGAATTTTGTTTCTTTATCTCTTCTTTCTATACGATTTTCTCTTCCCCCCCAAAAACTCCCCAAACAGAATAACAACAACAAAAAACAAACCTCTTCACCCTGGAAGCTTACACCAACTTTGAGCTTTACACACTAGAAGTACTTTCTGCCTCCGCAACCTCTTCTTCTGATTGGTCAATCTGTCCCAGACTATCCATTTTAAGGCATCTTCATTTCTCTCCAGGTTGGTTTTTTTGACTTTCCAAGTCCTTCTCTAAAATGCTTACTCAAAAGGTATCTTTAGGTTTTTCCTTCTCTTTCAACTCATTTTTATGTTGTTTCCTCCCATTAGAATATCAGCTTCTTGAAAGCAGGGATGTCTTTCTCTATTTCCAGTTCTTAGCACAGTACCCAGCATATATTAGGTGATTACTAAAATGCTAGCTGACTTATTCTTCTGGGAAGCCTTTCCTTTTCTTCTTTTTTAAATTTTATCCATCCTTTGAAGCCCTAGTTCAAATTCCATTTCTTTTGAGAAACACCTCTCTAACCACTCCAGCCTTTGTTCTTTTTTCTCCTCTTTGATTTTCTTATTTTTATTCTTTAATATGAAATGAAGCCCTTATTTATACATTGTTTTATTGATGCTTTGTCTGCATGGTTGTATCTACCCAATTAAAAGGTAAACTCTCTGAAAGTTGGGACAACTATCTTATACTTCTCTTAGACTGTTGTTTAGTCTTTTTTCCAATTATGTTTGATTTTTCATGACCCCTTTTGGGGTTTTCTTGGCAAGATACTGGAGTGTTTTTCCATTTTCTTCTTTAGATCATTTTGCAGATGAGTAAATTGAGACAAAAAGGGTTGGATGAACTTGTTTGAGTTCATAGTGCTAGCAAGTATCTGAGGTGGGATTTGAACTTTGGTCTTCCTGACTCCAGGTCCTGGTACTCTTATCTACTGTATCACCTGTCTCTTGGACTGTATCCATTCCTAATTCAGTTTCTTATACACATAAATATTTGATTATTTCAGAAGTTTTTTTTTAATTGCTTAGTCTGCTTGCTGAGACAGCTTATATTATAGATGGAAGGGACCTTAAAGAACATCGGCTCCAACTACTTTATTTTATAAATGAGGAAACTTAGAAGTAAACTGATTTGTCTAGTGTTACTCAGAAGGTTGGTGAGAGAGTTAGCTTGACAATCTATGTTTCTCAAATTTTAGCTCAATATTTCTTCTTATACCTTCAAATGCAAAGATGATTAAATTAGTTAAACCAGGTAGATATGATCTTGAAACTTTCCTAGATATTTCTAATTATTTCCACAAAAGGTGCTATAGAGACATTGTCAAATTAAAAAAAAAATAAATGAACAATATCATATTTTATAATCACAATCTAAGTTAGGCAGAGGATTTTGACTTTAAAATAGAGATAGGTGGATAACTGAGAGGAAGGATTATTAATCATGATTTGAGGAGATCTAGAATTTCTTCTTTTTTCCATAGTCCTCATTTCAAAATTTAGTCTTGTAAAGACATTGAATCAGCTCTCCTCAATCTTGGTCAGACCCTACCCAACTTTAGGTTCTATTCAGTTTGGAATGGGGATACATTCTTTGATTAGATTGTCCAAGATTGAGGGTAATTTATTTTAAAAATTTTTTATTAATTTATTTTTTCTAGTTATTCATAAATATTAACTTTTAAAATATGCATTTCTTTATGAATCACGTAGGAAAGAAAAATCAGAACAAAAGGGAAAAAACTTCTAAGAGAGAAAAAAACAAACAAAAAAGAAGTGAACATAGCATGTGTTAATTTACATTTAATTTCTGTACTTCTATTCCTGGATGCAGATGATATTTTCTACACAAAGTTTATTGAGATTTCTTTGGATGACTGAACTGCTGAGAAGAATCAAATCTTTCATAGTTGATCATCACAAAATTTTATTGTTACTGTGAACAATGTATTCTTAGTTCTGTTTATTTGCTTAGCATCAGTTTGTGTAAATCTTTCCAGGCCTTTATAAAATAAGCTTGTTCATATTTTTTAAATAGAACAATAATTATCCATTACCTTCAAATACCACAACTTATTTAATCATTCCCCAATTGATGGGCATTTATTCATTTTCCAATTCTTTGCTACCACAAAAAGTATTGCTACAAACATTTTTGCACATGTGGGTCCTTTTCCTAATAAATTAGGATTTACCTGGGATTCAGACCCTAGTAGTGTCACTGCTGAGTCAAAAGGTGTGCATGGTTTTTTTTAGTCCTTTGGGCATAGTTCCAGATTGTTCTCCCGGATGGTTGGATCCTTTCACAACTCCACAACAGTGCATTAGTGACCCCATTTTCCCACATCCCCTCCAACATTTGTCATTATCTTTTCCTGTCATCTTAGTTTGAGAGGTGTGAAGTAGTGCCTCAGGGTTGTTTTAATTTGCATTTCTCTAATCAATAGTGATTTAGATCATTTTTTCATATAACTATAGATGGCTTTAGTTTCTTCATCTGAAAATTGTCTGTTCATGTTCTTTGGCAATTTATTAACTTGGGAATGACTTGTATTCTTGTAAATTTGACACAATTCTTTATATATTTTAGAAATGAGACCTTTATCAGAAACACTGACTGTAAAAAAAAAAAAAAAAAAATTCCCCAATCTTTGTAGTTCCCTTTTAATTTTGTTTGTGTTGATTTTGTTTGTGCAAAACTTTTTTAATTTAATGTAATCAAAATTGTCCATTTTGCATTTCATAATGTTTTCTAGTTCTTTTTTGGTCATAAATTCCTTGCTTCTCCAAAGATCTGATAAGTAAATTATTTCTTGCTCTCCTAATTTGTTGGGACTAATTTAGAGAGCCAAGAAATCTATTATTACATGGCATACCTTCACATAAAATACATGCTTGTAGAGGCAACATGACTGAAAGTTGTTATCATAAGGCTGGAAAACTGTAAAGTGCATGAGATCTTGGAATCATGGAATCACAGATCTCTCTCAAGTGATCCACTTTCACGGTATACTATGACCTTTGAAGTATTGCAACATTTTCTATAATGATAGTATGGCACATTATTAATAAAAACTTGAAAGTATGCTAAAACCTCACTAATAAAAATACAAAATAAAATAATAAGATTTTATTTTTGATACTGTTTCAGGAATACCACTAGAAGAACTAAATTAAAAAATTATTACAAACTGCCCAAACTCCTGTTAGTAAAGATTTTCTAATGAAAATTAAATTGGAGGGGGGAAAAGAAGGGAAGATTGATTTTGTATTTCCATTTTTTAGTGTAAACATAAAATTCCTTCCTTCTTTCTTACCAATCTTAGTAACAAACTCATTTACAAACTTCAAGATCTAAGAATCACAGGTTTTGAGTTGATAACTAAATTGAATGCACTTAGACATTAGAATAAGGTAATGCCATTCAGTATAGCTTTCTGTTTTTGTTTTACCCCATTACTAGCACAGAGCTAGTCTTATCTAAACTTTGTATATGTCTTAAGAGCAGAACACAGTGCTCTAAATAGGGCAGGCAGTTTAGTAAATGCTTATTGAATTTAATGGCATTGAACTATTAGTGAGTCATAGAATGGTAGCAGGACAGCCTCCTCTTTCTTTTGCCCTATAAAAGGCCAGCATGACAGTGATTGAAATGTTTTGGAGGGGCTCTATTTCAAAGAGTTACCTATGGGGGAAATGGAATGTCGTAAAGGATACTGGGCTTGAAAACATGAATTTAAGTCCGGAGTCTGACACTTAATAGTTAGGTACATGAGAATGAACAAATTAGCACATTTTTCTGAGTCTCAGTTTCTTTATCTGTAAATGAGCATTATCATATTTTCACTATCTATTTATGGGGCTGGTGTGAAGAAAGCACTTTGTAAAATGTAGGCTTATGTGCTTTTAGAGTTAGAAGTACAGGAGTTCTAGAACCAGCTAAGAAAGTTCTGATTGTTAACTTTTCAATGTACTTAAAGTTCAGAAATTGGCAAATGTCATAAATCAGATTGAGTTATTGTTTTGTTAATTATATAGACAAGTATTGGGAAAATGCTAATAATGCATATTAAACTTAAAATTATGTCTTATTTTGGGCATTTATAAATACCCCTCAGGAAGTAAATGTCTGATATAAGATTTGAAACAAGGATGTTTAACTCCTAACCCATGTAATGCAGGAGAAACTGAGACAGGATAGAGATTAGAGAGTTATTAGTGAATCCAGCAGCGAATATTGGATACAAGGTTTTTTTTTTTTAATAGAGTAACAAAAACGATGACATAATGGGGAAGGTATCTGACATGGGGATGACCTAAGGCGGGGAAGCACCTGGATGGGGATGACCTAATGGAGGGAGGCACCTAGGATGACATAATGGAGGGAGATATCAGAGAGGCTCCTGATATTCTAATGATGTCTAAAATGGTTAAAGACCTTTATCCCACCAAACATTAAGAGGGAATGATTATAATCTGAGGTCTTGGGGCAGAGTAACCGAGGTAGGACAATTAGGGAAACTGGGTCAAGACATTAAAAGGGAACTGTGACACAACACCCATCGTAATTTTCAATCAAACTTATTTTGTTTGTACTTATTAATTGATCAGTCTATAAAAATTTATTAATTATCTACTATGTCCCAGGCATCTTGCTAAGTCCTAAACTCAAAGATTTTATAATCTAAGCAGAGACAACAAGTAAATAGATATATAGAAAATAGAAAATCATTAACTGAGGGAAGGCACTGGAATTAAGAAACGTTAGGGAAGGTTTCCTGTAGAAGACAGGATTTTTAAAGGAAGCCAAAGAGGTCAATAGTCAGAGTGGAGAAAGGAGTATTGTAGGTATAGGGGACAGTCAAAGGTAATATCCAGAGCAGAGAAATTGAGTGTCCTAGATAATGAAACAGCCAGGAGGCCAGTATCACCAGATTGAAGAGTGCCAGCAAATAAAGTGTAAGAAAACTGAAAAGAAGTTGGGAATAGGGCATGGTTGATTATAATGGGCTTTGAATGCCAGAGGATTTTATATTTAATCCTAGAAACAACAGGAAGTCATTGTAGTTTATTCAATGAGTGTGCATGAGATGGGATAGGATTTTCTAATCAAGCACCTTGGACAGCTAGATGGCACAATAGATAGAGCATTGGTCTTGGAATTAGAAAGATTCATTTTCCTGAGTTCAAATTTAACCTCAGACTCTTATGAGCTGTGTGACTTTAAGTTTGTTTGCCTCAGTTTCTTCATTTCTAAAATGAGTTGGAGAAGAAAATGGCAAACCATTTTACTATCTTTTCCAAGAAACCCTCCCCACATGGGGTTATGAAGAGTAGAAACATCAGAAATAACTGAACCAAAAAATAGATTGGGCACAATGTTAGGCACTGGAGATACAAAGACAAAAATCTGAAATAGTTATTTTCTTTAAGGAACTTACAATTTTGGTTTAATCTGCATTGTTAGTGATGGGGGAACCCCAATACTGTTCTGATTTGGGGGGGGGGGACTGAAATAGCCCAGGCAATAAAATTCAAGACAGCCGCAATGAGTAAAATTTAGAATTTATTTGGTACCAAGCTCGGGATGGAGTTCTGATCAAATTCCGTGCCTCATAGAACTAAAGACAGCCTTATAAGCATTTCTGTTCTGCTTGTTAATCTGTGTTAGTTAATCATTTTAATCTGTGATTCACATTTTACAGCAGGAAGATGGGGGTTTTACAGGATAAAAAGGAGAATTGTACCTGGGCAGATGTTTTAACATAGATAGAGATCAGTTTCAGCTACCACCCTCCAGGAACAGATACCCTTAAGAGCATTGTTGAGCCGGCCCTTTGAAGTGCAAAAGAAATCCCCCAATCTAGCTGAGCAAACTTTCTTCTGCTGGCCCAAGGCAGAAAGGAGGGCCATTTGTCCATTTCAGGGACCATGAGGTAAATGCTTGAGAAACTCCTTGAAGGGGAGAAATTCTCCTTGAACTCTCAGAGAAGCTCTCCCTTGAGAAAGACCCACCCCAGGGAAGAAAGATAAGTAGTTTCATTCTGTTACATTCTCCACTCTCTATTGAGTTGAAGATTAGTCCAGGGACACTCATTCAATTGGAAATCTGTTCAATTGGAAGATTTTGGTCTGATTTCAACTCAAACTGCACCTAGTCCCCAGTCAAGATAAAACATGTTTCTGCTCACTCAATTCTTTGCAGAGGCCCAAAGCAGGAATATGCCAGGCCAGGGGACCTCTCCTTGTCATATCTGCCTGCAAGGACCCCCTGTCCGCTGAGAAGACACTCTTTTCTCAGTGTTAAGCCCTCTTTATCTCTCTGCCAAGATTTCTCTACACCTCTTGTTTATCTTTCTGTCAGGACTCCTCTGCTAGACCTTTACTTTTCTGTCAGGACCTTGCCACTGAGGAAGTCAGCTTAGCAAAAACAGACTTCTCAGGGCCAACAATAAACTTCTTTTTGCCAGTCTAACTTTTAGGGTTCATAAATTATTTTATGAAGGACCTGTGCCAACCAGAAGGGGTTCCCACAACTCTTTGCCCTGTGCCAAACCTCATCATTTGGTTCCCTGAATGGGAATCGAGGGGATCCAAACCTCATCATTAGCATTTTTCCATTACTTTCTAAAGTCTAGATAATCAATAAAACAATAAATCAAGCTCTGATTTATAGCATTTGCCAATTTCTGAACTTTAAAATACACTGAAAATTCAGCAATCAGATCTTTATTAGGTGGTTCTAGCACACCTGTACTTCTAACCTTAAAATCATATGAGCCTACATTTTTCAAAGGCAATGTATACATAAATACATGTTTTTTTTTTTTTTTTTTAAATACACGGTAATTTTGGGAGGGAGTCATTAATAGTTTTTTGTTCGTCCAGTGACTTTCAAGGATATCTAAAGTGATCTAGAAGTTTTCTATTTATTCTAAAGACTTTGATTGATTGATACTAGAGGTATACAGCCACAGATGTTTGGGTTTTTCTCAGGCCTATTTTACACCTCTGATTAGTACACCAGTGGAGACTGACTACCTCTGAGAAAAGTACCTGGGTGTAACATTATTCAGTTACTTTAAGTGGAAAGGGATTTGATTGATTGGCTCAATCAATCTTCTTCTTTATACATTCATTTAATAGACTCTAATTTAACAAAGGGAATGTGAAGGAAGACACTATCTGAATCCAAAAGAAGAACTTGATAATAAAAAAAAGTGTGTATAGAATGATTATGCATGCATAAAGTGTACATATACACATGTATATATAAAATACATATACACACACATACATATTTGTGTCTAATGGTAGTCACCTCAAGGTCAGGGAAGGGGGAGGGAAAAAAAGAAAAAAAATTATGATAACTTTATATTTCATTTTATGTATATATTATTAAAAAGAATAGCAAGTTGCATATTATTGATTTGCAGCTTCCTGTGTAAATATATTTTTAAAAATTATACTATGTTAAAAAAATGTGTGTTTATTTCCATAAATTAAAAATAAAAAATAGAATTATATATAGGGGAGCAGTGACCCCAGGGAAGGGGATTATGACTTGAGGAGTCACAGAAGTGGTTTATAGAAGCAATGGTTATGGGGATTTGATTACAATTCTCAGAGAAAGAGATGGAAGGTAGAGTGGGGGTGGGGATGGAGGAGGAGATAATGAAAATGAGGACTCGTAGTGCTAGGCAATGAGTTCACTGGTGTAGAGGGAGAGGGAAGACCCTCAGGATTGTTCCCATTGTTCTTCATCTCCCTCCTTTCTTCTTGTCCAGTTCTTTTTCATACTTATACTTACAAATCAACCACTTCTGCGTAACATTTCTAGATCCTTTCAAATAAGTTTTGTTTCAAATGTTTCAAATAACATCTCCAGGGTGTGTTATTTAAACATACTGCGGCATTTAACCGTGTACAAAGAATGTGCTATTTTTATAGATCTCATACTTTCTGTTGAATTATAAAGTTCTTAGCTTCAAAGTCTGTCTCGTTCTATTCCGTGCCCCGCCACGAGCCCAGTCAAAAGGCTTTCCACACACTATGTGTTCAGTACATGTTGACTGAATGAATAACCATGATTTATACTTTAAGAACTACTTCATAATACATCCAATTCATTTTGTAGTTTCAGTTTAGGTGATGTATCTCTCTGCCTTAATTTGCCCTCAGGCTGAACTCTGCCTCTGACAAACTTCCTGTCCAGGAAATTAAAAGTGTTGCTACTTTGTGTCCCTTTGACTTTCAGTGATTGGCCTAATAAATGAATCCAAGAAGGATGGATTAGGGGTGGGAGGCTATTAAAACCTTCCACTGTTATCGTTCTGGTAAAGAGAAAACTTGGGTTCAAAATGAATGGGGGTGGGACGGGAAGGTGTGTACATGTGCATATACATATATGCACGGGCTTAAGGAACTTCCCTAAGGTTTTCTGCAACAGCTAGAAATCTTGTGCTTTGCTCCACAAATTACTATTGTGGAACAATAGTAATCACTTTCACTTGAGGGGTGTTCTTTGTTATAGGCTCAATCGTTTTCAGTCATGTCTGCCTCCTCATGACCCCGTTTGGGGTTATCTTTGCAAAGATACTGGAGTGGCCATTTCCCTCTCTAGCTCATTTTGTAGACATGGAAACTGAGGCAGATGGGGTTAAGTGGTTAGTAAGTGTCTGAGGTCAGATTTGAGCTCAAGGAGATGAAGCTTCCTGACAACAGGCCAGTCACTCTGTGCACTATGGCGCCACCTAGTGGCCTAGGAGAGTGCTATATCACTTTAAAGAAGTACTTTCATTACTCTCTCCTCCCTCTTTCTCTTTCCCTTACTCTCTCCTTCCTTCTCTTTCTCCTTTCCTCCCTCCCTCCCTTGCTTCCTCCCTCTCTCTCTCCTCTCTCTCTCCCTCCCTTCCTTTCCTTCTTCCTTTTTTCTTTCTTCCTCCCTCTCTCTCTTCCTCCCTTCCTTCCTTCTTCCTTCCTTCCTCCTCCCTCCCTCCCTTTCTTCCTTTCTTTCTTCTTTCTTTTTCTTTCTTTCTTTCTTTTTCTTTCTTTCTTTCTTTCTTTCTTTCTTCTTTCTTTCTTTTCTTTCTTTCTTCTTTCTTTCTTTCTTTCTTTCTTTCTTCTTCCTTCCTTCCTTCCTTCCTTCCTTCCTTCCTTCCTTCCTTCCTCCCTTCCTTCCTTCCTTCCTTCCTTCCTTTCTTTCTTTCTTTCTTTCTTTCTTTCTTTCTTTCTTTCTTTCTTTCTTTCTTTCTTTCTTTCTTTCTTCTTTCCTTCCTTCTTCCTTCCTTCCTTCCTTCCTTCCTTCCTTCCTTCCTTCCTTCCTTCCTTCCTTCCTTCCTTTCTTTCTTTCTCTCTTTCTCTCTTCCTCCCTTCCTCCCTTCCTTCCTTCCTCCCTTCCTCCCTTCCTCCCTTCCTCTCTTTCTTCCTCCCTCCCTCCCTCCCTCCCTTCTTAAGGAGGGCAGTTCAATGGTGAAGAAGAAGAAGGAAGACCTTTCTGGGATTGTTCCCAATATTTTGTCCTCTTCCTCTTCTCTACTTACCCAGTTTTTTCCCTACTTTAATACCCAGGCCTAATATGACAATTGAACCTTTTTGAGACTTTTGTTATATTTTTGAGATTAAAGAGCTACAGTCTTCAGCTATCTTCAGTAAGCCTTTGTTCCAGACTTTCCTTAGCTGTGCCTTGACATTTACCTGTTTGACCTAAGAAATTTCAGAAGTGTGAGCCTCCTTAACCATTCTGAATTGCAGAGGGCTGGAACTCTGAAAAGGTATACTTAAGACTCAGTATGATTGATGACATAATGATTCTCTAGGTAATGATGTAATCACTTTAGTTAAGTACATATACTTAATGTACTGTGGATGCTACTATAGCAGTAATGGCTACAGTTGTGCATGCTCAGTATGATGTAGTGATGTAATCATACTGGAGTATTTAAAGAAAGTCCCAGATACAGAAGACTCTCTCAGCAGCAGCTCTCTCAGCCCCAGCTCTCAGCCACAGAGAAAATGCCAGATTCCAGATTCCATCTTTGCCCAGCCACGTGGCCCTCCTGCCTCCCGCATTCCTCCACTAAGATCAAGACTGATCCCGAGGTCCTCCAGAGAGCTAGTCTGGACATTATACTGAACCTTTCCTGAGTAATTGCTGGAACCCTGGCATTTAATATCCGTGCTTTCTTAATGAAGCATTAAGCACAGAATGCATATGAACAGATTACAACATGAATTATTTTTCTTTTCCTTTTGTAATAAACCACAAGTTTTATTGCAACATGGCCAATTTTGTAAGGGTAGGGGATTTTTGATCTCAAAAACCGTGTCCCATTTAAGGCTTTTTTCATACAGAAATTGCCATTATTCAAAATATCCTTAGTGCTGCAAGATTCATATGGTAAACACTACTACTATTCCTGTTCTATAGTATACATCCAATGTAAAATAAAAAAGGCATTAACAACTGCTTCATTTAGGAAAATATGTAGACAGCAGGAATAAACACTGAGATACTACAATAATTTGATGACCATTATGACAACTTAATTGGCATTTCTTTTTGAGGGTGACAATCTTATTACATAAAATTTTTTAATGCACAGTTATACATATAAATACATATACACATATGTATATGAGTATATATGTGTATATATATATACATGTACACACACATAGACATAAGCTGCCATGTCACAATAGGCATGTTGAAGGTGGGTTAGGTGCACAAAATACAAGAATGTCAGGAATTGCAATCAAGTGGGACTCTAAGTAATACTGAATAAAGTTTAGCACCAGACCAGTGGATCACACTTTCAAGGCATTCACTTAGCTAAAAACCTTTGCAGTTTTCTAAACTATTTATATTGACTATTGTATCAATCTTATTTCTGCAAGAATGCATATAGTAACATTTGTTTTGGCTAAAATGTGATGTGAATGATTCCCTGGGTTCTAAGGCAATCATTGGTAGGTTGTTTAAATTACTGACATTTCTTTTATGTTTTCTGGGAGGATATGGTAAAGGACAAAAACCTAACACTGTTCCAATTGATGAAGCTACAAAAATGGAAGCTACTTCTGGATGATACTTTATTGTCATTTTATAAATGTAAATGAAAGTACTTCCAGTGAAAGTACTACATTGACTCCCAATTTCTCTCCAAGCATTAAATGATCCTTAATATCATCCAAGTCATTTACTTGTCACTCATATTTAATTCCTGTAAATTTCTTTTTAATGGCATCTTTAGAAAGCACATAAGTCATTTTGCTTTTTAAAGGTGTTCATTCAGAATACCAGAATATAAAAATCAAGGCTTCTTTCTAAGACTCTTTTGTCTTGTGTATGACATCATACAAAACATATCAGCAATCGTTCAGAGATAGCAACTTTACAAAACATGTAGGGATCATTTACAGCCTCACCAATGACATTCACCAAGGTCTGCTTTGCCTCTTTCTCAACTATTTGTCTTTGATTATCACTTAAAGAGAAGAGAACTGCTTTCTTTCTTTCTTTTTAAATCTCATCTTGTGTAGAAAATTTCTTTACTTTCATGCCATTAAAAACTTTACTTCATCATTCAGTTACTTTTAGAAACTATGATTCCCCAGTCTGAAGTGGCTGATTTTTACTCAGTGGCACTGGAGAAAAGAGGAGGAAAGGAGAAGAAAAGAGAGAGGAGGAGGAAAGGAGGAGAAAAAAAAGAGGAGAGGAAGAGCAGCAGTAGCAGGAGGAGGAACCAAGATGGATAATTTCTTTACACATTTCAGCCTGTGAAAGCATCTTTTGTGAATTTTTTTCTGCCTGATCATCACCTCCAGTTGTCACATGGAATAACTCTTTATCCTCATCCCCCATAAATGACAAAGTTATTGAGAACTATTGGACTGTAAGTTCTTATAAATCAAAAAAGAAATAAGGCAATCTAATGGTAAATTGAATGCAGCAGTGTTAGGTATCAGTAAGAGAGGCAGTGTATCCAGAGCAAAGAAGACAATTATCATGTTGTTTTTTTGCCTTGATTAGACCACATCTAGAGTAGTCTATTCAGTTAATTTTAAGAAGGACACTTATAACTGAGAGGTATTCTAGAGGAAGCCAGTTAGGGTGGAAAGAAGGCAGGGAAGCACACTGAGTAAGAACTGGTTTTCACCAGGTAGGGGTATTTAGCCTAGAGAAGAAAAGTTTTAGAAAGGCATGATAAAGGGCACGATAACTGTGAAAGATGGATTAAATTTTTTCTAGTTGGTCCCCTAGGAGGCAGAACTAGGAGTAAGTTTTGAGACTAAACGGATGGCAATTATCAGATTGATGCAAACAAAAACTTTATAACATTTAGAGATTTCCAAAAGTGAAATTTGGTGATTCTAACTCTTTCTCCATCCCATTCCACTATTTTCAATCAACAAACACTTCAGATGTACCTTTTATGTATGTGTGCTAGGTGCTAAGGATATAATAGTATAAATGATAATCCTTCTCTAAAGGAGTTTACATTCTATAGCAAAGTGGACAGGGCCTATCTCATATTCTAGGAATATCATGCTGGCAGTTGTATGGCGGTTGGAATGGAAAAGTGAGAGCTTGAGGTAGGAAGCCATTGCAGTCGTACAAGTAAGAGGTAAGAAGGGCCTGAATAAGTGTTGTAAATTTTGTGAGAAGAGCTAAAAGGAACAAATGTAAAAGATGTCATAGAGGCAGAATTGACAAGATTTATCAACTCAACTCATCACATAGATGGAAGACACTGAAGTTGTGAACCTGGGTGATTAGGAGAATGATTTCACCCTGGGCCATTACCAGTCATTCTGACTTTTTTGTTGCCATTGCACTTTGATGACTCTGGAGGAGAGTGAGACTGATGACTTTGTGAAGATCTGTCTCATATCCAATTCTCTCACAAGTCAAGACATCATGAATATCACTAGAACTCTTCGAGAATGAAAAACAAAACTAATAACAATAACAACAACAAATTGGATGACTTTGCCAAAAGGAACTGTATGGAGGGAAGTGAAGAAGGCCAAACAACAGAATCTTATGGCATATATATCTTTATGTAGGAGAAGCAGCATTGATGATATCTTAATGAAAGGAGACTGAAAATAAGTGAGCTGATAGGTAGGAGAGAATACAAAACATGAAAAACAGTGAGGAAAGAGCATGTAGGTAAATCACATTAATTTCATATATTAGATCCCTATTGCTTCTGTCTTCACAAAGAAAGGCAAGATTCCTATCTCTACTCTCAAGGAGTTCACATGGTAATGTACATAATGCAAATTATGCAAATACAAAATATATGCAGGGTAAGTGGTTAGTAATTTTAGATGAAGGAAATATCAACAGTAGAGAATATGGGAAAGACCTTTTTCAGAAGTTGGGATTTAAACTGATTCCTGAAGGAAGCCAGAAAAGTCAGGAGGTACAGATGAGGAGGAAGAACATTATAGATATGGGGGGTTAGGGTGGGAAAGGGGGCAGCCAATGAAAAAGTTCCAAGGGAAGTTGCCTCCACTTCTTAGCATTTCACTTTATTCTAAATTCTGTGCAATCTAATTTTCAACATCATTATCATCAAACAGACTGAGAAGGAAGAATTAGATGGGTAGGAGGAGAAACAGGATAAGTCAGTGTCATAAAAGCCTAGATGGGAGAATATCTGGGAGAAGAAGATGATTAATAGGGTCAAATTTTGCAGAGAGGACAAGAAGGATGAAGATTGAGAAATGTCTATTGGATGTCAATTAGGAAATTATTGGAAATTTTGGAGAGAGTTCTTTCAGTTGAATGATATCTGAAGCTAGGTTGAAGAAGGTTTAGAATAAAATGAGATGAGAAGTGGAGGTACCTAGTTTATAGGACTTCTTGTATTTAGTTATTATTCCCTTGTTAGTTTCTTAACCTCTCATAATCAAGCACTAGCCCCAAGGCTGTTTACTAATACCCACAAATGATGGCTGGAGTCCACAGAGGATGGTAAATACTTGTTCCTTCTCTCTTCCCAAATTATGTATATGGCTGCCTCTCACTTTTATTGATCTCAGCATCTTCAGAATCTGACAGGATGGCGTGGAGGATTTCTGTAGTGGTTCCTGTCAGCTCTGAGATCTTAACATTTTGAAATCTGTGGGTCAGAAAAATTTCCACTTTATATAACTTTATGATTTGTCTTTAGTGTTGAATTCATCAAACAGAAAGAGAAAATTAACCATGTGGGCTTCACTAGGATTTGTGGTTGAAAGAAGCACACCATATAATTAGGGAGTTACTTTATTAAATAATGTAGTTGGTGTTTTTCTAAATGGGGATTGTGATTCATGAACTGGCACATGAATTACATTAATCTTTTAATTTCAACTACAGAAAGCTCTTGGCAATTTCCTCCATTATGTAAAGAAGAATGCTTTTTAGAACTATTTTTAGCTACACATGATTACTTTTTTGAACTATGCTTTGTCATTGTAACGGCCAGATAATAATTCATATGTATGTATACACATATCTGTGTATATACACATATTCATACATGCACATATGTATATCACATGTATTTGCATTTGTCAAGTTTTCCTGTGGGTCTCCCTCTCATCCTGATTTTCCACTCAGGATTGGTTGTTATGGATTTAGAGATTGAAGGAACCTTCAAGGTAATCTTATTCAACCCTTCTTTTAGCAGATGAGAAGACTGAAGCCCAGAAAATTTATGACTTGTCACAAATCAAACAGATAGAAAATTGCAAAGCTGGAACTTCAAACAAGATCTTCTGACTGACTTCCTCTACATCATTCTGTCTCTTGAGTCATGATTGCTTGAGCTCCTACTATGTGTCAGGCACTGCCCTAAGTGTTAGGGATATAAGGATAAAAATGAAATAATTTGTCTTCAAGGGTCTTGTATTCTATTCGAAGAGACAAGTTGTTATATTTGGATATGTATGAAATAAACATAAATCAATACAAGATAATTTTGTTTGGGAGGACACTAGTAATTGAGTGAAATAGGAAAAAGTTAGTTTGGAAGGAAATGTGGGATTCTAAGATGTGTAGATAAGCAGGGAATTCATTATAGGGAGGGGAATAGCATATACAAGATGTGGAGATGACAGATGGAATGATTTGTGTGAGGTATAACAAGAAGGCCATTTTGATGGGATTGTAGTATGTGTAAAGAGGGATTACATATAATAAAGTTAGAATTTACATTTTATTTTAGAGATTATAAGGAGCCATTGAAGTTTATTGATTAGGGGAATGATATAGAGGAACCTGTGCTTTGGGACAACAATTTTGGTAGTTGCGTGCAGGTGGGAGGGAGGAAGAATTTATGGCTGGGGAACTAAATAGGAGATTACTGAAAGTCTAGGTGAGAAGTAATGGGCATCTAAACTAGGGTGATAACCTTTTTAAAGAGAAGAATACAACTTTGAGAGATGTTATGAGGTAGAAATGACAAGACATGGCAACTGACTGGCTAGAAGAACAAGAGAGATTGAAGTCTCCATTAAAATACTGATATTCTGAACCTGGGTGACTAGAGGAATGTGCTACCTTCTATAGAAGTATGGATAGTTAAACAAGAAAGGATCGTGCATTGTGTATTTTAGATTTTGATCCTCTAAAAATGTACCTCATTAATCCCAGCAGAGAGGAACAAAATGTCTTCTTGGTGAGTTTTAATTAATTTATCATTTCCTAAATATGAATGAAATTCCTAAGTAACAACAGTTTTCTAGGAAGCATATCTCAGTCAGTTAATTAAAGAAAAACAATCTCTTCAACCTGCCTGCCAGCCAGTTAAAATTCCTTTTTTTCTCCTTTCATTTAAACTGAAATGAACAGCAGATTGCTTTGGAGAAAGGAGTTTATCATCTTTCTTAATTGGGAGACGTGGGTGAAGATTCATTGCCTGCATGTGTAACATAATACTTATGTACCTCTGAGAGAAAGAGCAGAACAGTCTCACACCTAAACTTTCCATATTCAGTCAAGGTCAACCAAAAAAGTCAGAGGCAGCAGGAAAGGTTCTTAATCAATTGAAGAGTCTGTTTGTACTTGGGGAATAGGACTAACTTTGGGATTGGGAGGCCTCTCTATTTATAGGATCACAGAATAAAAGATACTAGAATTGGAAGGGATTAGTTAGTCCAGGGGTTTCTGAATCCGGGACTGCTACACTTTTCTAAAAAAATTTTTTTAATAGAATTTGTCAAAGAATTGAAAAAAAAATGTTGATTGATTGTTATATGTGTTTACTATATAAATGTTCATTGATTTGTATATCTATAAGTTAAATATGCTTATACATACATATAATGAATCAATCATTAATATTTATCAATTGCCTATTTTGTTCTGGACACTATGCTAAGCACTTGGAATACAAATATAAAATTAAAGAAGGCCTTTAAGCAATCTATATTCCACTGGAAATATATAGCATATTTACAAATACACATCTATTACATATGCAAATATCTTCTTTTCCTTGTTAGTAAAAAGCATCATCTTATTTATATTTGACTTTCTGTAGGATGGATCTACTTGTATTTGTTAGATATACTTTTTAAAAAATAAATTGATTTTTTTATTTCCTGGAAAAAATTTTTTTGACAATTATATTTCAATTCAATTGTTTTTTTTTTTTTTTTGTGATCTTATATGTTTTATTTTACACATTTAAAAATGTGATTTTTGAGGAAGGGTCAATAGACTTCCTTAGCTTATCAAAAGAGTCCATGATATAAGAAGGTAAAAAACCTTCCTCATTTTATAGAAAAGGAAACTGAGGCGCAGAAAGGGGAAGTGATTTGTTCAAAATCATACAGCTTTAAAGTCATAGGGTCTTAGTAGTTAGGTCATTTTACATTCAATATTCTTTCCCCCACAACATGTTTTGAGCAGAACTTTTGTGAACTTTTCTTCTCAACAGATTATGTAGATTTGCCTCTTTTTTCTCTACAGTCATTTCTTATAACAAAGGAGGAGCAAGAGAAAGAGACACAGAGACAGAGACAGACAGATAGACACACACACACACACACACACACACACACACACACAAAGACAGAGACATGTAGGTCTCTCCAAATCATCCTGCTATTCATTTGTTAAGAACAATATTATTTCATAGCATTCATATACCATAATTTATCCAGCCATTCACCAATTAATGGGCATCCATTCAGTTTCCAGTTTCTTGCCACTACAAAAAGGACTGCCACAAACATTTTTGCACATGTGGGTCCCTTTCCCTCTTTTAAGATCTCTTTGGGATATAGGTCCAGTAGTAACATTGCTGAATCAAAGGGTATGCAGTTTGATAATTTTCTGATCATAGTTCCAAATTGTTCTCCAAAATGGTTGGATCCATTCACAACTCCACCAACAATGTATCAGTGGCCCAGTTTTCCCACATTTCCTCCAACATTTGTCATTATCTTTTCCTGTCATCTTAGCCAATCTGACAGGTGTGTAGTGATATCTCAGAGTTGTCTTAATTTGCATTTCTCTAATCAATATTGATTTGGAGCACCTTTTTGTGTAAATACATATAGTTTTTTTTCTTATCATAGCTTTTTATTTACAAGTTATATGTATGGGTAATTTTACAGCATTGATAATTGCAAAACCTTTTGTTCCAATTTTTCTCCTCCTCCCCCTCCCCCACCTCCTCCCCTAGATGGCAGGATGACCAATACATGTTAAATATATTAAAAGAATACATATTTCAATTGGTCAAGGATGGACAGAAGCAGCTACACCCAAAGAAAGAACACTAGGAAATGAATATAAACTGCTTGCATTTTTGTTTTTCTTCCCGGGTTATTTATACCTTCTGAATCCAATTTTCCCTGTGCAACAAAAAAATTCTTTGGTTCTACACACATATATTGTATCTAGGATATACTGTAACCTATTTAACATGTAAAGGACTGCTTGCCATCTGGGAGATGGGGTGGAGGGAGGGAGAGGAAAAATCGGAACAGAAGTGAGTGCAAGGTATAATGCTGTAAAAAATTATCCTGGCATGGTTTCTGTCAATAAAAAGTTATTTTAAAAAAACTTTTAAAAAAAAGGAATACATATAGTTTTAATTTCTTCATCTGAAAATTGTCTGTTCATATCCTTTGACCATTTATCAATTGGAGAATGGCTAGAACTATTATAAATTTGAGTCAATTCTCTATATATTTTAGAAATGAGCCCTTTATCAGATCTTTTGGATGTAAAAATCTTTTCCCAGTTTATTGCTTCCCTTCTTCTCTTGTCTGCATTAGTTTTGCTTATACAAAAACTTTTTAACTTAATATAACCAAAATTATCTATTTTGTGATTAATAATGATCTCTAGTTCTTCTTTGATCACAAATTCCTTCTTCCTCCACAAATTTGAGAGATAAACTATCCTATGTTTTTCTAATTTGTTTATAATATTATTCTTTATGTCTAGATCATGAACCCATTTTGACCTTATTTTAGTATACACTATTAGGTGTGGGTCTATGTCTAGTTTCTGCCATACTAGTTTCCAATTTTCCCAGCAGTTTTTGTCAAATAGTGAATTCTTATCCCAAAAGCTGGGGTCTTTGATTTGTTGAATACTAGATTGTTATAGTCATTGATTATTTTGTTCTGTGAACTTAACCTATTCCACTGATCAACTTCTCTATTTCTTAGCCAGTACTAAATGGTTTTGATGACTGCTGCTTTATAATATAGTTTTAGATCGGGTACAGCTAGGCCACCTTCATTTACTTTTCTCTTCATTTAATTCCTTTGAAATTCTTGAACTTTTGTTCTTCCAGATGAATTTTGTTGTTATTTTTTCTAGGTCAGTAAAATAGTTTCTTGGGAGTTTGATTGGTATAGCACTAAATAAATAGATTAGTTTAGGAAATATTATCATCTTTATTATATTTGCTTGACCTACCTATGAGCACTTGATATTTTTCCAATTGCTTAGATCTGACTTTATTTGTGTGAAAAATGTTTTGTAGTTTTGCTCATATAATTCCTGACTTTTCCTTGGCAGATGTATTCCCAAATATTTTATACTATCAACAGTTATTTTAAGTGGCATTTCTCTTTGTATCTCTTGCTATTGGATTTTGTTAGTGATATATAAAAATGCTGATGATTTATGTGGATTTATTTTGTATCCTGCAACTTTGTTAAAGTTGTAGATTATTTCTAATAGTTTTTTAGTTGATTCTCAAGTGTTTTCTATGTATATCATCATATCATCTGCAAAGAGTGATAATTTGGTTTTCTCATTACCTCTAATTCCTTTACTTCTTTTTCTTCTCTTGCTGCCAAAGCCAGCATTTCTAATACAATATTAGTGGGCAACCTTGTTTCACTCCTGATATTATTGGGAATGGTTCCAGTTTATCCCCATTACATATGATATTTGCTGATGGTTTTAAATAGATATTATTGACTATTTTAAGAAAAAGTCCTTCTATTCCTATATTCACTAGTGTTTTAATTAGGAATGGATGTTGGATTTTATCAAATGATTTTTCTGCTTCTATTGAGATAATCATATAGTTTTTGTTAATTTGGTTATTGATATAGTCAATTGTGCTAATAGTTTTCCTAATATTGAACCAGCCCTGCATTCATGGTATAAATTCTACTTGGTCATAGTGTATTATCCTGGGGATACATTATATCTTGCATGTACAATTTTATGCATATTGTCTCCCCCACTTAGAATAGAAACTCCTTGAAGACATGGTTGTAATTTATTTATTTATTTTTAGTTTGTATCTCCAGTCTTTAAATATAATGCTTGATTTATAGTAACTACTCAATACATACTTGCTGACTCACTCAGGGAAATTTCTGAATTTATAACAATTCAGTAAGATTTCCCTCTCAGGTAAGATGTCTTAAATCTGAATCTTAAATGAATCATAACATCCAGATTTTACATCCATATTATAGGATGAAGCACAGAACTTAAACTGTACAGAGTTGCTAATTGACCATAATAAAATCCCAAATATATATAGCTATATTACTAACTCTTGCTTATTAAAGGATTATTGATGGGTTGTTAAAAGAAGTAAATTCATGTTCAGTTTAATGTTAGAAATTTTAGTTTCTGGTTAGGCTATTCTATTATTTCAGCAATCGTTAAATTCCAGTACTGACACTACATTGACTCTAGAAATGTTCTCTTAATATAGGCTTCTATTAAAATTACATTATAACATATTATAATAATTTTATGAGTGTAATATTTTGAGTATAGCCATATACTCCTTCAGGAGAGATGTTGAAGAACTTTCATTGTGACTATTTTTTCCTTCCTTCCCTACTTCCTTCCTTCCTTCCTTCATCCCTCCCTCCTTCATCCTTCTCTCATTCCCTTCCTCCCTCCCTCCTCCTCTCTGTCTCTGTGTCTTTGTCTGTCTTTCTTTGTCTCTCTTTCTCTTCTCCCCCCTCCCTCCCTTTCCCTCCTCTTCCCTCTCTATCTTTCTGTCCCTTTCCCTCTCCCTTTTCTTCCTTCCTTCCCTCCCTTTCCCTTTCCCTCCTCTCTTTCCTTTCCTTTTCCCTCTCCTTCTCTCTCTTCCTCCCTCTCCCCCTTCCCCTTACACATTCTCCTCCCCGCCAACACTTCCTTGGCACCAGCTCTTTTTCAGGCTCCAGAGATCCAGAAATAATGTATATGATAATCCTCTATAAGACTATCCTAAGTTAGAAGAGAAATCATACAAGATAGAATGTAAAGCTGCTAAAAGAGAGCTACAGCAGAAGTGATCAGAGCAGGGAGATAAAATTTCTAGCTGGAAGAAGAAATATACAAATCATATTCTTACTCCTTTTTTATCTATTCAACCAAACAGCCCAATTCAATTTAATGAACTATGTATAAGACATGAAACAGCATGACATGGTGGATAAAGAACCAGTTTTGGAGTCAGCAAAGTCCTAGGTTCAAGTTATTCTAGTTTTGTGACCATGAATGAATCTTAAAGTATATCAAGCAACTAAGGCTATAAGTTTTAGAAGAGTTGCTGGTCTGTGTTGTTGGAGGAAGTTTTTATAACAGGAATTTTTCATACTGATGAAATTCCAGGTCCAGACCAATATATAAGGCCATATGCTAAGATCTGAGGGACAAAAAGACATACTCAAAAAACATGTCATATTAGGGAGAGATAGCATGTACAACACTGATCAATAAAGAAAGGAGAAATCATTATTACCTGGGAGCATCAGGAAAGCCTTTTTGGGGGATGGTACCTAAGCCTGGGAGGAAAATCAAGATTTTGAAAGTCAGAAATAAGAATAGGATGGAAAATACTGTGCTTAGACTAGAGATATTTGGAAAACTGGCCATGTATGCATTCCAATCCATTCACTTTAAACATATGGCTAATTTAATTTCATATAGATATGACCTACACTTATGAGTAGGGGGACATAACTCTCTTTAGGGTGAACATTCCCACATATCACCCAGGTACTGATTCAAAACCTGGACAGATGCTATTCTAAAAAAAGTCACTGCACCCTCCCCAGATATTTTCCAGGTGGAAATTGCTTGAAGGCAATTTTTTAGATTCGACAGTACTTCTAAGTTATTTCTATTATGAGGAATTAATAATAAAAGATATAAAAAGATTGTTGTTTGTCCTTTATTTATGAAGAGAACCAAGACATCAAGGGAAGTGATTCCATGACATGCAAGTGAATTATATTTAAGTACGGGAGTACTGTGCAAAGTCATCTCTCTCACTCTTTCCTTTGGAGTCATCTGGGTTCTGTAGCAAAATATAGTTCAGGATGACTGGAGATGGCTCAGGATGCAGTAGGAAATCCTGGTTCTGGTTTGATTGAGGTAAAGCCCCTTGAGTGATTAATTCTAAGAAATGAGGTAAAGAATGGCCTCTTTTATGCAGTTAAAAATCTGGGAAGGGAAGACCCTCAGGATCTCTATTAAACAATTACTATTTATAGTCATTTTGAGCCATCAGGGCCTCCAAAATGATCAAGTAAGGTTGGGTTAGGTCCTACTGTAAGCCAATCAATAAGAACCAGAGTGATTTGAGTTTGAGGTGGTCCATAAAAAAGAAATCTATCCCATTAGAATTTAATAATATGAGATACTCCTCATAGAGAGGCCATGGAAAATACTGGGAAGAATCTTTTATATCATCTTTACTATTGAATATCATTATTTTCATTGTAACTTACTTCTCCCTCATTCCCTTCCTAGGCTATTTAGAGGTTAAATGGAATAGCTTTTAAGAAGTACTTTGTTTAAAAGGAAAAAAAAAAAACTTGGATAAATTGAAGTCCTTTTTATACAAATGCACAAAGTTCCATACTCAAAAGCACAAAGAATATTGTTAATAAGCAAGCTCATTTTATCACTATCATTTAAGATGTGCAAAGATCACTGAATTATGGCACTAGAAGATGATACATTACTTTAAAAGAACAAAATAAGTTTAAAGTCAAGCATGTGAATTAATTTGACTTATTAAGAATTATAGACTCATGTGAGGTAATTTAGAAACCAGAAGTAGAAAACATTGCTGATAGTATTTGGATAAAAATCAATGGTGGCAGAAATAAAAGTGATATTGACATCAGAGCATTCTGCAGATCACATGACTAAACAAAGAATATAGATGAATAGGTTATGAGACAGATCATAAGCCTGGCAGGTAGGCATGATAGAGTAGTGATCAGGGAATTTAATTATCTGCAAATCTGTTGAGGTTCTCTCTGTCAAAAGCAGAGCAACAAATGATTTCTTAACTTGTTTCTATGATGATTTCATATTCATAAGATGGAAAAATCAACACAGGGGAACATTCTATTTTGGGTCTGCTTTTTACTAACTGAGAACTATAGAATATTATATTGGAAATGACAGTAACTTTGGGGAATTTTGACCATTCTCTCCTCAATTTGTGATAGAGAAGGAAAAGTATATGGAACTTAGTGTGATAGACATTCTAGACATGGGTAGTAGATTTCAAAGATTTTAGAAATGGAATTAATAGGATCTCACTAATTAAAATTTCATAAAAGAAGTTAATGTAATGGGAATATTTTGGGAAAGAAAATTTAAAGACACAAAGAGAAGCAATTCCCATGGAAAAGAAAAGGGAGATTTGCTTAGAAATTGATGTGGATATATAATGAATCTACTGATCAGCTTAGATTTTTAAAAGGCACAGAAGATGAAAGAAGACAGTTAATGGAGAATGAATATGAAAACATGGCACTGTCCTATAAGAAAAGCATTGGGAGCTGGTGAGGGAAACCAAGAACTATGAGAAGTGCTTTCAAAAAAAAAAGTTATATTGGAAAAAAAGTTGAAAGAAGGATTAGAATTGCTTCTCTGAGTGAATGAAGTGTTGCCAAATGATACATAGCAAAGATGGACTATTTAATTACTTTGCTTCTGTTTGTTCTGCCAAGGAGAATGAACTTTTTTTAAAATAACTTTTTATTGACAGAACCCATGCCAAGGTAATTTTTTTTACATTATCCCTTGCACTCACTTCTGTTCCGATTTTTCCCCTCCTTCCTTCCACCCCCTCCCCCAGATGGCAAGCAGTCCTATACATGTTAAATAGGTTACAGTATATCCTAGATACAATATATGTGTGCAGAACCAAACAGTTCTCTTGTTGCACAGGGAGAATTGGATTCAGAAGTATAATTAACACGGGAAGAAAAACAAAAATGCAAGCAGTTTATATTCATTTCCCAGTGGAGAATGAGCTTTAAACCACAAATGATAGAAAAAAGGAGCTAATAGGGAACTGATGACCAAGACAAAGAGGAGAACATTTAGATACCTTTGATGAGTTCAAGTTTATCCAGCTCAGATGAAATGTATTCAAGGATACTGAAAAAAACAAACAAACCTGTGAATGTAATTCCTAAGCTAATGTAAGTGATCTTTGGAATATTATGAAGAGTAGAAGAATAGGACTGGAGTAGGGCAGATGTTGTCCTAGGCATTTTTTGCTGTTTGTTTTTAATAATGGGAGTGAATAGAGTCCATATATCATAGACCAGTAAATTTGCTTTAAATTTCTTGTAAAATTCTGGAGCATATGCACAAAAGGTTGGTTAGTGAACATTCAGATAAGGAAGCAGTGATCAGACAAATTAGATTGGCTTCATCCAGATCAGGTTAGACAGGACTAACTTTTTTTTTGTTTTTTATTTTTTGATAGTGATACTGGACTACTAAATTAAAGCAATGCTGTAAATATAATGCACCCAAATTTCAGAAAAGCATTTAAAATATTTCACATGCTGTTTTTGTGTACAAGATGGAAAAAATATGTTTTAGATATTATGGTTGGGGATACTTGGACAAGGTTGAGGGGTAAGTTCCAAAGAGTAATCCTTAATGGTTTGATAATACTAGTTATCTTTTTTCTGTTTAGACCTAGAAATATAGAATAACAGTAGATAGACAGTTCAAAAAGGTAAATATAGGCTTGTTATGAGAAAATCATATGCTGACAATTAATATTCTCTCAAAGTGTATCAAACTGTCTTGAGGAGTAAAACATTTCCTTTCATTGGAGGTCTTCAGAAAAAGACTGAATTACCACTTGTTAATCAATCAGTCAGAAAACTAGCAGGGGCAGCTAGGTGGTGCAGGAAATTAGAACACCATGTCTGCAATTAGGATAGAACTGAGTTCAAATATAACCTCTGACATTTACTAGCTATGTGATGCCAGACAGGTCACTTAATTTATATTTGTTTCAGTTCTTCATCTGTAAAATGGAAACATACTAGAGAAGGAAATGGCAAACCACTTCAGTATCTTGGCCATTAAAATTAATGGTCAATTCCTTATATGACACAGACATGGTACTGATACCCAAACCAGGTAGGTTAAAAACAGAGAAAGAAAATTATAGACCAATCTCCCTAATGAATATTGATCACAAATCAATCTTAAATAAGATATTAGCAAAAAGACTACAGAAAGTTATCCCCAGGATAATACAACATGATCAAGCAGGATTTATACCAGGAATGCAGGAATGGTTCAATATTAGGAAAACTATTGGTATAATTGACCATATTAATAACCAAATTAACAAAAACCATATGATCACCTCAATAGATGCAGAAAAAGCATTTGATAAAATTCAACATTCATTCCTATTAAAAACACTTGAGAGCATAGGAATAAATGGACTTTTCCTTAAAATAATCAGTAGCATCTATTTAAAACCACCAGTAAGCATCATATGTAATGGGGATAAACTGGAACCATTCCCAATAAGATCAGGAGTGAAACAAGGTTGTCCATTATCATCACTACTATTTAATATTTTATTAGAAATGTTAGCTTTGGCAATAAGAGTTGAGAAAGAGATTAAAGGAATTAGAGTAGATAATGAGAAAACCAAATTATCACTCTTTGCTGATGATATGATGGTATACTTAGAGAACCCCAGAGATTCTACTAAAAAGCTATTAGAAATAATCCACACATTTAGCAAAGTTGCAGGATACAAAATAAACCCACATAAGTCATCAGCATTCTTATATATCACTAACAAAACCAACAGAGTTACAGAGAGAAATTCCATTTAAAGTAACTACCGATAGTATAAAATATTTAGGAATCTATCTGCCAAGGGAAAATCAGAAACTATATGAGCAAAACTACAAAACTACTTTCCATACAAATTAAACCAAATCTAATCAACTGGAAAAATATTAAATGCTCTTGGATAGGGTGAGCACATATAATAAAGATGACAATACTACCTAAACGAATATTTATTTAGCACTATACCAATCAGACTCCCAAAAAATTATTTTACTCACCTAGAAAAAATAACAACAAAGTTCATATGGAAAAACAAAAGGTCAAGAATTTCAAGGGAATTAATGAAAAAAAAAATCAAATGAAGGTGGCCCAACTGTACCAGATCTAAAATTATATCATAAAACAGCAATTACCAAAACCATTTGGTATTGGCTAAGAAATAGACTAGTTGATCAGTGGAATAGGTTAGGTTCAAAGGACAAAACAGTCAATCTAATTAATAATCTAATGTTTGAAAAGACTCTAGTTTTTGGGATAAGAACTCACTGTTTGACAAAAATTGCTGGGAAAATTGGAAATTAATGTGGCAGAAACTAGACATTGACTCACACTTAACACTGTACACCAAGATAAATGGGTTCATGACCTACGCATAAAGAATGAGATTATAAATAAATTAGAGAAACATAAGATAGTTTACCTTTCAGACTTGTGGAAGAGGAAGGAATTTATGACCAAAGAAGAACTAAAGATCATTGTTGATCACAAAATAGAAAATTTTGATTATATCAAGTTAAAAAGCTTTTGTACAAACAAAACTAATGCAGACAAGATTAGAAAGAAAGCAATAAACTGGGAAAACATTTTTATAGTCAAAGGTTCTGATAAAGACCTCATTTCCAAAATATATAGAGAATTGACTCTAATTTATAAGACATCAAGCCATTCTCCAATTGATAAATGGTCAAAGGATATGAACAGACAATTCTCAGACAAAGAAATTGAAACTATTTCTAGCCATATGAAAAGATGCTCCAAGTCATTATTAATCAGAGAAATGCAAATTAAGACAACTCTGAAATACCACTACACACCTGTCAGATTAGCTAGAATGAGAGAGAAAGATAATGCGGAATGTTGGAGGGGATGTGGGAAAACTGAAACACTGATACATTGTTGGTGGAATTGTGAATACATCCAACCATTCTGGAGAGCAATTTGGAACTATGCTCAAAGAGTTATCAAACTGTGCATACCCTTTGACCCAGCAGTGTTGCTACTGGGCTTATATCCCAAAGAGATTTTAAAGAAGGGAAAGGAATCTGTATGTGCAAGAATGTTTGTGGCAGCCCTCTTTATAGTGTCCAGAAACTGGAAACTGAGTGGATGCCCATCAAATGGAGAATGGCTGAATAAATTATGGTATATGAATATTATGGAATATTATTGTTCTGTAAGAAATGACCAGCAGGATAATTTCAGAAAGGCCTGGAGAGATTTACATGAACTGATGCTAAGTGAAATGAGCAGGACCAGGAGATCATTATATACTTCAACAACAGTACTAGATGATGATCAATTCGGATGGACGTGGCCATCTTCAATAATAAAATGAACCAAATTGGTTTCAATGGAGCAGTAATGAATTGAACCAGCTACACCCAGCGACAGAACTCTGGGAAATGACTAAGAACCATTACATAGAATTCTCAATCCCTATATTTTTGTCCGCCTACATTTTTGATTTCCTTCACAGGCTAATTATACGCTATTTCAAAGTCCAATTCTTTTTGTACAGCAAAATAACTGTATGGACATGTATACATATATTGTATTTAATTTATGCTTTAACATATTTAACATGTATTGGTCAACCTGCCATCTGGGGGAGGGGATGGGGGGAAGGAGGGGAAAAGTTGGAACAAAAGGTTTTGTAATTGTCAATGCTGAAAAATTACCCATGCATATATTTTGTAAATAAAAAGCTATAATAAAAAAATAAAATTAATGGTTAACATTCATGTAGAATTGGACATGACTGAGCAACAACAATGTGCTGGTCACCCTGCTAAACCAGTTACTTGTCTAGAAGATGGTATTTGTATTTAACTGTATTAGAAAGTGTCCCAATTCTGAGAGTCTGTGATGATCCTATGGAAGTCTTTTGAACTTTAATATCACTTCTCTTATATCCCTTAGCATATTTTACCTTGGAATTGTTATTTTTGTACATATCTTATCTCCCTTACTAGTCAATGGGCTCCCAGATGATAATAATAGCAACTAGGACTGAAGATAGTACTTAAAGGTTTGCAAAGGGCTTTACATAAGTTATCTCACTTGATCCTTAAAATGTATACCACTGACAAATCTTAAGTTCTTGGTAATAGCCATTATACTGAAGTCAAGGAAAGAAGATGCTTATTATAGAAAATGCCAGAAGTTTCTAAAATGTAAAAATCATAAAGTCATAGATTAGATGCAAAGGAATGATGTTGGGCTATGGTATAGTGCCCTTAGGTGGATTATGGAAGTAGTTGAATGACCAGACCCAGAGAGACCCACAGAGTAGTGATTAATGAACCCATGCACATGGAAGGTGATCACAAGTGGTCTGCCCTCAGGCATATTAGCTTAACCATTTATTATTTAGTTGTTTTATTCAATGACTGTGGAGATCTCATATGCTTGTCAAGTTCACTGATAAAAAGGCAGCAGGAATAGCTAATATGGTAGATGACAAAATCGGGATTTAATAACATAACAAGTAACTGGAACAATGGATCAAATCTTATAATCATGCAGTTAAGCTCCTATTATGTGCAAGGTACTGTGTTAGTTATGTGTAATGAAATTAAAGAGGAGTAAATATAACCTATGCTTGGGTTCAAGAATCAGAATGCATGAGGAAGTCCAGCAGAACAACAGTTTTGTGAAAAGGATCTGAGAGTCCTAGTGGACTATATACTCAATATGGATCAATAGAGATATGGCAACTCAATTGCATAATGTCCAGAATGAGTAAGGTATTAGTACTGCTCTACTCTAGGCAGACCACACTATATGTATTGCATTTAATTTGGGGTTTCGTGTTATACGAAGGGCCTTAACAATTTCTATTTTACAGATGGGGAAACTGAGGCTGAGAGAGGTTAACTAACTTTTCTAGAATCAAGTTCAAACTCAGATTTTCCTGGTTCCAAGTTCACTATTCTATCCCCTGTGCCACCTAACTACCAGATTTTCCAGGTTTGTGTAGTAATATAGCTTTATTTTTTCCAATACTCAGCCTTAGAGTTCTGCACACAGCAGCCACATAAAAGTTTGTTGAATGAAAGAATGTGATTCAGTAATGATGCCATCATGTTATTAGGGACTTATTCCTTAAATTTCTAGGTAAGTGATTTGGAAAGCTAAGGATGCTGTGGAAGCTGATTTGGACTCTGGACAGTTCTCAGAAGCAGAGCAGCTTTATTTTTTCCACACTGGAGATCAGCCCAACAACCTCAGTGCTGGTACTAATGGTGAGCAGAGAATATTGCCTTGTTGGGTCTGCCAGGTGGTGGAAGTGGGAGAGCAAATAAATTGGGAGAAATAAAATTGCAGATAACCCATCCCCATGGATTACTGCTATTCTTTATCTGTACATGTGGTCTGCTTTTTTGGGATGTCCAGTGAGACAGAACATTATTCATTAATAAAACAATCCTTTCTGAACGGCAGTCCCAGCATGGTAGGAGATACATTCCGCCCTTGTTCAACCCTTGCTGCTAACTTTAAACAAAGGCATCTCAGAGCCAGCTCTGGCTGATCTTGTCAGAATCTGTAGTAATGAAACAGGAATTAGATGATGTTTCTAGTTGTTTTAAGGAACAGAAGAAAAATGTCTAATTTTATTTTTTTTCTAGTGGGGATGGAAGATAGAATAGAAATATCACCAACCTTAAACAAGAAATGGCTAGATTCAAGCCTCAGCCCTTCCCTCCATTACTAATGTAACCTTCACTTACTCCTTAGTTAGATGGCTCAATGGCTAGAGCATTGGGTCAGTCATCAGGAAGACCTGACTCAAATCCAGTTCAGATACTAGCTGTGTGACCTTGGGCAAAAGACTGCCTTAGTTCTTTCAACTATAAAATGGGAATAAAGTGTTTATCACAATGCCTGAGTTCAAATTCGGCCTCAGACACTAGTAAATTGTGCGACCCTGGGCAAGACATTTAAGTTCTGTCTGCCTTAGTTTCTTAATTTACAAAATAGGGATAATACTAACCTAACTCCCATGGTTATTTATCAAGATCAAATGAGATAATATTTGAAAAGCTTTATAAATATGTTGTCATTATTATTATTTTCCTTCTCTGGACACCAGCTTTCTCTCTTTTTTGTCAAATGGGAGATTAGACCAAATAGCATCTGAGACTCCTTTTGACTATAAATGCATGATGACCTATGACCTCAATTTTTTTTTTATCAGTAGTAACTTTCTCACAGTCTTGGAATTAATTGTCAGCACTCCAAGAGACCATCTAATTCTTTGTGAAGAGGAATCTCTTCTAAATATCCTGGATAAGAGTCTCCTTTCAAGTGATGGGGAACTCACTACTTACTTAGCAAAGTAATAGAGCACCTACTATATTTTTGGAAGGCTTTAATTGTTAGGACATTTTCCCCAACACTGAACCCAAATCTGTCTCTCTAATTTCTATGCATCACTTCTAGTTCTTCCCTTTAAGGTCAAACAGGACAAATATAGTTCTTTTTCTACATGGTGGCTTTTCAAATATTTAAAAATATCTGTTGTGTCTCCTCAATTCCACCAATTTTTTAAGGTGAATCATCCAATTAGTCCTTGGATGCAACTCTCTCCATGATCATCCCTGGTTACTCTTCTGATTAGTGCTCTCTGGCTTGTTTATGAATGCCCTTCATAAAACATAGAGCCCAGAACCATGTAGTCTGATTAGGGCAAAGTAGAGCAGTACCAATGCTTAGAGGGGAGCCAACAGCTTAGAAAAGAAAACACAGAAATTGACTGAAGAAAACAACTCTTTAAAAAATGGATTTGGTGAAATGGGGAAAAATATATTAAAGAAAACAACTCTTTCAAAAAGAGAATTGGAGAAATAGGGGAAAATACACTGAACAAAACAATTTTTGAAAATACAATTGGCTAAATGGAAAAGGAGGTAAAAAAGCTAACTAAAGAAAATAATTTATTAAAAAGTAGAATTTGACAAATGGAAGAGAATGACTCAATGAGACATCAAGAATCAATCAAACAAAATTTTAAAAATGAAAAAAATAGAAGAAAACATAAAATACCTCACTGGAAAAACAACCAACCTGGAAAACAGACCCAGGAGAGATAATATAAGAATTATTGTACTACGTGAAAGCCATAATCAAAAAAATAAAAAAAAAAAAGAACCTGGACAACAGTTTTCAAGAAATCAAAGACAACTGCTCTGATATCTTAAAAAGGTAAAATAGTCATTGAAAGAGATCCCTCCTGAAAGAGATTCCAAAATGAAAACTCCAAGAAATATTGTAGTAAATTCTATAATTATCAGATCTAGGAGAAAATACTTCAAGCAAAAAGATTCAAATATTGAGTTATTTAGGATCACAGCTCCAGTTCTATACCTGTGCTTCAGCATAGCACAAAGGTCTTAATGCTCAGATTCTGGGCTCTTAAAGAAGAACTGGCAGAGCAGAATCTCTGTCAAATTGTACCAGGTTGGAAAGTCAAAGGCTAGGTAACAAATTGGAGTTTTTTATTTGGTCAAGTGACTTGTCCAAATGACTTGATTAGTCTAGCTAAGTATGGACAGTCTAATCACCAGACTGTTGATCAACAGGCATTAATAATAATAACCAACATTCATGCAACACTTTAAGGTTTTCTAATTGAACAGTACCTGGAACAGAGTAAGCACTTAATAATTGTTTGTTGCCTTTCTCCCTCTCTGTGTGTGTATTTCTGTCTCTGTCTCTCTCTCTCTATGTCTCTGTTTTTCTCCCTCTGCCTCTCTGTCTCTGTCTGTCTGTCTGTCTGTCTCTCTCTCTCTCTCTGTCTCACGGTTTCTGTCTCTCTCCTGTCTTGATCTGTGCCTCTCTCTATATCATTCCCCTATTTTATAGGAAACAGGATGGAAAAAATTAAATGACTCAGTGTCACACATGTAGCTAATGCATATGTGAGGTAGGATTCCAATTCATACATTCACCTCTCTAAGTATTTACCCTATAGAAACTCAGACCATCCACTTGGATAAGGAAGAACTGCTCCTTATATTATATATACTCTTCTGGTCCAAGACAAAAGGCTTAGAGAATGGCTGAAGCTAATCCTAAATTCTAAAGTTGAGATTCCTAGTACTAAGCACAATTTCAAAAAAAGAAGAAAAGAAAAGAAAAGGGAGGACTTCATAACACCAGTGAAATGACAAGTTTTTTGAAATGGTGAAATTCACATGTGTTTGTTGTATCTTGTTTAATTACTTCTTGGTTTGAGAGTTTTGTTTTGCAATAACTGTGGTCCAAGCCCTAACCCAATGTACCATCACTCTTGCTGGGCATAACAAATACCTAAATAGAATTTGTAAAATGATTTGAATATATTTTGAAATTTGAAAATTCAAATAAACTGCAAGGAAATGAATCAAGTAGAAAAATATTTTTATCTCCATATATAAAGGAGCGTGAATCTATAACTCCATAGGAATTATGTACTTTTCTTATATACTTGGTAATTCCTTAGCATAATGGGAAAATATGATCAGAGATGGATACTTAGCATACTTTTCAGACTAAATTCTTCCCCCCCCAATTTATTTTATTTAAAGAAACAGAATAAGAAAAAAGAAAAATAGAAAAGGAATACAAAACAAAGTGAAACAAAACAAAAGAGAATATCATCATGTTCCCAGCAGAATATCAGAGAGGATTCAAAATATATAACAACAAATAGCTTTGAAGAAAGTATATATTAGTAAAAGAAATTATATTCATGCATGTTCATCTTTTTTTACTTCCCTGTAAATTGTTCTTTTCTCTGATGCACACTTTTCACTTTATTCTTTTTACCCCTTTCATTCCCCCACACTCAAGCAAGCTAAAGTTAAAAAAGGATGTGATATATATATCTATGTGTACATAGATAGATATACACCTATACACACATATCTTCACACATACACACATATATCTTTCCTCTCCCTGCTGACCTTCTGCTTTAATTCTGTTCCTAATGTGCCTTGCTGTTACTTAACCTCCTCCCATCTATGAATCCCTCCCTTGTCTTCTTCCCTCATTGTTTGCTTCCCTATATGCCCATCCTTCCTCTCGTATTTCTTTGTAGATCTTGGAGGGTAATGAATCTCTTCATTACAATATGTATGTTGATTTTTGCCTATTTAATCCATTCCTGATGTGAGTATATTTTCAGAACTACAAGCTCTTCACCCTCCTTTAGTTCCTATACATGTATTCTTTCTCTGTATTTCATTTGCATAACTTAATTACTATTTCTATCTTAACTCTGACCCAATCTTTCTTTTGAGCTACCTTATCTTAAACATATGCTATATATTTCCCATGTAAAAAAAAAAAAGACATAAACAATTTGTCCATGTTGAGTTTCTTGAAACTGATCTTTGATATTGGTACTTATATGTTAAATTTTCTATTAAGTTATAGTTTGGTTGATAGAAAATCCTAAAAATCTACAGGTTCACTGAATGTCCATTTTTTCTTGTTCAATATTATAGATAATTTTAATGGCTATGATATTTTAACCACAGGCCTACTTCTTTTGACTGTCGGTAAATATAATTCTGGGACATGTGGTCTTTTATTGTGGCTGCTGACAAATACTGTATAATTCTAATTGTAGTTTCAGTGTATTTGAATTATTTTTAATTTTTTTTTTGCAAATTTCCCCCTTTGATCTGGGGGTTAAATTTGGCAATAATGTTCCTATGTGTTTTTCACAAAGGATCTCTTTGAGGTGGTGATTGGTGGATTTTTTTCTACTTCTACTTTCCCCTCATGTTCTATCACTCTAAGACAATTTTCTTGAATTATTTTTTGCATTACTGTGTCAAAGTTTTTTTTTTTTGGTCACAACTTTCAGGCAGTTCAATTATTTTTATATTTTCTATTCTTGATGTATTCTCTAGATCTGTGATATTTCTTATGTTTCATATTCTGTTCAAATTTTCATTCTTTATAATCTGTTTTGTTACTTCTTGGTTTCTCATAACTTCACAGGCTTTTCCTGTGATTCTAATTTTCAAAGATTTATTTTCATCTTTGAGACATATATTTTCTTTTTTACTTAGTTAACTTTTTTCATAATCTTGTTTTTCTTGAATGGTTTTTATTATTATTTTAAAAAATGTTTCTCAATGTCTGTTATTTGATTTTTAAATTCTTTTTTGAGTTCTTCTATAAATTCTTTCTGGGCAGAGAACCATTTCATTATAACATTTTTTTTTTAAACTTCAGTGTCCTCCTCTGAAGATGAATCCTGGTGTTCTCTGTTCCCACAGTATGTTTCTATGGTGGGGTTCTTTCTTCTTTGCTGGCTATTTTTTTTTTTTTTAAATAAGAGGTATTAGTGTAAGAACCGCTAATCCCGGGGGCAAGATGGTGCCTCTAGCTTCACTACAGCTCTCCCCTCTGAGTAGAAACCCTAAATTAAGAGCTCCACCCTCCAGTAAGTGCCTGCAGGTAGCAGCTTCCCTGCCCTACTGCTTCTGCACTCACAGGTGCTGGTTCTTTCTCACCTAGAGTCTCTGCTCTGCAGTACAGCTGGGACTGGCATTCCTAAGCAGCCGAGGTTCCCTCAGTCTTCCTGGACTCAGACCTCATTCTATACACACTCCAAGAGGTGAAAGTTTCTGTGGTTCCAGGGGAAGCTCCAGCCACACACACTCAGGGCTCCCCACTTGATGTTTCTATGGAGGTAGCCAGGAAGTATCTGTAGTTTACTTGGATTAATCCCTGAACCCTGATCTTTCTTTGGGTCTTCTAAGATAGTATCTGGAGATCTCCTGCTCTTGATTTTTCACCAGTCTATGTTTGCCTTAAGGTACAATTTTTTTCTATTTGTGGGGAAATCAGGAGTTTGAAATTTACCAACCTACTCAACCATATTCCCAGAATTCTCCTCTTCAGTCTAATTCTTGAAGCTTTTTCTTGATTCTGGCCAAAGAATTATGAAAGTTCTTATGTCAGCTCTGCATTACCCCAAAGTTCCAGAAGAAAACTTCAGGATGCATGACTGTTTCATGTGTGATTATCTTTCTCTCAACTTCAGTACTGCGTTTGATGCTGTTATCCGTATCACCCCTGTGGCTCTCACATGCCCATCCTATTCTCCCAATCAGGATTTTTCAGTATTTGAGTTTATGTACAAACTTCTGTAAAATATAGTTCAGAGAATTTCTCCCAAGGATTAAAGTTCTTCACTCTAAGAACTGTGGAAAATGAAGTACATGGACATGTCCTATGTGTGTTTTCTCATTCATGTGGTAGCAGGTACCCTTTCTCCCCAATCTTCAAAGTTATCATTCCTGATGATCATGTGGAAGCTGGGAGTTGAATCAGTGTAACCATACATGATTTATCCCTGGTCAAGTTCCCATGATTAGCTGCTGAACATGGAAATACTAAAAAAGCTGCTTATTCCTTGACCAGTTCTCTTCTTTCTTTCTGCAAATATTTGGAGTCAGGATATTAGTGATGAAGGAGTGTCTTTCACCCAAGCTGGCCACAATCTATGAGCATTTTTTTTGGTGTCAATCAGCATTGAAGATAAACCACTGGGAATATCAAAGTTGGTTCTTTGATTAGACAATACCACTGTAGAGGGAAAATGTAAAATGAATAATAAATGATCTTGCAGTAACTGTTCTATGTCCCAATGAGTGCAAGTAACTGAAGTGAATATCTCTCATAACTGTGGACTAAAGTAAATCAAGCCTAAGGCCTAAGTTTCGGTTTTTTGAAAATCATGTGGTAGGGGAAGGAAAGAAAGATTTATAACCTGTCAACATTCCAGTTCCTAATCAGGGAACACAACCTATATAGTCAATCAGAATGTATATGAGGGGTACTGGGGGTGGGTCTGGGTTTTTTCTTGGGGTACTCTGTATAAAAGTTGCAAGTGGGCACTGAGGCGGGGGCGGCTCTCTCCTGGCTTGGACTCTGGATGACTGCCTGGCCCTCGCAAGGTTCTAATAAAACTTTTGTTCTATACCTTTGAGATGCCCCTGAGAGTTTAATTTTGGATAACATTGTCCCACACAGCAACAACACTTAAATATTATTCTCCCAGATGAATGTGCTAATAGTAATGAAGTATTGAATTCTCTTCTCATCATTCTGTAATGCCTTCTAATTCACTTATGCTCATTATAGATTCTTTTGAGTAGAAATAAATTCTCTGTCCTATATTTAGTTCATAATTGTATGTTGGCTACCTCTTTTACTTTGTCCCTGTTTGGGAAATCCTGACCTGGAGCCAAAACTCTGGCAAAACTAGAATGGATAAGGTGATGGATTTGGTGATGAGCTAGTGAATGTGAATGTGGAGAACATGATCCCACTAGGAGAAGTTGGGCTTCTGATTTTAGGCAATAGGCAATATAAAAAGGAATTATTAACTTTTTAATCCTTGGCTTTTAACTCAACAATTACTTTTACTCTTGATGCTAGATACAGATTATAGGCCAAGTTATCACAAATTAATTAATAACAACTTTTTGGAGAAACATATAAAGCTCTTATATATATTTGCCTACATGGTCCAAGCTTCCTGAGTCCTCAGAAGTCTGGGCCTTGCTGGTACCACTACTGCTGGAGTTGCTTAGAAACAGTGCAGATTCTTTGAAAGGGAATAGCTGTTCTCATAGTCACCTTTCTCTCTCCTCTCTCTCTCCCCTATCCCCACCCTCTTCCAATATATTTATCTTCTAGGAAGAGTCAAATAGACTATAGGAGTGCTTTGTGTGTTTATTTGTTTATAGGTTCCTGTGACCTGGAGGTAATTTATATATTTTCTGTGGGTATGAAATAAAAGCCATCCCATTCTAAATACCTATATTGTACCTTGAATTGTTATGCCACAGTTTTGTTTAACTGTCCTGACTCAGTTTCCCTGTACGAGTTTCCCTTGTCTCAGTCTCCTTAACTGTTCTGTCTCAATCCCCTAAGTTGTAAAACTCCTCCTTTGGTCTGACTGAGGACCATTTGCTCTAAGGTTATAAATTAGTAAGATAAACAAGAGAGTAGACTTCCTGACTCTTTTCTGTCCTCAAGAATTTACAATATCCCTCTAAAATATTCTAAGATACCTCACTGATATCTTTACTTCTGTGTATTCAGACATCCTGTCTCTGAGTTTTTAGGATTTATGGCCTCCCCCATCCTGACAATAGTTTTCCCGCGCTTCTTACCCTTCCTTTGTTTAGAGAAAAGATATTTAAGAAGTTGGGGTTCCTCCATTCATTGCTGGAGGCTGGCGGCTGTATGCTAGATGCTGTCTGCTGGAATCTTTGAGATGACAGTCTCCTCCAGCCCTGGGACCAACATGGATTCCTTGGGCCCAGTATATCTTTATCTCTGTCTGACTGGATAATTTGAGATGAGAGTCCTGTCCAGTCAATTATACTCTCCCATTAATAAAACATTAAAAACTCTCTAATCTCTCTCCTGACTCAGTTTCTCCAGCATTACAGAATGTCTATGTGAGTAGTGGGGACCTATTATCCCATTTAGGGAAACTTAGAAAAGACATATACTATGAATGCATTTGAAGATTTTCTTACCCAGTGGGGACAATAAGAAAAAAAAAAGAAAAAATAATCTTTTGGAGTCAGGCCCAGTGAATCCAGGGTTTTTTTGGGGGACTCTGGGTCATGAATAATATCTGAAAAAGAAATCCAGAGAGGGGAAGTTGCCTTTCAAAGGTCTCTTAGTTAGTATCAGAATCTAGATTAGAACCTAGGTAGCTAGGGTGCTTATTGTTTTAAATTCAGTTGCTTTGTTCCAAAACCACCAACAGCAATCTGCATTATTCATTTGTTTGCAGATCATGAATCAGGGATCAGATCTTTGGGGACTTAAGGAAGGTAAAGGAAAAAAAAAAAACTATTTTAAACCCAAGGTCAGGACAAGTATTCCTGTGGCAACCTTCGTTAGTCAGGGATAAACAAGGCCGTTTCATTTGACTAAGAACATTCATCAGTGAGAAAACAAACATCTGTAGCCATTCATTTTGTACCAGTTCTGTCATCATGAAAGAAATAAAACTGTATTAGTAAGCCCAGGAAAATATTATTAGGCAGATAGAAAATATTCACAAGCAACAGTTAGTGTTTCCATTTGCATCTTAACTCTATCTTTGTTTTTCTCTTCTTTCTTTAGGCTGGGAAACACTCCCTGATTCTTTGTGTCTGTTATCAGAGTATCATGTTCAATGTGATGCAACAAGTGCACCCATCAATGGAAGGCCAAATATTCAGCATGACATATCTACTATATATACATATATCTTTATCCTTAGCTAACATGTATATCTATAGCTTTATCTATTGCTATATCTTGATCTATATTAATAACTTAGTTATCTTTATCTCTATATTTATATTCATATAGATATTTTTATCCATTTTTATATCTTTATCTTCATCATCATCATCATCTCTCTGTATATGCACATCTATCTATCTGTCAATTATCTATATCTATCTGCTCTCTTATTCTCTTGGTCTCTATTTTTATCTTTTCTATCTCTTATCTCTAGATAGATTGATAGATTAAGCACATATCAGACCTTGTGCTAAGTTCTGTGCAAATTATGAGCAATCAAGATAGTCTTGATCTCCAGGAGCTTTCATTCTAATGGAGGATGACAAATAAATCTTTTTTTTTTAAATAACTTTTTATTGATAGAACCCATGCCAGGGTAATTTTTTACAGCATTATCCCTTCCACTCACTTCTGTTCCGATTTTTCCCCTCCCTCCCTCCACCCCCTCCCCCAGATAGCAAGCAGTCCTATACATGTTAAATAGGTTACAGTATATCCTAGATACAATATATGTGTGCAGAACCAAACATTTCTCTTGTTGCACAGGGAGAATTGAATTCAGAAGGTATAAATAACCCGGGAAGAAAAACAAAAATGCAAGCAGTTTACATCATTTCCCAGTGTTCTTTCTTTAGGTGTAGCTGCTTCTGTCCATCCTTGATCAATTGAAACTGAATTAGCTCTCTTTATCGAAGAGATCCACTTCCATCAGAATACATCCTCAAAAAGTATCTTTGTTGAGGTATATAATGATCTCCTGGTTCTGCTCATTTCACTTAGCATCAGTTCATGTAAGTCTCGCCAGTCCTCTCTGTATTCATCCTGCTGGTCATTCCTTACAGAACAATAATATTCCATAACATTCATATACCACAATTTACTCAACCATTCTCCGATTGATGGGCATCCAATCATTTTCCAGCTTCTAGCCACTACAGACAGGGCTGCCACAAACATTTTGGCACATACAGGTCCCTTTCCCTTCTTTAGTATCTCTTTGGGGTATAAGCCCAGTAGAAACACTGCTGGATCAAAGGGTATGCACAATTTGATAACTTTTTGAGCATAGTTCCAAATTGCTCTCCAGAATGGTTGGATTCGTTCACAACTCCACCAACAATGTATCAGTGTCCCAGTTTTCCCATATCCCCTCCAACATTCCGCATTATCTTTCCCTGTCATTCTAGCCAATCTGACAGATATATAGTGGTATCTCAGAGTTGATGACAAACAAATCAAAAGAAGGTGTAATGGAAGAGTGATGGTTTGCGTATCAGAGTATCTGGATCCAAACTCTGGTGTTGCTGTTTACTTGCTTTTGTAAATCACTTTACCTGTTTGGACTTCATTCAGTTTCCATACTCTGAAAAATGAGATAGACTAGATTAATGATTTCTTAGATTCTTTCTTAATATCTAGTCCCATATGATATAAGAAAGACCATTCTATTGTTCTATGTTAGGGTCAACATGGAAAGGCTTGTGCTTTTGGAACCATTGTCAGATGTTAGGTATGGAACCACAGAATTGGGGGGTTGGAAAGGATGCAGTGGCCATCCAGTTCAACCTGAATGTGAAAGGAATATACACTATTACATACCAGACAAATAGTTATTTAGCCTCTGTTTGAAGATTGCCAAAAGGGGGCAACTCATCACCTTGCAAGGCAGCCCATTCCAGTCTTTATTTAGTCTTCTGTTTTTGGGTAGGTATAAGCAAATCAGTTGTGTGAGGAGTTACTTTGGTAGGATGGAGAGAATGGACCCCTGACAGATGGTACCTAGTGGCTTTTCTTGGGGTGATCAGATGCTGAAGGAGTCTTATTGTTTATTTCCCTTCGTAGATTAAAGCTATGTTTTAGCCTGACAGCAATTCCATCCCCCATTTCTGTCTGTTTCCTCCCCTAAAATTTTCCTCCTTCAGTTTTGGTGATCATTCAAAAGGACTTGGGTGCCAATGAGCACCATGGTTCTTTTATGAAATCAACAAGTCAACAAGCATTTTAAAGTATCCATGATGTGTCAGGCACTCTGATAGTCAGGGATGCAAGCACAAAACAAACAAATAATAGTCCCTGACCACAAGAAGTTTGAATTTTATTGAGGTGGGGAATAACACTGCATAGAAAATGACATAAAGTTATATACAAAGTAATTTCTGAGGGAAAATCCTAATCAGAAGGATCAAGATAGGCTCTCTGTGGGAGGTACCTATTGACCTGATTTTTGAAGAAAGCTAGGGATTCCATGAGGTAGTAAAGCAGTGATGATGATGGAGATGTATTTGGGAGAAACAGCTGGTTCAAAAGCACAAAAATCACTATTGTGCATATATACAGTAAGTAGGCTGGCTAAGCTGGAATGCAGAGTGCTTGAAAGAGAGTAGTATTTAGCAAGCCTGAAAAGTTAAGTGAGAGCCAGGTTTTGAAGGATTTTAAAAGCCAGAGGAGTTCGTATTTTTTTGGGAGGATAAAGAGCAATAGGGTTTCTTGAGCAAGGAAGTGACATGATGAGATGGGTGCTTTAGGAATTTCAATTTGACTCTTAGTAGAGTTTGGATGAGAGGGGGAAGAGCAGGGAGAAAAGTCATTAGGAAGTTCTTGAAATAGCCTAGAAGAGAATCAGATGGAGTTTCCTGGTGGGAGGAGGAACATCATTTTGGATTGAGAGGAAAAAGCATGAGGTGGAAGGAAGGAGGGAGCCTTATAGAGGCAGTTGAGTAGTCTCATGGCCATGAAGATTTTTTCCTTTTGTGACTGTGGGTAAGCTGTGGCTAAAACCAGCACTTCTCACTTGTCACTGATATGTGGGATACCTGAATTAGGACCCAAATCTAAGTGCCTGTCAGTTTTCCAGACATAGTTTCTTCACATCACCTGCTCCAATTGGTTTCCTAAGACAAAGGGAGAAGGCAGAATTCTGAATCCTGTTACTTAATAAAGCCCTTTATCCACTTGACTAGTCAATTGAGTTTTTCAGTGGGCCCCATGTCTCAAATGACAGGATACCATATCTAGCATCCTGCAGTGTTGGAGCTGTAATTTGACAGTCAGAAGGCAGTCTTCTTGCAGGTGGATTATTAGTCATATGTACCACCTGATTCCCCACCTTTACTCCTGCTAGTCACTCTCCTTTCTGGAATCCAAATAAAGAGCATGAAGACTTCCTTGATTATATTCACGTTTTAAAGCTGAGGACATAGTTTCCAAAACACCTGATTGTCATATGTTGACAGATATCTTTCTATATGCCCTGGAGAGATTTTCTTTCTCATCTAAAAACACCCTCAAGTCCTTCACTGTCTATTCCATGTTTGCCTACCAAACTCCTATTCCATCCAGATCCCAGAAGCTGTGTTTTCCACTGTAGTGTTCCAGCCCAATGGAGGCTTGGGATTTATGGAAATAAATCTATATCCTACTATCTCACACCTCTCAGACTAAGATGCCAAATAGAGATAATGATAAATGTTGAAGGGGATGTGGAAAACTGGGACACTAATGCTTTGTTGGTGGAGTTGTGAAATGATCCAATCATTCTGGAGGGCAATTTGGAACTATGCCCAAATGGCTATAAAATTGTGCATAACCTTTGATTTGGCAGTGCTTCTACTGGATCTGTATCCCAAGGAAATCATAAAGGAGGGAAAAGAACCCATATATGCAAAAATATTTGTAGCAACACTTTTTGTGGTGGCAAAAAATTGGAAAATGAATAGATGCCTATCAATTGGGGAATGGCTGAATAAGTTATGATATATGAAAGTAATGGAATATTATTGTTCTATAAGAAATGATGAACAAACTGATTTTAGAAAGGTCTGGAAAAATTTAAATGAACTAATGCTGAAAATAACAAGTAGAACCAGAAATGCATTGTACCCAATAAAAGTAAAATTGTGTGATGATCAACTATGAAAGATTTGGTTCTTCTCAGCTTTTCAGTGATCCAAGGCAATTCCAATAAATTTTGAATAGAAAATGCCATCTGCACATAGAGAGAGCTATAGAGACTTAATGTAAATCAACACATGCTATGTTCACTTTCCCCCCTTTTTCTACTGACTTTTTTTTCTCTTATGGTTTTTCCATTTTATTCTAATTTTTCGCTCCCAACATGATTTATAAAGAAATTTGTATTTTAAAAAATTAATGTATATGTATAACCAGAAAAATAGAAAACAATACTTAAATCTACCTCCAACACCTGCTATCTTTTTGTAGACATATTCTTCAAAATGGCCCAGAGCAATACCATAATAACTTAAGGAGCTCTCTGCCTAAGAATAGATACCTTAAGATGCTCTTTCTTGTGCAAGACGAAGGTGTCTTGGAGTGTTCTTTTTCAGCACTGGTAGGAGAGAAATGTGGCACTGGTGATCACCAATTTTCTTCCTTTGAGATACTAGTGGAATTAAAATGGAAAAGAAAAAAAGAGATTGAAAATAGAGAATATATTCCTTTGCCCTTTTGTCTGATTCAGCTTTTAATGTGACTACTATTCAGATGACTGATTCTCAGCCTTCCTTGGCTACTGAAGGACAAGTTTTGTCAGCTGCCCCTAGAAGTGAAACACTACTCTCATCCTTTTATATTTTATCCAAGGCCAATTTACCATTTGGAGAGAATTCAGAGGGAAGCAGAAAACTAAAGATAGAGAATACTTCACCCAGGACTTCAGTCTTGAGAACCTTATCGTGAAAATTGATTCCAGCAGGAGCAGTCACTGCCTGAGAGGCCCAGCAAGCCAATTGAAAACAACCTTCTCTTCAGAGACATGCTGATATTTTAGGATAGCATTTAATGAAAGAGAAAGACCAAGAAAGAGAATCCCTTGTGTGGTCTATGAAGATAGCTTGTTGTCACTTGGAAGAGCTTATTTGTTGATTATATAAAGTACCTGAGGTTGCAGATATAATATATAATAAGTGTGCAATATATACTCAGATCTCCCAAGATGGACTCACATATGTAGAAGATACTAGAGACTAGTTTCTAGAAAACAGAAGAATTGGTACATAGGTGGACATCCTGCAGTGGCCTAGTATATGCTAGGAAACAGCTTTTTCCCTCATTGGCTCAATTCTCTTATCTTTCAGAAGTGTCTAGTATCTTTCACATGAGTTTCTCCATCTATGGTGATCTGAGAATATATCAATCCCCATCCCAATGGCAACTTGATTCCTCCAAAATCTAATCTTGCAAGTTTTTCCTACAATTTTTATCATCTATTTAAGAAAAACATAGTTGATATTATGTGATAGAAAGGGGGAAATTTGTCTCTAGAGTCTGTTGGATAATGAACCAGTTGTAAAATATGTCCTTGCAAGCAATCTGGTGAGCTTGAGAATCTTGATTTTATTTTATTTTTTTATTATAGCTTTTTACTGACAAAACATATGCATGGGTAATTTTTCTTTCTTTTTTTCTTTTTATTTTTTTAAATTTTATTTTACTTAATAATAACTTTATATTGACAGAATCCATGCCAGGGTAATTTTTTACAACATTATCCCTTGCACTCGCTTATGTTTCGATTTTTCCCCTCCCTCCCTCCACCCCCTCCCCAAGATGGCAAGCAGTCCTATATATGTTAGATATGTTGCAGTATATCCTAGATACAATACATATTTGCAGAATCGAACAGTTTTCCTGTTGCACAGGGAGAATTGGATTCAGAAGGCAAAAATAACTCGGGAAGAAAATAAAAAATGCAAATAGTTCACATTCGTTTCCCAGTGTTCCTTCTTTGGGTGTAGCTGTTTCTGTCCATCATTTATCTATTGAAACTCAGTTAGGTCTCTTTGTCATAGAAATCCACTTCCATCAGAATACATCCTCATACAATATCGTTGTCGAAGTGTATAATGATCTCCTGGTTCTGCTCATCTCACTTAGCATCAGTTCATGTAAGTCTCTCCAAGCCTCTCTGTATTCATCCTGCTGGTCATTCCTTACAGAGCAATAATATTCCATTACATTCATATACCACAATTTACCCAGCCATTCTCCAATTGATGGGCATCCATTCATTTTCCAGTTTCTAGCCACTACAAACAGGGCTGCTACAAACATTTTGGCACATACAGGTCCCTTTCCCTTTTTTAGTATCTCTTTGGGATATAAGCCCAATAGAAACACTGCTGGATCAAAGGGTATGCACATTTTGATAACTTTTTGGGCATAATTCCAGATCGTTCTCCAGAATGGTTGGGTTCGTTCACAACTCCACCAACAATGCATCAGTGTCCCAGTTTTCCCGCATCCCCTCCAACATTCATCATTATTTTTTCCTGTCATCTTAGCCAATTTGACAGGTGTGTAGTGATATCTCAGAGTTGTCTTAATTTGCATTTCTCTGATCAATAGTGATTTGTTTTTTTTTTTAAATAATTTTTTATTGATAGAACGCATGCCAGGGTAATTTTTTACAGCATTATCCCTTGCATTCATTTCTGTTCCGATTTTTCCCCTCCCTCCCTCCACCCCTTCCCTCAGATGGCAAGAGTCCTTTACATGTTGAATGGGTTTGATCAATAGTGATTTGGAACACTCTTTCATGTGAGTGGTAATAGTTTCAATTTCATCATCTGAAAATTGTCTGTTCATATCCTTTGACCATTTATCAATTGGAGAATGGCTTGGTTTCTTATAAATTAGGGTCAGTTCTCTATATATTTTGGAAATGAGGCATTTATCAGAACCTTTAACTGTAAAGATGTTTTCCCAGTTTGTTGCTTCCCTACTAATCTTGTTTGTATTCGTTCTGTTTGTACAAAGGCTTTTTAATTTGATATAATCAAAATTTTCTATTTTGTGATCAGTAATGGTCTCTAGTTCATCTTTGGTCACAAATTTCTTTCTCCTCCACAAGTCTGAGAGATAAACTATCCTATGTTCCTCTAATTTATTTATAATCTCGTTCTTTATGCCTACGTCATGGACCCATTTTGATCTTATCTTGGTATATGGTGTTAAGTGTGGGTCCTTGCCTAATTTCTGCCATACTAATTTCCAGTTATCCCAGCAGTTTTTATCAAATAATGAATTCTTATCCCAAAAGTTAGAATCTTTGGGTTTGTCAAACACTAGATTGCTATAGTTGACTATTCTGTCTTGTGAACCTAACCTTTTCCACTGATCAACTAATCTATTTCTTAGCCAATACCAAATGGTTTTGGTGACTGCTGCTTTATAATATAATTTTAGATCAGGTACAGCTAGACCACCTTCATCTGATTTTTTTTCATTAATTCCCTTGAGATTCTCGACTTTTTATTGTTCCATATGAATTTTGTTGTTATTTTTTCTACATCATTAAAATATTTTCTTGGAAGTCTGATTGGTATAACACTAAATAAATAGATTAGTTTAGGGAGTATTGTCATCTTTATTATATTCGCTCGGCCTATCTAAGAGCACTTAATATTTTTCCAATTATTTAAGTCTGACTATTTGTGTGGAAACTTTTTTGTAATTTTGCTCAAATAATTCCTGACTTTCCTTTGGTAGGTAGATTCCCAAATATTTTATGCTATCAACAGTTATTTTGAATGGAATTTCTCTTTGTATCTCTTGCTCTTGGATTTTGTTGGTGGTGTATAAAAATGCTGAGGATTTATGGGGATTTATTTTGTATCCTACTACTTTGCTAAAATTATGAATTATTTCTAATAGCTTTTTTATAAAATCTCTGGGATTCTCTAGGTATACCATCATATCATCTGCAAAGAGTGATAGTCTGGTTTTCTCATTGCCTACTCTAATTCCTTTAATCTCTTTCTCGACTCTTATTGCAGAGGCTAGTGTTTCTAATATGATATTGAATAATAATGGTGATAGTGGGCAACCTTGCTTCACTCCAGAGCTTACTGGGAAAGGTTCCAGTTTTTTCCCATTGCATATGATGCTTACTGAAGGTTTTAAATATATGCTCCTGACTATTTTAAGGAAAAGTCTTTTTATTCCTATGCTCTCAAGTGTTTTTATTAGGAATGGCTGTTGGATTTTATCAAATGCTTTTTCTGCATCTATTGAGATGATCATATGGTTTTTGTTTGTTTTGTTATTGATATAGTCAATTATGTTAATACTTTTCCTAATATTGAACCAGCCCTGCATTCCTGGTACACATCCTACTTGGTTATAGTGTATTATCCTGGGGATGATTTTCTGTAATCTTTTTGCTAATATTTTATTTAAAATTTTAGCATCAATATTCATTAGGGAGATTGGTCTATAATTTTCTTTCTCTGTTTTCAGCCTACCTGATTTAGGTATCAGTACCATGTCTGTGTCATAAAAGGAGTTTGGTAGGACTCCTTCAATCCCTATTTTTTCAAATAGTTTATTTAGCATTGGAGTTAATTGATCTTTAAATGTTTGATAGAATTCACATGTAAATCCATCTGGTCCTGGGGATTTTTATTAGGGAGTTGATTGACAGTTTGTTCTATTTCTTTTTCTGAGATGGGAGTGTTTAGGATATTTACTTCTTCCTTTGGTGGTTTAGGCAAGCTATATTTTTGGAGGTATTCTTCTATTTCATTTAAGTTATCGAATTTATTGGCATAAAGTTGGGCAAAGTAACTCCTAATTATTGCTCTAATTTCCTCTTCGTTAGTGGTGAGTTCTCCCTTTTCATTTTTAAGACTAACAATTTGATTTTCCTCTTTCCTTTTTTTAATCAGATTTACTAAGGGTTTGTCTATTTTGTTGGCTTTTTCATAGAACCAACTCTTAGTTTTATTAATTAATTCAATAGTTTTTTTACTTTCAATTTTATTGATCTCTCCTTTTATTTTTAGAATTTCAAGTTTAGTGTTTGACTGGGGGTTTTTAATTTGTTCCTTTTCTAGCATTTTTAGTTGCAAGCCCAATTCATTGACCTTCTCTTTCTCTATTTTATACAAATAGGCCTCTAGAGATATGAGATTTCTCCTTATTACCGCTTTGGCTGCATCCCATACATTTTGGTATGATGTCTCATTATTATCGTTTTCTTGGGTGAAGTTATTAATTATGTCTATGATTTTCTGTTTCACCCAATCATTCTTTAGTATGAGATTATTTAGTTTCCAATTATTTTTTGGTCTACTTTCTCCTGGCTTTTTATTGAATGTAATTTTCAATGCATTGTGGTCTGAAAAGGATGCATTTACTATTTCTGCTTTACTGCATTTGAGTTTGAGGTTTTTATGTCCTAATATATGGTCAATTTTTGCAAAAGTTCCATGAACTGCTGAAAAGAAGGTGTATTCCTTTCTGTCCCCATTACATTTTCTCCAGAGATCTATCATATCTAATTTTTCTAGTATTCTATTTATCTCTTTGACTTCTTTCTTATTTATTTTGTGGTTTGATTTTTCTAATTCTGAGAGTGCAATGTTGAGATCTCCCACTATTATAGTTTTGCTGTCTATTTCTTCTTGCAGTTCTCTTAATTTCTCTTTTAAGAATTTAGATGCTACACCACTTGGTGCATATATGTTTAATATAGATACTGCTTCATTATTCATTCTACCCTTTAGCAAGATGCATTATCCCTTGCACTCGCTTAATAAAGTCCTTTTTCCACTTGACTAGTCAATTGAGTTTTTCAGTGGGCCCCATGTCTCAAATGACAGGATACCATATCTAGCATCCTGCAGTGTTGGAGCTGTAATTTGACAGTCAGAAGGCAGTCTTCTTGCAGGTGGATTATTAGTCATATGTACCACCTGATTCCCCACCTTCACTCCTGCTAGTCACTCTCCTTTCTGGAATCCAAATAAAGAGCATGAAGACTTCCTTGAGTTTCCTGGTGGGAGGAGGAACATCATTTTGGATTGAGAGGAAAAAGCATGAGGTGGAAGGAAGGAGGGAGCCTTAGAGAGGCAGTTGAGTAGTCTCATGGCCATGAAGATTTTTTCCTTTTGTGACTGTGGGCAAGCTGTGGCTAAAACCAGCACCTCTCACTTGTCACTGATATGTGGGATACCTGAATTAGGACCCAAATCTAAGTGCCTGTCAGTTTTCCAGACATAGTTTCTTCACATCACCTGCTCCAATTGGTTTCCTAAGACAAAGGGAGAAGGCCTTCCTTATCTCTTTTGATTAGATCAATTTTTGCTTTAGCTTGATCTAAGATCAGGATGGCTACGCATGGGTAATTTTTCAACATTGACCCTTGCAAAAACTTCTGTTCCAACTTTTCCTCTTCTTCCCTCTGCTCCCTTCCCTAGATGGTAGGTAGTCCCATACATCTTAGATATGTTAAAGTATATGTTAAATCCAATATATGTATACACATTTACACAGTTATCTTGTTGCACAAGAAAGATTGGATTTAGAAATAAGGCAAAAATAATCTGAGAAGAAAAAATAAAAATGTAAGTGGATAATAACAGAAAGAATGAAAATGTTATGTTGTGATCCATACTCATTTCCCAGTGTTCTTTCTCTGGGTCTAGCTGGTTCTGTTCATTACAGATCAATTGGAACTGATTTGGATCTTCTCATTGTTGAAGACAGCCACAACTTGACTTGATTTTAATAGCTTTGGACATGATGGCTGGGATACTTTTGTCTCAGACAAAAGTCAATGAAAGGATATAAAGAGTCAATGTCTCAAGCAATACTGAATCTATCCGCCGAATTAGCCAACCACCTTCTAGGCCTATCAAATAAAATCTGGTTAACTGGAAAAACAGGAACCAGCTAGAAGTTTTATAAAAACTTAACAGATTACACTGATGTAGTAGAAAGAAGTTAACTTCTAGGTTATTGGCTTTTCTTAAAGTAAAAGCTACTTCAACCATTGGTTATTTTATTTTATTTTTAAAGAATCTTCCAATGAACAGAGATTACAAAGAGGAAGAAAGACAGATAGTTTCCAAACAGAGTTTTTCCTACAATGATGCTTTCTATGGCTACTTGGAAACTGCCAAGTCACTCAGCATTTTAGTCCTTGAAGGAATATAAACTAAATGGTGACTAAATGTTCCTTCTTCTCTCCCCTTAACAACAAGAAAGAATAACAATAGTTCTCTTAGTCAAAGAGTTGCCTCAGAAACAATACTAATCCATAGAAATCTAGGAAATATGACAACATAGAAAATTCCTGGCTCTGTGACCTGGGAGCTAAAAGATATATCAGTGGCCAGAGGCTTTTGATCTTTTCTTGAAGGTATCATTTAATTTCAAAACACTATTTTGCATGGTTAGATAAGTTGCCCTGCCAATGAAAATGATGAACATTTCCCATTGACATTGTTGTAGGATATTGACACTTTCATTTTCTTGCTGGGGGTAATCATCATAATCATTATTATTATCATCATCCTTTATATATTAGAGAGATTTACAGAGATTTTACAGATATCTCGTTTTATTCTCTCAACAACCAGAGGTCGGTGTCATTGTTATCTGCATTTCATAGATAAGGAAACTGGGTCAGTCAGGGGTTAACTTACTTGCCTAGCATCACTCAGTAAATGTCTAGTAAATGTCTGAGGCCAAATTTAAATCAAACTTTTCCTAACTCTGTTTCTAGCACTCTATACATCTAATTACCTGGGTTTCTTTTCTGTTGGAAGAAAGAACCTCAGTAAACATTAAATGCCTATTATAAGTAAAGAAAGCAATTTTGACTCTTAAAAAAGTCCAGATAAGGGTTGATGAGAGGCAGAATGAGGGTGATCAATTAGAGGGAAGGCAATATATGTAACACTTCAGAAGTAGAATTGGCAAGACTTAGCAAAATGTTAGATGTAAGGGAGAAGGATAAGAACAACTTTGAACTAATGAATTTGGATGTTAGGAAGTTGGTGGTGCTCCTAAGAAACAAGAAAGTAAAGAAGAATGATTTTAGGCTGGATGAGTTCTTCACGGAATTATTAAGTTTGAGGGCTATGAAACATTTATTTAGTTCTAAATGTGATGTGAATTGAAGTCGAGAGAGAAAGGTGCCAATATATAATGTAGGAGGTATTTACATTGAAGTTATAGTTGAACCCATGGGGACTGGTGAGAGGGGAATGGATAATATATAGCATCTTTTATGTATTGGATACTGTGCTAAGCATTTTATAATTATTATTCCATTTGATCCTTACAAGAATACTGAAAGGTAGGTAATATTATTATCCCATTTTACAGTTGAGGAAATGGAGGCAGACTATGGTTAAGATACTTGTTTAAAGTCACACAGCTAATAAAAGTATCTAAGGCTACATTTGAAATCAGACCTTCCTAACCACAGACCCAGTGCTCTATGCACTGCACATCTAACTCCCTCTCTCACTGCAGTTCCAGAAACCCTACATTGGAAGTACCTCTACCACAGGATCCTCTGATTGCCAGTTTTGTGTCATTCTTCTCCAGGCAACATTCTGGACTTTCTCTACCAGGTCAGGTACAATTTATTCCCTTTCTATCTCCTACTCTTTCCCAGCTTCCTTTAATATCTTTTTTTCTCCCATTGGAAAATATGCTCCTTGAGACATGAGATTATTTTTCTACTTGCATCCCCAACACTTAGCACAGTGCTTGTTATATAGTGAGCACATAATAAATATTAGTTGGCTGCCTAATTCATGTTTGTAGAATTGAATTGAATTGACTTTAGTAATTATCCACTGGGATGATTCTGTGATGGTCCATAGAGAACTTTGCATTGATAGTGAAAGGTGTCACAGAAAGGTAATATTTGCTAATCATTGTTACATCTTCCTACCTGATTATGACTACACATGTCCCTTATTATATATTACCCACTAGACCTTTCAATCCATATAGTTACAATTTGGTTGTGTCTTTCTTCTTATTTTCTATTTCCATTCTTTATTCTCACTCACCAGACCTTGAGACTCATGCAGGTTGTTTTATTTCTTCAGTTAAGCTCTCCTTACCCTTTCTCAGTCCTGTGCATTACAAATTGCCATTAGCCACACCTGAGCTGTTCCCCTTCCTGATGTCAGCATTAGCCTCTTGAAAAGTAGCTTAGTCATGCTCTGAGGTTGGACCTCAGGTTCCACACTTGATGTTGGAAAAATTGAGGATTTGGACAAAATCCTAGTCCTAAGGCATCTAAATGGGGCATTAGACTCCAGTCCCCAAAGACCAGGTTCTAGGATACCCAGCCTTTCTCCAGAGCTCAGGGAATGTTCCATTCATGGGATATCTTTTGGGACCGTCAAATCTTGGGATAGAACTACTGAGCTGATGCCATGTATGAATTCCATCTGGGACCTGAGGATTCAGACCTTAGTTCAATTTAAAAACATTTATTTAATGCCTACTGTTTTATAGGATAGAGATGATGAAGGAATTCATTTTGGACATAGAGAAACTGCATAGGCAGAGAAGTAGATAGAAAGTCAAGTACAGGGAATAGTTAGCAGACTACTTTGTCATTAGTATAGTGTGAATGAAGGCAGGTAATATGAAGTAATTAGAAAAGCAGATAGAAGTGACAGCAGCCTAATTCTTTCTATGAGTTTTGAATAAAAGGAAGAAAGAATATAGGATGTTAGTTTGAGAAAATGGCATGGTCAAATAAAAAAAATTTTTTTTGGATATTAGAAAATTATAGATTGTTGAGAAAAAAGAGACCCCTCCCACTTGATCCTCCTATCTGAGCTTTCTACCTAATTTCCTTTATAGTTGATTTTTTCCCCTCTGATTTCTGAAATTTAAAAAATAAACCCTCACATGACAACTATCAACAAATATGAGCATTTTCTTCTATATCATATTATGAATTCGTATTAAGCAGAGTTTGCCTTTAAAATTAGATATGAAATGACCACTGTAGTTGTCATGCTGCCTTGTTTATGTGTCTCCTTCTGAATATTTTTCTGCTTTCTTCTATATAGTTTTTATTTTGGTTACTCTTATTCAAACTTTCAATTATCCCCATAATTCTCTACTTCATCCCTTCCAAAAAAAGCCCATTCTTCTAACAAATGAGTAAAGCAAAACAATTCTCACCTCAACCCTTTATAGAAATATGAAACCCTTCTGTACTTGTTGCCCAAAACCTCTCTCTAAAAGTTGGTAGGCATTCTTAATCATTGATCATTATGAGCTATATTTGATTACCATATTGATCAGAGTTCTCATCTTTCATAGTAATTTTCTTTTATATGTTGTAGTAATTATATAAATTCTCCTTGGTTCTGCGTATTTCCCTTTGTAACAGTTTATACAAGTTCTCCAAATTTTCTTTAAATCTGTCCCTTTTGTTTCTTTTTTTTAATAGCAAAATAATGTTCCATATACCACCATTTGTCGAGTTATTCTCCAACTGATGGGCACCCATTTTGTTTCTAGGTCTTTGCTACTACAACAACAAGAACAACAAACTGTTATAAGTATTTTTGTGCATAAAGACTCTTCCCTATCCCTTTTTTTTTTTTGGTTTTCTTTAAGATATAATCTTAGGGTAATATGTATCAGTCAAAAGATGTGCAAGATTTAGTGATATTTCAGATATACTCCCCAAATGCTTTCTAGAATTGTTCTAGTAGTTCATTAGTTTGCCAGTCTTCCAGCTTTTCCAGTAACTATTATTCATATTTGTCATCTTTCCCAATCTGATGGATCTATGTTGTTTTAATGTATATTTTCATGTGTATTTTTTATTACTAACAATCAGAGAATTGCTATCCTTTTTTTGAGACTTACCTGTTTACATCTTTTGACTATTTATTTATTGAGAAATGGCTCTTGTTTTATATATTTAATTCCTTACATATCTTAAATTTCAGACTAGTATCTAACTATAGGTTTGACTCCTTTCTACCAACATTAATTATACAAATGACTCTCTTTGGTATATCCACATATCCAAGCAAGTAGCAAAGTGAAGTGAGAGAACTTATATGCACTAGAATATGCCAGACAATACATAAGATTCATGAAATCTCTTACATAGAGGAAGATAGCTCAATCAAGAAGAGAGGCCTTGATTTCATTCAAGGAGAAAAGTTTCCAGTGGAGCAAACTGGAAATCAAAAATTGAAGACTGATTTCCCCCCTGCATATCTGCTTTCTAAGGTCTGTTCTCTTTTCCTGTGGCTCTGTACTTGAAGAGTCTCATTTCAAAGCAGGAATAAAGAATGTTTCTCCTTTCCAAGAACTCTACTACCCACACAAACATGCAGTGAGCAATCATTCTCTTTGTCTGTCCAGAATTACACCTAGATAACAGCAGGGAAAACACTTTTGGGCTGCCCAGTTTACACCAATTTATAGGTCAATAAATTTGATTTAGGTTACTACCAAAATTCCAAAATGTATGATTAAAGAGATGGTATCCCAATTGGTTAATAGTATAATGAAAGTTCAATACAGAACAGAAAGACCTAAATGAATATGGGAGGAAAGTAATATACAGTGAATTGAACAGGAACAGAAAAACACAATGCATAGTAAATTGAGTCATTTTAGTCATATTTTATGCTTCATGACACCATTTGGAGTTTTCTTGGCAAAGATATTGGAGCGTTTTGCTATTGCCTTCTTCAATTCTAATTTGACCAGGGTTAGACAGCTGGTATCTGAAAATAGTAGTCACATAGTGACTATAAAAATATAAATGAAAAGCATAAAATTACAAATTGAATGCTTTATTACTATTATTATCAAGTTTGTTCTTGAATATGAGATGACAAAATATACTCCTCTTCTTTGTAGAGGTGGTTGACTATGGATATGGAAAATTAGACTGACTTTAAGATTTGGTTCATATGTTGGTTACTGTTTATGACATTTTTTCCCTTCTTTTTGATTTGTTTTGCTTCCAAAAGATGGCTTACCAGATGGAGGAGAAGGAAGGTTATATTTGGTAATTAAGAAGGTAAAATATATAAAAAAGGCTCAATATAATTTTTTAGAAGAAAAAATGTGATGTCAATATAACACAGTTTCCCTTTTGAGCAGTATTACTAAACTGGATGATCAATACAATGCTATAGCTATAGTTTGCTCAATTGAAAACATAGTTGCAGGCATCTCATGAAGTATCTTATACTATTTATGGAGAAAGTTTGAAGAGATGCAGGTTAGATGATAATTGGATGAATTTGGAATTTGTTGAATTCAAAGTGTAGTTTGTTTAATGGTCATTATCAACTTGGGAGGAGGTCTCCAAAAGAGTTACATAGAAACTTAGCCCTGTGATATTTTTTTAATCAATCATTCGGATAAATATAGGGGTGTGCAGGAGACAGTTTGAACTGACTCTGGAGAACTGATTGTTAAATTTTCAATATTTGCAATTGCATCTTCTAGTTAGGCAATTGAAACAAATCAGGGCTTAATTGATTGTTTTGTTGATTATCTAGCTTTGAGAAATTGATGGAGAAAATGCTACTAACTACTCTGGAGAATTGGTTGTTAAGGCTTGATCAATGCATCCCTAGATAAAAACATATGTAGCATATTCATCAAATTTGCAGATTTCACAGAGCTGGAAGGGATGGACAGCGTATTGTATGATAGAGTCAAGATCTAAAACATCTTGACATTCTAGAGGAATAAATGGAATATTCTAGATTAAATTTTGAAAAGATAAATGAAAAGTCCTTTATATTAAAAAATGAATTTCCCAACCACAAGATAGGGATGCTGTGTTTGAATAGCCTGGGTGTTTTAATGGACTTCAAGCTCAATGTAAGACTCAGTGGTTCTCAAACTTTTGTTTTCAGTATCTTTATCCTATTAAAAATTATTGAGGATCTCTCCAAAGCGTTTTTGTTTATCTGGATTATATTTATAGACATTTACAATATTGGAAATAAGAACTATTTTTGAATTTGTAGATCTTCTAATAGGGTTTCAGAGATCCCCAGGATTCTCTAGACCATATTTTAAGAACCACTGAATAAGTCATCAGAGTGTGATGTGGCAGCTCAAAATGATCAGGCTATGACTTCAGGCTACATTAAGAGAGGCATACCTAATGGGAATAAGGAGGTGACAGTTCTTTAATACTCTGCCCATGCTAGGCCACATTCAAAATATTTATTTAGTTCTGAGTACCAAAATTCAAGGGCATTATTACTAAGCTGGAGAATATCTAGAGGAAGGTATATGGGGATGAAGATGCTTCATTTTATGCTGCATGAGGATAGGCTGAAGAAATTAGGGGTTTTTAGAGAAGAGTATGATAGCTGTCTTCAAATATGTAAAGAGCTGGCAGGAGGAAAAGGGATTAGACTTTTTAATTTTTATTTGTGTTTATTTTTATTTTCTAGTTAAGATCCCTGAGAGCAAAACCAGGGATAGAAGTTGCTAAGAGGGCAACTCAGACTCAATGTCAGAAAATCTTCCTAATAATCAGAACTTCCCAAAAGTGGAATGGATTGTCTTAGGAGGTAATGGGTTCTTGTCATCAAAGCTAGATCACTAACCATGTTATAATGGTGATTGCCTCGGGAGTATAGGTTAGATGAGATGACTCCAAATTCTTTCCTAATACATAAACTAAGTAATTCTGTAATTTAGTTGAGGTCTCATTGGTCACAGCAGGAAATAAAGAGAGAGGAGCAAGGAGAAACAATGTGACCTGGGGTTTTTACATCAATGCTTGTGGTGACTCATTGCTGCTTGCGTAGATTTTTGCATGGGCTAATGGGTAATTTTTATATAACATTTATCCAAAGTTCCTGTAATAGTGACTCATGGTCCTGCTTCTGCTCAGAATTTAGTTAAAGCAGAACATTTAAGGGAAAAAATGTCCATGTGATACTAACCTTTCAGTGAAATCCATTAGGGAAAGATATAGATGGAAAGAAATCAAGGTTTCTCAGGAGCCCTTATTCATCACCGGGTCAGGGACAATGTAATAGGTGGGAAGTAAATTGGGAAGTAAATATTGCTGTTCAAGACATCTCAATTGCTGATAAATGTCTAAAATTGTTTTCCTACTTTCTTGAAAATTAACTGTTTTGCAGCTGAGTGTTTATGATTGTGTTTGGAACTATATGGTTAAATTCTTATCCTAAGTAACTTTTTGGGACTTAGGTAGGATATCATGCTTCCAGTAATCATGATGATAGTAAAACTTAATACGTATATGGTATTTTATCATTATGAGTGCTGTATATAAATTATCTCATTTAGTCCTCACATAATATTACTCAAAAACTCTTGGTTATATGGACATGACCTCCTAGCCTAACAAAAGGGAAAGGTTTTGATTGTTGATGTATTCAATATTGACTGAGGACCTGCTTAGCTTTATTTGGAGAAGCTCCAGAAGATAGTATATTTTTTTTCTTTGAACATTTTGTAGACCATTGATTGTATTATAGAGAGGCTGGAATCTATATGAGTGGAAGGCATACTAACATTGAAGAAAATAATAGATCTTTGACATAACTAAAATAATCTTCACAATAATCCTACTAAAAGGTGCTTATAAGTAATGAATGATCATATAAAAAGCATTTATTATGTGCCAAGCACTGAGCTAATCACAGTGGATACAAATATGAAAAATGAAGAAATTAACATTCTATGGATGCCCATCAATTGGATAATGGATGAATAAGTTATGGTATATGAATGCTATGGATTGTTATGTAAGAAACAACCAGCAGGATGATTTCAGAGAGGCTTGGAGAGACTTGCATGAATTGATGCTAAGTGAAATGAACAGAACCAGGAAATCATTGCACAGAGCAACAATAAGACAATACGATGATCAATTATGATGGAAGTGGCTCTCTTCAATAGTGAGATGATTCAAACCAGTGCCACTTGTTCAGTGATGAAGAGAGTCATCTACACCCAGAGAGAGGACTGTAGGAACTGAGTGTGGAACACAACACAGCATTCTCGTGCTTTCTGTTATTATTTGCTTGCATTTTGTTTTCTTTCTCAGTTTTTTTCTTCCTTCTTGATCTGATTTTTCTTGTGCAGCAAGATAATTGTATAAATATGTATACATATATTGGATTTAACATATATTTTAACATATTTAACATGTATTACTATCAGTCAGCTAGGGGAGGGAGTGGAAGGAAAGGAGGGGAAAATTTGGAACAAAATGTTTTGCAAGGATCAATGGTGAAAAATTACCCATGCATATGTTTTATAAATAAAAAGCTTTAATAAGAAAAGAAACAAAAAGGGAGCATTTTCCTATTGAATAAGGAATATGCATGAGAAACAATATGTAGTTTTCCAAGATTTTGCAAGAGTAATCAATTTTGTCTTGAGAATCTATTAAAATAAGGTCATTAAAAAAAAAAAAAGAAACTCACATTTGAAAAGGGAGAGATAACATATAAAGGAGAATGGTCCTGTGGAAGTATATTTTGACAGCAAGTCATAGGAATAGTGAGCTGAATCAGAGGACAGTGGATTATCAGAATCTTTCCAGAAGCATTAGGATTTGATTAAAATCCAGGAGTATAAGGGTAGAACTAGCGAGGGAGAAGGTAGCATGCAGTTGTCAGGGTAGCCAGAGGTATCCAGTTGGATGGCATGGAAATAAAGTGTGGTCTGGTAATCTGGAGCTCACTAAATGTAATAGTCAACAAGAGTTTGAGTGCTTTCACTCACCAGTCAGGACAGCTCAACCCCGGTCTGAGAATTTCAAAACTATTCAGATAGAATTTTCCAGGGAAAGCTCTCTAGAGACATCTCTAAACTTTAGTTTCCTAACCTGTGATTTTCCCCAAATTAAAAAAAAATTCTTATTACTATTTTTGATGATAATTGTATTTGTCACAATCATTATAATTAGGGTCAGTCAGGTTTGTGTAGTGGATAAAGGACTAAGCCTGGTGTCAGTAAGACCAGCCTCAGACACTTACTAGCTGTGTGACTCTGGGCAAGTCATTTAACTAGTTTGCCTCAGTTTAGCTATCTGTAAAATGAGCTGGAGAAGGAAATAGCAAACTACTCCAATATCTTTGTCAAGAAAATCCCACATGGAATCACAAAGAGTTGGAACCGATTGTGATGACTGAAAAACAGCATTATAATGAACAATGTAATATATTCGCAAAATGTATGTGTGTGTGTGTGTGTGTGTGTGTATGCATATATATTATTTATCTTTATTATTTTGTCCAGAACTGAGATTTAATTGGTATAAGGAGCTCCCTCTAAGGAAATAACCTCTACCAAAGCAGACTATTGCCAACTGGTCTATTATTTATCTGTTTTTCAACCACACAGTTAGTATGTCAGAGGTAGAATTTAAACTTAGATCTTTCCTATTTCAAGTCTTGGATTAATGATAATTATGACAATGCATTAAGATTGTCTTCAGATCATTCATCATGGTGTGGCTGCACCCCGAGTTCCTGAAGGAAGTGCCAGTGAACATGATGAGTTCTGGGAAGTCCTACTTAGCTAGAAAGAACCTAAACAAACTGTGTGTCTTTTATCCAAGAACTCAAATGTTTTTTGGCCGTTGCAATTCCTGGAAACTGTTTGCCAAAGCACAGGGAGGTCCCAATCTACTTTGGTGAAAAGTATATCCGTACTAATGAAATTACATGAATGAAGGAATGATGATGGAAAGTACAATGGTGACTACTAGCAATGCTTCAATACTTTAATAACAGCATTTCATTGACATGGGTACTCCCTTTTTGGGTACAGATCACAATGAGATTCTTGTTAATGTCCTACCATAAATTCTTTAAAGAGGATCACCTAATGTACCAGAGACCTTTCTCTATGCCTTTCAACAGTGAGTGGATATCAATGCAGCACACAAGCTTTATATTTTTAATCTTTGCTCTTACTATGTGACTAGTTTAACTTCCTTTTTTTGATCAAACATTTCCTGAGTATACATCAATATACATATAAATATAGAAATACATATGTACATATATATATTTTGGAACCAAATTCTTATATACAAGGAATCACTGGGTAATAATAAACAGCCTATTTATATCTAGTCTGTGTCTGTCTATTGCTCTTCTGACACCTGCAATTTTAATTTTGTAAAGATTTCAGTGTTCTGTGATTTCAGTCACTACAGCAGCACTGAAAAGATATTGGTGTTTAAAAAATGGATTTTTTTCCCATTGGGGAGATGCTTGGAGTCATCAAAGATGCCCATTGAAAAGATAGGCAAAAATTAGATTCAATCTCAAAATAGAACAGAGAGTAAAGATGAAATTAAAAAATTTGTATGTGATCAACAAGCTAACCAATCAAATAAGCTATTAAGGCAAAAAAATGGAAAATGGATAAAGAAAAGTCATTGACAAAGACTACCATCATTTCCTTCAGAGAATTAATTGATATGAAGCAATCATCCTAACAATAAGGGCAGAGTCCAGAAATCATCTCAATCAGCAAACTTTTGATCTCTTGGTCAAGTGGGAATATATATATCAGCCCAGGACAACATAGCTTAGTATATAAATTAACCTACTAATCTTCAGGAGGAGGATGGTGGAAGATTACAAGCAACACAACCTCACAAAATAGCAAAGATTAGTGGAAGAGGAAATATATCCATGGAAAGTTTGGCATGAGGCCTAAGTTAGATTCTTTTAAGAGTTTATTTATGTAGGAAATTGGAAGGTCAACAGTGAAAAGTGGGAAAGTTTTGTCATCATTTCTTCCATTAATTATTTTCATCATTGATTAGGATAGAACCACAACACTTGGATTTTGTTGTTCTCTGTGAGGAAGTAGAAATGTCATTAAAGAAAACAATGATAGGAAATGTGGCTAGTAGAGACCAAGTATATGATAATTATATTTGCTGACATTTACATAGCACTTTAGAAACTGGGATGCTGCCCTTTGTTCTACCTCAGGAGATACTGAGCATGGGTATAAAGCAATGACCAAAATTATCAGATTTTTTTTTGGAATATAATTTTTACGTAAAAACACACTTTTCCTCCATTGAAACAAAGTTCACATTTAAATTTAAAAAGGAAGACTAACAGAGAAATTGAATCCAATGACAAATTTGAATCTGTGCTTATCTAGTCTCATCATGTACTACTGTCAGTTAATTTTGACTCATTACCCAGGTATATTTTTTTTTTGTCATGATACTTGGTGCTTCTGAATGTGAGATTACAACTTCTAAGTTAAATAAGTAGGAAAATTAAAAGTACTACATTTGTTATATTTGCAAGTGTCAATCATTTTTGTAATTATGATGTAATAAGCCGGTTTCCAAAATGTCAACTTTAAATAATTCAAACAACTAGACAATGTGTGTAGATAATAGCTTGAATTTTCATCAGCTAAATTTAATTGACTTGAATTTTTAATGATTAGATGAAGCAATACCAAATAGCCACTTATGAAGTAATATTTATTGCATTTTGAAATTCTGCAGATAATATAAGACAATGTAAGTGATCTTTTTTACGTTATATACATTTTTGGGAAAAGATTGTTTTCATTAATTTGTTGTGGTTGTTCAGTTATTTTCAATGTCATTTACCATTTCTTTTTCCAATTCATTGTACAAATGAGCATTGTACAATGTTGTACCAAATTGTACAAAAGAGGAAACTGAGACAAACAAGGTTAAGTGACTTGCGCAGAGTCACACAACCAGTAAATATGTCTGAGGCTATATTTAAACTCAGGAAAATGAGTTTTCCTGATTCTAGGCCTGACATTCTATCTACCATACCATGTACCTACCTGATAGGTAACTGATCTCGAGACAGCTAGCTGGCACAAGTGGATAGAACACTGTCCCAGAAGTTAGGAGGACCTGAGTTCAAATCCAGATTCAGACAATAAACACTTTCTAGCTGTGTGATCTTGAACAAGTCACTTAACCTGAATTGCCTTGCACTCAAAAATAAATAAAGATAGCTAATCTCTTTGAAAGGACAAATAATTTGTGGTGCAGTGGAGAAAACAGGAAAATTTAAGTTCAAATCCAGGCCCAGACATTTTAGCTGTGTGATCCTGAATAGTAAATAGTCACTTTCTTCATTTAATAAAAGCATCTACTTCCCAAAATTTTTGTGAGGATCAAATGAGTTAATATTTGTAGAATTCCTCACAAGCCATATAAATACTTATTCCCTCCCTTTCTTCCATATAAATGCTCATTCTTTTTCCAAAATGAAAAGGCATGGCCATTGCTTGTATTGGTTGCAGTTGTTTATAGATTTTGTTTTCAAAATTCTTATAAATTTGTATGTCTTAGGAGAATATTATTTTACAATTTTGCAATTTGGAGGTGAAACTTTGGAATTATTTCATTTTTTGCTCTCTTCTCTAATTTGCTTATAATGTTTGTTTAAATTTTTTTGTTATTTAGTTTCCAATTACTTTTTTATTCTTTACTCAAAGGTTCCTTTTTTGAACATAATTTTTATTACATTGTGACTAATAAATGATTGTGACACATTTCTTCTTTCCTACATTTTTGATGACATCTTCATAATTCTTGTAAATGATGATGAATTCTTGTAAAGATACCATGTAAAGCTGAGAAGTATGGCAAATAATTGTAATAATTTGTTTTGAATTCATCTTGTTCTTTTTAATTTTGTGTAATTTCATTTTCCTCTGTCTTGATCACATTAGCTAATGGTCTATTGGTTTTATATGTCTTTTCAAAATGTCATCTCTTGATTCTTACAATATTTTAACTTTTAGTTTTTTCTATTTCTACTTTAACTTTTTAAAAAATTAAATGTAACTTTTTTTTTACATTTTAAATTTCAAATTCTCATTCCCTGCCTCTTCAACATAAAACAGAGAAGCCCACCATTTTATACACCCCTCCACCCCCATACAAAATACCCCAAACCCCCACAATTTATATATATATATGTATATATACATATATATACATATACATGCACACATACACACAGAGATACATACACATATACATATAGTACACATATCATATACATACACATATATGTACTGCACACATGTAAAACCGTATTATGCCTACTTCTATTTTTTAGTTCTTTCTCTGGAGTGGATAGTATCTTCCTTCACAGGTCCTTTATAACTGATTTGGGTAAAATTTCTAATCCTCAGAATAACTTGTTTCACAGAAATTCTTTGAACAACATTGCTGTTACTGTGTCATTGCATATACACACTTAATTGTCTCTTACCTGTCAATGTTTCTCTTTTGGATTTGTGTTATAGTTGCTCATTTGTTTATTTTCTAATCTAAATTATCTGCCTAATTTATTGATCCTCTCTTTTTTCTACTTTGTTACCACAAGATAGATAAATTGTCCTCTGAGGTTGTGTTATATATCTTCCATAAATTTTTCTGTTTTCTCATTGTTATCATTATATTTAACACAGATTTATTTTATTTTTCTGATTTGTTTTTTGGCTGACATTATGCAGAATGTTAATATTTACTCTCCATTTATCTCTGTTTTGATCATAATTTCTTTAGTCATTACTATCTTTATTTCATTATGACTTATAAAAATTACTTTTAAAAAATTTGTTTCTGATTCCTTTATGTCATAGCATATGATAAACTTTTGTAAAAGTATCATAGAATGATTAGAATTATATGCATTCTTCAGTAGTTCAATTCAGTACTTATCATAGGTCAATTAAATCAAATTTTTTCAATTATCTATTTAGCTCCATATTTTCATATCTATTTGTTAGATTTATACATCTCTAAGAAAGGAATATTAAAGCTTGTTACTATTGTCATATTAATTTCTTCCCAATTTGTCTAGTTTATCTTTTAAGAACTTAGGATGCGATACCATTTGGTTCATAGATACTTCATATTATTATTTAAAATTGTCTATACTATTTATTTCCCTTGTTTTGTCTCTCTCAGCATCATTTTTATTCTTTTTATTTTTAATGGAAGATGTTGACCCTTGATTTTTTAGCTTCACTTGAGACATAAAAGGTCATATTCCTACTTTTTTTTTTGTTAACTCTGTATGTCTACATCTTTTAAACGTATGTTTTGCATTTAGAAAATTGTTGGATTTGATTGCTTTAAGGCTATATTTTGTTTCCTTGCTTTTCATTGAGGAATTAAATTCATTCATATTTAAGGTTATGACATTTTTCTTCCATGAAATGTGTGTCTATGTATATGTCCTTTTATATGTGGCATTTGCATCAATTCTTTTTAAAAATTTTAATTATTTAATATTTCCCCCCAGTTAAATTAAAAACATTTTTTAACACTTCTTTTTAAGATTTTTGAGTTTTAGGTTTTTTCCCTTATCCCCACCCACAATTAAGAAACCACATATAAAGTAATGCAAACCATTTCCATAAAAGTCAAGTTGTGAAAAAAGACATAGATCTCCCACCCTAATAAAAATAAAAATCCTTAAGAAAAATTAAGTTAAAAAGAAAGAGGGAGATAGAAAGAGAAAAAGAGAATGCTTCAATTTGTATTCAGACACAATCAATTTCTTCTCTGAGTATGGATAGGACTTTTTCATCATAAATCCTTCAGAGTAGTTGTGGATGATTATATTACTGAGAATAGCAAAGTTTTTTACAGTTGGTCCTACTAGAACATTGCTATTACTTTTTATATAGTATATTTCACTAGAACATTGCTATTACTTTTTATATAGTATATTTCACTTTGTTCATGAAGGACTTTGTAGATTTTTTTTTCCTGAGAGCATCATTCTAATCATTTCCCAGAGAACTATAACATTCAATCACAAACAGATGCCACAGTTTATTGAGTTATTCCCCAGTTGATGGGCATCCCCTCAATTTCTAGTTTTTTGTCTTGAGAAGAGAGCTGCTATGAATATTTTTGTACATATAGGTCATTTTCCTTTTTTTATGTGTTATTTTTTTTTTGTGGATCTCTTTTGGTATTCGTGGCTAGTAGTAGTAGTAGTTAGTGCCTTTGGGCACAAATCATATTTTTTGTTCATATCAATTGAAGCATGGCTCTTATTTTTTCCTCTATATTCCCTCTATGTTTGAAAAATCAGGCCTTATCAGAAAAACTTATTTGGAAATTTTTTTTAACAATTACTATTGCTAATTGTATTCTCCCTCTCTCTTCAATTTATTCTTTCTCTCTACTTTCACCATGTCCCTCCTCCAAAGTGTTTTCTACTGACTATTCCCTCCTCCAATATACCCTCTCGTATCACCCTACTCCCCTTTCCATATCCCATTTCCCTCCTATTTTCCTGTAGGGTAAGATAGATTTCTATCCCCCTATTCATTATGTATGTTGTTTCCTAGTTGAGCCAGTTCTGAGGAGAATAAGGTTCACTCATACACCCTCTTCTCCCCCTCTTTCCCTCCACTGTAAAACTTTTTTCTTGCCTCTTTTTTATGGCAGATAATTTGCACTATTCCATTTCTCCATTTCCCTTCCCTCCCCACTATATTCCCCTCTCATTCCTTAATTTCATCATTTAAAAAAAGGTATTGTCCCTTCATATTCAACTCATACTTATGCCCTTTGTCTATATATACTCCTTCTAACTGCCATAATAATGAGAATGTTCTAATGAGTAACACATATCATTCTCCCATTTAGGAATGTAAACTGATAAACTTTACTAAATCCTTTATGATATGTTTCCTGATTACTTCCTTATGCTTCTCTTGTATTTGAAAACCAAATTTTCCCTTCAGCTCTGGTTTTTCCATCAAAAATGCTTGAAAATCCTGTTTCATGATCATCTTTTCCTTTGAAGAATTATATTCAGTTTTCCTGGGTAGGTGATTCTTGGTTATGATCCTTGCTCCTTTGCTCTCTGAAATATCATACACCTTTTTTTTAAATTTTAAAGCCTTTTATTTTCAAAACATATGAACTGATAATTTGACAACATTGACTCTTGCATAGCCTTGTGGTTCAGATTTTCTCCTCCTTCCTCCCACCCCCTCCCCTAAATGACAAGCAATCCAATATATGTTAAACATGTTAAAATATATATTAAATCCAATATGTATAAACATTTTTATACAATTCTCTTGCTGCACAAGAAAAATCAAGAAAGTGGATTAAAAAAACAAAATACAAGCAAACGACAACAAAAAGAGTGAGAAGGATATGTTGTGATCTACATTCATTTCTCATAGTCCTCTCTTTGGGTGTAGATGGCTTTCTTTATCACAAGATCATTGGAACTGGTATCAGTCATCTCATTGTTGGAAAGAGTCACATTCATCAGATTTGATCATCGTATAATATTGATGTTGCTGTATACAATGATCTCCTGGTTCTACTTATTTCACTTTGCATTAGTTCATGTAAATCTCTCCAGGCCTTTCTAAAATTATCCTCCTGATCATTTCTTATAGAACAATATATTCCATAACATGGAATATCATATTCCAAGCCCTCTAGTCCTTTAATGTAGAAGCTGCTAAATATTGTATTAACCTGATGTGGCTCCACTATATTTGAATTGTTTCTTTCTGGATGCTTGCAATATTTTCTCCTTGACTGGGAGTTCTGGAACTTGGCTATAATATTCCTGGGAGTTTTCCTTTTGGGATCTCTTTCAGGAGGTGATCATTGGATTCTTTCAATTTCTATTTTACCATCTGGTTCTATAATATCAGGATAGTTTTCCTTGATAATTTCTTGAAAGATGATGTCCAGGCTCTTTTTTTGATCATGACTTTCTGGTAGACTGACAATTTTTAAATGATCTCTCCTGGATTTATTTTCCATGTCAGTTGTCTTTCCAATGAGATATTTCACATTTTTCCTACTTTTTCATTGTTTTGGTTTTATTTTATTGTATCTTGATTTCTCATAAAGTCATTAGCTTACATTTGTTCAATTCTATTTTTAAGGAATTATTTTCCTCAGTGAGCTTTTGCACCTCCTTTCCTAATTGACCACTTTTGCTTTTTAAGGCATTCTTTTCCCCATTAGCTCTTTGTATTTCCTTTTGCACCACTCTCAGTTCTTTTCCTAATTTTTCTTCTATCTCTATTACTTGAGTTTCAAAGTCTCTTTTGACTTGTTCTACAGCCTGAGCCCAATTCTTATTTTTCTTGGACTCTTTGGATGTAGAGTGTTGACTTTGTTATCATCTTCTGAGCATGTGCTTTGATCTTCTTTGTCACTGTAATAATTTTTAGTGGTCAGAAACTTTTTTTTAGGTCTGCTCACTATTACTTGGCTTTCAACTCTTTGTTAAAGTAAGGTTCTGTTTCCAGGGCTGAGGGTGCACTTCAGGGGTTTTGTTCAGAGGTTTTCACTAATCCTTCTAGAAATTCAACCACAAGCACTCTTTTCTGCCCTGGAGCTGTTAGGTGTGTCCCCATCCCACTATAGCTGTAAGATCTAGTGTGCTGGCCAGGATTGGGGCTTCACTGACCAGGGCTGCACACTAGACTCCCATCCCATTGCCACAGACCTTCTCAACTGATCTTCCAAGTCCTCCCTGGTATCTCCAGGCTGAGAGGTCAAGAAACTTCCATGGCGGCTGCTGATTCAGAGGTCCCAATTCGCTGATCCTGGGACCTGGTTTGGGGCTGGAGACAGGGGTTGAGTCATGTTGGGATTGTGCACTGGTCTCCCATCCTGTTTCGATAGACCTTTTCTGCTGATCTTCCAGGACCTCTTTGGTGTCTCTGGGCTGAGAGGTCTGGAAGTCACCAGTAATGCCAGTGATTCAGAAGTGGGGCCTGGACCAGGGCTGTGCTGGTGCATCCTGAACTGGTCACCATTCTTTTGTGCTGAGCTTCCAAGTTGCCATTGGCTGAAAATATTCAACTCTGTCTTTTAAAGTATTCTGATGCTCTAAAATTTGTTTAGAGACATTATTTAGAGCAGTTTTGGGGAAAGGTTGGACAAGTTTCTGCCTTTACTCCCATTTTGGCTCTGCCCCCATTTGCATTGATTCTTAAAAAAAAATAGGGAGGGGGCAGCTGGATAGTAGATAGAGTGCTAATCCTGAAGTCAGGAGGACCTGAGTTCAAATCCAGCTTCAGACACTTAACACTTTCTAGCTGTGTGACCCTGGGCAAGTCATTTAACCTCAATTGCCTTAGCAAAAAGAAGGAGGAGGAGGAGGAGGAGGAGGAAGAGAAAAAGAAGAAGAAGAAGAAGAAGAAGAAGAAGAAAAGAAGAAGAAGAAGAAGAAGAAGAAGAAGAAGAAGAAGAAGAAAAAGAAGAAATTGGGAAATGTGAGAGACAAAGGTAAGAAGGCAGTTGAATAAATAATTTCTAGGATGTTTGTATTACTACAAGTTAACTCAGTTCTTACAATATCCTGTGAAATAGATACCCATTTATCCTCATTTTACAATTGAGGAAATGGAATCTGAAAGCAGGTAAGTGACATGTCTAGAGCCACATAGCTAGTAAATGTCTAAGGCAGGATTTGAATTCAGGTCTTTCTGAGTCTAAGTCCCACACTCTAACCCCTGTTACATCTAGCTGACTGAATAGTAGTATTTTCCCCTGGATCTTCACTACTTAGTAAGATAGTAGTTAGTAAACCACTTAGGTTTCTTTTGCTTATACCTTCGTGGGTGCAATCAACAATGTGGTTTAGTAGAAATAATTATGGATTTGGGGTCAGAGGATCTGAGTTTAAATTCTGCCTCTACAACTTTCTACCTGTATTATTAAAGCAAATCATTCTTATCATTCGCCTCCTCTGCTTTCCCAGCTGTAAAGTGAGAGGTTCATAGTATCTGATCTATGATTTCTTCTAGTTCTAAATTCATTCTACTGTGATACAAGTGGGATTGCTCTTCTATACCTGGTCTTGATTACCAAGGAATGAGAGTATCATGATACAGTGGCAAGAGAACTTCGTCAAAATGAATTAAATGAAAGAAGATATATTAGACTCTTATTATCCAGCAAGCACTGTGCTAATCTCTGGAGCTACAAATAGAAAAATTTAGATAGTCCTTTCAAGATCGCACTCTAAATGGAGGAGACAAGACATAAAAGAAAGTTCTGCCATGTGATCAGTCAAATATCTTAGAGGAATTCTTAGATGTTCACAGGCAGGTGAGAAAGGGAATGGGAGAAAATTTCTGAGGATCATGTTGTGTTAGAATTAAAAGAGACTTTTGAGATTATCTAGTCTATTATCCAAGTGAATGGTGAATAACCTGTCCAAAATCACAAAAATACTAAGGAGCAATTGGTTTCAAATCTAATTCCCTTTCAATGGAAAGAGTAAAATCACAGAGCATTTTGAAAGTTTTTCTCTTTTGCTGAACAAATCTAAAATGAAATATGAATTATAAAGAAGCAAGAAAAGCAGTTTTCTTCTACTCAGTCCATTTCAACAATGGCATAAGAATTGAAAAGCTCATTTTGCCAGAATCCTCTTAACCTCAGCAGGTGGGGACATTTTACCTCTTCCATTGTATCAGTCTCTGAATTTCCCAGAAATGTCCCAATTTCTATTTCACTTCCAGGATATTTGACAAGTAGGTAGAGGTTTTCTGAGGAAAAATCTTTTAACAGCCTTAAGAGACAAGAAACAGAATACTCTAAAGCTGTAGTTATGTTGGAATTGAATCGGTTTTTCCACAAAAGCCCATTTCTCAAATGGGTAGATCATTGTTGAGGGGATCTGAAGGGGGTCCTTTCTTGGAGAGAAATCCCTACTTAAAGTGGTCTTAATGTAATATAAATGCATGGTATTTTAATTTTTTGGTGTTTATTAGAACTAGAAAAGTTCTTAAAGAACATTTAATACAATCCTCTCACTTTATAGAAGAGTAAACTCTGACCCCCAAGACAAGTGATGTACTCAAGGTCTCCCAGAAAGTTTGTGGCTCATTTAGAGAAAAACAGGGCAGTTAGATGGCAAGGCAGAGAGAGTGCCAGGTCTGGAGTCATGAAGACTCATCTTCCTAAGTGTCAATTGATCTCAGACACTTACTGGCTGTATGAACCTGGACAAGACATTTCACTCTGCCTTAGTTTCCCCATCTTTAAAATGAGTTGGAGAAAGAAATGGCAAAACACTTCAGGCATTCTGCCAAGAAAAGCCCAAATGAGGTCATGAAGATTTAGAAATTATTGAAACAGTGGAACAACAACAGCAACAAGGACAACAACAGAGGGCTTTGTCAGTATTAATCAAAGCCAGCTATGCAAGGTATGGCCTATCTTCTGAAAAGGGGGGAAGCCCACTCTGAAGTCTGATTCTGGAGCCTCTGGTGGCCAAGCTCCTCTCCCAAGGAACAGATTGCAAGCAGATAATTAACTGGAGAATTTTTCAGTGAACTTTAGAGAGTGTGTTATTCACTTCTGCTGGCACAAAGTGACAGTTCTGAATGCACTATGGGCTCCCTACAAGAGGAGAAGGTGGGAGGGATGTCTCTCTCAATTTCATTCAATCAGGGATATCAAAGTGTTCATTGAAAGAATAGAAAAGTGCTTCAAAAGAAGCTGATGAATCTGATGAAGAGAAGGATAATCCTAAACAAATGGTAGGAGGGTAGAAGAAAATGACCCAGAGAAGGAAGGGAAGGACTATTGAGCATATGGAGCTAATAGATTGGATTTTTTTTTCATAGGGAGTAGAATAGCTTTTATCATCTGCAAATTTAATAAAATTAAATTTGTCACCTGTGCCTTCATTCAAATAATGATAGATGTTGCTCATATGCTACTTTAAGATTTACAAAGCAATTATGTTATCTTATAAAAATGTTAAATGATACAGATGGAGTCCTGGTCCCAGTGTTCCCAAGTACAGCAAGTCCAAATTACAATTAAATGGAAACTGTGAAAGTGGATCAATATTAGGACTGCTCTGTATGGATACAAACAACAGATCTCCCACAAAAGGCAGGAATCTAGACCTGGAAAGAAGAAGCAAAGGGATGGGCCATTTTAATATCATTCATTTTAAGAGGGCTTTAACATTTATCAACTTCTTTAACATACATGATCTCATTTGATCCCTATTAGACCTCTGAGAAGTAAGTGCTTACAGGTATTATTATTATTATTGTTGTTATTATTTTTATTCATATTTTAAAGATGAGGAAATTGATGAATAGAGAGATTGTCATTTGCTCATATTCTTCAGAGGCAGGATTTGAGCTCAGGTCTAAAGTGACTAATGAATGTAAATATACATATACATATATATATAAAGAATATTGGTTTAGGGGGAAAGATAGACTTTGTTTCAGGGAGATTATATCTCAAATGTAGTTTAAAACACCGTCTTTAATATTGGGATTGGTTGATTGTTGGCCAGGCTTATTGAACTGTTTTTTTTTTCTTCCCTTTTTACTAAAGATTAGTATTGGTTTTTTTTTTCTTTATCTTTTTAGTCTTTCTAAGAATTAGTATGAATTTTTAGTAATGTTTTCTATTTATTTTAGATTATTATTATTATTATTGATTATTGATGCTATTAAGAATTGTTCTCTGGATAGGAAAGGGGATATGGATATATTTGAAAACTAAGATGATATAAAAACAAAAAATATTCATTAAAAATTAAAAGAAAAAAAGAATCTCAATATCCTAGAACAGTTGACTGATTCTAATAAGAGCAAGGCTAAGTAGCTTACTTTTATGCAATAATTATAATTTAATAATAACAATCATAATAATATAATTACAATGCTAATTTAATTCTAATAATTTATTATAATTACATATAATTATAACAATAATTCAAATTTGTATAGTATTCTGAGATTCACAAAATATTTTGTTTGTAACAACCCCATGAGGTAGATAGTATAAGTAAGATTTAAGTGGCCTTAGCAGGGATATACAATTAATAACTTTCAAAGTCACTCATATTTCACATGGTTATGGACTAAATAACAAAATGATTCAAGAATGAGCTTAGGCACACACACAATATTAAAATATTGGGTTATTGACTTGTCTAAAATTGGTATTTGTCTAGCTCTTGTTTTGTTCATTTTTAAAACTGTTGGACACATTTGCCTTCATTATTAAGGTAAAATATAAAAATAGCTCTTCCTAAAAAGCTTCCACAGGTTCAGGGCATCAATAATGGACTGTGGGATGCTGACTACCACAGGACCAATTAACTGACCTCTGCAATGTGAGAAACAGGATATCAACTCATGTTTTAGCATATTTGGCAGATAGGGGAAGTGTAGATTTGGTGCTCTTATCAGATGGTACAATGTGCTAAAATCTAAATTCAATACACTACTCTGCTCATAATATAGGCCTTTTCTTTTTTTCCATACCTCATCACTGAAATCATTGTTAGTGGCCATTTGTTTTGTTTTTTTTTCTTTTCTATAATAACATTTTTATTTTTCAAAATGCATGCAAAAATAGTTTTCAACATTCACCCTTGCAAAACCTTGTGTTCCAAAATATTCTTCCTACTTCAGTCTCCTTCCTCTAGACAGTAAGTAATCCAACATAGGTTAAACACATGCTCTTCTAAACATATTTCCACATTTCTCATTCTGTTCAAGAAAAATCATATCAAAAGAGGAAAAATGAGAAAGAAAAAAAAACCAGGTCAACAGAAAACAACAAAACGTGAAAATAATATGCTTTGATTCCATTCAGTTTTCAGTGTTCTCTCTGGATACAGAGGGCACTTTCCATCCCAAGTCTATTGGAAATGCCTTGAATCACCACATTGTTGAAAAGAGCCAAGCCTATTACAGTTGATCATCAAGTAATCTTGTTCCTGTGTACAATATTCTCCTGGTTCTACTCACTTCACTTAGCATCAGTTAATGTGGTTCTTTCTAGGCTTTTCCAAAATCAGCCTGCTCATCATTTCTTATAGAACAGTAATAATCCATGATATTCATATACTATAACTTATTCAGTCAGGGCCATTCACTCAGGTTCCAGTTCCTTGCCATCACAAAAAAGCTTGCTACAAACATCCATTCACATGGGTATCCTTTTCCCTCTTTTCTGATACAGAGCCAGTAGAGGCACTGTTGGGTCAAAGATATGAATACTTTTATAGCCCTTTGGGCATAGTTCCAACTTGCTCCCCAGAATGGTTGGATTAGTTCCAACTCCTATTGGTGGCTATTTGTGACCCTATAACATTATTCCTTATTTCACTTGTTTGAAGCCTAGAATTGATTTTTTTTCTCACAATATTGCTGACATGTTTGATGCTGGTTTTTTATTGCGAATCTTTTGGCCTTTCTTAGGCAATTAGTAGACTTTTATAAAAAAAAATAAATAATCCTTAGTGTTTAATTAAGCAACTCTGGGTGAAGATTAATTGAGAAGAAGAAAAGCTAGTATCAGAACACCTGGGTTCAAATCACGCCACGTTATATCTGTGTGATTTTTGTCTAAATCACTTCATTTTTTTGAGACATTGTTTCATCATATGCAAAATGAAAAGGATGGACCTGAAAGTTCTTTAGTTAGTTTAGGTTAGTTTCAAAATTGAAAATTTTGGGTGGTTAGGATCCATTTCTCTCTGTAGTCTATATTTGGCTCTTTTTTCCTACCATGAGGACGCATGTGGCTATCTCTTGAAACCATGTTCTTCCTTAGGTTACTGTTTTTCCTCATCTATCCTGATACAAATGTTTTCCCTGCTGTCTACCACTGTCACCCTCAGAATCTCATAATTCTTGGCTTGCAACCCTCCTTGCCTCAAAAGCTACTTCCTAGTCATATTCATCTTGAGGTTTCTGTTCAGTCACAAAATCAGGGAAGGAAACACAAAGAAGGCATTTCAGATTCCCTTTCGGTATTGCCTAAACAGAGCATGGGTGGTATCTCTCATGTGTTCTAAAAAAATGGAGAGTATGTAGAGCAATGGAACCAACTTTTTCTCTAAGCCTGGACCTGAAAATCAGCTTAAAGCCCTTCTATCTCCCTCAGATATAGGAAGAAACTACAAGAGCTCAGGAGCTTGTTTTTGTATAATTTTTTAGACATTTGTTTTTCTAGTTCAACAGCCTATTAGGGGGCTCTTTATCAACCTCCCTTGATTCATCTGATTCATCCAATGGGGATATCCACATCTTACATGAGCAGTGTAATTCTTACATACATTTGTATCTAGAAGACCAAGATCTCTTTAGCTCTCACCATTTTAGTCCCTCATGAAGATATAGAGCAATGATTAATTAATTTCAAGCTAAGGGGAAATTGCTTAATAGACTAATTGATTAATGGACTTATGTAAATGGACCTTGGAACTGAGGGTTACATATCTATCATTCTGTCTTCTGTCTGTATATCTTTCAGAGAGAACATGTGAAGGAGCAAAGCACATCTGCTAATAGTAATGATAGCACATTTTTGAAAAGTGTTCTATAATTGAAAAATGTACTTTATGAGCTGAATCTACAGAAATCTTTGAAGTACATTGATTACTTTTTCTAGATGCATCCACTTCCATCACTCTCCCTTTTAGTGTAGTTTTCTTAGTTCACTTGGAAAAGAAGATGACACTTTCCCCAACAACCTTGGGAAGATGTGTTTGGTACAAAATATGTTTGTTTTAGAAAAGTCACCTGAAGTATGTCATCAGCTTTTGGGGTCTTAGTTCATCCTTTCAAGTAGCACATGACTGGGCCTCATTAATTGATCACCAATGCTGCAAACCCAGCACTTGAAAGACTACGAGTATGGCAAGTGAGAAATGGCTTTCTTTTCACTTTCAGAATGAATAAATGAGGATTAGGTTTTCTAAATTGAAAGCCTAGTGGCTTGTGAGACAATTTCCCTGGGGTGGAGCAGCCTGACCTTTTATTTTGAAGGAGGATGTATAATTATTAAGCATATTCTAGTCAATAATTATCATTTTTCTTTTCTGTCTTATTTGAGCTATCTGCCATGAGAAAGATCTAATTGCTATCAAGGCAAAGAAATGTAAAATTAGATGAACTTTTCTCTGGAGAAAGTTAGACTATTTCCAAATGGCTATGTATCTCACATAGAATTGGATTGAATTTAAAAGATCATTGACCCCACTCTCTCCTTGCAGATGTGGAAAATAAGACCCATGAAGATTAAATGATTCATCCAAGACCACATATGAAGTACCTATCAGGGTAAGGAGTTGAACCAAAGACCTGTAATGGCAAATTCTGGGCTAATATCCCCAAATGGAAGAAAACTAGACATGACCGCCTTGTGGTTAATCTGATAATTTTTTCTTTCCCTCCTTATGGCCATAATGATATAATCATTATTAACAGTAAGAATTTTGAAGAAGGTGGTGGTGAAACAAGAAATGCCAGCACAGGAAAGGTCTGATCCCTGCCTTTAAAGCACAGATATTTATCTGAGTAAATAACAAAGAAAAACCCCCTCTCCTTCTTCAACTCAATGATCAACTTCCTTATCATATTCATGTCAACCTTTCCTGATACCCCTGTCCCATTCCATATCTTTCTGTCCCTTTTACTGTTTCCTCTGGGATACCTGCTCCAAAATTTATAAACTTCCTCTTATTTATTTATTTTTTACTACTTTCTCTCTTGTTACCTTCAATCTTCTTTCATTCATTGAGACCTAGCTCCCGATATATAATCTTGCATTCTTGGATATCCTTCTCAGCACTGGCCAAATTTTCAGTCAAATTGATCCCTGCCCTATTGTTCCTCATTGATATTTCTAGACCTTTCCTCTATCATTATCATTCAGCACCTCTTTTTCCCTTGAGGTTCATGCCATCTAAATTAATCACCCAATCCAGATCCTGATGGATGATTCTTAAGAAAGAGAAGGACATGATTAGACTTGCAATTTAGGAACATTGTTTTGCTGTGATTCTGTGGTTTTCTGGAACTTTACATTTTCTTTTCTCTGATTCATTTTCTCTAATTGATCCTAGGAACTGATGTTGGTGGGATTATATTGGTGATGAAAGAATTACATGATGACAATTCTGCTTTATGTGACTCAGACACGACCAGGAAGGAGAATGTGGCCATGTCAGTAACTTTCTTTTTAAGTATTTTATTTTCAAAATATATGCAAAGATTGCATTCCAAAACCTTATGTTCCAAATTTTTTTCTCTTTTCCTTCTCTTCACTACCTCTCTTAGACAGCAAGTAATCCAATACATGTTATACATGTGCAATTCTTCTATATACATTTTCACATTTATGCAGTACAAGAAAAAGCAGATCAAAAAGGGAAATAAATGAGAAATAACAACAAAAAGTGAAATTATTATGTTGTTATCCACACTCAATCCCCACAGCCCTATTTCTAGGTATACATGGCTCTGGAACTGGCCTGTTGAAAAGAGCCATGCCCACCAGAATTGATCATTGTTTAATTTTGTTGCTATGTGCAGCAACTTTCACTTTAAGAAATATTAGTTCATGTAAATATTTCCGGGCCTTTCTAAAATCATCCTGCTGATAATTTATCATATTCCATAACATTAATACAATTTATTCAATCATTCTCCAACTGAATGGGCAACCACTCAGTTTCCAGTTCCTTGCCTCTACAAAAGGGCTCCTACAAACATTTTTGTACATGTGGTCCTTTTCCCTCTTTTATGATCTCTTTGGGATACAGGTCCAGTAGGGACACTGCTGTATGAAAGCGTATACACAGTTTGATAGTCTTTAGGGCATGTTTCATATTGTTCTCCAAAATGGTTGGATCAGTTCATATCTCCACCAACAGTGTATCAGTGTCCCAGTTTTCCCACATTCCCTCCAACATTTATCATTATCTTTTCCTGTCATCTTAGCCAATCTGAGAGGTGTATAATCATATCAGTAACTCTTGATTGGTGAAGAAATAAAGTCCAAGAATATGAGCTTTTATTTCAGTTTTACTACTGAGGAATGAAGATTGAAGCAAGAGAGGTGACATTGTTATTTTCCCATTTAAAGCCTGGGAAGCTTGGTTTTGTTATCCTATTTACTATATCTATTCCTTCACTCCCCAATTTAATTTAGGCCCCTTCCAGAAGAAGGTGACCAATGGAACCAGCATGAAGAGGACTTGAAAATGACTGGGAGAAATAATTGCTATACAAGGAATAATTAAAGAAATTAGTAATTTTTAATATGGAAAAGAGAAGGTTTGGGAGTGTTAGAGGGTGTGTGTGTGTGTGTGTGTGTGTGTGTGTGTGTGTGTGTGTGTGTGTATGTGTGTGTGTGTATGTCAAGACATCTGCTCCGTGCATTTGAAGGATTATAATGTGGAAAAAGGATTAGATTTGCTTTGGCCTGAGAGGGCAGACATAGAAACTACAGCTGGAAATTGCAGGAACTAATTAAATCACTACTTGAAGAAAAGCTGAACAAAAAGTGGAATTCTCCCTCTCCTAGGTCTTCAAGCAGAAACTGGAGGAGAGATTACTGTTTAAATATGAGAATGACTTCTGTTGTTGTAATTCTGAGCTTCTGGATGCCTAGGTTTGTGCTGGTAAATGTTTAATGATTGGCTATCCCAGGAAAAAACCCAGAAACATCCACAAGGCATTGTTTTAACTATATTTGAATTATTAACATTTTCTCCATAATTTCCTTAAGTCCAGATAATCAGTCAAACAATAAATCAGTAGTGTGTAGTATTTGAAGATTTCTGAGGTATAAATGCTTCCACTGAACATTTAACAACCATCTTTCAAGCCTGTTCTAGCACACTTCTGCCTGGAAAGGATGTTAGAAATCATTTGTCCTCCTCCCTCATTTTACAGAATAGGAAACTGGGCTTTAAAAACATGTGGAAGTTCACAAAGCAGATAAGTTGGATGAATCAGGACTAGAATTTCTGTCTTCTTACTTCTGTTTCAATATAGAATAGTGGAAATTTACTTTTTTAATTTCCCCAAAACAAAACCCTTCAAAACTCCTTTTGTCTCTAAAGAGCCATCCTAGAATAAAAGAGTTCTCAATTTCTTCCTTGATATAGAACTAAGTGACCCAAACTTTCTGTTATTTAGAATGTAAGAAGTACATCTTGTACCATTTTTGGGTTGAGTCAATAAGCAAAGGACTGTGTTCTTTCATTGATTGAAAAATGAAAAAGTAAAAGAGAAAAAAGTATCAAATAAAATAATAGAAATGTGTCAAGAAAAGTCACAGGTGTCAGTTTCTTAAAGCCAGGTCTACACTGCCTCACATTAAATGGAGAAACAGAGAGAGACAGAGAAACAGAGAGACAAAGACAGAGAGATAAAGAGATAGATAGATAGAGAGAGAGAGAGAGAGAGAGAGAGAGAGAGAGAGAGAGAGCCAGCGAGAGAGAAAGAGAGAGAGACAGAGAGAGAGAGAAAGAGAGAGAGGGAGTGAGGGAGGGAGGGAAGAGAGAGAGAGAGAGAGAGAGAGAGAGAGAGAGAGAGAGAGAGAGAGAGAGAGAGAAAGAGACAGAGACAGAGATAGAAAGACAGAGAAACAGAAACTCACAAAGAGAGAGATACACACACACAGAGAAAGCCTGAGAAAGAGACAGAGACACAGAGATACACAGATACAGAGTCAGAGAGACAGAGAAACAGAGACAAAGACAGAGAACAACACAAAGACACACATACACACATACATACATACAGAAACAGAGAGAGACAGAGAGATAGAGATAGAAAAGAGAGACATACACACAGAGAGAAAGGGAGAAAGAGAGAGAGAGACAGAGATATATCACAGTGAGCTCTTTGGACAAAGGAAGACTATAGTTTTTCAGGATTGTTCCTGTTTCCTCAGTTTTTGAGAACTATTTGTGCACAACCTGTTTCAGAAGACTCATAGTTGGGGCTTCACTGAATTGAAGTAATTAAAGTTTATTTCTGCTGTAGGTGTGTAGCCCACAGCGAGCCTAAACTAACACAAAACTATTATTCTATCTGAGGAATAGGAGAGAGGTAGCTCAGACTTAGCTTAGTTCCTACATAGCATTGGTGATGAGTTGCCATTCAATTACATCCTTACTGACAGATGAGTCTTTCTTTGTCTACCATGGTCTGGAGACCAAAAGTCACTACCAAAGATCATTCTTTGTTCCTCAGGCACCAATTCTGTAGTTGTTATTGCTGAGTTATTTTTCAGTCTTGTCTGACTCCATTTAGGATTTTCTTGACAGAGGTACTGGAGTGATTTTGCCATTTCCTTCTCTAGCTCATTTTACAGATGAAAAAACTGAGATAAACAAGGTGAAGCGACTTGTCTGGGCTCACATAGCTAGTAAGTGTCTAAGATCAGATTTGAACTCGGGATAGAATAAGGAAAAATGTACCTCTAATGTGTTGGTGTTGAAATTTTTGAACTTTTGTTCTTGCTGTATTTTTGAAGTAAATATCCCTTTATCAAAATTATTTGATATTTAGTGGTTAAATGTAACTGGAGCACATAATTGGTGGCTAACAGTGGGGAGAAACATAGGTGATGGAAGCTCCAAAGAGTGACTATAGAGACATCTCCAGATTCCTCAGGGTATACTGAGATCCTTGAGGGGAAGATGCTGCTGGAGTTATTCTGGGAGAATGAGACCAGGGAATATTTTTTACACGAAATGATGAATTTGAAGGATTGTAGCAGCTCATAAAGCCTATTAGGAAGTAAAAGAGGAATTGTAATAGAATACCCAGAGCTATAGAATTACAGGGCTTTTAAGTGTTAAAGCATAAGTATGAGTTCCTTTTTAGTGCCAATAGATAAAAGCATTGTGCCAGGTGTTTGGGGAGGAGCAGTACCTCTGGTGTGAGGGCTTGCTGACCTTTTTCAGGGCTGTTCATCCATTTTTGATGTATACTGATCATCCAACTTTTACTGGTGACTCTTAAAAGCCAGTAAACTGACTCAGCAGTTGGGCTAACCCAAGTTGAGGGTAACCAACTGGCCTAAACCTGTCAATGAGTTAGGGGGATGACTACTCCAAGCATGTGAAGACATCCCCCAGCAAAATGTGCAGAAGAGAACAATTTGTTTTAATGGTCATAAAGGCAGCTAATACAGGTGTTGTGGAGTGCTTAAAGATTGATCATACATCAAAAACACCAAATTCAATCATTGCAACCCAGGTCATCGCTAATCATTTTGATTTTTGTCTTGTTACTAGACTTTAGACTCTGGAAGACAGAGTGAAGGGGATGAATTTGTGCAACTCTGCCTCACTTAAATCCAATTCATGTACAAATCAAGACATCAGCTATCATTCATTATTTTACTCCCACATCATGATGTCATACTGAAGCAGGTTGGGGTCCCTTTAAGAAACTGTATTTCCTATTGATCTGTGATTCCTTTCAGATTCCCAGCCCCTCCTGGCTGAGGCATATCCTCCCCAGACAAAGTTGTCTATTCTGGATGCCAGGGTCTTTGATTCACAAATCCTGGTCAAAAAGCATCCCTTTGAATTCTAATAGGAAATCTGGGCTTGTCCCAGCCCCCCCTGGTCTGAGCCAACTTAAGCTCTCCCAGCCCCACTGTTTCTGATCTGCTCCAGTTGTCCCAGCCCCCATTCTGATTTGCTTGGGCCTCCCAGCTCTGGCTTCCCAGCCCCCACTAAGATAGTCAATATAATAAGCTTCCATAAACTAAAGTCTTTGCAGATGGACCTCGGTGGGCTCACTCAGCTGCCAGGACTTTCTGTTTACTGAGAACTGCATTCTCAGTGCAAAACTCCATTTTCCATAGATCTGCCACTATAGAAGTCAGTGTCTGGTTAAACTGATTTCTATCTAACAATAAACTTTCATTTTGTAACTAATATTTGTGAATGAGTGAATTCCTTCACTCCTAGAACCTGTGGGTGATTTAAAGAGGATTTTTGATAACTCTCTTTTAGCCACTAATCATCTAGACCCCTCAAATAGCATCAATATGTCCTTTTCAAAAACAAAAGAAAACAACAATAACTAAAAGTACTTACATATCTATAACTATACTTATTCCAAAATGTAAGGTGGGTGTATTATTTTGAATTATTCTTTGTTTCACATGTATCAGTCTTTTCTCCCTAACTAGATTGTATTTTAAAGATGATGATGTTCTTTTATACTTCTTTCATATTTCATAGAAAACAGCATATAATTGGGCACAGAAATGGTTTTATAAATCCTTGTTGATCGGTTGCATAAAGAATGGATCATTTTTTCTCTATTTCTTTTTAATCTGGTTCTAATGTTACCATCATGTATTATCACGAGGTAGCTAAGTAGCACAATGGATAGAGTGCGGGGCTTAAAATCAGAAAGACTTGAATTTAAATTTTGCCTCAAACACTAACTGTGAAACCTTGGTAAGTTACTTATCTAACTTGCCTCAATTTCCTCAACTCTAAAAAGGGGATAGCAAATACTTTGTGGGAGTTATTGTAAGGATTAAATGAGATAATATTTATAAAAGTATTTAGTACAGTGCCTGGAGTAATTGCTGAAGGAGAGGGAATCTGAGATGGGCTTAAAGAAAACTAAGAATTTGAAGAAGTAGAAATGAAAAACATTCTAGATATGGGACCAGTCAGTGCACAGGTATAGAGATAAGGCCGTAACAAGGAGGTTCATTTAATTGAAACGTAAAGTACTTAGAAAGAGAATAATATAGAAAAAGTCTAAATATATAGACCAGAGCCAGAAAGGCTTTTCATGCTAATTTGAGGATTGTTTATTTTGTCATGTACACAAGGAAGCCATTGATGGAACCTCACAATATGTTATCCTTACAGACCAGACAGAAAAAAGTGAATTGGATGATTAGTACAGGTGAGTGGATTCAGAATAAGGCAAATATTGAGAGCCAGGGGTTCATGATCAATGCAATGATGCTATTGAATAGGTTTTCTCTAATGAAATCTCTGAGCATTTTGTTCCAAGCTTAGTTTTGTTCAACATTTTTAGCAGCAACTTAGATAAGGACTTAGATGGAATACTTATTATTTTCAAATGAAGTGAAGCTGAAAGAGACAGCTAATGTAGAGGGATAGAACTAGAATCTAAAGACATCTCAAAAAACCTCTCAATATATAATAAAATGAATTTTAACTATTTTAGCTGCAAAGACTTGCCATTACATTCAAAATTTTTCTGGAATAAGACACAAGGGAACCATGTTTAAAAATAATTTTTAAAGAAGTAAATTTGAACTTAGGATGCCTTAACAAAAGTGAAGTAGTTTCATAATGAGGAAGGTAGTAGACAGAGAATTACTATACTCTGCCCTATTAAGCCTATCATTGGAATATTGTGTTCACTTCTGCGATCCACATTTTAGAAGGGACAGGGACAAACTAGAATGCATCCATCAAATGGTAAACAAGAGAATGAGAAAATGAGAAAATTCAAAACTACAGGTGATCTTTAACATTCACAAGTTTAACTTTATGACTTCAAGCATTCTCATGATTTTATTAGTAACCTCATTTTTACTTTGATGTTGTCAACCATATGTATTCTTGGCTATGTCCAATAGGGACAGAAGGTTAGCATGTTAGAGGTGATGTCAGACCTCATCAGTCTTGGAGTCTTGTGAGCAAATGGAGAAGTAGTAAGGGCAAAGCTAGATTGTCTCTTTTAGTTGCTCCCATCTCAACCTGAACCAAAACTCTTTTGTGTACACAAAGAATGAAAGAGGAAAAGAACACAGCTGCATAATGTAAGATGTTTTGCTGGGAAGGGGAGGCATTTTTCATGAGAAGTTCTTGGTAAGCATTGGCTCTGCCCCCAAGATTGTTGGAATATTAAAAGGGATTGGGAAGCACATGGAACTGACCATACCGGCTTGCTGGCCAACTGATTTGGAGCCATTAAAGTCTCAGAAACCTTGGTTTTTAGAAGGTTGCCAAGGTAGAGAGATTTACAGCAGTCTAGTATACGTTATAATGCCCCCACACTGCCATCTGACACATTGGAAGGTAAAATTCAGGTTAAAAAAAGTTTTAGTTTAAAATTTTTTATTTGCTGTAGATTATTTATAGTTCTATAGATTTCATGTGTTGTGAAAAGTGAATAATGTCTGAAATCAATTTTTTTTTATTGAGATGGTAGCATAAAAGGTCAGAGAATTCTAGAGAATTATTAGCGAGAAAAAAATGTACTCTATTTTGCCAACTTTATATTGTGTACTGCATTTTATGGATTATTTCATGGTAACTATAATGGGGAAAATAAAAATTATCAGAATTAATGTTTTGTTATAAAGAATTATATGCAAAAAGTGCATTTTCAGCAATTTTCAGTGAAAGATTACAATATTTGGTGGTCATGGGAACCTAACCCATTATTTCCTGTAGGCCCAATGTATAAACATTGTGTTTTTGACATTTATACTCTTTTCTAGGAATGTCACCTTGCGAAAACTGAGGATTGATTGAATGTTATACAAAGATAGGTAAAGGAGTTAGGCATTTTCCTGAAGAAGAAAAGGGTTAGGGAGAAATATAGTCACAGTCTTAAAATGTAGTGTACTGTGCATTATCCATTACAGGAATGTGTGGTGTTCTTTGATTGGCTGCCTGTGTCTAAAATCTACGTTGTCGCTGCTGTTTTCTTCAGCCCTCCTTTGAGGCTCTCATATCTGCTTTATCCAGAAGGTAAAAATCACATTTCAACTACAACAAGGGTGCCATGAACTGCACCAGAGAGAATGGACAATCTTCTTCCCTTGCTCTCCTTCTTTTATTCTGGTGCTAAGAAAGGGGCCTGCTTGTTTCTATTTTGTATTGTTTGTCCTTAGTTTTAGATGCTGGAGTTAATTCCCCTGGCACTTGGGAGTTTGAGCCATGATTACCCTGGAGTCAGGATTGCAAATACTATAATTTGTATACTATATCCAGTGGACAATGTGTGATGTGAGATTAGTTGTCTGCAATAGAAAAGACAATTCCAGATGAGGCTTATTTATTTAGAGGTCACCATTTGATCTTTGCACCATGACATTGGCCTGCATCCATGTCTATCTCTTAGAATCTCCGCCTCTAAAAGCACATTGATCATCCATTCATTGGCATTTTCTGCAAAGTTATCAAGTGTTTTTTGATTTAGCTCAGTCACCCACACCTCTAATAGATAGTAAGTGAAGTCAAAACTTGAATTACTGTAGTAACAATTTAAGATCAGAGCTGATAACAAATTAGTGGTACTAAACTAATCATCTGATGATTGCCAGAGCAATGTACGGAGTCCTCTTTATTTCTTCCTCTCTGATATTAAAGAGATGTACGTGGAGAATTGACCCTTGAGTAATTTCAAATGATTTGGTTAATTAAGCTGATGGTTTCTTTCTTTTTAAAAAAAATTTCCTATTTTAAAATTTTATTTTATTTTTAATTTATGTAATAATTTATGCAATAATTATATATAATGTATAACAATATAATAATATATAATGCAATAATAAAACTAATGTAATAATATGTAATAAAACAAACATTTCCATAACATAGTATAATAAAAATAATTGCACATGAAATTGCAAATCTATTACTTACAACCTGCTATTCCTTTAAAATAGATAATAAATTGATCATGTAAATTTCTTTTTTTTTTCTTTCCTCTCTCCTGCTCTACCCTAGTGATGATTACTATTTTACACAAATAGCCATATATGTAAAATTATTCTCTATATACTTTTATTTATTAGCTCTTTCTATGGATACAAATGGCATCTTTTTCATGTTTATTTTAAATTTGTGTATTTATAGTAGTCAAAATGACTAAGTTGCTCAAAGTGGTTCCTAAAACAATATTGCTGTTGTTGTATATAGTGTTCTCTTGTTTCTGCTCACTTTGCTCTTTACCATTTTGTACAAGTCTTTTCATGCCTTTCTAAGCACATTGAGTTTATAATTTCTTATAGAATAGCAGTATTCTGCCATAATCACATACCACAACTTATTTAGCTATTTCCCAATTGATTGGCATCCCTGAAATTTCCAGTTCTTTGCCACCACAAAGAGAACTGTCATAGCAAAGTGATTGATTTTTCAATCAACCCACAAACTGTTTTATATTCCAATGTTTGTCTTAGCCTTCTAGGAGAGTATAATAATTAATGTTAGTGCTTGTTTATGTTTTTCCCCCTTTTCAACATGAATCTGTGAAAACTGTATTGTTAAAAGTTTTTTGTTTTGAAAACTTATGCAGAGATAATTTTTAACATTCACCCTTGCAAAACCTTGTGTTCCAATTTTTTTTCCTCCCTTCCTTCTATTCATTCCTTCCCCTAGACAGCAAAAAATCCAATATATGTTAAACGTGCAATTCCTCTATACATATTTCCACAATTATGATGCTGCACAAGAAAAATCAGATCAAAAAGGGAAAAAATGAAAAAGAAAACAAAAAACAAGCAAACAACCACAAAAAATTGAAAATAAGATGTTGTGAACCATGTTCAATTCCCACACAGTCCTCTCTATGAGTGCAGATGGTTCTCTCCATCACAAGATCATAGGAATTGACCTGAATCACTTTGCTGTTGAAGAGTCATAGCCATCAAAATTGATCACTGTATAGTCTTATCGTTGCTGTACACAGTGTTCTCTTGGTTCTACTCACTTTATTTAGCATGAGTTAATGTAAATCACTCCAGGCCTTTCTGAAATCATCTGTTGATAATTAATTATAGAACAATAATATCCCATGACATTAATATAACCTATTCAGCCATTCTCCAACTGATGGGCATCCACTCAGTTTCCAGTTCCTTGCGACTAAAAAAAAAAGGGCTGCTACACACATTTTTGCACATGTGTATCCTTTTCCTTTTTTTATGATCTCTTTGGTTTACAGACCCAGTAGAGAGGCACTACTGGATCAAAAGGTATGCACAATTTGATAGCCCTTTGAACATATTTCCATAATCCTCTTCAGAATGGTTGGATCAATTCACAATTCCACCAACAATATATTAGTGTCCCAATTTTTCCACATCCCCTCCAACATTCATCTTTATTTTTTCCTGTTATCTTAACCAATCTGAGAGATGTATAGTGGTACCTCAGAGTTTTCTTAATCTGCATTTCTCTGACCAATAGTGATTTAGAGCATATTTTCATATGACTAGAAATGATTTTAATTTCTTCATCTGAAAATTGTCTATTTACATTCTTTGACCATTTATTAATTGGAGAATAGCTTGTATTCTTATAAATTTGAGTCAGTTCTCTCTATATTTTATATTTATGTATAAAAATTTATATCCAAGGGTTCTGATAAAGGCCTCATATTTTATGAGGCCTTTATCAGAACCCTTGGATGTAATTTTTTTTCCTCCCTTCCTTCTATTCATTCCTTCCCCTAGACAGCAAAAAATCCAATATATGTTAAACGTGCAATTCCTCTATACATATTTCCACAATTATGATGCTGCACAAGAAAAATCAGATCAAAAAGGGAAAAAATGAAAAAGAAAACAAAAAACAAGCAAACAACCACAAAAAATTGAAAATAAGATGTTGTGAACCATGCTCAATTCCCACACAGTCCTCTCTATGAGTGCAGATGGTTCTCTCCATCACAAGATCATAGGAATTGACCTGAATCACTTTGCTGTTGAAGAGTCATAGCCATCAAAATTGATCACTGTATAGTCTTATCGTTGCTGTACACAGTGTTCTCTTGGTTCTACTCACTTTATTTAGCATGAGTTAATGTAAATCACTCCAGGCCTTTCTGAAATCATCTGTTGATAATTAATTATAGAACAATAATATCCCATGACATTAATATAACCTATTCAGCCATTCTCCAACTGATGGGCATCCACTCAGTTTCCAGTTCCTTGCGACTAAAAAAAAAAGGGCTGCTACACACATTTTTGCACATGTGTATCCTTTTCCTTTTTTTATGATCTCTTTGGTTTACAGACCCAGTAGAGAGGCACTACTGGATCAAAAGGTATGCACAATTTGATAGCCCTTTGAACATATTTCCATAATCCTCTTCAGAATGGTTGGATCAATTCACAATTCCACCAACAATATATTAGTGTCCCAATTTTTCCACATCCCCTCCAACATTCATCTTTATTTTTTCCTGTTATCTTAACCAATCTGAGAGATGTATAGTGGTACCTCAGAGTTTTCTTAATCTGCATTTCTCTGACCAATAGTGATTTAGAGCATATTTTCATATGACTAGAAATGATTTTAATTTCTTCATCTGAAAATTGTCTATTTACATTCTTTGACCATTTATTAATTGGAGAATAGCTTGTATTCTTATAAATTTGAGTCAGTTCTCTCTATATTTTATATTTATGTATAAAAATTTATATCCAAGGGTTCTGATAAAGGCCTCATATTTTATGAGGCCTTTATCAGAACCCTTGGATGTAATTTTTTTTCCCCTCAGTTTACTGCTTCCCTTCTGATCTTGTCTTCATTGATTTTGTTTGTACAAAAACTTTTAAACTTAATATAATCAAAATTATCCATTTTGCATTCCATAATGTATTCTGGTTCTTTTTTTTTTTTTGCTACAAATCCCTTTCTTTGCCAAAGACCTAAGAGGTAGACTATCCTTTGTTCTTCTAGTTATAGTATCACTTATGTCTAAATTATGAACACATTTCAACCTTATTTTGGTATACAGTGTTAGGTTTAGGTCAATGCCTAGTTTCTGCTACATTAATTTTCACTTTTCTCATCAATTTTTGTCAAATGATGAGTTCTTATCCCAGAAGCTGGGGTCTTTGGGTTAATCAAATACTAAATTATTATAGTAATTGACCATAGTCAATGACTATTATGTCTTGTGGCCCTAACCAATTCCACTGATTGACTAGTTTATTTCTTAGCCAGTACCAAATGGTTTTGATGACTATTGGTTTATAATATAGTTTTAGGTCTGCTATAACTAGGTCACCTTCATTTGCATTTTTTCATTAATTTTCTTTAATTCCCTCAAATTCTTGACCTTTTTTTCTTCCAGATGAACTTTGTTATTATTTTTCTAATACTGTAAAATAATTTCTTGGGAATTTGATTGGTATGGCACTGAATAAACACATTAATTTAAGTAGAATTATCATTTTTATTATATTAGCTCAGCCTACCCATGAATATTTGATATTCTTCCAATTGATTAGATCTGACTTTATTTGTGTGGAAAATGTTCTGTGTTCATATAGTTCCTAACTTTGTCTTGACAAGTAGATTCATAAATACTTTATATTATCTACAGTTATTTTAAATGGAATTTTTCTTTGTATCTCTTGCTGCTGGCCTTTTTTGGTAACAGAAATGCTGATGATTTCTGTGGATTTATTTTGTATTCTGCAACTTTGCTAAAATTGTGAGTTGTTTCTTGTAATTTTTTAGTTGATTCTCTAAGAATACCATCATATTATCTTCAAAGAGTGATAATTTGGTTTCCTCATTATTTACTCTAATTCCATTAGTTTCTTTTTCTTCTCTTATTGCTAAAGGTAACATTTCTAATACAATACTAAATAGTCATGGTGATAGTGGGCAACCTTGTTTCACCCTGATCTGCCTGGGAATGCTTCTAATTTATCCACATTACATATGATGCTTGATAATGATTTTAAATAGATACTACTGATCATTTTAAGGAAAACTCCATTTATTCCCATACTCTCTGGTGTTTTTAATGGGAATGTATATTGGATTTTGACAAAAGATTTTTCTGCATCTATTGAGATAATCACATGATTTGTTAGTTTGGTTATTGATATAGTCAATTATGCTTGTAGTTTTCTTAATATTAAACAAGCCCTGAATTCTTGGTATAAATCCTACTTGGTCATGGTGTATTATTCTGGTGACAATTTGCTGAAATTTCTTTGCTAATATTTTATTTGAGGTTTTTCCATCAATATTCATTAGAGGAATTGGTCTATAATTTTCTTTTTCTGTTTTGACCCTACCTTTTTTAAGTATCAGCACCATATCTGTGTCATAAAAGGAATTTGGTAGGACTCTTATATGCAAAATATATATGTAAAATCATTTCATAATATTTGAACTAATTGTTTTTTAAATGTTTGACAGAACTCACATGTAAATCTATCTGACTATCTGACACTGAGAACAAGGTTGAGATTCCCCACTAGTATAGTTTTGCTATTTGTTTTTGAAACTCTCTTAACTTCTCTAAGAATTTGGATGCTATACAATGTGGTGCATATATGTTTACTATTGATATTACTTCATTATCTATGGTACTCTTAGCAAAATGTAGTTTCCTCCCTAGTTTTGCTTTTGTTTGATCTGAGATCAGGATCACTATCCCTGTTTTGGTTTTTTTTTACTTCTCTGAAGCATAATAGATTCTGCTCCAGCCTTTTACCTTTACTCTGTATGTATCACTGCTTTAAATATGTTTCTTGTAAACAACATATAGAATTCTGGCTTTTAATCCAGTCTTTTGTTTTAATCCAAAACTTTTGTTTTGTGGAAAAATTCATTACACTCATAGTTAAAATTAATAACTGTATTTTCCATCATCTTATTTTCCTCAAGTTATATTTTTCTCTTTCCTTTGCCTCTTTCCTTCTCCCCATGTTTTGCTTCTGACCACCTCCTCCCTCAAACAGCCCTCCCCTTTTACTGCACCTCCTCCCTTTCTTATTCTTTTCTACTTCTAGTTCTGTTTTCCCTTTTATTAGCCTCCTCCCTTCCTTTCCCCTTTCCTCTATGATTTCCCTATAGGGTCAGATAAATTTCTCAATGAAACTAGACATATCTGATATTTTTTCTTTGAGCCAAATCCAATGAGATTAAGGTTCACACAAAACTCATCCCCTCCCTTCTTTCCCTCAATTGTAATAGGTCTTTTTTTGCCTCTTCATTAGATGTAATTTGCCCCATTTCACCTCCCCTTTCCTCTTCTTCCAATATAATCCCTTTTCCACTCATAATTTCTTTTTTATATTATTACAATGAATTTTATACCTATACTTTTTAAGTATACCCTTAACAAAGATACAGTTCTCAAAAGCTAAATATATCATCTTCCCATATAGAGATGTAAACTTTTTAAATTTTAAAAGAAACATAGTTTTTTCCCCTTTCTTTTTTACCTTTTTATGCTTCTCTTGAGTTCTGTGTTTAAAGATCAAATTTCTTGTTCTGCTTTGGTTTTTTCACCAAAAATAAATGAAATTCACCTATTTCACCAAATATCCATCTTTTCCCCTGAAAGGTGATGCTTAATTTTGGTGGATACTTGATTCTTGGTTGCAATTCAAGGTCCTTTGCTTCAGAATACTATATTTCAGTTCCTTTGATCCTTTCAAGCTGCTAGGTCCTGGGTAATATTGATTGTAGCTCTTCAATATTAGAATTGTTTCCTTCTGGCTGCTTGCAGTACTTTCTCCTTGATCTGATAGTTCTGGAATTGAGCTATAATATTACTTGTAGTTTTCATTTGTGGGGGGGGGGTCTCTTTTAGGAGGTGATCAATGAATTCTTTTTTGGCTATTTTACCTTCTGGTTCTAGGACATCAGGGCAGTTTTCCTTGATGATTTCTTTTTTTTTTTTTTAAATTTTATTTTATTTAATAATAACTTTGTATTGACAGAATCCATGCCAGGATAATTTTTACACGACATTATCCCTTGCAATCACTTATGTTTCGTTTTTTCCCCTCCCTCCCTCCTCCCCCCCCCCAAGATGGCAAGCAGTCCTATATATGTTAAATATGTTGCAGTATATCCTAGATACAATACATATTTGCAGAACCGAACAGTTCTCCCGCTGCACAGGGAGAATTGGATTCAGAAGGTAAAAATAACTCGGGAAGAAAATCAAAAATGCAAATAGTTCACATTCATTTCTCAGTATTCCTTCTTTGGGTGTAGCTGTTTCTGTCGATCATTTCTCCAATGAAGCTCAGTTAAGTCTCTTTGTCAGAGAAATCCACTTCCATCAGAATACATCCTCATATAATATCGTTGTCGAAGTGTATAATGATCTCCTGGTTCTGCTCATCTCACTTAGCATCAGTCCATGTAGGTCTCTCCAAGCCTCTCTGTATTCATCCTGCTGGTCATTCCTTACAGAGCAATAATATTCCATAACATTCATATACCACAATTTACCCAGCCATTCTCCAATTGATGGGCATCCATTCATTTTCCAGTTTTTAGCCACTACAAACAGGGCTGCTACAAACATTTTGGCACATACAGGTCCCCTTCCCTTTTTTAGTATCTCTTTGGGGTATAAGCCCAATAGAAACACTGCTGGATCAAAGGGTATGCACATTTTGATAACTTTTTGGGCATAATTCCAGATCGTTCTCCAGAATGGCTGGATTCGTTCACAACTCCACCAACAATGCATCAGTGTCCCCGTTTTCCCGCATCCCCTCCAACATTCATCATTATTTTTTCCTGTCATCTTAGCCAATCTGACAGGTGTGTAGTGATATCTCAGAGTTGTCTTAATTTGCATTTCTCTGATCAATAGTGATTTGGAACACTCTTTCATGTGAGTGGTAATAGTTTCAATTTCTTCATCTGAAAATTGTCTGTTCATATCCTTTGACCATTTATCAATTGGAGAATGGCTTGATTTTTTATAAATTTGAGTCAGTTCTCTATATATTTTGGAAATGAGGCCTTTATCAGAACCTTTAATTGTAAAGATGTTTTCCCAGTTTGTTACTTCCCTACTAATCTTGTTTGTATTCGTTCTGTTTGTACAAAGGCTTTTTAATTTGATATAATCAAAATTTTCTATTTTGTGATCGGTAATGGTCTCTAGTTCATCTTTGGTCACAAATTTCTTTCTCCTCCACAAGTCTGAGAGATAAACTATCCTATGTTCCTCTAATTTATTTATAATCTCGTTCTTTATACCTAGGTCATGGACCCATTTTGATCTTATCTTGGTATGTGGTGTTAAGTGTGGGTCCTTGCCTAATTTCTGCCATACTAATTTCCAGTTATCCAGCAGTTTTTATCAAATAATGAAATCTTATCCCAAAATTTAGAATCTTTGGGTTTGTCAAACACTAGATTGCTATAGTTGACTATTCTGTCTTGTGAACCTAACCTTTTCCACTGATCAACTAATCTATTTCTAAGCCAATACCAAATGGTTTTGGTGACTGCTGCTTTATAATATAATTTTAGATCAGGTACAGCTAGACCACCTTCATTTGATTTTTTTTTCATTAATTCCCTTGAGATTCTCGACTTTTTGTTGTTCCATATGAATTTTGTTGTTATTTTTTCTAAATCATTAAAATATTTTCTTGGAAGTCTGATTGGTATAGCACTAAATAAATAGATTAGTTTAGGGAGTATTGTCATCTTTATTATATTTGCTCGGCCTATCCAAGAGCACTTAATATTTTTCCAATTATTTAAGTCTGACTTTATTTGTGTGAAAACTTTTTTGTAATTTTGCTCATATAATTCCTGACTTTCCTTTGGTAGGTAGATTCCCAAATATTTTATGCTATCAACAGTTATTTTGAATGGAATTTCTCTTTGTCCTTGATGATTTCTTGAAAGATATTGTCGAGGCTCTTTTTTTTAATCATGGTTTTCAGGTATTCCATAATTCTTAGATGGTTTTTCCTGGATCTATTTCCCAGTGGTTGTTTTTCCAATGAGATATTTTGCATTTTATTCTATTTTTTAAAATTTTCATTTCTATTTTATTCATGATTCTTGATGTCTTATTGAGCCACTCATTTCCATTTGTTCAATTCTAATTTTTAGTGAATTATTTTGTTCAGTTAAGTTTTTTACTTCTTTTGCATTTGGCCAATTGAACTTTTAAATGAGTTGTTTTGTTACTAGATTTTTTTTTCCATTTCACAAATTCTGTTTTTCAAGGAGTTGGTTTTTTTCATTTCATCATATCTATTTTTTAGTGAGTTATAAGCTCTATTTTTAGAGAAGTTTTCTTCAGATAACTTCTGTTTCCTTTTTCAAACTCTCCTGCAAAGTTCTCATTTCTTTTCCCAATTTTTCTTCTAACTCTCCTTTAAGATCCTTTTTGAATTCTTCCAAGAGAGCTTTATGAGATAGAGATCAATTCATATCACCCTTTGAGTTTTCTTCTGGAGATGTTTTGCTTTTAGTATCCTCAATGTTTGAGTTCTGTTCTTTCCTGTCTCCATAAAAGTTATCTATTGTCAGAGTTCTTTTTGCTTTTTTTACTCATTTTTAAAGGTTGAGGTCTACTCTTAGGGAAAAGGGGAAACTGTCCTAAACTTCCTCTATAGGCCACAGTAGCTGCCCTGGGGCTGATGCTGTTGGCTTCCTTCCTGAGCTGGATAGGCATGGCCAAGTCCTGCATTATTCTGGGGTTCAAGGACTCACTCTTTTCTTTTTGTACTTGTGTTGGTCTCATAGCTCATCTGCTGACCCAGTGTTTTCTGAACCAGGAGTAGCCTATGCTGCTATAAAGCCTCCCAGAAGATTATCTTGGTTCCTGGATGCCTTTCCACTCTGGGTCCCTGTGCTATGCCTGAGCTGGGTCACCTTCCCTCCCACTCCCCTCACTCCCACCCATATATGGAGATTAAACAGATCTTTCCTAAAGTTCTTCCAAAATATTTTTTGCTAGAAATGTGTTACATTCCAAATATCTGTGGGTTCTGTCACTCCAAAACCATTTCAGGGGTGTTGACCTGAGGCAAGTCAGAAAGAGTTCAAACAAAGACCTGTCTATTCTGTCACTTTGGCTTTGCCCTGATGGTTTCTTTCTGACTTGGTGATTATTCTGTGAATGATGGCCTTAAGAAGAGGAAGGAGGATCTTTGGCTGAGGTAGATAGTAGGGAAGAAGATGACAAAAATGTAAATTAGAGACTGTTGGAAGACTGGGAGAAGAGCAATTCAGAAGATTCCTTGAGGCAAGAGTGGCTAGAAATAATGCCTATAAGGTTGCTCTGATGACTGACAGTCTTGTGAGAATCTAGAACAATTGAAGAGATAAATTTAAATGAGGATAGATTAAAAAATTAATAGAATTTATGGGCCTAAGTCTTTATTTGATGTAAGCTGATACTGGTATCATAGAGTAAGTTGATTGTAATTCTGTCCTCTATAAATATTAGACTTGGATTGTAATGAATTAACCTCACTGCCCCCAGAGGTTCCAGAGTGATGCTCTGAATATTAAGGCAAAGTGATGTAGAAAAATATAATATTGGGCTTAGGATTTGAGGAAACCTAAAAGGCAGCATATTCTATGGGGCTTGGACTTGGATGGAAGACTTTGTTTTAGATTCCTTTTTAGACACTTACTAATTCAGGCTATTAGGTAGTATAGTGGATAGATCTCTGTATCTGGAGTCAGGTAAGTCTGGCCTTAGATACTTACTAGTTATGTGGTCTGGGGCAAATAATTTAATCTCTATTTGCCTCAGTTTGCTCACCTGCAAAATGAGAGTAATAATAGCCACGTTACAGGTTGTTGTGATAATTTAATGAAACAATAATTAAATTAATAGTAATGGTAATGATATAATAAAATAATATTAAAATCAATGTTAATAGTTTTAAATGCTTAAAAATAGTTAGAACAGTCCTTGGCATAGCAGAGACACTTAATAAATGCTTGTTTTCTTTTCTTTGCTCTCAGGAACCCTGAGCAAAAGGAGAATGAAGGCTCAGGTTTGTTGGCTTCTAAAGCTCCTTCTTAAATCTTATAACTTAGGTTTAAATCTTATGATTTAATAGCTATGTAATCTTGAATAAGTTGTTAGCATTTCAGGAATTCAGTTTCCTATCCACAAATGGAAATGACTTTAAAAAAATTATCTGTATTATAGGCATGCTGTAACCTCTCCATCCCTTGAAAGGTTTCTCTTCTCTCAAGCCAAAGATGGCAGCCTTGAACTATTATTGTTCTTGCTGTCTTTTGCCTAGAACATGCTGAATTGTTTGTAAATGCTGAATAAATACTTGTTGATTGGATGTTTTTCCCAAAACTTTTAGTGACAAGGGCAATCACTGAACCAGAGGGGAACCTCTTATGAAAATAGAGATAAGTTGAAAGTTTTAGTATAAACCAAAGACTAATGTTGGCTTAGAAAATGAAATTTCTTAGAAATGCTAAATATAAGGGAACAAAAAAGTAGTAGAAAATTGAAATCTAGATGATAAGAGAGAATCAAACCAGAGAACTTTTTGTGGAGAGGAGGAAGCATCAGAAAATGAGGAAGCTCTCAGAAGGAATCTTTACATATACTTACTTTTACCTCAGGAATCCCTATTGTGCTTCAAGATCCAATTCAAGTACCAACATATACATGAAAGCTATCCTGAGCCTATTAGTGGCTAAGGGCCTCTCTCCCCATCCCCCCAATTTCTTGTATCAGCTATGGTTGTTGTTGTTCAATTGGCAGTCTATGGAAGGCTCTCACATTCAGAATCTTGTTCAATTGTTTCACTTATGTCCAACTCTTCATGACCCCATTTAGAATTTTTTTAGCAAAAATACTGGAATGATTTGCCATTTTCTTTTCCATCTTATTTTACAGATGAGGAAATTGAGGAAAACAGTGTTAAGTGACTTGCTGAGGGTCACACAACTAGTAAGCATCTGAGGTGAGATTTGAACTGAAGAAGTATTCCTGATTTCAGGCTTGACATTCTGTATATTATGGTGCCAATTAGCTATATCACTTATAAAGGAGACTTTATAAGTGATCCAGAAATTCCTGATTGAGGAGCCTTTTCCTTTCCACTTCAAAGCATGTGAAAGTATCATCTTTTTCCTGTTGGCTGATTGCATGACAGAAATAAAATAAAGAAATCTGGCACCAAAAGTTCCACTTCATTTCACAGGTATATCACAGATTGAAAGGACATATACTTTGTGGATAACTTAAGAAAGGAGGGGGAGGCTTACTCCATTTCAAAATTGACAATTTATAGGTGGATCTTAGAGAAGATCTAAATTAAGCTAGTTATTAGAGAAATGATCCCAGAAAACTAGAATGGTCACTGAACTTGACCAATATTAATTCTAATTAGGGCATTGGATTTCAATTCAGGACACTTAATGATCTTATGTTTAAATTAATATCTTTGTAAGGATTTTCTCACTGTCACCTTGTTTTTAACTTGGTTTTGTGCTTGTCATCTTCACTGAATTGTAAGCCTGAGCAGAGTTTTGCATTAAATAGTAGATACTTGATATCATTTGATGAATAAAAATTTATTAATGATTGAATATTTTACAGGCAGATAGTTATTTCTTGAAGTGTTCGTAGAGAGTATGAAATTAAGAATTTCATTCTATTGTGTTTTGCTTCTGATACATAGTGACTACTTGACAGTGGAGTGATTGTCTTAACCTCCTAGGCCCCGGCAACTTTCAAAAGCTCCAAGTTGCATGCATGGATAAGGAGAGTTTCCTCCCTGAAAGTTCCCTATATAGAAGAAATAACCACTTAAACACAAATTGAGAAAGAATGGCGATGTTGATTCTTGCTACATCCCTTTTTATAAATAAAAGGAAAATATCCTTATCAAGAAGGAGATGTATTCTTCAGGATTATAGTTTATCCAAGCTTTTTGATGTAACCCTGAGTTTCCTCCTTTTTCATTATTTCAACATGCTTAAAATGATATTCATCACTAAGGCTCTGGGAGAAGGAATAGAAAATTACATCTTTGTTGATGAATAATAGGAAATTATGATGGGCTTATTAGAAGGAATACTTATTTTAATATTTTCCGGCTTGGAAATTTCACTGATGAGAGTACTGTCTCAACTGACTCTAATCACAACCCCTCTCAAACTTACTGGAGAGCTTTTCAGAGCTGTTGCCAACCAAAAATTTGTGGCCTTCAAATAATTTCATAGTATGTTATTCTGGATTGAGATAATTTGCACCTAGGACAAACATAAATAACCCATAACTGAACTGTGAGAGTAAAGTTCTAATGTGGTGCATTGTTGTGGGGTGGAGGTAACTTAATGCTCTCAAATGCTTTGATAGCAGAATAAAAGCTCTTGATAATCAATCATTCAATATTTGTTCACTAGTACGTTTCAACCTCTACAGATACAAAAACAGTCTCTGTCCTCAAGGAGCTTACTTTGTTTTTCTGAGAGCAACAGTATTTTAAAATATAAACTTATTTGTAAAATCTTATGAGAATAGTGAAAAATTTTATGTATTTAAGGAGATACAAAATATTCAGGAAATAAATACAAGTTAAATTTTTTTTGGTAGAAAAAGACAGCAGCTGCTAGGGAGTATGGATCAGGAAAGACTTTAAGTAGAAGGTTGCCCTTGAGCAGACTTTTAAAAAAAGAGAGAGATTTAAAAAGGTGGGTATGAGGAGCATATGGGTTCTAGGTATGGGGAACAGACAGTGAAAGGAACATGGGAGAAATATCATATGTGAGGGACAAATAACCAGCTTTGGTAGATTGTAGAGATTGTAAATGAAGGATGCAGTTTGGAAAGATAAACTGAGGCCAGGTTGCGAAGAGGTTTAAAAAAAAGAGGGAATGATATTTCCTAGAGGCCATAGAGCAGTGCTCTATGCTCCTTTTTTTTTTTTAACCTGCATAATATTTTACTTTGAGCAAGAACAGTTACATAGTCCATCAAAAATTATGATGACTTTTTTGTTTTTGGGGGATTCCAGAGTGAAGCCAGGTTATTGACTTTGTATATGGCTCAATTCTACACTTTAGAAAAATGTTCTACCTAGCCTCAGTCTTGTATTACTCCCACTATTTGATGCCTTTACACTGACTTGCTATTCACAGGCTACTGAACAAAGTAGGAGAAAATTACAAAGCTTTGCTGTGCCTATATAAATTTGTTTTATTATCTAAGCTGGGCCCACAATGTGACAAAGCAATCCATTTACATTTTCCTAAATGAGTCACAGCAGTGTTTCCAAACTTTTTCATGCTTCTTCAAAATTCCCATGGTTCCCTCTCCTTCCATCCTCTCTGAGATGGATTGCAGAGAACTGAGAAACTTGCCTCATATTTCACTGAAAAAAAAATTGAGGCTATTTGCTCAGAGTTTCTTCTTTGTCCATCATTCTCACTCCTTATACCTCCTGATACCTCCAATAAATATCTTCTCCTTTATTGCCATTTCACATGAAGATGAAGCTCTTTTCCTAAGGCAAACCCCTTTATATTCTCAAAAAATCCCCTTCTACCCTATCTTCTCTAACAGATTGCTCCTTCCATCACCTCCATTTTCACCAACATTTAATCTTTCTATGTCTGCTAGCCACTACTTTATTGCCTAAAAACATGCTCATTCTCAAAAATTCCTCATGTGATCTGTCCACCTTCACTTGAAATCTTCCTATATTTCTCTTCTCTTTCATAAAGGGGCTAAGAGGAATAGCTAAATTACTTGAGAATGCTTACCATTGATACTGTCACTTCCTTTCCTCTGATTCTTTTCTCACCAGTCTGATGAACCTAATCAGAATTGATATAAGAGGGAAGGCAGAAAAGAAAAGAAAACTTTTTTTTTCAAGTACAGATAGTTATCTTTGACAATAGGACAATATTTTATATTAGAAGTAGACTGAAAGACCTCAGATGCCTTTGGGTGGCCATTGTCACCAAGAATAGCATGATTTTTTTTGAGATGGGCATTTCTATGATTATAGAATCTTAGACTTGACAGGGATCTTAGTCTAAAATGTACTAATAAAAATCTCTTTCTACAGTACCTCCATACATCCAACAAATGGCCAATTATCTTTAGTTTGAAGACCTTTAATAGAGAACATACTATTTCCTAAGGCAACTTATTCCATTTTGGGGAAAGCTCTAATTGTCAAGAATTCTTTTCCCCCACAAAAATTACCTACTGTGCTTTCATCCATTATTCTTTTGCTCTCTTGGCTGTGGAGAACAAGTCAAATATCTCTTCAATGACAGCCTTCAAATTTCAATAGTTCTAGCCTACTCAAATCTTTTTGGATACTGACTTTGTCATTCAACATGTGAATTTTTCCTTTTAGCATTTTGTCATCTACAGATTTGACTAATACTTCATACATCTCTTTATCTGAATTATTGATGAAAAAAATCTTAATAGGCTCAGATCTTTGGGTATCAAAAGAAATTATTCCTGGTTGGCACACTGATCCACTACTGATTACTGGGGAAGTTAGGTAGCAAAATGGATAGAGTGCTGGGCCTGAAGTCAGGAAGACCTGAGTCATAATCCAGTTTCAGATACTTATTAATAGCACAGAAATTATCTTACTAGCTGTGTGACCCAGGGTTAGTCACCTAATTGGTTTGCCTTAATTTCTTCAGCTGCAAAAAAGTTAATCATGGCACCTATCCTATATCGATGAAGATTAAATGAGATAACAAAATTATAAAAATAAGAATTATTATTGTTATTATTCTATAATCCTAGATAAGATGCTATATTGTTATTACTTAAGAATAGGGGAGTGTAAGCAGAAGATACAACAAATTGGTTGGCCAGTGGAGTAGGTCTTTAACTCTTAAATCTGGGCATACTACTAGGTAATATTGTGTAGATATGGTCAAGTAGAGTCCTGGATTACTATATTAGGATTAGAAAAAAGGAATATTTATATAAGGAAAATTGGTTTAAAAAATCAATTTATGAAGAAACATAGGTTTTGGATAAAATGATGAAGAAATATTGATTTTTCTCATAATGGTGATATGGAATTAGACCATAAAGAGGAGTGGTAAATTAGAGAGAATAGCAGGACTTTGCCCCAGGATATCATAATTTAGAAGGCATTGTTTTTCATCAATAAGTGCTGAAGTTAGTTCCCAGCTAGCAAAAAAAAAAAAAAAAAATTAAAGTAGGAAACTACCAGATGATAGGTAGTTTTCCTTGATAATTACATTCCAAGGAAGCATTCCTTGGCTGGGTCTTTCCTGCTTTCTACTCAGAATCAGCCTTCCCAATACAATTAGTGTCTTGGAGTTTCTGCCTACAGTGACAAATACCACAGGCTAATATCCTTGAGTGTTTCTGTTTATGAAGCCTTTTCCTTCCACTTTATACATTCCCTCCTCAACTTAATTTGCTTTAAAGGTTGATTTGAGGTGGGTTGTATTTTTAAATTCTTATCTTAGCCTTTGAAATTTCTAGCATGGGTGCATAAATCAATAGACTCCCAACAACAGAACTAAGGTAGATCAGTATACTGTGTCATATGTTGAAGATGTTTTGGACTGCTTGGCAGGCAGAGGGCATTCTTCATTGTTGAGTAGTGGAGGCTATCAGATTCTATTAGTAAAGGAAGATTAGAGAAAGACAGCTTTCATTTATCCAGTAGGATTCTATCATTGTGAGCATGAGTTGTAGAGTTGTCTGCTTTCATTTTCTAATGAATTGTAGAAAAGTAGGTGATTTGTGACATGAGCCACTTCTAGGAGTTGGTATAGCTGGATTATAATCAGACAACTTCAAGAGGATTTGGGAGAAGTGGGCAGAAAGGATAGCCAAGAAAGTTAGAGGTATGTGAATTATTTGGAAGAACCAGAAATGTTTATTCTAGAGGAGAGACCAGAGAACCTAATGCTCTTCAAATACTTGAAGGATTATGTAGAAGAGAAAATGGCTTGTTCTTAGAAATAGGAGCAATTACAAGGAGGCAGGTTTCATCTGAAAAAAAAAAACACTCTTTTAAGTGCTTATGATGTAATCAGTATCATCCAAAAATGGAATGGGATACTTCAAAAGTTAGTGAGTTGCTCCTTAAGATCATGGGTTTTTTGCCTTTCATTATCTTGTCAATTAACTAGATTTTTACAGTACATTCTTACAGAAGTACAGAAAAACACATATTTTTTCATGAATATTGCATTTCAAATATCTTAAATTTAGTTGAGTAAAATAACTTGAGGAAAAAAGGCCATTAACACAAGTCAAGTCAAGAGCATTTATTAAATATTTATCATGATGTTATGCCACAGTTTTCTTTAACTGTCCTGACTCAGTTTCCTTGTACAAGTTTCCCTTGTTTTAGTCTCCCTAATTACTCCCCTAAGCTGTAAATCTCCCTCTGGTCCATGAAGGCTGAGGACCAATTAGTCTAAGGATATAAATTGTTAGCCCAAGTAAGATAAACAAGAGAGTAGACTTCCTGATTATCTTCTGTCCTTGAGAAATTTACAACATCCCTTAAAATATTCCAAGATATTTCACTGACATCTTTATCTCTGGGTTCCTTTTTAATTCATAGTCTTTTCCAGCTGGGCTTTTCCCGCTCTTTTTCCCTCTTCTTTGTCTCTAAAAGGTATATAAAGGTTAGAGATTCCTCCATTCATTGCTGGAGAATGGCGGCTGGCTGTGGATGCTGGACGCTGGATTCTTTGAGATGATAGTCTCCTCCAGACCTGGGACCAACATGAATTCCTTGGTCCCAGTATATCTTTATCTCTGTCTGGCTGGACAATTTGAGACGAGAGTCCTGTCCAGTCAATCTTACTCTCCCATTAATAAAATATTAAAAACTCTCTAATCTCTCTCCTGCCTCAGTTTCTCTGGCATTACAATGAGCCATGTACTATGTTAAGTGCTAAACATATTAAAAAAATCAAAACAAAAACAAAAACAATCCCAAAACAAACAAATCCCAACCCCACACAAAACAAACAAAATAAAACAAAATTAGTGCCCATCCCAAGGAAATCACAGTCTAATGGGAGAGGCAACATGCAAACAAATATGTTTGCAAGTTTTCAATATATTAATAAATGTATATACACACACACACAATAAATATATACACATACAATTCAACATACTATATATGTATTGTAGATATATGTATTTATGTGTGTAATACATATAACATACATGCATATGTGTGTATGTAGTTGAATAACCAGATGAAAGAGAAAAAACCTCAGATTTTATGTCTCCTGGTAAATTTTCTTTCTAATAGCCTATCTCCAATTATGGTTGCATTTCATATGTGAAACCAGTCATAACAAATATTGAAATATAGCCAGACCCTCAATTTGTTACCTACTGAGAGGTCTTGCTTAAGAATTTCTTTCCTGTGCATTTCAATCCCTACCATAGTTGATAGAACTTCCATTTTCATGAATGGTCTTTCCTCATTCATCCAGTTCATGACTTGCTCTTAAAATCCTTTGTATTAATTTTGTGCTTATTTATCTGTTTATGTGTTGTGGGTGTCTCTCCACTCTCCTATCCTCTAGTCCTTATTTATTTATTTTTGTAAAAATAAATAGTCTTAGAAGATGGAAAAGATGCTAAACTGCAGTGTCACAATGTTTCTTAATTAAGAGACTGGTTCAAGGAACCCTGTTTTCTTTCTGTGACTATAGTTCAAAGGAGTTCAGAGAGAAACAAGCAATAATATTCATTTGAAAACTGCCTGCTTATTATCCTTTGACCATTTATTAACTGAGGAATGACTTAAATCCTTATAAATTTGACTCAGTTCTTTATATATTTTTGAAACCTTTGTTCTAGTGGGACTTTTATATAAATAAAAGATTCACAGAAGGAAATTACCCCTGAAGTTGACCCTCTCTTTAAAAATGCTTAAGTTGTGAACTTCACTAGGGAAAAGAAGCTAGTTACAGAGTCTAACATCAGTTGGAGATTCTGCTAAAAAGTATGGGAAATCCATAATCTCAAGACTGAGATTGCAGACCAGAAGATCTGATCATAGCTATCACCTAGAACTGATTCCAGGTCCCTAAAGAAGTGCCAGGACTGTCTGTGCTGATTTGTTGTCTTCAGGAGTAATGGGAATAGATATACATAGAGATAGAGAACACATATTTATGGAATATTGTTGTGTCCAGATTAGCTCTCTGGAGCATCTCAGTACTAGCCTGAGTCCTTGGTTTTAGAAGAGGAGTAATGAGGTGAGACTCAGTGGATGGTCAAACATGGAGTCTGTTTATCCCAAATTCTCTCACCCTTATATACCCTAATATTCTTACATAACCAAAGCAACACTGACTGCACACATAAACAACTGGCTATTGTATGTAGATGACTCTTTTTCACCTGGTAATCACTCTGTTTCAATTACAACACAGGTTGTCACTGCCCCCCTGACTTCTCAGGAAGTCTGAGAGCCCTTAGGGGAGCTGGGGAGCTGAACCAGACATTGTCAGCAAGTTCCCTCTGGGCTGAAGGGTCTTATACCTCATCCAGAGTTCCCCCACTATCTGTGGCCCTCTACAGAACATATGTAATATTCTCTCTAATGCAATATCTTCCTTTTGGTGCTGCAAAAATAAATCTCTGTCCTATAGAAAAATCTCTCACTGCACAATGCCTTCTCTTTTCATCTCTGGGCTTTCAGACTGGTTAATTCCATTAGGAATGATGAGACATCTTTATGAATTTTCCCTGTCCTGGACAAAGAAATTAGCAGGTTTTTCCTAATGAACTCATAATGACACATAGCAATTCTAGAGCTATTTTACTCCACTAGAACAGTTCATCAAAGAAAATATAAAAAGTCACTCCCCTGAAGGAATTGCAAAGATGTCACTTAATGTAACAGTTACATAATATTATTTTTTGGATTAATGCACCATATCTTGATTTGTTCAAAGTGATAAAAATGTTAATTTTAAGATGTGTATTATGTCTGCACTTGCTTAAAGAGTAAAATTAAAATTTGAAATTCAAAAAAGATTTTGCAGTCATATATAGAGATAATAGCTGAACATATTTAAAATGATAATGAGTCATAGAAAGAGGAAAATATCGATTATGTTCCAAATGAAGAGAAAATTGAATATTTTACCCTTCTGAGGACCAGGTAAGATGACCTCTGTTTTAATGGAACTTTTGTACAAAAAGGATGTATGCCACCATGGATACACATTTTTTTCCCATGTGTTCTCCCTTCTACTATGAAGTGGCAACTGGGGGAAAGTATACTACCATGTGTCTTCCTTCCTTCCTTCCTTCCTTCCTTCCTTCCTTCCTTCCTTCCTTCCTTCCTTCCTTCCTTCCTTCCTTCCTTCCTTCCTTCCTTCCCTCCTTGTTATTTATTTAATTTTGTTTTTGACTCTTTAAAAAAAAACAAATTTTAATGAATATTGACATAATGATTATATCTGGATAGTATTTTCCTCTCTCATCCTCCAATGTTATCTTATTTTGCTGTACTTAATTGTGTTTGAGAGACAGTATAATTCAGTGGATAAAAAATGAATCTAATCAGAAAGATTTGGGTTCAAATTGTGCTTTAACAATATACTAGCTGTAAGACCCTGGATGAGTCATTTAACTTCTTAACTTCTGTCTAAGCAACTCTTCAAGACTATAAAATGAAGAGAAGGTGCTAACCCAGGTGATTCTTTTATCAATGAAATCACAGATCCAGTCTCTATCCCTAATCATGCTTATGTAGTTATATATAATTAAATATCTTTTGCTTTGAACCTCATTCTCTACTTGATCTGGTAAAGGGAAAGTTAGTAGGACTTGTAAAGTATGATTTGCAAAGTGGATACTAGGTCAAAAGCTACTCTGAATTTTGGAAAGCTTTCCAGGGGATCCATGTTGAAAGGGGTCTGGGAAACACCATCCTCTGTATCTCAAAAGGGTCTGTGAGGATCAAATGGGATAATGAGAAAGGTTTTGTCAAAGAATAAAGCCTTATACCAATTTTTTTTTCCCCACAAAAGATACACACAAGTGTAGGAATACTGTGATTCTATTTCTTATAATAGTAACTCCCAGTTCTGATCTTTATTTGGTGTGTTCTTTTGTGAATTATAGTAACTCAGTGTCTCCCTTTAAAAAAATATAGGGAAAGGGGCAGCTAGTTGGTGTAGCGGTTAGAGCACCAGCCCTGAAGTCAGGAGGACCTGAGTTCAAAAATATAGGGATGATTCTTGCCTATGTGCTCATATACCTGTCATAAAAGGAAGATGACTAGGAAATAGTATTTTTATGGTAATAGTGCTTTCCAAACAAAATGCAGAAGTGAGTGCTGTTATCAGCAGGGAACTAGTTTCTGTTTGCAAAATCACTAATGAGGTACTGGGGAGAGCCATGAGAATCAAATGCAAAGCACACAACAAGTCGTTGCAGGTAATTTATTTAAAATCGAGCACATTGGGTAGTTTTGTTTTAATTTTCACAGCATCAAACACCTTACACCATTTAAAAGCATCATAAGCATAGTATGGAATAAGTTTATCAGTATTACAAGCAACATATCAGATACATGAAAGAATCCATTCTCACAATAACACAGCACAACACAAGTATTTGCGAGGCAAACTGTAATTACAAATTGAATTACATATGCTTTAGAATCTTAGGAAAGGAGAATAAGGGCTCTGAAGGTTACTCAGTTATATCAGGGTGCACTTACTCATTTAACACACTTAGGAAATTCACTCAAGAAATTGATGTCCTTTACAGCAATGCATGGGAAAGCAAATTAGTGCTAAAGACAACACAAAACACAGTTTCTTCCATTATAAGATACCAAGAATACAGCATATAATTCAGTCATCCTAACTTTTAATAGAAAACTATTAGAAAGCAACTAGATTATTGGCCTCTTTATAGACTAACAGAAGTAGGCTCTGAAGGGTTAAAGCAACAGTTTTCAAATTTGTCTTAAGAATGAATACAATTGCTCATGTACTTGTCGGAGGAAAATTCTCTCATTCTCCTTCTCATTTTTTAAAAGACATCAGAAAAGCAAAGAAGAAGAAAGCTATAAAAGAATAACCAATGCCTCAAAAAGAAAGAGTCATTATAGTACATTTTTCAGTAGTAAGTACCTTCTGCCTTTACCCAAAATCCTTTGATTTGCTTTTCTCAGCATTTTGAAGGCTCCTTTTAATTTAATACAGCAGCTGGTAACATTTCAAGGCTAGTCAGCATGTTGATGTTTTACAAAGAGTTAATTTACCTTAGAAAATATTACATGAAATACTAAAAGCTCACATATATCAGGAATAACAAAGAAGCAACTCTTATTCCTTAATTAAATAAACTCAAAATCTAATTTCTAACAGAGCACCAAAGGAACTTGGTAGATAGTTACAGGTCCAGTTTTTCAGGAGATTATAGTTCCTTCTACCTGTTAATGTGACTCCTTTACCCTAGTATCTGATACAGAAATGAAGCAGTTTCTGGAGAAATGAAGCAGAGTCCAAATTTAGAAACCAATATAAATTTTGACTAAGTCATTGTCTTGGATTTCTTAGAATGATACTTGAGGAGATACATAGTAATTTTGCTATTGTAACCACCATACAAATCCATTTAAAGGGTAATTTGTATACGATTTTCCCTTTCAGAAGAATTTAACCCCCTCCTTAAATAAAAATAAGTTTAAAGAACAACTGATACATTTTTAAACCCTTTTAAAGTTTCTTTCTAAATATTATCACTGATTATAGGATGAAGCATCCAGAAGGTGATTCTTACATTTCAGTGCCCTAGAATAGCATGAGACACACTACCCTGAACCTATACCACTGCAACAACAGACTATTTCCTTAAAGGTCTTGCGCATTTCAAGGCTCCGGAAAGCATAAATGAGGGGATCAATGACTGAGTTGCACATGATGAGGATCAGGTAGGTGTTGAAATGGGAGGTATAACAGATACAGTGGGGGTTAGTAGGGCATGTGATGATGAGGATGAGATGGAGGAAGAAGGGTGCCCAGCAAAAAATGAATACTCCCAGCAAAATAGTGATGGTGACAGCCCCTTTCATGCAGGTATGTTGGTGCATGACCCCATCAGCTGGCAGCACTGCAATACGCTTGACGTGCAGCCGGGCAAAGAGGAACATGTGCACGTAGAGGGTGGCCATCAGGAGCAGCATGGCGAAAAACATAGTAACGAGGCACACGATGACAGTCTTGCTCTCGGAGTAGACGATGAACATGATCCCACAGATGAAACAACAGATCCAGATGGCTCCAATCAAAGTGATGGCTTTTTTCACTGTCATGATGCTGTGATAACGCAGGGCATAGAAAATGGTGATGTATCTATCAATGGCAATGACCAAGAGGTTGCAGATGGAGGCAACCAGGGAAATGCAGATCAGGGAGTCAAAGACATTGTCCATGTATTGAATGAGCTGGTCATCAAAGGTCAAGTAGTCATTGGTGAGGAGGACAATCATCACTGTCTCCAGAGCATTGGACATACTCACCAGCATGTCTGCCACTGCCAGGCTGCAGAGGAAAAAGTACATAGGAGAGTGCAGATTTTCATTCTTCAACACAGCCAAGATAACAAGGATGTTTTCCAGGAGGCTGATGATGCCCAGAGTCAGGAAGACCTCGGACTTGATGAAGACCTGCTCACAGAATCCGGGGCTACTCTGGTTGTTGAAGAGGAAGGTAACATTTACTTCCTCTGTACCTTTCGAAAGCAGACTTTGGGAAGAGAGCAGGGAGTCAGTAGCATTCATTGTCAACAAAAGGATTGATTAAGTGGGGCACGGTGAAGGGTCCAGCCGGCTTAGAAAACAAATCTCTCTCAAGAAGCTTTTTTTCCCTTGGAGTTTATTGACAGCAGATTGTAGTTTTGTTCTTCTCCAGAAAAGATTATATTGAGAAAGGTTAGGATTGGGCTGAAAGGGTACAAAAGTTTGTTCTTGGTATTTCTTCTGTCTCTGCTGTAGCTTTCTCAGCTGAAGAAGCAGCAGTTGGCAGTCGCTCTCTCTGCAGTTTACTCTGAGCCTCTCTTCAATTTTCCAGTTAAGGAAAGAGAAAACTACTGTCTTTGGTTATCCCAGATACAACTGTGGGTTTCATGGTTAGGAAGGGTCTTGGGTTCAGGGGAGTTTCAGCTACGGCTACAGTTTTCAGGAGGCAGAAAGATCTCAATAGATTTATACACACCGACAAAAGAGAAACAACTCCTACTTAATCTTCCATGCAGCAAAATGACCATTTAGAGAGCAGGTAGCTTTCTGACTGACAGCCCTAACCAGCAGGTACCACATTCCCTATGCCTGCCCATCTGTTGGAAAAAATGAAATTATCTGGTGCCCTCTGCAGATCAGATGGGTAATCTGCTCAATTGTTGAAGCAGGCTATTTTTCCTTAATAATAATAAATTTAACACATATTGCCTAGGTGATGACATACAGCTATATGGAAAACCTGTTACATTAGCTTATCAATACCTGGGACAATGCTTGAAGAAAATAATGAGCTTGTTCCGAATTAAACAGGAAGAAAAAAAGCCTTAGCTCTTAGGCTTTTAACTTTGAGTTAACTTTGATTTTTCTCTGTTAGCTCACACATTTCAAAGTTCTCTTGGCCAGTCCTCCACAGTACATCTCATAATGACCCCCATCTTTAACCCTGTCCATAATGACCATCCTAGGTCAGCCTTTATCTCCTCTCATTCAGATTATTGTAACATAACCTACTAACTGGTCATCTTGTTTTCAGTCTAAACCCATTCTGATCTATACTATTGCTTTAGTAATCTTCCTAGTAAACCACTAAGATGATGTTATTACTTTACACTCAAACCTTCAAGATTTCCCCATTTCTATCAAATAAAAAAAAATCATATGCCAAAAAACAACAAAAAAACTAATGTTTTGTCACTAACATTGAAAACCAGTCACAATCTAGCTTTCTTTCAATTTACTAACTCTTTTTTAGATTTTTCATATTGAAAGTAACAAATGGAATTTCCTAATATCCAAATGATTTATCAGGGACTTAAAATTCAGGTGCTATTCACAAGTTAACAGTAACTGAGTGTTAGAAAGCTACAATATAACAATGTAATCACCCACATATAACTAGAAAATCATAGACCTTTCAAATGATACTAACAGTTTAAAACTTGAAGGAATAGCATGCATTTCAACATAGCTTCAGGAATATGTGAAAAAGTTTGACAGTTACTGAACATCAATTAAAACACTGAACATCAGTCCTATCATTTATTCTATTTGGTAAATATTTTCATTTAAGTAACTAATTTGAATTCAAAAAGTATCCTTAACAACTGTTTCAGTTACACTTTCACAGTCTTCAGTATTCCCTGTACATGTATTCTTATTACTTTTCCCCCTTTATCTGGTGATAGTGTGTTTTATTTTTCTGGCTCTTTTTATCACTTCAAATCATTTTACATAGGTCTTTATAGGTTTCTTTGAATGCTTCACTCTTGTTATTCTTGTTTTGCATTTTATGAATTGTCGTATTTTATTTACTCCTTCACCATACTGTTGGACACCTAGGGATTTTTTGTTTATTTTTAAACAAGTATACATTATGCTGTTACTAAAATCATTATACAGATGGCTCTTTTTTATTATTTTTTACATTCTGTGTATATTACCACCAATGAGACTATTAGTTCAACCTTTTAATGTATATTACCAGGTTAATCTTTGAAAAGTTCTACAAGTTTTCAATTCCATCAACTATGGATGTATATATTCATTCCTCCTCACCAACATTGAATTTTGTTGCTTTCAATTATTTTTGCCCATCTCTTACCTCTCATTCACTTGTATGGTGAAGCTCCAGAATCATTTATATGGCTCTGGTGTTAGTCACCAGAGGCATGATGAAAATTGAAAAGAAGTTGCTTACCCTAACCCAAATATTCTCTTTTCTCCATTAGTTTTATGACAATGAAGGCCAAGCTGAAGAAATCAAGTATTTTTTATTTGAACAGAACATTTCATTCTTCACTTCATTTCATTTATTAGGTAAACTAGTTAGTAGTTTTTTTGTACTCCAGAGAGATTCTTAAAGTTTTCAAACCTTTATCTTACTTTTAGCATCAGCTATCCCAAAGATGTTTTCCTAGCTGCTCTATTTTAAAAAAATAGTATTTGATGGAAATGAATGCTATTGGAAGGTTTCTGACTTTCTATCTCTACAAATGCTTCTTTTAGTTTTGTGAACAGTTCTATGCCCAGAATGTACTTGTCTTCATGCTTCCACAAATTATTTGCATCAAATGTTACTCTATAATTTTAACAGAAAAAATTTAGCATCCCGATCTCTACATACAGTTTCCATCTAATTTTCTGCTTATAGTTGCATTCCTGTTGTCCCTCACAGTTTAATACAATTCATCCCAATGCAACAAATGTTTACTGAACACCTACTCTGAATAAGTTTATTAACCAATTGACTCATTTTTCTACCAATTCTCCTGCTTGAGGTTATCATTGGTTAACAAGTTGCATCCTATTTATGTGCATAATTTAGAATGTATATATTTAAATTTTCCAGTATCATGGTGTCTCATGATTCACAACCATAACCCAATACAGAATGTTGTCAAAGTTTGCTAAATTGTATGATACTTTCAATGAACTAGAGTATGATCTAGCAAAAGCTCATGTTCAATTCTTGTGCCAGCTAATTGTCTATTTGTATTCTGGTTCAAGAGAGAGCTAATAATAGAATAATTGAATTAACTGTTTATCCAATTATACATTTCACTGTGGGCAGTATGTGTTTTTATCCACTTGGTTTTCATATGTGCATGGTTAGGATTATTACCTTTGAGTGACTTTGGATTTTATTGAAGAAGCCTTATAGAGTGAGGGAATATAATTTAATTTGCCTTTGGAAATCTTCACTATAAAGACAGAAACATTCATTTGTTTGGAATCTTTAGAGGACATATTCTAGAATGAATCCATGTTCATTTGTTCACTGGTTTCAACTGGACTGGAACTTTAGTGCTTTATATACATAAATAGGCTAGGTCAAGACATAATCATTCTTAGCCATTTCCAAGACAGGGTCATGTATGTACAATGCAGTCATTGCTTTGTCCTTTGGAAATAATCTCCAAGTTGATTGTCTCACAGACACAAACAGAAGCAGAGTTAGCTTGGTGGAAAAAGGAGTACAGTACCTGGTACATTTCACTTAGCTGTTACAAGAAACAGGGACTGTGAATGTATCAAGAAATGCAATATGGCCCTCAAGTCCTTGGAAACAGGGAACATAAATCCCCAAGTGAATTCCTGGAGTTGATATAAGCAATATACTTTGCAAGACTATGAGATCATCCAGAATACAGTCTGCTTGCTGGGCTTTAGCTGTTGGAAACAGAGTATCTCCAAAATATTTTGACACTAGCAAGATATTTTAGGTGAGCAAAGCTGTTTAAAAGCTTGCTTTTATAATACTTAATATGGGACAGAATTGTATCTATGTATTATACTTTTTATTCCTTTAAGTCTTTAATAGTATTATTAATAAATAATAAATCATTACAATGTTATAATATCTATATCGCTATATCTGTGTGTATGTATATAGTTGCATAACACCTTTGGGGAGAAATAGGCCTATGATTTCACTGATATAGAGATTGCTAGAAGAAATTCATCCTATCAGTGGAGATCTAGCAACTCTTCAGCAGCCTCTAATCTTAGAGAGTTGCCTGGGAACTAAAAAGTTCAATGTTTTGCCCAGAGCCACATAGCCAGTACGGGTCAGAAATGGGACTGGAACCTAGATTTTCTTTTTTCTTTCTTTTTTTTCTTAAAGCTTTTTATTTTCAAAACATGTGCACAGATAATTTTTCAACATAGACTCTTGAATAGCCTTATGTTTCAGATTTTTCCCTCCTTCCCCTCACCCCCTCCCCTAGATGGCAAACAATTCAATATATGTTAAACATGTTGAAATATATGTTAAATCCAATATGTATAAACATATTTATATAATTCTCTTGCTGCACAAGAAAAATCAGATCAAAAAAGAAAGAAAATGAGCAAGAAAACAAAATGCAAGTGAACAACAATAAAAAGAGTGAGAATGTTATGTTGTAATCCACATTCAGTTCCCACAATACCATCTCTGAGTGTAGATGGCTCTCTTTAATACAAGATCATTGGAAATGGCATCAATCATCTCATTATTGGAAATAGTCCTGTTCATCAGGACTGATCATTGTATAATATTGATGTTGTCGTGTGTAATGATCTCCCATGAACCTAGATTTTCTTGATCCAGAGACTAGCTCTCTAATTAGTATGCCATTACATAAAACAAAATGGTAAATTAATATAAAAACCTTTTAAAACAAAACAATTCCAAATTTTTGGTATCTCTCAAATCTCTGGCAGTTTTAAGCTATTAAGGCTTAAAGATTTTCATTTCAGAGAAAAAAGGAAAAGCATCATATGTACAAACATAATAATAGAAGCTCTTTTTGTCATGACAAAGAGTTGGAAATTGAGGGTATTCCCATCAATTGGGGAATAGCTGAAGAAGTTGTAGTGTATGATTGTGATAGAATATTATTGTGCTATAAGAAATGACAAGCAGTATGATTTTGGAAAATCCTGGAAAGACTTACATGAACTGATGGCTAGTGAAGTGAGCAGAATCAGAACAATATTGTACATAGTAACAGGAATATTCGATGATGAGCATCTGTGAATCACTTAGCTATTCTGATCATACAATGGTCCAAGGAATTCCAAAGGGCTTAGGTTAAAAAATGCTATTGACCTTCAGAGAAAGAATTGATGAAGTCTGAATATAGAATAAAGCATTCTTCTTTTTTTTAATTATAGCTTTTTATATGCAAAACATATGCATGGGTAATTTTTCAACATTCACTCTTGTAAAAACTTTTGTTTCAACTTTTCCCCTCCTTCCCTCCACCTCTTCCCCAGGTGGCAGGTAGTCCCATACATGTTAAATATGTTAAAGTATATGCTAAATGCAATATATGTATATATATTTATACAGTTATTAAAGCATTCTTCTTAAAATATTTTTTCTATTTATTTTACAATAGGCTTATTTGGAAATGTATTTTAAATGTTTTTACATGTATAATTGATAAATTTCTTGCCTTCTCAATAAGTGAAAGAAAGGTAGGAAGAAAAAAGAGAATTACAAACAACATTTTAAAAAATTAAAAAAATATTGATAAAATTTTTAAAAGGAAAAATAAATTAGAGAAACAAGAATTTTTTTCCCTAGCAACATCCATGGGGTATGTGAGCCATTGTTTTCTATCATCAGTAACATCCTAAAAGGACATCTAATGTTCTATAAAATTATTATTGCCTTTTGGGCACAAAAACAGACTTTCTGATCCAAATTGCAATAAATATTATCCAATGATATTAATTCTTATTGAGAACTGACTATTTTGTTTGTGCTTTCTTTGTGTCTCTCTTCTCATGTGTATGTGGAGAAAGTCAGGGGTGATTTGAAAGGAGCTATGTTGGCTTGTCAAAAATTTTCCATTAACATTTCCTGTACATTCTGTGTCCAAATTGCCACCCTAAAGTGATTCACGCAGAATGAGATATAGTCACCTGGATATTTCTGTTCCAAACATGAGGCAAAAAAATTAATTTTTTTAAAGTGCTTGTGTAGTAGTGTGACCTTGCAGTCCAAATGTTCAGAAAGAATCACAAAATATGGAAATGTCAAACTGACTGATGTTTTAAAAGCTGAAAAATAGGTAGAGATGGCAGCAAGTGGGAAGCAGGCAATAGAAACAGTTTCTCTGGGTCAAGCCTAAAGGAATAAGGATGGGGCAGGTCTAGAATATAGATGTATTATAGATAGTACATGGCTTATAAAAGGTTTGTTAACAATAATATCTCCCATTTACATTGTGTTTATGAGGGTTTACAATGGATTTAAAATTCATTATTTTATTTGATTCTTGCTATAATCCTATTGAGGCAAGTCTTGTGATCATAGCCATTTTATATTTGAGAAAACTAAGGCTCAGAGAAGTTAAGGAATTGCACAGTTATGTGTATACCATTATGTGGTTACACAGCTAGAAAGTGTCAAAGATATCATTTGAACCTCTTCTCTAATACTCTTTTCACTGACATGTAGATGTATGCCACAATTCTATTGTGCGTACACAAGACTAACAGAGAAGAAAAGAATCTTTGGCTTTAGGAACTGGGAGGGAGCTTAAATGTCATTTAGTTTAATCTTCTCATTTTACAGATGGGGAAGATGAAATCATAAAAGATGACTTGTTCTAGGTTACCCAAGTAAATTGAAATAAGGAGACCTGGGTTCTGGTTCTGATTCTGGCTCTGGAGTCCAGTGATTTTTTTCCATTATCCCCATTATTCATATCTCTATTCCTCTTTTTTTTTTCTTTTAATGGTTCTTTCCTTTTTCAGGTCACCATTCCCCTACCCCAGGATTAGAAGTGGATACATTAATAAGCTTTCATTAGAAAAAAAAAAAGAGCAAGTAAAAGAGAATGAACCTAACCAAAGAAATTAACTATGGGAATAGGGAGAATAGGGCTTCTTCAGAGAAGGACACTGAAGTTAAAAAAAAAAAAATAAAGCCTCTTCTACTCCAAAATATAATGTTAAAAGGATACCTGCCCAGAAAGAATTTAGAGAAGAAATAAAATTTTTTTTAAAAAATCAAATGAGAATGATTGAAGGAAAACAAACAAACAAACAAAAAAAACCATCCAAGGGGAAAAAAATGTTTATGAGAAGAAAGTCAATCAACTAGAAAAGGAGATATAGAATCTTAAAGAAAATTAAATTAGGCAAGGAGAACCCAGTGAAGATATATGAGATCAAGAAATAATAAAATAAAATATAAAGAATGAAAAAAATAAAAGAGATTGTAAAACATTAAAAAATGTGAGAGGAAAGTAGAAATAGAAAAAATACACTAATCATCATCTCAAAGAGATTTCACAAGGAAAACAAATAGGAACATTATTGCTTAATTTCAAAATCTCCAGCTGGACTCAAGAAAAATTTTTACAAGAAGAAAACAAACAAAAAATTCAAATATGCTGGAGCTACAATTAGAATTGTATAGCATTTATCAGTAGCTACAATAAAGGACTACAGACCCTGAAATATTATACATCAACAATCAAAATAATTAATCCTGTGACTGAAAATTATTATACAGTAAAACAAAGCATAATATTGAATGGAAAAAAAATAGACATTTAATGTACTCACAGATTTTCAGTATTTATGTCAACCAAACCTGAACTCAATAAAAAATATAACATATAACAACCATTATATCAATGACTAATTTCAAGGGACTCCACAAGGACACACTGTTTATGTTTTATATGTGGAAATGTAAACTATATGTCTAAAACTGACATTGGTAATTTAGTGATTTGTAAGAGCTAAGTGTGATCTGATTCTAAAAAAAGCAAAACTGTATAGGAAAAGGTAAAAATAATAATTATGCTATACAAATGAGGTGCAAAGGAAAAACTTACACAAAAACATTAAGTGGGGAAGGAGGTCTGGTAGTTATGAAAATTACATCAGGAATGAGTCAAATAGGAAATAATACATATTTATCTCTCTGTGTGTGTACATGTGCCGTAAAGGGTATAATACCCTCCAAAATCTATAAAGAAATAGGGGGAGGAAATAGGAAAAGGTAGGATATAGAAGGGTATGTAGATGAATAGGAATGAGATAAGTGTGTAGATTAAAGGGAATGGAATAGAGAGGGAAAGGATGGAGGGAGAAGATCATGGGTAGGGGGAGGTTAAGTAATAGCAAGGCAAGTTAAGAAGTAGAACAAAAGTAGAAGAGTTAGCAGGGATGAGAAATAAGAAATATACACAAACACAACAAGGATCAGGAATAGAATTTAAAAAATAGAACTAGTAATCATTGATCTCAAAGTCAAACAAAGATTCAATGAAGAAAGAAATCTACATCAGTTATATTAACATTATTTTAGATGCATGTTTGCATATGTGGAAATGCATATCTACATGTGTGTATATATGCATTCAAGTGTATGTATGTATGTATATAAATGTGTATGCATATGTATGAATGTGAATATCTCTCTATATATCTCTATATATGTGTGCTTAACTGTAGCTTGCTTGGGGGAGGTGAGAGGGATGAAAGGAAAAAAAAAATAAAGTAAAAAGTACACAGCAGAGAACAAAAGAATAACTTACAAGAATGCAAAGAAGAGATGGACAATCATGAATATAATGTCTTCTTTTATTATATGTTTTCTTGAAATGGAAATTTATTGTTGCAATTTTTGAGTTCTCCCTGATGTTCTGCTAGGCATGACAATGATTTTTATTTTATTTTTTTCCAATTTTTGTCTTTCTTTTTTTTTTTCTTATTTTGTATTTAGTTTTAAATAAATATTTTTTAAAACAAAAAGAAAAAGAAGAAATTTTTGTTTAAAAAAAACCTAAATTATTGGAAAAAAAATTCTGTCATTATATGCATTGTTCTACATCTGTAGTTCCTGACCCCTCCCCCCCCCCCATGCAAAGAAGCAGGGGGAGGTTTCTTCTCATGTTTCCACTTTAGGGCCAGCCTTGTTCTTTATCATTTTGTGATATTCAATTTCTATTATTTTGTGATTATTATTTCCATTTACATTGTAGTAGTCATTGTGAAGCATTTTCCTGTCTCTGCTTACTTCATTTTCTTTTCTCAGTTCTCTCTCTATATTCTCACTTGATGATATTCTCTGCTCTTATTGATTCAATTATGTTCTTTAAGCAGAAGATTCTCCGTTCTATTCATCTAGTCCCGATCTCTCTCTTCACCTCAATTCTTTCATTATCACATACCCATTGAACATTTTGAAGTGGATGTACCATAGACATCTCAAACTCAATATGTCCAAAATAGAGCTATTTAACTTCCTAAGGAAAACCTGTCTCCCTCTTTCAAAACTTCCCCATTACTGTTGAGGACATAATTTTGGTATCATCTTCAATTCCTCATTCAAAGTCATTCCGCCAAATTAGTATGGCAGAAATTAGGCATTGACCCACACTTAACACTGTACACTAAGATAAGGTTTATAATTTTTTATAAGGTATATAATTTATAAATAAATTAGAAGAACATAGGATAGTTTACCTCTCAGACCTGTGGGGAAGGAAGGAATTTGTGACCAAAGAAGAACTATTATTGATCACAAAATAGAAAAATTTGATTATATCAAATTGAAAAGTTTTTGTACAAACAAAATTAATGCAGACAAGATTAGAAGGAAAGCAATAAACTGGGAAAATATTTTTACCATCAAAGATTCTGATAAAGACCTCATTTCCAAAATATATAGAGAATTGACTCTAATTTATAAGAAATCAAGCCATTCTCCAATTGATAAATGGTCAAAGGATATGAACAGCCAATTCTCAGATGAAGAAATTGAAACTATTTCTAGCCAGATGAAAAAATGCTCCAAGTCATTATTAATCAGAGAAATGCAAATTAAGACAACTCTGAAATACCACTACACATCTGGCAGATTAGCTAGAATGAAAGAAAAAGATAATGCGGAATGTTGGAGAGGATGTGGGAAAACTGGGACACTGATGCATTGTTGGTGGAATTGTGAATACTTCCAGCCATTCTGGAGAGCAATTTGGAACTATGCTCAAAGAGTTATCAAACTGTGCATACCCTTTGACCCAGCAGTGTTACTACTGGGCTTATATCCCAAAGAGATTTTAAAGAAGGGAAAGGGACCTGTATGTGCACAAATGTTTGTGGCAACCCACTTTGTAGTGGCCAGAAACTGGAAACTGAGTGGATGCCCATTAAATGGAGAATGGCCGAATAAATTGTGGTATATGAATATTATGGAATATTATTGTTCTGTAAGAAATGGCCAGCAGGATGATTTCAGAAAGGCCTGGAGAGACTTACATAAACTGATGGCTAAGTGAAATGAGGAGGACCAGGAGATTATTATATCCTTCAACAACAATGCTATATGATGATCAATTCTGATGGACGTGGCCATCTTCAGCAATGAGATGAACCAAATCACTTCGAATAGAGCAGTAATGAAATGAACCAGCTACACCCAGTGAAAGAACTCTGGGAAATGACTATGAACCACTACATAGAATTCCCAATCTCTCTATTTTTGTCCGCCTGCATTTTTTATTTCCTTCACAGGCTAATAGTACACTATTTCAAAGTCCGACTCTTTTTATACAGCAAAATAACTGTTTGGACATGTGTACATACATTGTATTTAACTTATACTTTAACATATTTAACATGTATTGGTCAACCTGCCATCTGGGGGAAGGGGTGGGGGGAAGGAGGGAAAAAGTTGGAACAAAAGGATTTGCAACTGTCAATGCTGAAAAATTACCTATGCATATATCTTGTAAATAAAAAGCTATAATAATTTTTTTTAAAAAAGTCATTCCATCTATTCAATTTGTTGTTAAGCCTTGTCTTCCTTTAAAACTTCTTTCCTATGAAATTTTCCCTTTTCTTTGTTCACAAACTAAAATCCTGGTGCAAGCATTTATCAACTCATGTTTGAATAGTTGCTTGCTCTTTGGCCCCCTAACTCAAGTTTCTTTCTATTCTAGTCCAAATTCCAATCTGTTACTAAAGTTATTTTCTTAAAATGCAGGTTGGACCAATACACCTACTCAATAAACTGCAATGGTTTCCTTTTATCTCTAAATTCAAATATGAAAATTTCTGTTTTACCTTTTAAGTCCTTTATATGCTGGCCACTTTCCAGTCTTCTAATGACTTTATTACACTCCATGAACTCTACATACCAATGTAATTGCCTTTCTTGCTATTCCTTGCATAGAACACTCCTTATCCCAAGTGCATATCTTTTCACTGGCTCTCTTTTTATTGCCTTTTTCTCTTTATTTACCTTTTGTCTTTCCTGACTGCCTTCAAGATTTAGCTGAAATCTCATCCTTTAAGAAAACTTTTCCCAATCCTTTTCCTCCATTCACTCATAACTTGCTTCTGATATTACCTTCCACTTACATTATTTATATAATGTATATTTATTGTTTATAAATAATGTATATAATGTAAATATAATGTATATTACCTTTCACTTACATTATATATGTATGTGTATACACACACATATGAAAAAGACAGTTTGTATGTGAATACACACACTACATATAATATTGTTTGCATGTCATCTCTTGTTATAGAATATGAGCTCTTTGAAAGCCAGGATGATTTTTTTCCTTTCCTTTCTTTCTTTGTATCCCTATTGATCAGCAATTCTTACATTTAGCAAGAACTTTATAGCTACTTGTAGACCTATTGACTTAAGTAATTTTGAATCTGTTCACATCAGTTTTTCAAAGTTTCTCTGTATCTTCATGTTTATTGTTTTTTCTAGCACAACATATACCATTAAATTCATATATCACAATTCATTTAGACATTCTCTGATTGATGAGCATTTTCCATTTTCAGTTTGCCACCACAAAAAATGCTGCTATAAATGTTTCGGTATCTATTGTAGTCTTTTTTTTTTTTTTTTTTTTTAGTCAGTGATGTAGTGGTAGCAGTGGACTCTCTAGGTCATAAGGCAGAATGGTTGTACTAGTTGTAGGTCTACTATTAATAAGCCTGTCTTTCTACAACCTTTTCAATATTGATTGTTCCCATTGTTTGTCTTTTTCCCCCCCAAATTTCTAGGTATGTGGGAAAATCTCAGGGATATTTTGATTTGTATTTCTCTTATTTGTGGTTTGGAGCATTCTTTAATATGGTTGTTAATAAGCATATTCTTTTAAGAACTACTTATTCATATCTTTTGATTCCTCTATTGAGGAATTCCTCTATAGTTCTTATACATTTGTTAATTGCTTTTTTGTTTTGAATATATACCAATATTTATTGCAGATACTTTTTATAAATATTCTTTTATATTAAATGCATTAATTTTATTTATGATAAACTTTTCAATTTTACTTAATCAAAATTATCTGGTTCTCTCTTTTATAATTGCCTTTTCCTTTTTTTAAAAATAAGAATTAATCCTCCATCCATTTCTGAAGAGCACATGAGCTTTACTTTTTCTAATTCTTTAGTGTATAATATTTCATATTCAGATCACATATGCACCTTGAATTTATTGTGACATATGGTATAAATTGTTGGTCTAAGACAAATTTCTGCCAGACTGCCTTCTAGTTTTTCCAGGAGCTCTAATGAAATATGAGTTCTTATTAAATATATAAAAATTCCTTTCCTGGATTCTCCTCTAGGTCACACTCAATAACCATGGATATACCACAATGACCTGTCCTGGGCCATCTTCTCTTCTCACTCTATACTATTTCAGTTGATAATCTCATAAGCTTCCATGGATTAAATTATCATTTCTATTCTGATGATTCTTAAATCTATCAGTCCTAACCTAACTTCTCTGATAACCTCTAGTCAGACAAATCAAACTACTATGGAGCTAGATGTCCAATAAACACCTTAGACTCAAACTGTTCAAGACTAAACTCAGTATTTCCCTTTCTAAATTTCTATATTTTGTGAGAGCATCACCTCCTTCACAGTTTCTCAGGCCTGCAACCTAAGTATTGATGATCATCAACTCTTCTCTGTCTCTCATTCCCCATAATCAATCTGTTATCAAGACCTGTGTTTCTCACCTTTGCAATATCTCTTGAATTATTACCCTCCTCCCTGATATTGCCACCACCCTGATACAGGCTTTCATCATCATACTCTTGCACTATTGAAATAGGCTGCTCTTGGTTTGCCTGCCATGAATTGCTCCCCACTCTAGTCCATCCTTTGTTCAGCAGTCAAATTGATTTTTCTAAATCCTAGGTCCAACTATGTCATCCCATACTCATTAAACTTCAGAGGTTCTCTATCATCTTTATTATCAAATATCAGAGCCTTTCTTTGGCATTCAAAATCCTTCCAGGTATAATTTTCCTCTGTTCTTCTAGTCTTTTTATACTTTATATCTGTCATATATTCTTCTATACAGTGATCTTATTCCAAGAACAAAATACTTCATCTCTTTATGCTCCCCTCTCATCCTTGATTTTTTTTTTTAATGTCTGTAACTGTATAAATATACTATTATATTCATTGACACTTTGGGATTCATTTCTCTAAATAGATTGAACTCCTGAACTATTCAATTGTAAGATACAAACTTTGAACAATCTGTCTGCTAATCAGAATGTAATCCTGTTTATACTATAACATTTCTTGTGGGAAGATCTGTTCTCTATCCACTCCAAGACATCATACTGTGTGACATTTTAAAAAATTCAAGAATTCAAGATACATAGTTTCTGGGTAATTTAATCATTTTATTATTAAGGCCAGCAGATTATTATCTGGCTAAATCTCTTAGACCAAACATAATTATGGTGGCAGGACTCATAGATTATATACTCATATATATACTACAAAGTAGGTGGTCAGTGAGGGTTGAGAGTGACCCTTAGAGAAATTACCTTTATACTAAGACCATTGTTAGCCTTGTGTTATCTAGATAAAATGATCTATTTCCACCTAAGCTCGAATAAAACACAATGGGCTTTCTCATCTTAGATTAAATTCTTTCTAAGTGTTGTCTGATTGACATAAAGAAAAGTTAATGCAATCTCATTATCAGTAAGATTGAACTTTTTAAAATCAGGAATTTGGAAGAAGAAGATAGCCTCTGAATCTTCCCCACATATTTGTTATTAATAATAATTTCTATCACTAGACAAAGAAAAAATTCTGTTACAATGATTAAAAAGGTAGGTAAACAACAATTTCCTTCCATCTAGTAGAGTCTACAAATATAATTACCATGCAAATACAAATATCTATCCAAGTAATTGATAAAATTGTTGGACAAGTCAGAGCCATGGAAAGAGAGCTATGTGGCATTTCATTAGAGACACTTTTTAAAACTGCCATTAAATGACATGAACAAAATGAGAGATATGTACTGTCTTTTTGAAGTGACAAGGAATTGGAAAGTGAATGGATGCCCATCAGTTGGAGAATGGCTGAATAAGTTATGGTATATGAATGGAATGGAATAGCATTTAAGCCCTGAAAGACTTACATGAACTAATACTGAAGGAAGATAGCAAAATCAAGAGAACATTGTACACAGTAATAACAAGATTATGAGATTATCAACTGTGATGAACTTGGTTCTTTTTAACAATGAGATGATTCAAGACATTTCCAGTAGACTGGGGTGGAAAATGCTATCCACATCTAGAAAAAGAACTGTGAATATTGAATGTGGATTGAAGGATAATATTTTTCTTGTACAACACGACAAATATTGAAATATGTTTAAAAGAATTGTACATATTTAACCTATATCAGATTGCTTGCTGTTTAGGGGAGGGAACAGGTAAGAGAGGGAGGGAAGAAAATTTGGAACACAAAGTTTTACAAAAATGAATATTGAAAAGTATCTTTACATATATTTGGAAAAATAAAATACTATTAAGAAATGTGGACTGGGCTCTGAGTCTGGTCATTCATTGTCTATATTTCAGTTATGTTATGTCAAGATATTCAGACATCCTCTTTTCTAGAGTAAAGGTCCAGCAAGCAAGTTGTACCTTGAGTTTGTCATTTTCTTTGTATTTTGGATGATCTCACTCTGGCAAAGTACACTATGTTGATCAGCAGCAGGTGTTCAGTGAAGGATTTATGTACCTGATTGAAGGATCAAAAGGTTTAGTAATCCTTAATATTTGAGAAAATGAATGTGGAGACTGTCCCCATAGGACAAAGGAATGCCTGCATTGTTTATGCATGAACCTGCTATGGGAACTGTTTACTCAAAATCTAAGAATGATAACATTGTAGTCCATCTTCCTATGGTTTTTAAGAATTTAAACCCAAGTTCTGCCCCCTCCTTCTTAGGAGAAGACATTTTCCTCGCTCTGAAATATTAGCCTTCTTTGATTGGCTCTGACAACTTACAAGTTAGAGGCTGGTTCCAATATGGTTGACAGCTGCATCTTTCTATCTTGTTTACATCGATCTACATTTATATCTATATTCAGCCTTACTAAGATTTTTCATCTATTATTGTGATCCCACTTTGCCAAAAAAAGATAGACTATGTCTCTTTACAAATACTCAAGCAAATCATTGGCTAAATGGTAATATGGATTAACACAAGTCTAGAGGATAGTGGAGTTTCTGGAACTGAAATAACAGAGGAAAAAGTAGCCTGGTTGAAAGTGTTTTATTTTGGATTCACAAAAGGTTTCATCTCCTATGCTATTTCCTTTGATCTGAAGAAGTAATTTCCCTTTTCTCTTTTTGATTTATTACAAAAGTTGCAAGAACATTCATAACAACTGAACCACTCTGCAAAAACTTTCCCCTTTAAATACTCAGATTTCAAAGAGTTCATGACAATAGTCTGTGACTTCTCCTATGCAACTAATTTTCTGAACATTTCAGTGGAGAAATATGACAAAGCATTTTTTCTTGAATTATTAAAAAAATTTTTTTTCATATAGTCTGAAGGAACTTTTTAAATCCCAAAATTCCTTTTTTTGACTGACTTGATCACTGAGTTGAATAATTCAGTATTCCACATTGTGGAATGTTATGAAAACTGCACACTCTTCATGAGTCTCTGTTATCATTTTCTAATGTTATCCTTTCTTCTCCCATCCATACTTATTGTATTCTAAGATCATTAGTGATATGAGATAAGATATGCAAGTGCATTAAAAACTTTAAAATACTTTGTAAATGTCAACTATTACTATTATTAGCAATCAGATAATATTATTTACTGAGTACTTGGTAGGTATGTAATTGTGGATATCAAAGAAACATAAAAATTGTTCCTAATTGCAAGGAACTAACAATCTACTTGGGAAGATTAGGTTCATATGGACAAAACATTCAAATAAGAATACAAGGAAATATATGTGAAAAGTGACAAGTGAGTGGTATCAGTAATAAGTTAAAGTGTGGGAGTTCAGAGAAGAGAACTCTCAAGTGATAGGAACATATTCTCCCAAAGCAGCTGTGAGGTTTTTCACAAAGAAAAAAAAATTCTCAGAAAAACAATCAGGAAGGAACAGAGAGGCAAGTATATTCGTTTTTCTCATTAGGTTTTCTGACTGACTCAAGTGTTTCTCTCATCTTCCTTCTTTTCTATTCCTCCTCCTTCCCTCGATTCATTTGGGTCTATTATTTGCCCCCATGGTTGAAACAAGTGTTCACCTTCTCCAAGTACTCAATTTTCCAACTTAAGAGAAGAAAAATAAATTCCCAGAGAAGAAAACAAGAGGAAGATGTTATTGCTTTGTGCTTTGCTCATGGGAAAACTGAGAAGTCTCTCTTGTTTGTTATCTGTTTTAAAGATACTGTCTTTTCTTCTACTGATGGAAGACACAAATAGGCTTGATTAGAAAACATTTTCTACCATGTGCAGGATCCCTTCCCCAATTTGCTCCATGGGAGACAAGCACTTCAGGACAGTACATGCTGCATTCAACCCATGGTTTTCTATTTTCTGTCAGCAAGAGACCTCAAGATGTGATTGACAATTGTTGCAGCTGCCTGATTTTACTTTAGAGAGATATTGGTGACAAAACATAGAAAAATGCTTTCCTTATACTTTTCCATGGGCTTGAGTTAAGAATCTCTGATTCTGAATACAGGGTCTTCTCCCTTTTATTCTATATTAACTATTGGACAGATAGTTGATAGTTTAGGTTTTAGGAGGTTACTGGTGCTGAAAGGAATTGAATTCAGAAATTACCTATGAAATTCTGGAATGTTTCCATGAAATGAGAAGTAATTAGTCTGAGAATTATTAAGAAGGAGCCATCAGAAAGAAAGGCTATTTTCCCTTGTCCTATTATAAGTAAAGGAGACTCTGAAATGAGCTTGGTTGAGTTCAACTGCTCAAAATAAAATAAAATTTGATTGAATTTAACTTGTAAACCTGTGAGTTTATACTCCTTAATAGGAAAGAGAAAGGCGCTTTTTGTTGTTGTTGTTGTTGAGAGTCCATTCTTGCCTGTCACAGCATTCAAAGCTTTCCACAATACACTTGTAACTGTCTACTAAGTCCATTTCTCAGAACATTATCCCCTCTGACATGATGATATGGGTGATGTAGATGCCAGATGATAGTAGGCACCAAATCTTAGGGTTTGATCATGAAGACCATAATGGCCATTCTCTTTGGCAAAAGGTAGGTTTGTTTAGGGGAAGAGGTTACAGACAAAATAATAGGATACAATAGACATGAGGAATGGTAAAGATGAAATAGGATTAGAAGATATAAAGACAAGTTCCTTAGAGGAACCCACAATTGTTCAGGATCATGTTCCTCATGAGGTTGGGGAATGCCCTTAACTGGCAGGCTACATCTTGAAAGGGATTTAGCATCCTAAAAGAATTAGCCATAAAGAGGAGAAGTATGATTGAGAAACATAATAGGATTAGGGAAGACACCACATGGCATGGGGGATGAGTAAGGGCAGAGTGTCAGGGCAGACTGACCCAAAAGAGAGAAGTAGCCACACTATGGGTGATAAGCTATTCAATAGGGAAATTTAGGCTCAGGGACTTGACATAACTTGGATTTCTGACTGGATCATCTCTGTGGAGGTTTGGTCCACAAAACTGATCTTAATTGTCAAAACCTTCTTCCTGCCTGCTCCAGGAAATAATTTTTATCAATACTTCAGTTTCTCCCTGCCCATCACACCCACCATTCAGACCTCATCAATGATATGCTAATAAGATTGCATTTCAGTTTCTTGGCAGCTCTTCCTATAAACTGGAAATATTATTATAATATTTGCATAATCATTGTCATTATCTTTGTGAAACCTTTACTGATTTGAATTAGACTCTTTCTAGTCCTCATTACGCACTAAAACCTAAACATAAAATATTATGTACAAAGCCATGGAATAGACATTGAGAAAATATAAAGAAAATTAAGATTTTACCTTTAGGGAACTCACTTTAGCTGAGGAGAAAGGCTATATTCTTACAGCGATAATTAATGGGAAGTTTAGTTTGTTGAGATGAATCTTATGCCTCCTCATATTTTTCAGAATGTTTTTTCAAATATTGTTTAATTTTTATCTTAATAGGTTTACTGACTAGATTTCTTTTTAAAGGATTATGTCTTAGATCCAAATTACTCTGGCTCTCTTTGCTTGGTCATTGTTTGGACCCCGAGTAAATGTAAATAGCAATTGTTTTTATTTTGATGAGAAATCTTGAGGACCTTCCCCTTGAATGGGACTGATTGGATGAAGTTTTCTCAGTTTGAGACTCAGTCACTTGATCCCTATTCCCAGAGCCAGGTCTTGGATCTTGGGTTGCAGAGAGTCGCTTGGTCTCTAAAGGTTAGATCCTCAGGAAGTTATAGGAAGTGACATGACCTGTGGGAGGCAACCAGTGTTGGTGACCATTGGTCAAGGATGGTTACATTCTTTTAGATTATTCAATGAAAAGGCTTGGGTCTTTTGCTATTTAGACCCCAACGAGTCAGAAGCTGGCCAGATTGTTGTGCCACAATTCTCTTTTAATGTCCTGACCCAGTTTCCCAATTGTCCTATTTAATTACTCTGCCTCAGGTTATAACCATTCCCTCTTAATGTTTGATAGGATAAAGGTCTTATGTCTTAGACCTTAGGCTATAATCATTACTTCTTAATTTTTTTTGGGATAAAAATCTTTATCCATTTTAGACATCATTAGAATATCAGTTGCCTCTCCAGTACCTCCCATTATGTCATCCTAGGTGCCTCCCCATTAGGTCATCCCCATCCAGGTACCTTCCCCATTATATCACTGTTCTTGTTACCTTATAAAAGAATCTTGTATCCCACCGTCTGTGCTGGATTCTTTGAGATGATAGTGTCATTCAGCCCTGGGACCAAACCATTTGGATCCATTTGGTCCCAGTAATTATCTCCTTTTAAATAAATTATTAAATTGTTCTCTAATCTCTATCTTGCTCAGTTTCTCTGGTATTACACTTATAGTTAAGCACTTACTCACAGTGATTGATGATATAATGATTCTCTAGTTCACATATACTTAGTATGATGTAATGATGTAATCACTCTAGTTAGCACTTGCGCAGTGTGACATAGTGATGTAATGGTTCTACAGTTGGCACATGCTCAGTGTGCTGTAGTGATGTCATCATACTAAGGTATTTAAGGATTGAGAGGACTTAAAAATGAAGAAGACTCCAGACTCCAGATTCTAGACTCTGGACTCCATCTTTGTGATGGGTCTCATTTAATCTCTGTTTATATCAGTTTCCTCAACTGTAAAATAAATGTGTTGAGGGATGAGATACCCTAACAGCGTTTGGGGATTCCCAAGTTGGTGTTGCAGGTTTCATGAAACTCCTAGTTTCCAAGTTAAGCTTGCAATAAAAGGGTTTATTGTGACATTGAGAATTCTTGGTGGGCTAGGATCCTGATTAGGAAAATAGCAAAGAATTGAGAGACAGAAAACAACTTTATCCCATCTCCTATCCCCTAAGGCTAAGGAAGACCTGTTGATTCCATGATCCATGACCCTGGATGAATCAAGGGTGGTAGGCTAGAGAGTAATCTCATAATGAATTAAGGATGGAGGGTGATGGGCTAAAAAGGAATTTCCAGATGAATTAAAGGTGGTGATTTATTTTAGGAGTTTCCCCAAGGCTAGAAGATAAGAAGTAATCTCTTATTACTGAAGAAAGAGTGGTGGGTGGTGGGGCAAAGCCAGAATATTCAGGATTTCCTGACCCTCCCCCCCCCCCAAAAAAAAAAAAAAAGATCAGGGGACTAAAGAGTCCTATTACATCAATAGTTGTCTCATTGGGTTGTTGAAAGGATCAAAGCAGATAATATTCACAGCACAGTGCTTCATACATAGTAAGCACAATATAAAGGCTTATTTTTTTTTCTTCTCCCTTCCTCCTTCCAACCCCAATAAAAGGCATGGCATGGGGGTCCCAAGTCAGTTTACTCCCGATGCCAGGGAACTGCAGGTTGTAAAGTCAGGCCTTTAGAGAACCTAGCTTGCACTTCAGTATCTTGGGTAATGATTGACACCATCATTTCCTCCCCCTCCTTCTGGGAGAGGAGTAGGTAGAGGGACAGCCAGTATTACACGGGGAGAAGGCTCCAGGAGAGGGGTGTCTCTGTAATAGAATTCTGAGGATGGTGGTCTTGGGTTAGCTCAGAACTGTAAGCCCTGGAAAGAAAGCATTTTGTCCTTCTTCCTTCTTTTCTCTTCTTTACTCCCTTGTACAATCAAGTGTTTGAGCCCTGGCTGCTCATTGGAATTGCATTCAGTCCCTTTTGTGACTAATTGTAAGCAATTTCACCTGCCCCTCTTTTCCTCCCCAGTCCTATCACATCTATTAAACAGTTTCCTACAACTAAATGTGGCAGGTAGTGCAAATATTATTGTATTCATTTTATAGATGAGGAACTAGACTCGGAGAGATGAAGACACTTTCCAAGAGTTACATGATTAATGAGTCTCAGACTAGGAACTTTGTCTTTAATTTGAACAGGGACATGGCTTTATTGTATTCTTATCAGTTAAGCTAATGTCACAGGATACTTGAGGAATAAAATGATTTAACAAGAGGACAGTTTATATATTTCAGAGATCATCAATCAATCCATCAATCCACAAACACTTATTAATTCCTGCTATATGATGGACACTGGGATCACAAAGGCAAAAATCAAGGATCCCTGTCCTCAAGGAACTTACATTCTAACAAGGGAGATAACATGCACCAAAACCAAACCAAATAATGTATAATCTTGTCAGGGAATTCACAACTATTTAGGGGGCATTAAGAAAGGCTTAATTTAGAAAATATTACTTGAACAGAGCACTAGAAGAAATCAGGGATTCCTGGAGGCAAAAGTAGGAGAAAGTCTATTGAAGGCAATGGAGACACAGTCAAAAACAGAGAAATTGCAGTGTACTGTGCAAGGAACAACAAGACCAGTTTGTCTAAAGTGTACAGTTCAGAGAGGCAAGATAAATTCAACATAATTATGTGGGTCTGAGATGCCTATAAGACTTTGAGTTTGAAGTGCTTAATTATAATGCTGGAGAAACTGAGGCAAGATAGAGATTAGAGAGTTTTAAATATTTTATTTGGATTTCTGAGAGGGAGAGAGTGTGCTGGGGGCACGATGCCCCCAGAGCTGATGTCCAAAGCATCCAGCAGGGAATGTGAGACATATTTGCTCTTTCTCTTCCCCTCAACTTTTCTCTTGCTCCTGTTATTTATCTTGGCCCAGGTTTTTCTAGGCTCTATCTAGGATTTTAAGAATATAAAATATTCAATTATATTTCATAACTCTATTACAAATGCTACTTTTACTCTGGCTCCATTCTGAATTTAAGTTCTGAGGAAGTCTCCCAAGTATAATCCCTATTTCATGTCACCATTAACATTCTTCACTCTAATTCTTGCTTTGTGTGAACCAAAAGAAAAACTCATTTACATTATATTTTAAGTGTGTTGACTTTATGAAACAGAGAGAAAATAAAATACATCAGGAAGACCCTCCAAGACCAGCAGAGCACATGTAAACAAAAGGGGACCAGCTCTCCTCAGGGAACTATTGGGGTCTGCTACCCTAACTCCTGTGGATGGGAGTGACAATTCTTCACTTATTACCAGATGATGCAAATTCTCTAGAGTCTGGTAAAATCCCACTGCAGGCTCACCTGCCTTGCTTTTCCTCCTACTGTGCTTGGGGACATCTGGCTCTTGCTTGTGGGAAAAGACTTCCCTAACATGGATGCTATTTCACTGTAGAATCGTACATTTGGAGACATTTGTTGTGAAAGGCAGGAAGTAGAATTGCAGAAGAATCTGATCTTCCAGAGTCTGTCCATTTACCTTCCAGACCCAGGACCCTAGAGTCCTGCCCAGGAGGAGTCATTTATTCAGTTTAGCAGCAGAGTCAAAGTCACTGTAGAGGACTGGCTTGAGAGCCACAATGGTAGCTGAGGGAAACCCCTTGCCAGCTGGTGGTGGTGGCTAGGTGTGAGTCAGCTCAGAGCTGACAGAATACAGAGTGGAGCTTTGGCCTTGGGGAAAAAAAAGGGAAAAAATCTGAATTTTCTTAGATATTACTTATTTTGTGGCACTCTGAAATCCAGTCCTACTTGCTGTTCTCCAAACAATTTTCATGTCCTATGCCCATGCTTTCGAACTGCTCCCTGCCTGGAATATTTTTTCCTTTCTCACTTATGCTTCTTTGAATGGCTGGCTTCCTTCCAGATTCAGCTCCAATGACTACCTTTTGATGGAAGGTTTTCCTTTTTCTCTTCTCCCCCCAACTAACATCTTTTCCTCCTAATGTACCTTGCATAATGCCTACTTTGTATGTATCTAAAGTATTATGCATACTTTATTTCCTCTGTTGAGTTTCAGGGAATGAAGTCAGACAATCCCTGTCCAGGGCCACCAAAATGTTGAGGTTTGGGGGTTACCCACCAGAATAATGGTTTACAGGATGATATCCCCAAAGCATAGTGAGGTTATAGGCTGATGTTGATGGTCTCAAAGGAATTTGTAGGTTTAGACATCCTCCAAATCAAGGGAATTCACAATTAGTCAAGAGGAAGAAGCCATGAAAGGGAAGATGAAAGAAATGGGAGTATGCCATTGACTGCTGGGTTAAATCCTTAAAAAAGTTTAGCAGACTAATTTTAAAAGGGGATTAGCAGGGGAAAGGGATTACACCACTAATTGGTGGGCTAATCCCCAAAACTCTACAATTTGAGCAGATCTTTTATAGGGGAAAGGGGGTGTGGTTTGATGTTAGGGGCCAAATCGGGGTACAAACGGCAAAAGCAAGTCTCCTTCCTCCACAATCTAAGCCCGCCCACCTCGGACTCAGCTTCGGGGGTCCCCGGATCCCTTAAAAGGGAAATGACTAGACAGGGAGCCGGATTTTTACCGCAACTATTTATTTAAGCAAATGGAGGGGAAAAGAAAAGTCTGTTCCGTCTGCAAGTCTCTCAAGGCTTCTCTTCCATGACTCCTCCTAGATCCTCCCCGAAGGTGGAGCTATGCTCCTCTTGTGCCCTCCCACTGCCCTCGGCTTAGCCAGGTAAGCTTTAGCCAATGTGGCAATTCCAAGTAGGCGGGGTCAGACACGGAACCACTCACTTCCTGTTCAGGAGGTCTATTCTGGAGCCCCTCACAGTTTGACTTTCTGACTGCATAAGTAAAGGTGGAGTTTCTGTCTTTACCTGTAGAGGGACACAGATAGTGGGGGAACTCTGGGTGAGATATAAGACCCTTCAGCCCAGAGGAAACCTGCTAACAATGTCTGGTTCAGCTCCCATCTCCCCTAAGGGCTCTCTGCCTTCCTGAGAGTCAGGGGGTGATGACAACCTGTGTGTGATTGAAGCAGAGGGATAGCAGGTGGCAAACTACATGCAATAGCAAGTTGTTCATGTGGTCCCACATGGGCAGTGTATACTTAGCGCATGCTCAGTGTTGTTTTGGTTACATAAGGGTATAAAAGGGGGAAAGTCCTTGGAATAAACAGACTCTATTTTCCCACCATCCTTGGGAGTCCTCATCACTTCTCCACGAGGACGGTATATTTTAACCATCCCAGCATGGGGGCTCTAGAAAGTATGGTACATTTTGTCACCCCGACTTGGGGGCTCTAGAAAGCAGGACACAATATTTTAATCACCCTGGTGTGGAGGATCTAGGAAGCCCAGTAAGTTTTGTCACCCCAACTTGGGAGCTCTAGAAAGCAAGACACAACATCTACCCACTCCCTGTTTTGTTTGTTTCCCTTTAGAGTCTGTGATTCAAATCAATCTACAACTGAACAACTATTTGCTTTTCTAGTTCCAGGCATTCTGCTTAAGCCCGGGGGTAAAAAGACAAAAGTGAAAGCCCCTCCTCCTCCTCCAAGAAGCTTCTGTTTTAATGGGGAACATCCGGAGATATTTGTGCCTAGAAAGTAGATGCTGTACTTGGTATTGTAGGGAAGAAAGAATTAGCACCTGGGGTGAGCAGCTGGGAGGAGGGGAGAGATGGGAAAGCCTTCCTTGGAAAGGTCACTGTGTTGGGACTGATGCTAGACCCCCTTCCCCAAATCCACTAATCAGAGACCTCTTCAGGTACAAAGAGAAAACATTTATTTAGTCCCTGTGGGGAGAGGTCCAGCCTATCTGGGAGTCATCCCAGCTCCCAGGGGACCTGACAAGCTGGAAACAGGAAGCTGGTTAAATAGCAAAAGACCCAACCCTTTTCGTTGGATAGACTAAAAGGAAGTCACCATCATTGACCAATGGTCACCAATGTTGGCTGCTTCCTGTTGGTCACGTCACTTCCTGTAGCTGACCTAGGGTCTGACCTTTAGAGACCGGTAGGCCTTGAGATCATGTGACTTCCTGTAACGTGAGCCCCAGGCCTGATCTTCCCACTCAGCAGACCTCTGGGAATAGATACCACGTGACTTAGGCCTAGGGTCTGACCTACTCCATCTCATAGACTTTTTGAGAAAGCTTCATCTGGTCTCATCCTCTGGAACTGAATCTTGATGGAAATCAGAGATTCCAAAAGACTAAAGTGAGGAAGAAGAGGGCAGCAGGGGGGAAGGGGGTGGAGGCAAAGCATGGAGATGTGTGGTCAGAAACCATTAATAAAAAAGACTGGAGAGATCTCTAGAAGCAAAGCAAAGTTTATTCTACATTCTCACAAGAATCGGGCGTCCCACCCTTCGAGAGGACAATCAAAGGGAGGAAGCACCATAGCGGGCAGGCGACGCTTTTAATCCCTAACACAAATTCCCCTCCCACCACTGACCCTCATCCTCGTTGGCTGAGGATCTTACATTCTAAACAGGGGAACTACCCAAGAAATTGAACTTGACCAACAAGTACATAGGTGCCCAGATTTGGCTGGAATAGGGAGGATAACAAGAAGGGGACTTAAGTATGCCCTTAGGGGATAACAGGGAGGGGACTTAAGTATGCCCTTAGGGGATAACAGGGAGGGGATAGCAGGAAGAGACTTTAAGTATGTCCTTAAGATAGCAGGGAGGAGACACTTTAAGTACACCCTTGACTTAATGCTTCAAGTCCTTCAGGCCTACTCAAACTTTGAAATAGATGAAGCCTTACTCGATTTTCACAACTGTCTTGAAAGATCTCCCTTCATCTCGTTCAGAGATGAGACATGGAGCGGCATGTTTGGAGAACAAGAAGGTCTGGACCCTAGAGTGCCAGGATGTGTGAGAAAACTAACATAATAGGGAAAAGGATACATTATGAAAAGGTAACATGCCAAATAGAGAGAGAACAATATTTCATCCTAAAAGTAACAAAATCAGTGGAATTTTTAAGGATCTAGACTGTTTTTAGAGCTTTTTTTCCCTTTTCTGTAGATTTTCACCTTCTTGCTGTGACTGCAAATTCTAAACATAGGCCTTGAAACTTTTACTTCGATTCCTCCCATACTTCCTCAATATTTGTCAGTATTTCTTTAACTGAATGAAAGAAAATTAGTGATACTCTCCTGACTCATCAGCCTATTTCTTGAAGGTCAGTCTCTTTTCTCTTAGCCTCTGGGATTTAACAATCTATGAATAAGGACTGAATGAGATGAGGTGAGATCTTTCAAGACAGTTGTGAAAATCGAGTAAGGCTTCATCTATTTCAAAGTCTGAGTAGGCCTGAAGGACTTGAAGCATTAAGTCAAGGGCGTACTTAAAGTGTCTCCTCCCTGCTATCCTCCTAAGGATGTACTTAAGTCCCCTTGTTATCTTCTTATGACATCAGTGTCTTTCTGTTTAGGTCAAATACGGGCAACTATGTACTTATTGTCAAGTTCAATTTCTTGGGTAGTTCGAGCGTTTAGAATGTAAGATCCTCAGCCAATGAGGATGAGGGTCAGTGGTGGGAGGGGAATTTGCGTTAGGATTAAAAGCATTGACCCTGCCCCTTACGGTGCTTCCTCCCTTTGATTGTCTGCTCGGTGGGTGGGACGCCCGATTCTCGTGAAAACTTATAATAAACTTTGCTTTGCTTCTAGAGATCTCTCCAGCTTTTTTTTTTTTTTTTTTTATTAAAATGGTGCTCCCTCACCATTTCTGACCCACACAAGGATATTTAAAATAGCTTTCAGAATAGTACCAGCAGAGTGGTGGTTGTTCAGTTGTTTTCACTTATGTTGAACTCTGCATCACCCCTTTTGGGGCTTTCTTGGCAGAGATGCTGTAAGATGGTTTGCTATTGCCTTCTCCAGCTCATTTTACATATGAAGAAACTGAGGCAAACAGGGTTAAGTAATTTGCCCAGGGTCACACAGCTAGAAGCACCTGAGGGCAGATTTGAACTCAGAGGATGGGTCTTCCTGACTTTAGGTCTTGCACTCTATTCACTGTGCCATCTAGCTGCCCCCAGGGAGAAGGATAGAAGAGGTAATTTGAAAGGTAAAAATTAAGGAGACAAGTTTTGTTTTGTTTTTTTAAATAGCTTTTTATTTACAAGTTATATGTATGGGTAATTTTACAGCATTGACAATTGCCAAACCTTTTGTTCCAATTTTTCCCCTCCTTCCCCCCACCCCCTCCCCTAGATGGCAGGATAACCAGTAGATGTTAAATATATTAAAGTATAAATTAGATACACAATAAATATACATGATCAAACCGTTATTTTGCTATACAAAAAGAATCGGACTCTGAAATATTATACAATTAGCCTGTGAAGTAAATCCAAAATGCAGGCAGGCAGAAATATAGGGATTGGGAATTCAATGTAATGGTTCTTAGTCATCTCCCAGAGTTCTTTTGCTGGGCATAGCTGGTTCAGTTCATTACTGCTCCATTGGAACTGGTTTGGTTCATCTGATTGCTTGAGGATGGCCAGGTCCATTAGAATTGGTCATCATATAGTATTTTTGTTGAAGTATATAATGATCTCCTGGCCTTGCAAGGAGATAAGTTTGAAAAAAACAAAAATGTGGGGAATGTAAGAGAGTCATTAAAGGAAGAGAAAAAAAAATGATAAAAAAACAATCACAGGGAGTATGAAGACAAAATGAAACAGTCCCTCCTCTCATATTGGGGGGAGATCCAAAATATACACAGATGTAGCTACAAAATAAGTGTATGCAAAATAAATAATGGGCTAATTGGGCGTGGGAAATACCGATTAGTAAGATCTGGAAAGGTCCCATGTAGCAAGTGACATTTGAATTGAGCTTTGAAGGAAATTGGGTAAGACCCAGGTGAAATTTTATAATAAATCTGTAGAAGAAAAAGTCAGCATTTTTATTTGACTTCCTCCATAGAGGGATCAAACCTCATAAGAAAAGAACTTGTGAATAATAACACCAGAGGCAGGGTATGAAAGTAGCAATGATGAGTAAAGAGAATGTCTACTTCTCTTCTTGACCAGTATGTCAGAAAATGTGAGAGAAGGTGCAGCCAGGATTAGAGAAGGTGGACAAGGATCCAGTGTCTTCTGAAAGTTAATAATTGATTCTATTTTGTCAATGTTGTTGAAAAGCAAAAAAAGTGAATAGGAGGCCTTTTTAAAGAATCCATGAAAGCTTGAGGAAACCTTTGGAAGTAAAAGCAAGATACTTTGTTCAAGCCCTCAAAGCCAAAAGTAAAAAGTTGATCTCCCAATTATTCATACCCTGGGAAGGGTATTGTGTCAAACTGTTGGCTCCCTGTGGCAATTGGCAGTTTACCTTTCCCAAGTCTTCAGACATCTCTGGTCACGACTAGCATGCAATACCCCAACAGAACACCCAGACCATTTTGTTCATTTGTAGAAGTTTATTGCCTGGATTACATCTTGACTCTGCCCTCCAGTTCCCTTGTACACACACATATATAGGGCAAATGTTAGCCCCAGCAAAAAGTACTAATCAATGGTAAGGAGAGAAGTGTCTGTTGAGGTGCATGCTCAATACAAGCGTCCTTATCTCTAGGAACAATCTGTGCCTGGAAAGAAGTTGCAGAACTCACACCCCGATGGCTCTCTAGGGCTTAGGGCCCTAGTTACCCTGTTTTGATTTTGTGTTTGTTGCCTAGGCTCCAACATCAAACAATATGACTGAGAGACCTTGAACCAGATCAAAATGTAATTGGCAAATACTTAACAAAATGAATAAAAACACAATAAAACATATATAATACATTTTAAAACTCAAGTCAACATGTGAACTGCATGGGTCATTATGTATAGATTAGTGGCTCCATTTCTCATTGGTTATAGTGTCACTATTGTAGACTATCAGAGGGTCTTTTACTACCAGTCTTTGGTAGCCATGAAGGATGCACCTTCACACAATCCCACAAGGATAATCTGTCACAAGTCAGGAAACATGACTTAACTACATTTGGGAGGACAGAGAGAGGACTACATTTTAAGGAGAAAGGTTGGGGATAGCTGAATTCCTCACCAGCTGAAACTGATCAGATCTAAAATGCAATATAGAATCATAGAGCTAGGACTTAAAGGGACCTGAGAGCCCATCTAGTCCAACCCTTGTATTTTTGGATGAGATAATTTTTAAGAAAATTAAATAATTTGCTCAGGGTCACAGAGGTAGTAAGTATAACAGTGGAATATGAACCCCGGTTGCCAGACTTCAGAGCTAGTGTTCTTTCCACTATACTATAATAAGAGGATGTTCATAGATAGTGGCAAGTTCCAAGAACTCTCATGTTCTTAGCTATATGTCTACACATCAAGTTCCTGATGCCTAGAAGTGAAAGCTATGGGACTGAGTCCAGGGCTTAGGAAACCATCAACACTTTCCTGTATTTTTTTATTTTTATTTTTTTGGTTAAGTGAATCTCTTCAGCAATTCATCTTTTTCCAGAGAAACTCAGTCTATCTTAGGAAAGTGTGCAGAGACATGTAATGTAAAGATGATTCCAATGAGGATGTCTTATAAATAGTGCTGGGAAAGCCAGGAAGGGAAGAAAGTAGAAGAAGAAAGTTTCTAAGCAAAGAAGTTTCTTTAATTCATCCCACTGGGGTTTGCAGACGTGTTTTTTTCTTTCTTTACCTTGGACAGATCTCATGCATGTAACAGCTGCAGATTCTTGAAAACTTGATGGTCACCCAAGGATCATGTTCCTAATCCAATGTCCCTCCCCCCCCCCCCCCCCCCAGAGTAGATGCCAGGCTAATAGCAGCAATATGGTTTCAAGACTAGACTAGACATGTAATTTTTCATCCCTAGGTATTTAAAAGAATTTTTTGTGTGTGGAGGCAATGGAAACTTAGCATTTGTTGTCAATGTATCTTCCTGATTTTATTCCACATTTCTATTTTAGGTAAATTGACCTTTTTGTCACTACAATTTTTTTTCATCTTGAATTTTTCACTTTATTAAAATTTTTTTCAATAGTAGTTTTCACACTTTTTTGTTTTTATTTTGTTTTGTTATTTTTTTATAATAGCCTTTTATTTCCAAAATACATGCAAAGATAGTTTTCGTCATTCATCCTTGCAAAACTGTGTTCCAAGTTTTTCTCTTTCCCTTTCCTTCACTCTTCTCCCCAATCCAAGACAGTAAGCAGTCCAATACATGTTAAACACGTGCAATTCTTTTATACCTATTTCCATATTTTTCATGTTTGTTATTACGATTTAATAATATGATCAATGTAGTGATTGGTTAAGGGAAAAATTAAGAAGGAGAATAAGGACTCAGGGCATTATTCAAGTACATACAAAACCAAACACAGGTATGAACCTGAATATTCTATTTATTCCAAAAATGACCATTTGTGCTTTAGGGCAATGATCTCAGATATCTGAGGAACATAATCAAGGGCAGAAAACCATGAGAAAGAAATGATGTACTCTTGTCAATGAGTTATGGAGGATGTGATGAATTCAAGGAAGAATAAGAATTAAAAGAAGTAGAAAAGGACATAAAAATTTGGGAAGGATGGTAATTGTTGCTCTAGAAATGGGGACTACTTGACACTGACTTGCAAAATGCTAGCAACTAGTTACAAGGTTAAGGACAGGAGGAATATGGGACATGAAGAAACTCTTAATTTCATCTGTCCTTCATCTAGGTAAGCATGATTGGAGTGGTACTTAAATTGCAGGAGAAAATAGCAGAAGGTCATTCGTGGCTTATAGGCTACTACATTCCTAAAGAAGAACCTTTTCCTAATAATTTTTTTTAAATTTCATAGATGCTGAGATTATGGCATTAATTCAGAAAAGTTGAATAATATTACCATAGAGGAGCAGAACTAGTTTTGCTCTTCTATGACATGTGGAATGCTTTCTTAAGCATATTATTACTTTGAAAAGTTTTATGGCTCTATGTTGTTATCCAGTCAGTAAGCTTTTATTAAGTACCTACCATGTCCCTACACCTACTATGTGCTAGATCACAAGAGCACAAATTATCTTTTGCTTTTCTTCAAAACTTCAGGATTTGAAACAGGGTCTTTCTTTCTGAATCCAAATTTAATACTCCACTTTCTATATGGTACTGTTAAATGTGTGGTGGTTTGTACATCTTATACAAATATATAAGTCTCTGGTTAAAATAAGTGTAGCCAATGTTTTAAGGATTAAATTGGTCTACAGAAATATTGTGTCCTTTAGCATGGCAAAATGGATGAGAATTTAGGGAGTTAGAAATGTTACTAGGTTTCTGACTTTGTGTGTGTGTGTGTGTGTGTGTGTGTGTGTGTGTAAATGTATGAATAACTTTTGATACTGTTAAAGAGCAGGAGAGAAAAAAAATCATAAAATACCAGAGAACTGGACTGAGAAAACTATCCTTTTTTAATTGGAGATTCATTGGCTCTCTGAATTTGATAATTTGGGAATTGATTTGAACATTACAAACTTTTATTTTCTTACAGATGATCAGGGTAGAATGATCCATTTTAGCCTTTGATTTAATTATCAATATTATTTGACTATCTAATTTTGGTGAACTTCTGAATTAAAGGACTCACAAAATCTTCCCTGATGTCTCTTTGGAAGATGGAGGTAGGTAGGTGACTGAGTTGCCAAAGGCTCTAACACTGAAGCTCTGACAGGTTTTATAATACTAGAGTGACTTCAAGTGTAGCCTCACTGTCAGATTGAATGCTGTCCAGAAGTCAGTTTAGCTAAGAAAAGTATGCTCATCCCCAGAGGTGGGCTGCTGGATGAACCATTAATCAAAGAAAGCTGGAAAAAGACTCTCAGACTAATGCAATCCTTCTACTTTCACAATGAAAATGATGAAGTGGTAGAAAAGGAGACCGAGGGTGCTAAAAATAATGTTATTTTTAGGCTAGCTATAAACATTATCTTAAATGTAGGTACTCAATGTAGAATCTTTATCCTATGATTGGTGAATTAACACTTAGAAGGATTGACACAATTATTAACATTTTAAAATAAAAACCAGAAAACCGACAAAAATTAAACTAAGTGGAAAGTTCTTCTGAAAATCTAAACAATGATTTTCATTAGATCATTGATCAAGAGCTAGAGAGGATCTTTAAGGTCATTTAGTCCAATCTTCTAATTTTACACACAAGGATATTACAGGAGTATCATTGATCAAGGGTACATAGTAAGGTGTAAAGATAGGGAAATAATTTTGGTCTTATGATCCAAATTGAGCACGCTTTCTACTCTGCTTCATTATCTATGCAAAGCCTACAAAAAACATCATTTCATGAAATATATTTGGTTATTTCAACTTCAAGTGCTCATGATGAACATGAGTAAAAAGACCACTATGAAAATAATGGCAATTTATGCTACAATATCCCATCAGTCATTCACCTAGGTTTCTTGCTTTTTACCTGCTATTGAAACTATTGTAACTTTAGAAACCATAAACTAGTGGATCAATCCTCAAACTCCTGACTTGGAATGAGCATCAGAGAATCAAGGAGCTATTTGGGATGGACAACAGAATGGCATGGTGGGTGGATATAGTGATATAGTGGCATATAGAGATATGGTGGATCATCTATATCCAAAGCACCATCCTGTTGTCCTTCCCACCCAAGTTGCATGGCTCCCTGATGCCAAATGCTTTTTCCCTGATGACTCCCCCACCTGATTTCTAAATCTTGTACTACTACAATGAATCCTGAGTCAGATCAACTCTTCCAAAGCTTTAGTATATCTGTTGATTTCCCAGATCAAAACAACTGTTCCCTGCTTCCCCTATGTTTTTTCTTCCGATTAGAATGTAAACTCTTTAAGCCTAGGAAGTGTCTCACTTTTGTATCCCTAGTACTAAGGTACAGTGCTTGTAGTGCTTGTTAGCACAAGGCACATAGAAAATGTTTAATAAACATTTTTCAATCTTTCAACATAAGTATATTGTAGATGTTAAAGAAGTAATTATTCTCTGAACAACTTGATAAGGTCATCCCAACCGAGTCATCATATTCTCTGGTATTCAGTGATGTTAATACAAAATTGGGTATTAGGATGTCAAAAATATGTTGGAAAACATAATTTGTGTTCAAGAGAATTAAGAGCCAGAAGGCTTACAGATAATTCAAAAGGCTCTTATCATATTTTCTTCAAAAAGACCAAGATCATGGTCAGAACAGCATTTAAAAAAATTTAACTGGCTATTTTCTCATAGATAAAAATAATTGGTCACTAATATGGGAACTCTATTAATATCTGCCAATGTGTTATCAGACCAGCAGGTACATTATAATTAGTGCAAAGGCAAATTTACAGATCAGAAGAAAGGCTAAAGGTAAAAACAACTCTAGTTTCAACCGAACATATTAAAATAATTGTTGATACCACAAGTGGTAAATGGAAAAAGCAAAATATTGACCTTTATTACCACAATTTCTGGCAAAATTATTACCTCCATTAAACTGTCATCACAGGAAAGAGGCTAAAAGAATTCAAAATCCACATTTGCCAGAGAGAGTAGGCTCAGATCCAAGGATGATATTGGTTTAGAATACAAATCTATTTGTAATAATAAGACATTTTGGAAAAGGATGATGGAAGATTAAAAGGAGCATCACCTTATAAAATAGCAAAAATCAGATGCAGTAAAAATAAAAAAGCTAAAGAATGCATGAGATCCAAGTAAACTATGTCAAGAAACTGAGGACAATAATTAGATATAAAATGGAAACAAAAATAACCTATTAACTGTTTCTTTAATGATCTCTTTTCGGAATCAATGATAGTTTAACTACTACATCTACCTTCTAATACCTCAGTTCTCAAAGTATAAAATAAAGGAATAGAAATGACAGTTGGGCAAACTGTGAAGAAGAATGTTAAGATCAAATCAAATCATGCCAAATCAATATTGGAAATGTACTCAATATTGAAAGAATTAATAATTTGTTTTACAATGTATCTCAAGGAAAGGAAGATAAAAACCCTAAAGGGTGATATAAATGCTAGTTATCAATGTGTTTTATTGTTTGTTGGTTATTTAAAAAAATCTTAGTAGCAGAATCAGTCTTCAAAACTCTTCTCCATCAATCTATTAATATCATCAAGGATCCCTTGCCAATGAAGCCACAGACTTTCTATTTTTTAATTCAAATTAATCATAAAATGAAAATATTTGATCATCCTACGTATCTGCCACTGTCATGGAGGATATTTTGCATGCAATCCAAATGGAAGATGGATATTCCTGTTTGTAGATGGTGTTTTTCTGATTACATCTCGGTACCAGAACGTTACAGGGCTTCCTTCCATGGTCATAATTACTATTATAAGATGATTGATAAAAAAGAAAGTCCTCATAGATAACAAAATATTTTTAAAAGCACTTTTTGTAACAGCAGAGAGCTGACAACAAAATAGATGTCCATTCCTTGGGAAATGACTAAAAATATCCTGGTACATGAACATAACAGAATGTTGCTGTGCTTTAAGAAACAATGAATATGACAAATATGGAAAAACATGAAAAGACTTACAATAATAATATATTATTATCATATAATAATAATAATCAGAGCAAAGGAAACAATATCCACAATGACTATAAAATGTAAATTTAAACAAGTCCAGAAAACAATTTTAAAAATAATTGGAAAATCACAAAACATAGATGGACCCAAAGAAGAGATAGAGAAGATATCTCTTCCTACTCCATCATAGAAGGGTCAGGTCCTGAGTGCAGAACATTGCATGTGTATTCTGTCAGGACCTTTATGCCCAGACCACTCCTCTCTTTTTATTATTAGGAAACACCCTATTTTTTAGAGTTACGGTCCAACAAGCAGGTTGTGCCCTGAATTTGGCTGACTGAATACAATCCTTTGCACTCACCCCTCTGGATGATCCCAGCCACAGCAAAACCCCAGAATTGTTTCATACAGGTGTCAGGTGGACTGTGAGCTTGGGCAAGTACATCCAGTACTCATGTTTCAATCATGAAGCACTGCTATGAATCAAACTTGTTTCATTGTTGCTGTTACTCTTCATTGCTGGGCTATAGATCACTATGTGGCCATTAGTATGCATATTGAGATTTTTCCACACTAATGTCTTTTACTAGGATGAAGGTGGTTGGGACTCGTGTATTTAGTTTACCTCCTCCAATGAAATAAAGACAGCTTTTTGCTTATAACCACTGTTAACTCTTTGGTTTTTATTTATTTATTTATTTTTAAAATTTAATTTTAGAGTTAATTGTGATTTTGATAACCTGTGTGAGCTCTCTGGTTTTTTTTTTTTTTTTCTTTTTTTTAAGAACATCAGTCACATAGGTGTTGTGACTGGTCATTTGGTTGACAATTCAAATTATTTTGGAAGAACTGATCAGTTTTTAAAAATATTTTTACTCTTCTTTCTCTTTTTCTTTTAAATAATTCTTGTTTTATATTATGGCCCACTAGAAGAGGAGGGAGGGAAACATATAAAGGAAAATTTAGGTGATGTAACACCAAAAGATGTCAATAAAATTTATTTTAAAAGAAGAAAATTTAATGGGGGGGGGGTGAAACCTTTGGCACCTGAACTGTGGATTAAGAGGCACCCATCACAGTTTAGTCTGAACTATCTGGTCAGCTCTTTAGTCTCAACTGAATATGCTGAACTCTTGCTGGGGAAGGACCCAGAGGACATCAGGGGTACTTCCAGGGGCTATCTCGGTGCTTTGATGTGTATGGTAGTGAACCCCTTGATGTTTTGTCAAAAACTGTCTTTACTTTTGTGAAATGGCATCACTAAGCACCTTTCTGTTCTTGCTCTGGACAGCTATCTTTGGAACTACAGAAACTCTAGGTTTATTTCAAAGGCAAGTGATTGCTGAGTGTCTAACTGAAAAGGACGTAGCAGGAGCCTCTCTGGGCAAGATGGTAAGCACAACAAGAAGCAGGACAGGTTACCTGCAGAGGATTGTTCCAGAATCCAGAAAATTCACCAAAACACCAGACATTGTCACCTGAATCCATAGGTGTCAAAGGAAGGTCACTCAGAATGCTGGGGAATGGAAGGAAGGGGGCAAAATGGTGAGGAACTCCCTCAAAGCTCCCTGAGGAGTAAAAGGCTGCATGCAGCAACAGCACTGCTAGGCTTATAGAGAGCTGATCCTTTTTTGTTTACATGTACTCTGTTGGCCCTTCAGGGTCTTCATGGTGTTTCCTGAAGTCAACACACCTAAACCATAATGTGAATGGGTTTTCCATTTGGTTCACACAAAGCTCGAAGTGGAATGAAGAATCTAAATGGTGATATGAAATAAGGGTTATACTTGGAGACTTTCTCAGAGCTTAAATTCAGAGTGGAGTCAAAGTGTAAGTAGAATTTGTAATAGACTTATGAAATATAATGGAATACTTTACATTCTTAAAAACCTTAAAAAAAACAAAACAAAACAAAAAAAACCTTAGACAGAGCCTAGAAAAACCTGGACCACGATAAATAAGAGGAATTAGGGAAAAGTTGAAGGGAAAGGAAAGGGCAAGTCATTTATTGCATCTTGGATGACTTTCTAACTAACCTTCCAGAAAAGTGTCAAAATTTCTGTTTTTGCCACTAATCTACCTTTAATGATACAATTAAAAATCTCATCCCACATGGCTTCATCTTCATAGCTTCATATGGGATAGTCTATATCCAGAGGGCATGAGATAATGAATTAAAGAACTTTAAAAACTTTGAGCACCATATAAATGATATCTTTTGTTATTTATCATTATCATTCTACCTCTGTCCCTTATTTGCCATGTGAACCTGGGCAAGTCATTTGCCTACAATATGTGAAGTAATCTCTTAAGATTTATCTATTAAGTTATAGACAAATTGTGATGTACTCTAGCAAAGGGGAGTTTTTCTTTCCATTAGACAATCTTTCCCACCTTAGGAATTTCCTCTGCTTATTAAATCAAAGAGATTTCCTCTGATTGGGGATTTACCTGTTTAGTGAGACATTCCTGACTTCGAGACAGTCTTTACTGAGGCTGCAAATACCTCCAGACTGCATTCCCAGAGATGAGACTTAGAAAATTCTACTTACCTGCTATCATCAATGGAATTGTTCTCAGCTATTGATTCTCTGTCCAGATCCATTCTCCAATGGTTAACGACTTAGTTAACCATTCAGTTAACCAAGGATATTGAATTGCTAGTTTTATACGAATAAGCTCTCCACAACTGGAGCACCTGTTCTCTCATGTCCATCTACTTCAACCCTACCCCTCTAATATCTTCCTCTTCTATTGTATCCTCTGACACTCTAATTCCCACTAGTGGGAAGCTCCCATTCTGCAATTAACAATGTTCTCTTCATTTTAGATTTCTTCTCATTGTCCTCTCATTTTCTGCTACTTGGACATCAGATGATGCTAAATCATCATCACCACCCACCACCATTATCATCATTACCATCACCATAATTATCATCATTTTAATAATAATAGCTAATATTTAAATAGTGCTTTAAGGTTTTCAAAATGCTTTATAAATATGAACTCATTTTTAGCCTTCTAATAATCCTAGGAAGTAAATGCTATTGTTGTCCCCACTTTACAGATGTGGAAACTGAGGCAGAGAGAGGGTTAAGCAATTTGTCTAGGATCACACAAATATGAGAAGGCTGAGGAAAGACTTATATTAAGTTTTTTTTCCGATTTCAGTGCTACTATCTACTGTATCCCCTAGATTTATCTCTGATCATCCTTTCCTTCCTTGATTGTACCTTTACGCATGTTCCCTGAAACATTCTAGAAGGGAAATGAGAATATTCCGCGTTTCCCATTATCATTTCTAGATCCTCTATTTGCTACCATCATTCAGCAATCTCTCTTCCTTTGAAGTTTACTATCCAAATTTATTATCAAGTTCAGATTCTTGTTGGCAGTTAAGAAATGAGATTAACTTTCACTAGTTCCTGATAACATACATCTCTTGCACAACTATTGTGCAAGTTAGGACAGTTCATTTAAGGTTTTAAAAAATGAACTTTGCTCTCTTATTCTTTCTAAGGACACAAATCAAACTAAATGGTTAAAAATCAGAAACATAAAGGACCATATAATTTTAGGGATAGAAGAGACCTTAACTCCCCTTCTCTTCCCACTCCCTCTGCCATGTACACACTTTTTATAGAGAAAAGAATTGTAATTCAAGGTGTTTTAAGTGAATTTTCCAGTCATACAGGTGGTAACTGACAAAAACTGAAATTTGAACCTTTTGACCAAATGTTATTTTTTCTATTTGAAAAACTTAAACTCTCAACCTTGAAGAACAATGGACTGCATTTATTTCTGAATCTTAAACAAAGCACAAACATTTTTAACTGAATCAAGTCCATATCTTAGCAACTAGTTCAAATCAGCACCAAATTATGTTTCCTAAAACTACAGAAGCAACTAGGTGATACAGAGGATAAAACAATGCATTTAGATTCAGAATGACCCAAGTTCAAATCCAACCTCAGAAACTTACTAGCTGAATGACTCCTCTCCTCAAAGTTACTTAACTTCTGCTTCAGTTATCTTAACTTTAAAATGAGGTTTATAATAGCACCTACCTCTCAGAATTGTTGTGAGGATCGAATGAGATAAAATTTGCAAAGAATTTAGTTCTCTTTTCCTCCCATGCAAGGAAAATGTCACAACAGTCTCTGAACTTAATCTTTGTCCCGACCCGTGGGACCAGAGAGTGTGGAACCTGAAAGAGAAGAGAAGGGGCAAGAGACAGGAAACGCGTAGAAGGGAGACAAGACAGGCTTTCTGATCAAGTCTCGTTTAGTGTGAGCAAAAGTACGAGTATTTATAGTGGGTTGTAAGGAAGTGGGGGTCGTGCGAACTCAGTACAGAGGGGGCCCTAGACAAAGGATTTGTTTCCCACCAAAAGACGAATTGATCAGGGGCCTTTGATGATGTAGGAAGCTCCAGGAGGTGTCTGGATGTCTGCTTATTCAAGGTTAGAATAGTCTTAGGAATGTGGCTTTATCACCTGTAGATTAATGCCGGCTCCCCACAAATCTTAAGTAATATTTCATCATTATCAATACATAACAGGGATTCTGGTACAAAAAAGTCCTTCATCTTTCCTGTTTCTTTTGCAGTTGTTTGTTTCTAGTCTAGTCTTGGGTGAAGTTGCCTGGGATTTCTATGACATGTTACAAATTTTAAAATCTCCAGTTCCCAATAGATCATAGGTTTAGAGCTACAAGCAACCTAGAGGGATCCTTTGGTCCAAATGCTTAATTTTAAGTTTGAGGAAACTAACCTTCAGAGAAAATAAAAGACTTTCCTGAAGTTGTTGAGTTAGGCTACGGTAGGCTTGAGACCAAGCTGATAACTTTGAGTTCAAGCTTAGCATTAAATTTCCACTGCATTATACTTTCTATTAATGAATTCTCAAAGCGCTTTGTTCCTCTATGTAATGTACTTCTAATATCCTATTTTGGACGTTGTCATGTTTTATTATGTATTACTCATCAAAAGGCAGCACAGAATAGTGGGTAGATGGTCAAACTTAGAGTCATGATCATTGATGTCTAAGCCTTGCCATTGACATATTTTCTGTGTGAACTTTGACAGATCACTTAATCTCTTATTCTCTCTGCAAATCTCTCAGACTGTTACAGATCACAAGATCACAAATTTAGAGTTGGAAGAGATCAGAGAATCCAACTCTTTTATTTAATAGATGAGGAAACTGAAGAGCATAGAGGTTAAATGATTTGGCCAGAATGACACAACAAGGAAATAATGAAATAAGGAATTGAAGTTAGATCTTCCTGACTCTAAGTAACCTACTATATCACCTAGCTACTTCAATGAGCTACAAATCTGCATCAATGAATGGAGAAGTAATCCCCACTATTTATAAAATTGTAGGTCTAGACACCCAAGGGAAAAGATAATTATTTAAACATGTTTGATCTTCCATTCTGCTCTTCAGTTCCTCATCATGATATCCTACAGAGCCAATTCTGTATTCTCAAAGATTCTGACTGTGTAGGATAAATGTTGGAAGATTGTTTTATCCTAGGAAGTTGTTGAGATTGGGTCCAATGACACATTGTGTGAATGTTCTCTAAATAGCAACCTAACACATAGCACAGGAGGTTCACCAGATTGGCTATAGTATAATGTATTTTTCTAGCCTCAGCAACACTTATTCAAAGTCTAATATTACTTGTCTTTTAGAGTGATTTCAATTTTTGTCAGTGGAGGAATTGTTTAAGTCAAAGAAATAATGTGTCTTTGAAATATTAAAACAGATATTTTGTCCTTTTACTACAGTGTGAACTGCATGAGATTAATATCACATATACACTTTGCATCTCCCTCACAACTTGCCATAATCTTTATAAACAATAAGGACTAAATAAGTGTTTCTTAAATTGAATTAAATGTACACATACTATTTACATATTGTAGTTTGATTTCTGCATGTTTGTAGGTAAAGAAGAAACCAATAGATGATACTGAAGATGAAAGCAAGAGATACAGGCCAGATGATGGTGTAACAATGATATTATATAGTATAGTATAGTATCGTATCGTATAGTATAATATAGCACAGTATCATATAGTATAGTATAATATACTTAGTATAGTAATTGGATTCAAATTGGATAAGTATAGTAATTATGGGAATTAATGGAATTATGTTACCTGGGGAATGGAGGATAGTGGAATTTCATGGTTCTGTTCATGATTCTGTTCTATTCAATGTTTTAATCAGATGAATGCCTAAATTGAATATCAAATTTGCAAATGGCACAACTAGGATAGTTAGTATACATACACTAAGGATTTTAAAAGAGACTGATAGTCAAAGCCATTTAACTAAATTTGAATATTCACATAAGTAAAGGTTTTACAAAATAAAGAAAAAAAAAAAAAAACCCAGTCAAGTAAACAAGTAGAGATGATGTGAAAAATTACTAGATAACAATATTTTTTATTTTTTATTCTCCATCAATAGCTCTGATTGCCTTTTATTCTATGGAACAACATTCCTCTGTCCCAGATACCCCCTCTGTTTCAACTTCTTTTTGCAGAGACTTTTTCTATTAGATTATATATTTCTCGAGAGAATCCCCAGTGCTTAGAAGTGTCTGGCATATAGTAGACACTTGATAAATGTTTAATTGAATTAATATGAATAGATCTAGAAGATTTTCTAGAAGAAAAGCAATTTGACTAAGATTGTCCTGATATACTCTGCCACAGTCACAATGGTATTCAGTTCTAGATTCTGCTTTTTAGAAAAGCTGAACTGGAGTGATTCTTTAATTGATTCATCCTAATTGATTATTTCACATCTCTCCTTGTATCTCATTACTAAGCCTACTCTTCATTTCCACCATAAACTCTAGTTATCCCATCCCTTAGTTTTTTCCCAAAGTTATCACCTTTGCTCTGATTTCATTTTCACTCTTCCCAGTCTTGATAATATAGTTAACTAATTCAAATATACAGTATTCTCTATACTCAGGTCCCCAGCTCTATTGCCACTTGTGATTTGCCAATTCTGGATTACCTTCACAAATCTGCTTTTTCTGTTCTTACTCATATGCTTCTGAATGGTGATGGAGAAAGCCACATAACTGTGCTAATTGGATCCACTACAAATTTATATTATGAAAACTCATCTTGATCCTCACTGTAGCAAGATAAATCTTTTATTTTTCCCTAGATGACTTTTTAATCTTAATCCTCAATTGTTTCAAACCAATTTTTTTCTTTTTCTCAGATTTCCCATGGCAGTGACTTACCACTCTCCTTGATTTCAGCAGATCTCTCTCTATACTTTACTGAGGAAATAAACACCACCTACTCTGAACTCTCTTGCCTTTTTCTGTTCTGTTATTTAAAACTTCTTGACATTTCTCCCCCTATTCTGTGTCCTTTTTCACCAAGACCAACTTCTCTATTTGAGAACTTGATGCTCTCCCCTCCTATCTTCATCAGCAATTTTATCCCTTAATGGCGCACACACACACACTCTTTCTCTAAATGTCAGTCTCCACTGACTTCTTCCATATGTCCTAACAAACATGTCTTTTCCCTACAAATACAAAAAAAAAAAAAAAAAAAAAAAAAAAACCCTTAGAAAAAACCCTTCATTTGACCCTACCTTTCTTTTAGGCTCTTTTCCTATTGCTCTCTTGCATTTCAGACAATCTCCCAGAAAAAAGCTGTCTAGAGCCACACCCATGCCCATCAAATAGAACTTTGCTCAACTGGAAATAGAAAAAGCTGTCTACACTCATCTCTACTTTACTTCTCACTAATATCTCAGCCTCTTGCAATCTACTTTCTAAACTTTTCCATCAATTGAAATAGCTTTTTCTAACATTACAAATGAATTCAATTGAAAAATATGATTGTTTCTTTTTACTTCTCATCTTTTTTGACCTTTCTGCAGTATATAATACCTCAAGATGCCAACATCTCCTGAGTACTATCTCTTCCTTGAGTTTTTATGACTCTAGTCTCTAACTGGCCAGTGAATTAGATATGCCTCCTGCGATCAAGTCTCCTTCATTCCTTCATTTAGTAATCTTTTATTAACCTCTGAATGTCCTCCTGGCACTGTGTTAAATAGGCATTAAGGATTCCAATTATCCCTTCCACATCTCAGTGCCACAGGCAGCATGTGAAAGCCAGCAGACAATACATAAAAAGGATACTTTGCAATAGTCTTTTTTTGTCTGATCACAGTCCATGTCTCTCTCCTTATGTATGGCTATGATTCCTTAGGGCTTTGTTTTCTCTTTTCTTCTCCCTTCCCCTACTCCTCTATCCCCTCTTTCTATCTCCTCTTCTCTCTTCTCCTTCCCTCCCCTCTCTTCCCTTCTTCTTTCTTCTATTCCCCTCTTCTCTCCTCCCTTCCCCTCTCCTTCCCTCTCTTCTCCTTCTCTTCTTCCCTCCCCCTTTCCTCTCTCCCTTCCTTCTCTTTCCTCTCCTCCCCTTCTTTTTCTTTCTTTCTCCTTTCTTCTCCTCCCCTCTCCTGCCTTCCTCCTCTTTCTCCCTCTCTTCTCCCTTCTCTCTTCTCCTATCTTCCTTATTTAAAAGATAAAATATGATTATCACACAATACTATACAGATATCTTATTTATTTCTGAGTTTCTAAACTTTTTCTTTATTGTCTGCTGGCTCTCATATGTTGTGTCATTGAGATGTGGAAGGGATAATTATAACCCTTAATGCCTAATTAGTACATACAGGAGTACATTAAGTGCTTAATAACTAAATGATTGTTAAATACAGGAAAGAAGGAGACTTAAAAGCAGGAGACATATGGGTATGTAAGAGTGTATCATATTCACAGTAGTTTTTCATCTTGTAAAGACCAATCAGGTCTGACTGGATCACTTTCTAATTGATAAAGAATATGGAACTTTGAGTAGACTGATTTAGTGAAGGATGAACAACTTTGAGTAGCTAATTTGCAAATGAAAAAGCCAGGAAAACAGCTGAGTAGTCAGAAGAGACAATGAATTTGCCTCTGGGGCATAAGTTGTTATTTCACTTTTCCTTTACTCTTTTGCATGAACCTACAGAAGAAATTTAGTTTTAAAAAACTGGATGATACTGAACCCCAGAGCTGTTTTCAGATTTGAAGTAAGTGGCTATTTTCTGCTCTTGGCATAGTTTACAGAGATGAAGATTTGGGGATTTTACTGGATAGTGATCATCATCCATCTCAAATTTGGGTCAGAATGATCACTTGTCAGGGATATTATAAAAGGCAATTTTGTTTCAAAAATGTTTTAGACTAGATGATCTCTGGACAGCTAAGTGACACCATAGTTCACAGAGTGATAGGCCTGAAGTCAAAAAGATTAATCTCCTGAGTTCAACTCTGACCACAGACACGTCCTAGTTGTATGACCCTGGACAAGTCACTTACACTGATTTGCCTCATCTGTAAAATGAGCTGGAAAAGGAAATGGGCAAAACATTCCAGTGTCTTTGCCAAGAAAACCCCAAATGGGATTATAAAGAGTCAGACCAAACTGAAATGACTTGAGCAACAATAACAGATGAACAGGTCTCTCCCACTTCTGAAATTTTGATTCTGTGTTCTGCATTTTACTTCTTTCCTAAGTTATGGTCTTGAATAAGTCACTTTGCTTTTCTAAGCTTTAGATTTCTCATTGGTAAAGTAAGATAACTGTAGCAAATAATTTCATTTTTTAAAAATTAAAACTTTTATTTTCAAAACATATGCATGAATAATTTTTCAACATTAACCCTTGCAAAACCTTGTGTTCCAATTCCCCCCACCCCATGGCAGGTAATCCAATATATGTTAAACATGGTAGAGCTCTATGTTAAATCCAATATATGCATATATATTTATACAATTATTTTGTTGTACAGAAAAAATAAAATCAAACGGGAAAACAAATGAGAAGGAAAACTAAATGCAAGCTAACAACAACAAAAAGAGTGAAAATGCTATGTTGTCGTCTGGGTGTAGATGGCTCTCTCCATTATTGGAACTGGTCTGAATCATCTCATTGTTGAAGAGAGCCACCTCCATCAGAATTGATCATCATATAATCTTGTTGCTGTGTACAATGATCTGATTGGAGCGGATAGTTTCTTCCAGTCCTCAAAGAAATTTCATAAAATCTTGGAAGGAAGATCATATCTTATTGAATGTATCTTATTCAACTTTATAGTTCCAAGCACATAGTGCTTATTTTGTACATGTCTGTATTTCCATGGATCTGTGATCTAATTGAGGTTGGTACTAACTCCAATAATCTATGTAGGTCAAAAAGCATTCTGTTCAACTCTTGTCCATGATCTCTAGTAATTGTTTTTTAAGAGGAAGTCTATCCACTTCCTCTACCCAATATCTTGATATTTCATAATACCAGTGCAGTTGTATCTTCCTTCCTCTCTTTATATGATTGAACCACCTCCTTTTCTAGTCATATATCTTTGATGAAATCTTTTACTCAGCCTTGTAAATAGTAGGAACTTAATACATGAATGAATAAAAGCTCTTCAGCTCCCTATTCTTACTCATTTCCCAGGTGCTCTCCTGTTAATTTACTGATACAACTTCTCCTCTGAAAATATTTGATATTTGAATTTCTGTAACTAAATCCCAACAAAAACAGAACTTTTTCCCCCCTGAAAAAATTTACATGAAATGATTAATTCACTTTTTTTTTTTTCAAATTAACCATCAAGCCCTTATTCTTTCCCCCTTTCCTTTATTTGCTTCATGCGGGCTCTCTTATTTTTTTTTCTTCTTTTATTTCATATTCTCAAGTGATTGCTAATAGCTGAGAGCAGCAGGGGATGTTACTCTGTTCCAGAGAATAGTTCTGGATGTTGGAAACATAAAGGAGCAACTAATTGCCTAGAGGAATTACTAGGGATTGACATCTGTACCAAGAACTTTTTCACAACCCTCTATCTGGTGGTAGACAGATGGGAAGGAAGAAACAGAATTTGATGTTTTGTTTTGTTTTTTAAATTGGTGTCCTTGACACTTCCTGCTTATTTTAAGTGAATACCTAGGCAGCCAAGGATTAAAGGTTTGAGCAAATTTGTAGTTATCAAAGGAGTAGATCTCCTCAGTATCAATCAAAGATCAAATACATTCATGGGATAGAAACAATGAGAGTCTTGCTCTTTTCACTTTATGACAACTTTTCATCAAGGATAAAACTCTCAATTTTATGTTATGTTGGATTTTTTGACTAGAAAAATCTTGGGCTATGTCAAAGTAAATATCTTTGAAAAGACAGGGCACAGTAAGATACAGTTCCTAACAGATAATAGGTATCCATTCAATAAAGTGGTTGATTGACAGAGGTGATGATGTGAATGAAGTTAACGAAGTTAAAGACCAAGATGGTCCATTTGGTATTATAAGTGTTTTGTACCATAGCATTTTTTTCATTTTCCACTATTACATTTTATCCCCCTCTATTGAGTTACATTGGCCTATTTATGTCAGTAAATATAAAGTCCAATTCATCTCTGGACTTTGTGTATCTGTATGTGCTGTCCCTCATGCTAAAAGTACTCTCTGCTTCTGTTTCTGTCTTTATCTCTCCTTCCTTCCTTCCTTCCTTCTCTCTCTCTCTCTCTCTCTCTCTCTCTCTCTCTCTCTCTCTCTCTCTTTCTTCTCTCTCTCTCTTTCTCTCTCTCTCTCTTTTTCTCTCTCTCTCCTCTTTTTTTACTTCTAAATCTTATCTGACTTTTAGATTCAGCTCAAAAATCTTACTTTCTGAGAATTATTTCCTTATATTTCCATCCTTCTTCCCTGTACCCTCCAGTACCTTCCCTCAGAAATTACCTTCCATTTACACTATATAATTCTTCTATATACATATGGTCATTTCTTGTGTAGTCTCCCCTATTAGAAGGAGAGGTCATTGAGAGCAGTTTCTATGATTTCACCTTTCTTTGGATTGCAGTATTTAATATAGTTTCCGGAATGCTTAATAAATGCTTGTCAACTGTTGTAAGTTGAGCATTACTAAACATTTTCTATTGATTCTTAGCCATACATGTCCCTAATAATTTATTGTGTATGTTAAATGTATGTTCTATCATAAGAATAATAGATGAGAAATTAGGAGGTCTGGATTCTAGTCCTGGGTCTGTAACTAACCAGATACATCACTGACAAAATTTTCCTCAATACTAGTTTTCTAATTTTTCTACTAAATTTGAAAGAGTTAAACTAAACTACTTAAAAATTACTTTCTGCATCTAAAATACTGTATTCCATATGCATTTAATACATCGCTTTAACATTTCTGTTGAGCTACTAGGTGGTACAATGGCTAGAGTGCTGGGCCTGGAATTAGAAAGTTCTTAATTCAAATGTGGCCTCAGATATTTACTAGTTGTGTGACCCTGAACATGTCACTTAACCCTTGCTTGATTTGGTTTCCATAGCTATAAAATGAGTATAATAATAGCACTTACTTCCCACAGTTGTGAGGATCTATTGAGAGAACATTTGCAAAATATTGGTCAGAGTGTCTGGGGATGTGGTAGGCATTTAATAAATATTTGTTTTTTCTATCACATTCCAGATTTTAGAAAAGTGATCTCAGAAGGACTGGTATATAAGCTTTATGTTCCTTTCCAATTATGACATTTATTTATTTTTTTCTTTCAGCTCTAACATTTATTACATGGTCTGTGTTCTAAAGTCCCTTTTAGATTTGACATTCTATGTTCTATTTCAGGGGTTCTCAAAGGTGTCACAAGGCATGTTATTATATCACAAATTTTGCTAAATTGAGACCTGTTGAAGACCTTACTTAAAAAGGCTGAGGTCTCCCATTTCATCCAGGGCCATCTCCAGTCATCCAGGTCTATATGTTACCATTGGACCCATATAGCAAGACTTGTGACTTTGTCCATCTTCCTTCGCTTAAATCCAACTCACTTGCATGTCATGGCATCTCCTCCCTGATGTCACGGTCCTTTTCCAGAAGGAAGGACAAACAACAACAATGACAATGTTAACCGAACCAAAAATCATGAAGAACTTATAATTAATTGCATGTGTATTGGCAACATTCTCCTAGTAGCCATAATTTATTTATTCATTCAACCAACCAACCAAAGTAAAAACAGCCCCCTAGACCCCAGGGTTGTAAGGAACAATTGAGATATTATTTGAAGTGCTTAGCATAATGCCTGGAACATATTAGGTACTATATAAATCCAGTAATTATTATCATTATATAAACTACACACAAAGTAAATGGAAGGTAATTATAGAGAAAGGTATCTTTCTTGGGAGTTACCAGCTCCCAAGTGACAAAGAAAGCAGCCTAGAGACTGGTAAAAGAAAATGATATCTGAGTTTAGTTTGAGGATCAACAATGGAGATGGGGCAGCTAGGTGATCTGGGAATACTGGGCCTGGAGTCACCAAGATTCATCTTCCTGAATTCAAGACTCTTGCTGTGAGACCCTAGGCAAGTCATTTAACCCTGTTTGCCTCAGTTTCCTTATCTGTAAAATGAGCTAACTCATACTAGAGTGGCAAATCACTCCAGTATCTTTGTCAAGAAAACTCAGGAGATCCTGAAGAATCTGATTTAACTGAAATAACTGAACAACCACAACAAAATTGAAAGACGCCCAGCTTCTCACAGGCAGAGGTGAGAGAGAGGTATACCAGTCATAGGGGACAGCAGGGACAAAGGCATTAAGAGAAGCAGAGGTTGTGTGCTAGGAAGAGTAAGAGGATGGGGCATTTGGAAGGCAGTGACATATCAAACAGAAGAATTTACACTTAATTCCATAATAGGGAACACTGAAATTTCCTGAGTTAGGAGGGTGATTTAGGAGGTTTAGGAGAACTGCTTTGGTAGTTGTGTGGAACACAGACTGCAATGGGGAGAGAAGTAAAGCAAGGAGACCCTTGTAGGCTACTGTAAGAAAAAGTGAAGGCCTGAAGTAATGTCTTGAAGTGAAGTCTTGCAAGAGGAGAGATGTTGTGGAGGAAAAAATGACAAGATTTAGCAAACTATGGGATATGTGAGGTGAATGAGAATGAGTTGGCAAAGATAACATGAAATGAACAACTATTATGACTGTGGTGATGATGATGTCTTCTAGGAAAGGAAAGTTCAGAAAAAAGGAGGAAGAAAAATGTTGAATTAAGCTTTAGATATTTCACATGCCTACAGGACATTCTGTTTTTAGTGGCCAGTAGGCATTTAGTGATGGGGAGACTCATGTATATGGAATTCAGGAGAGAAATTGAGGCTAGATATATAAATGTAGAAGTCATTAACATAAAAATGATTGTTAAACTCATAGGAGCTTAATGAGGTGATGAAGTGAGACAGTATATAGGCAGAAGAGAGCCCAGGATGGAATCTTGGGGAGCACCCATGATGTTAGATAAAAATCTAGCAAAGGAAATTGCAGAGATCTGTCAAATAGGAGCAGAACCAATCTATCAGAGTAATATCATCAAAATCCAAAGAAGGGAGAGCATCCAGGAGGAGGGAATTTGCAGTTTCAAAGGATATAGAATGAGGATACAGAAAAGGCTACTGGGTCTGGCAATAAAGGCAACACTGGTAATTTTTGAGAAAGCAATTTCAGTTGAAAGATGAGGTCAGAAGCCAGATTGGAAAGGGTTTAGAAGAATTGTTCATTCTTTGTTCTTGAAGAGAACCAGTGACAGACAGAAGGGTAATATCTTGGCTTCTAAGTGAATTGGATTTAAGTGAGCCAGCTGTATAAAGTCATCAGTCTCCATTTCTCCTCCAGAATCATTCAACGTCCAGTGGCAAGACATAGATCAGTACAATTGTTGTGGTCCAGGATGCAGTGGGAGACTTTAGCCTTTTTTGAGCTGAGGTCTTTCCCAGGTCCCAGTTTGTCTGAGACAATGCCTATTCAGTAATTTAAGGCTAGATAAGAACTGAAGCAAAAGATGGCCTAGTTTGCTTTTACAAAAGAATCATTCTGGGAGGAGAAGATCCTGAGTGTTTCTCGAAAGAACAGCAACAATTATTATTTACTTATATTCACTCTGAGCACCAAAACCCAAACAATGAAAAAGTGAAGCTTGAACTGATACCTATTATTGGTCAATCAGTGAGAGTCAAAGTGACTTGAATTTAAAGGCATAGCCCAGTAGTTCCATTTGAATCCCAATGGACCTTATCAAAGTCTGGTTTTCCAGAGCTATATTTCAAGAAATCACAAATGAAAACTACATGAGACAAAAGAGTTGTTCCAGTTTTTTTATTTTTTTAAAGATAGAATAAATAAGCATGGAGTTAAAAAAAAAAACAAAAAAAAAAAAAACTACTTCCCCTCCCCGCCAGATACTTTGCAAAGTATAAACTAATAAAACTAATGTTCCTTTGGGCAGAGCACCTACATATAAGGGATGATTCTCCACATGGAAGAGGGGAGGATCAATGAGAAGAGAGGAGGAGAGTTTAGAAGAGAGTTAATAGAGAAAGTGAAGCCATTAAGTGAAGATAGCTTTTGGAGGTATCATGACAAAGAATAATGTCTTATGAGTAAAAACAGTTTGAGAACTTCTGTCCTTAGATCTTTTTTAGTTCTTCTAGAATATTATCTTATTTGTCTTTTATTCTAAAATTCTATCCAACTGCAACATTTTGTGATGTTGTGAAAAAAAGATTTTGATTTATATCTTGTGTTTATCCTTTGAAACAAATAGTGCACATTTACTATGTTTCTTTTCCACCTCAATTTTATTCTTCTATTCTGAAAACTCTGATTGTGCATTTCTTAAAAGTAATTTTATATAGACATAGATATAGATCTGGAAATGGATATGTTTATAACAATAGTTATGGATTTTTGTGTTATGTTCATATTTATCATTGGGATGGAGAGTATTTCATATGACCAAACAGTATCCTCTTGGGTAGCTATCCATAGAAGAGCAGAGTTTTTCTGAGATAGGAAGGAGGAGTTGGAGAAACCCCAAGACTACCAAAAGGGATGGTATTTTTCACTTAGTTAGTACTTGCTATTGGTCTATATTTTAAACTACTGAGCACTCATTAACTACATGTGTATGATTTTTAGTTGAGATTTCTGTGGGGAAAAAAGAGATAACATATATCCAGCTATGTCATTTATTTATTTTGAGCCAATTAAAAATGACAACTTTAATTTTATTGAAAAGGAATATCATTTAGGTATTTTTTTAAAAGATACATTCATAATTCTTCTCCCAGTCAAAACAACAACAACAAAACACACAAACTAATTGAATTGTCATTTAACTCTTAAAAGGGAATAATTCTTTCCTCCCAAATAAACAAAAATCAAAACTTTAAACATTTTGATGTATACCAGATTTAAATAAGCTGACATATTCTAAAGAGATGAATTGGGAAGAGTTTTCATAATGTTATTAACACTAAATACTTCTTCAATTCCAATAAGTCTAATTAGATGTCTTCATTATTCAACTTACCATCTAAAAAAATTCATTTAAAATTGAATGTTTAGATTTTGGGATGTTAAGAGTTTCTCCAGTTATCAATTTTTAATCTACTTTGAATGAATTTAATGTTTATTTGCTCTTTTAACCTCATAATAAGGTTGGGTACATATATATGTATGTATTATGTATGTAATGATTATGTAACAATTTATTGTGTATATAATAATGTATTATAGACATATGTATATACATTATATTATATATAATAATATATGTATACATATACATATAAAATATATGTATACATATACATGTAAAAATATAAAAAGAGTTTCTCCAGTTATCAATTTTTAATCTACTTTGAATGAATTTAATGTTTATTTGCTCTTTAATAACCTCATAATAAGGTTGGGTACATATATATGTATGTATTATGTATGTAATAATTATGTAACAATTTATTGTGTATATAATAATGTATTATAGACACATGTGCATACATTATATTATACATAATAATATATGTATACATATACAAATAAAATACACATGCATACAAAAATAATATATACATATACATATCAAATGCTCATGAGTAGGCTGAGCTAATATAATAAAAATGATTATTCTACCTAAATTAATTTACCTATTCAGTGCCATGCCAATCAAACTACCAAGAAATTATTTTACAAAGCTAGAAAAAATAATCAAAAAGTTCATCTAGGAGAACAAAATGTCAAGAAGTTCAAGGGAATTAATGAAAAAAAGGGCAAATGAAGCTGTGCCAGACCTAAAACTATATTATAAAGCGATGGTCATCAAAACTATTTGATACTGACTTAGAAATAGACTAGCCAATCTGTGGAATAGGTTAGGTTCACAAGACACAGGAGTCAATGACTATAGTAATCTAGTGTTTGATAAACCCAAAGACCTTAGCTTCTGGGATAAGAATTCACTATTTGACAAAAATTGTTGAGAAGCTTGGAAATTAGTATGCCAGAAACTAGGCATTGAGCCACATCTAATACTCTATACTGAGATGAGATCAAAATGAGTTCATAATTTAGACTTAAGTGATCCTACAAACAAATTAGAAGAACAAAGGATAGTCTACCTCTCAGATCCATGGAGAAGGAAGGGATTTGTGGCCAAAAATGAACTAGAGTACATTATGAAATGCAAAATGGATAATTTTTATTATATTAAGTTAAATTTTTTTTTGAATAAACAAAACGAATGCAGAGAAGGTTAAAAGGGAACTGGGAAAAATTTTTTACAGCCATGGGATGTAAAATTTTTTACATCAGTTCTAAAATATGTAGAAATTGAGTCAAATTTATAAGAACATAAACCATTCTCCAATTGAAAATCAAAGGATATGAACAGACAATTTTCAGATGAAGAAATTAAAACCATTTCTAGTCATATGAAAAAATGCTCTAAATCACTATTGGGAAGAAAAATGCAATTAAGACAACTTTGAGGTACCACTGAATGAATACCTCTCAAATTGGCTAGGATGATAGGAAAAGATAATGCGGAATGTTGGAGTGGATGTGGGAAAACTGGGACACTAATACATTGTTGGTAGAGTTGTGAACTGGTCCAACCATTTGGAAGAGCAATAGAGAACTATGTTAAATTGGGCATACCCTTTGATTCATCAGTGTCTCTACTGGGACTGTATCCTAAAGAAATCATAAAAAGGAAAAAGGGACCCATAGGTGCAAAAATATTTGTGCAGTCCTTTTTGTAGTGGCAAGAAACTGGAAACTGAGGGATGCTAATCAGTTGGAGAATGGCTGAATAAGTTATGGTATATGGAATGTTATTGTTATTGTTCTTTAAGAAATTATCAGCAGGATGATTTCAGAGAGGCTTGGAGATTTACATGAACAAATGCTAAGGGAAATGAGAAGAACCAGGAGACCACTGTATATAACAACAACAACAAAGATCAATTCTGATGGATATCGCTCTTTTCATCAGTGAGGTGATTCAGGCCAGTTCCAATGGTCTTGTGATGGAGAGAATCATTTGTAACCAGAGAGAGGACTGAGTATGGATCACAACATAGTATTTTCAATCTTTTTGTTGTTCCTTGCTTGCATTTGTTTTTTTCTCTTATTTTCATTTTTGATCTGATTTTTCTTGTGCAGCATGATAATTGTGAAAATATGTACAGAAGAATTGCACATATTTAACATATATTGGATTACTTGCTGTCTGAAGGGGGGGGGAGAGGGAGTGAGAAAATTTTGGAACATAAGGTTTTGCAAGAGTGAATGTTGGAAACTATGAATATTTTGAAAATAAAAAGCTCAAAAAAAAAAAAAAAAGAAAAGAAAAGAAAAACAATGAGGCTGCAACTTATAGTTTGCTGGATCTCAAAGCCATAGAAAGGGGCATGGAAGAGCAGGTGTGCTCAGCAAGAGAAGCAGCAGGAACAGGAATAGTGTCAGAATAGTTCCCAGTGGTGGGAACCCAGAGGAGGTGATGGAAACCCGGAGGAGGTAGTGGAGAACTCGGGACTCCTGGCAGCCTCAGTCCCAGGTGGTGTCCAGAACCCTCGGCAGTGGGGGGTGCTGGATCATAGCTTCCATTTCCACATCCAGGTTTCCTCACTTCCCCAAGGAAGCCTGGATGGTGTAGGGTTAGGGGAGAACAAAAAAGGTCAAGTTTCCTCTCAGAAAGTGAGTTGGGTCAAGAAGAGAGGAGCTGGGCTGGGCTGGGCTGGCTTGTTTCTCTGCAGCTGCTAAGGCCCACTTGCCCCTTTGGGGAACTGGGTGGGAAAGGATGGTTAGGCTGTGGATTGGAGATGTGTGACTTATGGGAAAGAGTCATTGACACTGGTTGTTTTTGCCATTTACCATGCCTTCTGGTACTAATCAACAATGAGTGCGTGTGTGTGTGTATACACACATGTACATGAGAAGGAGCTAGGTAGCAAATGTACAGGTGCTGGGTCTGGAGTTAGAAAGATTCATCTTCCTGAGTTCAAATCTGGCTTCAGACACTAATTAGCCTTTGTGACCCTTGGCAAGCCACTTTACCCTGTTTGCCTCAGTTTCTTCAACTATAAAAGGAGATGAAAAAGGAAAGACAAACCACTCCCGTACCTCTGTCAAGGAAACCCCAGATGGGGTCAGGCAAGAAGAGTTGGACATGACTAAATAACAATATATTTTTTACATATCTTTTGGTCAAGCATGTCATTATCCATGAACACACACACACACACACACACACACACACAAAATTACAATTCTGCTACTTAGCAGACTTTGGCATAAGTTGAGCCTTAAATGTAGATTTCCTGAGAAATATCATAAATTCAAGGCACAGCTGAGTCAGCCTTTATTCGAGTCTAGGGGGCATAAGCCCTCAGCAGGACTTTTCTTTCATGAGATGAGGCAGACACATTTATTTCAAAATTTAAAGCCTTTAATCAAGCACCAAGGCAAGATAAATGTTAAGGAAAATCTCCTAATATACAAAGGGGTAAACTTTCTCACAAATTCACTTGCCACTTTTGGGATAGGAAGCACAAGTCCAGGGATCAGCTGTGAGGAAACGCCTAACTCAGGCAACTCCAACACTGAGAAGCAAAGTGCTTCTCGCTCTGAGGTTGGGGCTTGCTGCTTGCTCCATTGATCTGTCCACTACTGGTGCCCTCAGACTGGCTGTTTCATTCACTGTGCTTCCATCTTCTGGTCCTGGGCATTCTTACTGTCTGCTGCTTCTCTATGGCTCTCCATTGTGCTGCTCTTGCCTGCCATCTTCTGGTTCCCTGATGAATCTAGTAGCTTCACAATCCCTTTCCTTTAGGGGCCGCAACTCTTTTAGCTTATAGTCTTAGGGGCTATTTCAACTTTAGTTTTGATTCAGACCCACAGATATATCTAACCAGTCAGAAAATTATTCTGCGTCTTACTCAGCCAGAAAGAAAACAACTTATGAATTGATCTCCTCCTAGACTGTAAATAGCCTAATTCAATACAACTCAAAAAAAAAAAAAAATTCTTTAAATGCCATTATATGCCAGGGATTATAATAATCTGGGGGGATCCGAAGACAAAAATTAAAATCATTCTTGCCTTCAAGATTCTTATAGTTTACTGATGAGGAGTAATATATACACAAGATATAGAAAAATAAAGGGTAGAGTAATTTTGAAAAGCATTAACAAATGAAAGGCCCAGAGAAGACCTCATGTAGGAGGTGATAGCTAAGCTGGCCTTTGAATAGAGCTAAGGATCTAAAGAAGCAGAGGTGAGACGAGCATGCATTTCAGCATGAAGCTTAGCTGGCATGAAAACCTGGATGTGAGAAATAGAATATTGTGTATAGGAAAAGGGCAGTGGGCCACTTTTATTTAAAAAAGAAGTGGTAGGAAATATCTGAAAAAAAAATCACAAGATAATAGATTTAAAGGTGGTAGAGACCCAGAGGTTATAAAGTTCAACTCCCTCACTTTAATGAAAAGGAAACTGGAAAAGTGAAATTACTTATCCAGAATCATATAGATAATAAATGTTTGAGGTAGGATTTGAATCCAGATTTTCCAGACTCCAAGTCCAGCACGCTATTATTCTATCACACTCTATTATATGTGTGTGTGTATATATATTACATATATGCATATATATTACTCTATATATACCTTATTACTCATTAAATGGCTCTAGTTAGGTTGGAGCCAGCTTATTAGGGGCTTTAGATACTGAACAAGAGAAAACTGGATCTTTTTGATCAGTTTTGCCATTATCACACTTTAGTAATTTTATGGAAGAATAATGGGAGGGGAAAGAGACTTCAGAAGTAAGATGAATTAGGAAGCTATAGCAATATGGTATTTGAAAAGTGATAGGGCATTGCACTATGGTTGTGGCTAGATGTGAGGTGTGAGAAGTACTGTGGAGGGAAGACAAGACTTGGTCCCTAATTTTATATGGGGGAAGTGGTAATTGAGAAGAAAGAATCAAGGGTGACTCCAGGATTGTGAATTAGAATGATGCTATGTATAATGCTGCTCTCAACAGAAAGAGATCAAATCTCACACTTGTTTTTCAAAGTCTTTGTTTCAATTTCATATGTAATTGTTAACTTTTAGTCTTCTGTTTGAATAAGGGGCAGTATATGCCTTTTAATTACCACCATGCTATCAGTTACTTCTTAGATTAAAGTAAATCACTCTGTTATTTTTACCTTCTGAATCCAATTCTCCTTGTGCAACAAGAGAACTGTTCGGTTCTGCACACATATATTGTATCTAGGATATACTGCAACATATTTAACATGTATAGAACTGCTTGCCATCTAGGGGAGGGGGTGAGGGAGGGAGGGGAAAAATTGGAACAGAAGTGAGTGTAAGGGATAATGTTGTAAAAAATTACCTTGGCATGGGCTATGTCAATAAAAAGTTATTATAAAAAAACCCCACAAATTAACATCAAATAAATAAATAAAGTAAATCACCCTGAAGCTTTATTTTGCAAGGCTGGAGAGACCTTTCTGCAGGCCCCCAAAGTGAGATAGTACTTGAACAATAGCAATGAAGAGCTGGAATGATTAATTCACATGAAGTAGAATCTGATGTTCTGATGCTTACTAAACATATGACCTTGAAAATCACTTCTTCTTTGAACCTGTTTTATTCATTTGAAAAAAAAAATGGGCATGATAATACCTCTCCTTCCTCCATCACTTACACAGTGTGAAGGTCATATGAGAAAATGTATATAAACACATTCTGAAAATGGTAAGGTTCTTTAGAGATGACATGTTTCAGGCTTCTGAGAAGCAGCTGAATTATCACCTTTCCTAAGTCATCTTTCTGTTTCTGCTCTCTTATTTCATGCATTTAGGTGACCTAGTGAATAAAGCACTTGACTTGGCATGAGAATGACCTGAATTCAAATCCTGACTTGAATTCTTACTGGCTGGGAAAATTACTTAAACTCTCTAGGCCTCAGTTTCTTTGTCTATACAATGGAGATGATAATGATAGTATTTAAATAGTGTTTTGAGGATTCAGTGAGATAACATATGTATAGCATTTTACAAACCTTGAAAAGTTATATAAATGCTAGTTATTATTATTGTAGAAAAAGAAGGTATTTTTTTTCTATCTCTTTTTTTAATCTTCTAAGACTGTTGCCCTGGAAATAATGGTATGTAATATCTTTCCCAAGTGTTAATCATCTGATCTTTGGAAACCTCAGAAGTTGTAAAGAAAGGTTTAATGATGGGTATGGAGAAGGTCGGTTCTCTGGAAGGGGAAGGCTTTTTAGTGTGCACTGATTGGCATGTACAACCATGGGTAGAAAATGCATCCTATTTACTTTTGAAGAATTGATTTTTTCTTCTTTAAAAGGAACACTAATCTTGGCTCATACATATTTAGGGTTGCTCAGGATGGTATTAAGAAAAGATTGTTTAAAAAAAAAGCAGCAGATGGCAAGGTCTTTGTTATGAAAATTAAATATGAGGAAATAAAAAGAGAATCTATTTGTGAGAAGTAATGGACTCTGCTTGTCTTCATCAGTAAGGTTGTTCAGTTTTACTGTATAAAGATGAAGGCATAGATGCTTTGAAGCCTTACACATTTCTCCAAAAGGTTTTCTTGTTCCTGGAGAAGATAACTGTGGTTATTAGTCATTATTATCTTTGGCATAACTCAACAATATCTTTGGTTTTGTAACTCTATCAGTAACCATAATTTATCAACAGTAATAGAACGTTAAATCTGAAAGGAACCTTAAAGATCACTGAGCTCAAACTCTCTTATTTTACAGATAAGGTGACTGAAGGCCAGAAAGGAGAGGCCTCTTGCTTAGGGTCACTTAGTAGATCAGTGGCAGAGACAAAAATCCAGGTGTCCTGACTTGTAGCCCATGCTTTTCCAATATGTCACTTTTTTTTTAGGACCCTAAAGTTTAGGGGAGAAAAAGATGACTTAGGAAAGGTGATAATCCAGCTACTTCTCAGAAGCCTGAAATATGTCATCTATAAAGAGCCTTAGCATTTTTAGAACATGTTTATATCCATTTTCTCATTTGATCTTTATACTGTGTAAACGAGGGAGGCAGGAGAGGTATTATCAGTTCCATTTTTTTTTTTTTCAAATAAGTAAAACAGTTTCAGAGAAGAAGTGACTTTCAAGGCCATATGTCTAGTAAGTATCAGAACCTATACATGCTTGGAAAGTCAATTCAACAAACATTTATTAAGTGCCTATTATGTACCAGGGACTTACAGATACTACAGGCCAGGTACTACACATCAGAAAGCAGTACCTATCTATGGTCCTAATGGCAAATCCAGTGCTGGAGTTTGGAGACTAAATGCTTTCTCTTATTATCAAACATACTTTGAGATCTTCATGGTAGGCACTGTGTCTCTCAATGCCTACCACAGTGCCCTACACACAGTAGGCATTTACTCAGTAATTAGCTAATGCTGTGATTTATGCTTTATCAACAACTCTTGCATCACTTCTCTCTTCAATCTTCCTTCCCAGCTGCCACAACCATAGAACAGGTGCTTCCTTATCTCTTCTTACCTAAAACAATTGAAAGAGGGAAGAAAGAATTGAGCAGTGGAGAGAGTACTTGTTTGGGAGTTAGAAGATCTAGGTTTGGATTTTATTTCTGACTTGCTACCTGTATGTCCATAAACAAGCCTCTTCATCTCTGCCCCTCAGTTTTCTCTTCTGTAAAATAATGAGTTTGGACTGGGTGATCTCAAAGGCTCCATTGACCTTAAAATGTATGGATCTGTCAATTAGTCTTTCTTCCTCTTGTTCATCCCCTCTCCAATGCACTGTCCACATTACTATTATAGTTGGAACATTGACTCATGTCAATTTATATAACAGGGGCTGAAGTCATATTTACCTTTCATTTACAAAAATAGTTATTAAATGACTCATATTTATTTCCTCAGAGAACAAAACTCTAACAATGAATTGGGGTTTGAATCCTCAGCCATTCATAGAAAGGTCCCCTCTCTTCACTGTGGCTCTCTTATACTCTTATGCCACATAGGCACACCTGACAACATTTAGGTCATTGTTGACCACAGGTGTTTATGAGAAATAAATATATCCAGCAAATATATTGTTTAAGAGGATAAATTTAATTGGAAGTAATTTGGAAGTAAGACTGGAGCAAGATAAGGGCCCACACATTCCTCTCTCAGAAGGCTTGTTCCTCTCCACTCTCTTGCTCCTGGGCCATCACCTACCATAAATACACTGCATTTCCTATCTTGTCTCGTTAACTAGAGATTATATCGCAAAATCTTATAGAAGAGAATTGCAAATATGGCAGGCACCATGCTGTTGCCCCAGTTTGCTCCACTGCTGTGAAATGACTGCCAACTCTCCCTTCTTTTTTTATTCTTCTTGAGAGTTCCTCAACTCTTGCTGCAATCCCTCCTCCCCCTATCTGAGAAATGATCTTGAGTTAATTTCTTCTCTTCACAAAATGTGAAGAACTATAAATCCCAGGGGTTTTTGTGTCCACTAACTCTTTGCCAGAAGTTGTTACACATGTCTAATGTGCCACTGTGATTACATCATTTCTTTATCCAGCAATCTTCAGTATTTCCTCATTGCCCTCCAAACAAAATGTGAATCCTTACCCTGCCATTCAAGGCCCTTCTTCAAGTCCTTAAATTTACCTTCTCAACCTTATCTCATATTATTGACCTTCAGGTAGGCTCCAATCTGGCCAAACTGCTCAATTTTCTTATTTCTCAATCTCATCCTGCCCTCTCCTGTCCCCATGCTTCTACTTAAATAATTTTTCTCATGCCTGGAATGACCTCAACTTAGTCTGTTGAACTTTCTTCCTCTAAGATCCAATTTAGGTATCATCTTCCCCAAACAACCTTCTATGATTCCCTTCTACCCCCAATTCTTTTCTAGGGGAAAGTACTCTCTTCTCTAGCTTCCTCATAGAAGAAGAAAGAGTGAGCAGTTGAGCTTTAAGGCCACTTCGCACATACTTTCTTTTATCACTGTCATCTGTTATATCTCCTTTGACCTTTTATGCAATAAGTTTCTTAAATTCAGGGACTGTGTAGTTTAATGTTTCTTTCTCCACAAACTCATGATGTCTAGCACAGTGCTCTGCAATTCTCCCATCATTTTGGTTTGAATCTGTGATTTAATCAGTGTAGGGAAGTCCCAAAGTAATGATGGTCCATAACTTACTGTAGAGGGTTGGAACTCTGGAGAAGTATACTTAAAACAAGGATACTTACAACAAGGTGTTAACTCAGTGGAATTGATGAAATGATGATTCTTTAGTATACATATACTTAGTACTTAGCATGGTGAAATAATAATGTAATGATATAATCATACCAAGATGGTATAAAATGGTATATTTAAGGGCTGAGAAAGAATGGAAATGAGACATTTCATCTTTGACCACCTCGTGGTGACTATTCTGCCTCCTTCACTCTTCTACTAAGACCAAGGACTTGGGATGACTCTAAGGTCCTCCAGAAAGCTATCCCGAACATTACATTTTGGCTCCCAACTTCAAGAGCAAGTGAGAAAGCATCCAGGTAAGATTTATATCTTGCATGTCCACTCTCATAGTGGACTTCCAGGTCCTATTTTTAATGGAAATTCAAAAGCATATATCCTTCTTAACCATGTTAGTCAATACTCCTTTATTTCAGGCAGCCTAAGAATCTCATTCTAAATATCATCAGGCTGCTTGAGCTTTACATTTACAATTTGGGATGACAAAAGAGGAAGCTAGGAACCTAGTAAAAGCCTGTATAGCTTGCCTTCCTTTTCATGCTCTTACACTCCCTCCAGGGAAGAACCCTCATGGTTTGAGACCCAATGAAATTTGGCAAATGGATGTGACCCATTATAAATCTTTTGGTCTTCTATCTTTTATCCATGTTGTAGTAGACACCTTTTCAGGATTTTTTTTGCAATACCAGCAGCAAAAGAGACTGCCCAAATAGTCACTGAATTCCTTATACAAGCTTTTGCAATTATGGGTGTGCCACAAGCAATAAAAACAGATAATGGACCTGCATGTACTTCTAAATATTTTGCACACTTTTGTGCATATTATCAGATCTTATATACCCTTGGTATACCTTTTAATCTTCAAGGACGGGCAATAGTAGAGTGGAGGAACAGAGACACCAAGACACTCCTCCAAAAACAAAAGAAAGGGGCAGCCATAGGTAATCCTAGAGAAATTTTAAACAGCCCTTTATACATTAATATTTTGATATTTGATGGAGATACACTGGCTCTGGCAGACAGATTTTATAACCCACCAGAAGGGTAGTGTCCAGTGAGAGTAGCTCCACTATCTTTAGATAATTACCAGGTGACGTGAAAAAATCCAGAAAGTGACAAATGGAAGGGAACAGATAGGTTAACTGCTTGGGGGAGAGGGTTTGCTGGTATCTCTAAAGATGGAGAAGGAATCAGATGGGTGCCAACAAGATGTATTTGCCTTGTCCATTAGAGAAAGACAGAAAAAGAGAAAACCCTTGAAATGAAGGAGAAAACATAGGAAACTCATCTGGTTGTTTTATCTCTGATTTCATGTGCCACTGAAAAAGCGTGGCTTTTAATCTACTCATGAACATCAAAAATTGTCATTGAGACTGATATAGGACTTTAAAATCTGCAGGAATCATTGGATTCCCTGAGACATGATAAAACTGTTGCAGGACTTCAAAAACTTGCAAGAATCATTGGATTCCTTGACATATGAAGTAATGGACAATAGATTGGTTTTGACTATCTCTAGGACTTATGGACATATATAATTCCTCATGTTGATTCATGTTGTTTGTTACATCACTACTAATCTGTGTTACATTACTATATGCTTGTTTAATACCTCCCATGCTGATGGATTTATGTATACTTGTTTCAAATACCCTTCAGCCCAGAAGAAACTTGCTAACAATATCTGGTTTGACTCCCCACTTCCCTTTGGTATTTTCACCTCCCTTCTTGAGAAGTCAAGGAGGGCACGATTACCTCCTTTTTAGTGCTTTCACCTCTCTTCCTGAGAAGTCCAGTGACTACTTGTGTTCTAAAACAAAAGAAAGCAGGAGATGTAGAGGACTGGAACTCTGGAAAGGTACTTGAAACAAGTCTACTTACAACAAAGTATTAACTCAGTGGAATTGATGAGATGATGGTTCTTTAGCATACATATACTTAGTACTTAGCATGGTAATGTAATGGTTCTCTAGTTCACACATACATAGTGTGCTATAATGATGTAAGCATACCAAGTTATTTAAGGGCTGAGAAGGACTGGAAATGAGACATTCCATCTTTGACCAGCTTCATGGTGGCTCTCCTACCTCCTGCACTCCTCCACTAAGACCAAGGACTAGGGCTGATGCCGAGGTCCTCCAGAGAGCTAGACTGAATATTATGACTTACACCTTATAACTTGCCCAGGGGCATTGAGATGTTAAATGACTTACTCTTGGTCACATAATTGTTTGTGTTAAAGGCAGAACTTAAACTCAGGTCACCTTGCCTCCAAAACTAACCCTCTGCTTGCTACACCAAAGAGATGTAGAACTGAAATTCTGATCAGTCCATTGGCTTCCATTGTCACTAACTCTTAATTCATCCACTTCATCTCCATTTTTTCAAAGAGATAGACCATTCTGAGATTGTCTTGATTAGTATATCTTAAAACAGGTCTAGTGCCAAGTCAGTCAAGTAGATTCCATCAGGCTCCTCCATACCCCTTCCCTCTTTCCTGGTTCTTCCCTTTCCTTCCTAGACCTTGTTCTTGCTCCTCCTCTTTCCTTTGGCTTTAAAAGTCCCCCAACACTGAAGCACATTGTTTAATCATTTATGATTCTGCTTTGCTTAGTCAAGTTTGTGAATTATTTCATTTCACATAATAAATGGCATTCTCTTGTGTCTGTCAGAAACATCTTTTATGTGATTGTTTCATGTCTCTCGAACCACAATTCTACTATTCTAACAATCTAAAATTATACTTTCCCATTCTATTACTCTTTCTAACGCCCTAAAACTATGCTCTCCCAATTTGCTTCAAAAGAACCTTACAGATTGCCTATTGTGCTTAATAAATCTTGAATTGAATTGTTAGGTCAAATTCCAACTTACCTCCAGGGAACATCCTCTGAGAATTCTTTATCTGTCTGATTCTTAGGTTCTTTATTTTTATTTTAGCTTTGAGTTCCTCTATTCACATGAATACTGGGGGCAAGAAAATGATTTTAATCGGAATATCTGCCAAATTGAGAAATCAGAGCCAAATTTCCCTCTGTGTGTTTAGATTCCTATTACATATGATAATTCAACTAAAGCCCCTTATGGATGATGAATGAGAATGCTCTGGGAAAAAGATGTTTCTTTAAATTAATTTACTATCTGACTTTAATAAACAAACAAATCATACCCAAGAGTCTTTCCTAGGTCATTTCATCCTTCCCTGGGGGAAGTGAGTCTTACTTCCATGTTAGATGGAATTAGGCAGTATCTGGTGCCATCTTCTGGCTTGGTTCCTTTTGTGTGAGTCTGGGAATATTTTTCAAAGAAGCTAGAGAGGAGAGGTACTCTTCATTGTTAATAAAATATGTGTATAGGGCACTTGTTGAGATAGTTATACAAGCATCCCAGCATCAGCTCAGCCAGGCCATGGTTATATAAAGCCATTTTCTTAACTAGGAAGGGATCTTGCCAAGAAAAAAAACAAAACAAAACAAATACAGGGAAGCATCTGTGCTTTCTGCCTCAGGGGATGTGACTCATAGCAGTCTTGGACTTTAGAGGCTAGGGGCTTTTCTTACAAAAAAAGAAAAGTTTCTTCTTTATCATTGGAAGAAAGGAAATGAGTCTTTTGCATCAAAGAAATATGACAGGTAGATAAATTCTAATTTTCAAATTCTAATGACTTCATAGTAGAGCTCCTCATTAAAACATAAGTGCAAAGAGAGTCTAGCTGGGGAGTTAATTACTGATCTAAGATACTTGTATAAAACATTGCAAGAAGCTTGCATGGCTCGAGATAATGACAGTTATTGATAGGCTGCTCTGGTGCAATGGAGAAGCCTGCTGTAAATAGTAACACTTCTCAAGTTTCACCATGAGGACTTTTGCTCATATTAAATTGCCTGATGTACATGATCTAGGGAGTACATACAAAGCAATGTGAAGAATTTGGTAATAAGCAAGACAGTTCAAGAAAAAAAAAGAGCCATATTTCTTTAATTTCAATTATATGGTTTATGTTATTCAGAGGTTTGTACCAATTCTATATTTCCCTTTACAGTGTTATCTGCTACTCTTGTGGTTTCCAGAATTCAGACACTAGTACTTAGAATTGTTATCTCTTCTTGTGAGTAGATGATGATGAGAATGAGGATACAAGGAGACGGAGAAGCAGTTGTGTTTTCTGATCTCTCTCCTCTTCCCTTTTGCCTTTAATTTATTTCATTCCCAGTCCACAAGTAACACCTGTGTCAATAAAGGCTGCCCCCCAACTCCCTCAAGTGCCACAATCCACAACTGTGGAGGCTCTTGGAGAATTGACCTGTCCCTTCACCCAGGCATGGTCTTAACATTATAGAAATGTTTAACATTGGAAAGAGGCCTTGGAGATCATTTAGTTCACCTTTTCCTCCACCTCCATTTTATTGATGGGAAAATTGAGCCTTGAAGAGCAGATGGGACAATTTTTAGAATATTAGAGCTAGAAGTAAAATTCCTATGTTAGGAATTCTAGTACTTGAAACAAATTCAGTTAAAGAGGTAAGAGAGAAGGGAGAAAGAGAGGCAGAAGGAGTAGGATACAAGGTATGAACTTGCCTCCATTTTTTTAAGGTAGACTGGACAAAAAGGTCTTAGGAATTGAGAAGATTGAGAAGGAACTGAGAGATCAGAATGTTGGAAGGGGACAGGGGTGGAGATGGAGGAGACTTTGAATAAGGTACTGAATATATTGGGAAGAAGAAAAAGTGACGCAGAGGTCCATAGATGACAGCAAGAGAGATTTGAACAGGAGCTAGTGAACTTAAAGGAAATGTGATTGTTGACTTTGTAACCTGAGGAAGATGGAAAATAAGTGTAGAACAAGGAATATGCTAATTCTTTTTTCAGCCTTAGGGAATCTCAGAGAAGAAGCAGCCAACCTTGGAGAAAGATGTGGAATTCTCTTTTTCCTTAATCATTTCGAATTTAAATACTAAAAGACCAAAAAAGAGAATTTTTTTTATATTTACAACATAACATAAAAAGGATTCAATATAAAACCATAAATTTCTATTTCATAGTTTACTTTTTTGAAAAAACTATGTAATAAATACTAGAAATCATTTTTAAACTACTCTGCTTTTCTGTGCTTCCTTCTAAGTTTTCTTTTGTTCTCTGCTGTGTACTTTTTATTTTTTCTTTCTCCAGCCTCTCCCTAGAGATTACCAGTAGACAATATAAATGCATATGTGTGTATGTGTGTATATATATATATATATATGTATATATATATATGTAAGTCTTTCCTTGTTTTTCTAAAATCAACTAGCTCATGATTTCTTTTATCATTATTATTATTATTATATCTTTTTATTTACAAAACATATGCATGGGTAATTTTTCAACACTGACCCTTGCAAAAACCTTCTGTTCCAACTTTTTCCCTACTTCCCTCCATCCTCTCCCCTAGATAGCAGGTAGTACAATACGTGTTAAATATGTTAAATATAATATATATGTATACATATTTATATAGTTATCTTGATACACAAGAAAAATCAGATCTAGAAAGAAGGTAAAAAACACCAAAAAGGAAAACAAAATGCAAGCAAACAATAACAGAAAGAGTGGAAATGCTATGTTGTGGTCCACACTCAGTTCCCACTGTCCTTTCTCTCTGGGTGTAGATGGCTCTCTCTATCATTGAACAAATAGTGCTGGTTTGAATCATCTCATTGTTGAAGAGTCATGTCCATCAGAATTGATCATCACATAGTCTTGTTGTTGCCATGTATAATGATCTCCTGGTTCTGCTCATTTCACTTAGCATCAGTTCATGTAAGTCTCTCCAGGCCTCTCTGAAATCATGCTGCTGGTCATTTCTTACAGAATAATAATATTCCATAACATTCATATACCATAACTTATTCAGCCATTCTCCAACTGATGGGCATCCATTCAGTTCCAGTTTCTTGCCACTACAGAAAGGGCTGTGGGTCCCTTTCCCTTCTTCAAAATCTCTTTGGGATATAAGCCCAATAGCAACACTGCTGGGTCAAAGGGTATGCACAGTTTGATAACTTTTTGCGGCTCATCATTTCTTATAATATTCCATCACAACATACACCACAATTTGTTCAGCTATTCCCAAACTGACAGGCATCCCCTCAGTTTCTAGTTCTTTGCTACCACAAAGACAGCCGCCATAAATATTTTAGAACATATAAATTCTTTTCCTTTTTCCCTAATCCATTTGGGAACCAGACCTAATAATATTCTTTCTGGGTTAATGAGATGTGGAATTTTCAAGTGAAGTTGAAATTTTGATGCAAATTGTGTCCCCCTTGACTTTTAGGGGGAAGCAATGGGGGTGAATCCTGAGAAACTTATGGCTGGGAGATGCCCACCCTCAGGGAATCAAGATAAGTGATTTCATTCATTTGGAAATCTTGACCAGGGATTCGTTGCATCTTCTATTGAGTTGAAAATTAGTCCAGGACCACTCCTAGTAGCTTATTCAATTGGAGATCTTGGTCTGATAGCTCAAACTGCACCCTAGCTTCCAGGCCAAGACTTCCCTATAAAACAGGGAATTGTTAATCCACCTTTGCCAAATTCTTAATTAGGAATTTTGTCCACTAAGAAAGCCTCCTTCTTAGTGAACAATAAAAACCCTTTTTGCCACAAACAGATTTTGGGTTTGCAAATTCTTTCTCATGGGACCTGCATCTCCAGGAGGAGGTCTCTCTCCCTATTCCCATATCTCATCAGTTTCACTGAGGACCCAAAGATAGAAGGAATATGAGAAGAAGAGGCTTATGAAGGAGATTTTGTTAATGATAGAAAAAAGTCCAGAGAATATAACGGAAAGGAAGAGAAGAGCAAGTTAGGAACTGAGGAAGATTGTGACTGAGATATACAGTTTGAAATTGGGGAGGTAAAAGGGAAAGGGCTTTTCGACTTACTAGAAGGTTATGAGTCATAGAGATTAAAGGAGCCAGGAATAGTAATTTGCCAGCACTGGTACATGGAGAACATCCAAAAGAGAGAAGTCAAATTGGCTCTAAGCATCTAATTAGAACAGTGTGCCATCAATAAATAAGCATTTATTAAGCACCTACTACATGCCACTGTGCTAGGTACTGGAGATACAAAGACAAACGTGAAATAGTACTTGTTTTCAAGGAATTTACAAACTAGTAGGGGATATAACATCTCTTTTTGTGAATATATATATGCATGTGTGTTTAAATATGCATGTGTGTGTGTATGCTTGTAGATAGATAGACATGAAGAAGTCTTGGATAATTAAATGGGGTTGGCAGAGAAAACCTGTGTAATGCTGGAGAAACTGAGGCAAGATAGAGATTAGAGAGTTTTTAATATTTTATTTGGGTTTCTGAGAGGGAGAAATTTTCTGGGACCAAAGGATCCATTTTGGTCCCAGGGCTTGAAGCATTCAACATCAGCATCAAATATGAGATTCTAATGATTTATATATATGTCTAGATAGACAGGATAGACAAAGGCAAGGTGAAATTTGAATTCTGGTGAATGGGATTTTCCAGAAACAGGCCATCAATCCAGTTCTGACAGGATGGGGAGTGAGGACCATAAATTCTGATAAACTGGGAGTAAAAAGGGTAGTCAGCTAGAGACAGAAAGTCTGGAACTTAGAGATATGTAAGCATGTCTCTTCGTAAATTATCTGCCTATGGAATGCTAATGGTCAGGGCTCCCATCCCTAATTATCTCAGTCCTAATGGTCAGGAAGAGGGGTTGCAACCAGGGGGACTGAGGCAGAACAATTCAAGAAACTGAGGCAGAACAATTCAGGGAAACTGAGGCAGGACAATTTAGGGAAACTAAAGCAGGACAATAAAAAAGAACTGTGGCACAACACCTGAAGGACTAAGATTACTCTTGGAGGGGATCAATTCACCCCTACCGTCCCACTCCTGTGGTGATCTTAGGTAACCTTCCCCTAACCATAATCAATCATAAAGCCAGGTTACACCAAACCCTCAAGAATTAAATATCCCTTATAAATTTGCCCAGGCCTAGGCAACCCCTTTGGGTTAACCTGCTACTGTATTCTGCCTCATGGTGTCTTTTCCCTGATCCCTTTCCCATAACTCATGGTGTCTTTCTTCTTATCCCCTCCCCATGACTCATGATATCTTTCTCCTTGTTATAGCTCACTGAATCTTTTAGGATCCTAAACTGGTAGGATTTAGCCTTTCATTCAATGGAATATCCTACTTCATGATGTATTCCTTTTCTCCTGGTTAATTATGAGTTCTACTGGGGAACTTGTCTTTTCCCTTTTTAATTGTTAAAACCCCTTTCCTTGCTAACTATATGTTTTCCCAAATCTGTTTCATATGTACCATTCCTGGTATCTAGTTTACTTTTTCATTTTGTCTGTAACCTCTTCTCATAAATAGATGTACCTTTTGGCAAGGAGAAAGACTTTGTGACTCCCTCACATGTGAATTGCTATTGAACCTCATCATTTGGGGCCAATGCCTCTCCTAAATCTCATCATTTGGTGCCTACTCCAAAATCAGCAAATGGATAGATAGATAGATAGGTAGGTAAGTATATGGATAGAAAGATAAGCAGGTAGACAAACAACAGGTAGTTAGGTAGAACACAGATGGATGGATGGATGAATAGAAAGATAGAAAAACAGATAGATAGATAGATAGATAGACAGACAGACAGGTAGGTAAATAGAAAGGTAGGCAGATGGACAAACAGCAAGTAGGTAAGTAGGTGGGTAGATAGACAGACATAGAAAGACAGACAGACAGGTATATAGATAGATAGATAGACACAGACATGGGTAGAAAGACAGACAGGTAGGTAGGGAGAGCGAGAGTGAAAGTGAGAGAGAGAGCAAGTGAGAGAGAGTCAGAGAGAGAGAGAGAATCAGAGACAGAGCAGAGATAGAGAGAAACACACAGAGAGAGACAGAGAGAAAGAGAGAGAGAGAGAGAGAGAGAGAGAGAGAGAAGAGAGAGAGAGAGAGAGAGAGAGAGAAAGAGAGAGAGAGAGAGAGAGAGAGAGAGAGAGAAAGAGAGAGAGAGAGAGAGAGAGAGAGAGAGAGAGAGAGAGAGAGAGGGAGGGAGGATCGGGGAGAGAGAAAGATGTAATGCCCACTCTGGATGACTTCTCTAATTTGCACTGGAAGGTTGGGTGCATAGGGGAATGACTTTTCTTGAATTCTAGTGGTAACTATAAGAAGTAGACCCTTTAGCTTATGAGATCTCACCAATGTGTTTTTTATCATCAGCCACATCAGAAGACTCAATTTATTCTTAGCAAAGGTAGTTACAAAGACAGCTTAGTAAGAACATTTGTTATAAAACATTCCTCTCATAACCTGAGGTATACCCTCCCATGGATTCACACAGCATCCATAAGTAAACTCCATCTGGGAGCACAGGAGCAGTGAAGCACATGAATAGGAGTCATAGACAACTCACAATTCCTGATCTGGAGATCCTTTCTTCATGGAGTACTCTTCCTGGGGTCTAGGGTCTATACCTCTTTAAAGCTGAACTCTTGATTATGCAACTTTTAGGGTCTTTCCCTCCCAGATTCATTTGTGTATTTAGATTTTTTGGACTAATTGAAAGAGGAGATTCTTTGTCTATCCTAGCCTTACTCACTGAATGGGTGCAGCTTCAGTAAAATTGAGATCTGTTTAAAGACCTTAGCTTAAAAAGGCCAAGTTTTCTTACTGCATCCAAGACCATCGTTAGCTGTCTTGATCTATATCCTGCCACTGGATACAGATGGTACCAGAGGAGAGAATGAGGCTGGCGATTTTGCATAGCTTTCCCTCACTTAAGTCCAATATATTTCCCCTCCTCTTTCCCTCCAATTAAACTGTGAGTTTGTTCAGCACAGGAACTGTCTTATGCTTTTTCTTTGTATGCTTAGTCTTAGCACAGTACCTATCACCAAGAAGATGCTTAATAAATGTTTTGATTCTGACCATATGACAAAAGTTTTGGAAACAAATTAAGCCTTGTATGTTGGCATTTTGACATAAGAAATCTATTGCCTTAAAAATGTCTTATCAAAATATGCTTCAATTGTGCGCATTCTAGTGTAGTTTTCTGATCTGCTTATTAGATTGGCTATCTTGCCCATCTTATTGTTTCCAACCTCCTTTATCCAGAAACCACATGATATATTCTATACTTAGTGCAGATACCAAGTGCAAATTCCTATAACCACCAATTGCAGGTACTCCAATAGTCACAGAAATGGAACATTTCACTCACAATGGGGTTGGGGATGGGAATAATAATAATTAACTTTTATATAGTAACTTATTATGTGCTAGTCACTAGTAAAAGCACTTTACCATTATTATCTCACTTAATCCTCAGTTGTTGCTCCATTTAACATATAAAGAAACATAAACAGAAGCTAAATGACTTACCCAGGATCACACAGTTAATAGGTATCTGAGATCAAATTTAAATTCAAATCTTTCTGACTTGAGGCCTTGTACTCTAGCCACTATATCTGCCTGCCCTTTGGAGGCAATCATTTATTAAACATCTACTAAGTGTCACGTGCTGTGCTGAGTACTTTACAATGGTTATTTCATTTGATCCTCACAAAACCTATGCAGTATGTTCCCATTTCATATTTGAAGAAAATAAGGCAGACAGAGTTTAGTGACTTGCTTAGAATCATAGAACTAATAGATGTCTAAACCAGATTTGAATTTCTGCCTTCCTAACTCCAGGCCTAGCAAGCTATCTATTGGTCATGTAACTGTCACAAAAAAGCATGTACATTTTAACAAAGCACATAGAAAGCAAGTGAACAGCTCTGGAAATTTTCCAGAATGGCCAAAGCTGATGGAATGACTTCTACCAGATCTCTTTCAAGTATCTCTTTTGCTCAGAAAATCATCTGCAAAATAATAACAAAAACTCTTAACTATGTACATTATGTGACCAGATCATCTTCAAAGTATTCCTTTTAGCCTGTAAAAATTTACATGAACCAATGTGATTGAATTGAGCAGAACCAAGAGAACATTGTACATGGTAACAAAAAGGTTATGTAATGATCAGCTGTGATGGACTTGGCTCTTTGGAAGCGATTCAAGGCAATTCCAATAGACTTGGGATGGAAAGTGCCATCTGCATCCAGAGAGAGCTATGGATACTGAATGTAGATTAAAGAACAGTATTTTCACCTTTGTTGTAATTGTTGTTTATTTGCTTTTTTTTTTTTGTCTCTTTTTTCTTTTAGTCTGATTTTTCTTGCTCAGCATGATGAATATGGAAATATGTTTGGAAGAACTGCACATGTTTATCCTATTTTGGATTGCTTGCTGTCTTGGGAAGGGAGAGGGGGAGAGAGAGAGAGAAAGTAAAATCTGGAATACAAGATTTTAGAAAGGTGAATGTTGAAAATTATCTTTGCATATATTTGGAAAAATAAAATATTTAAACATGCAAACGAGAAACAAAACCCCAAAGTATTCATTTTAGTAGGAAGATTTTGTTTTTAACTCTTGGTACAGCTATTCAAAAGTTCTTTTGAGTTCTTGTCACACTAAAGTTTTTTTTTGAATGATTTTATTTATTTGTCCTGTAACAAGTCCCATAATAATTTTTAAAAGAAAATGATATTGGGGGTGTTGGTTGTAGGCTTAGAAGATTGCTCTAACATCTACTACTTCGTCCTCTTCTCCATTGAGGATAACCAGAGATTGTGCTGAATCAGCCTATGTAATGGAATTCATAATCCTAAGTGTTTGACATCCTTCTCATTAGTTTAAAAATGCTTAAGTGGATCTCAGGGGCACCTGCTTTAGTTCCTATCCAGCATAGTCCTGCCAACTTCCACATTCAAAGCTTTCCTGAGCTATCATGCTATAACCCTGGCTTCTCAAGACTCCTTTGTTGCTTGCAGCAACATTCAGTCTGAGGTTCTGGCTCTACAATTGCCATAATTTGAACTCCCAAGTCAGGGGAGTCTTTCACCTGCATCTAAAATTCAAAAAGAAATATAAAACAAACCAAAATCGCTAAGCCTAATACCCAGGACAACAGAGTCAAAATGGGGCATAGGAATAGGAATGAAAGATGGACCTTGTCACTACTTCTAGCTTAGTGCATGGTAAATCATCCTGTGATCAAATAAGACTTTGACAAGTGGAGAGGGAGAGAGAAAGAGAGAAAGGGAAGGAAGGAGGGAGGGAGGGAGGGAAGGAGGGAGAGAAGTAGAAAAGACAGAGAGATAGAGAGACAGAGAGACAGAGAAAGAGAGAAACAGCAAGAAGGAAAGAGAGAGAGAGACAGAGAGAGAGAGAGAGAGAGAGAGAGAGAGAGAGAGAGAGAGAGAGAGATTGTCCTAATTTGATAGTTTTTTTTTTATTTTATTTTTTTTTTAAATTTTTTATTTAATAATTACATTATATTGACACTCGTTTCTGTTCCGATTTTTTTCCCCCTCCCTCCCTCCACCCCCTCCCCTAGATGGCAAGCAGTCCTTTATATGTTGGATATGTTGCAGTATATCCTAGATACAATATATGTTTGCAGAACCGAACAGTTCTCTTGTTGCGTAGGGAGAATTGGATTCAGAAGGTATAAATAATCCGGGAAGAAAAACAAAAATGCAGATAGTTTACATTCGTTTCCCAGTGTTCTTTCTTTGGGTGTAGCTGCTTTTGTCCGTCATTTATCAATTGAAACTCAGGTCTCTTTGTCAAAGAAATCCACTTCCATCAAAATATGTCCTCATACAATATCGTTGTCGAAGTGTATAATGATCTCCTGGTTCTGCTCATTTCACTTAGCATCAGTTCATGTAAGTCTCGCCAGTCTCTCTGTATTCATCCTGCTGGTCATTTCTTACAGAACAATAATATTCCATAACATTCATATACCACAATTTACCCAGCCATTCTCCAATTGATGGGCATCCATTCATTTTCCAGTTTCTAGCCACTACAAACAGGGCTGCTACAAACATTTTGGCACATACAGGTCCCTTTCCCTTCTTTAGTATTTCTTTGGGATATAAGCCCAATAGAAACACTGCTGGATCAAAGGTATGCACAATTTGATAATTTTTTGGGCATAATTCCAGATTGCTCTCCAGAATGGTTGGATTCGTTCACAACTCCACCAACAATGCATTAGTGTCCCAGTTTTCCCGCATCCCCTCCAACATTCATCATTATTTTTTCCTGTCATCTTAGCCAATCTGACAGGTGTGTAGTGGTATCTCAGAGTTGTCTTAATTTGCATTTCTCTGATCAATAATGATTTGGAACACTCTTTCATATGAGTGGTAATAGTTTCAATCTCATCCTCTGAAAATTGTCTGTTCATATCCTTTGACCATTTATCAATTGGAGAATGGCTTGATTTCTTATAAATTTGAGTCAGTTCTCTATATATTTTGGAAATGAGGCCTTTATCAGAACCTTTAACTGTGAAAATGTTTTCCCAGTTTGTTGCTTCCCTTCTAATCTTGTTTGCATTAGTTTTATTTGTACAAAGGCTTTTTAATTTGATGTAATCGAAATTTTCTATTCTGTGATCAGTAATGGTCTCTAGTTCATCTTTGGTCACAAATTTCTTTCTCCTCCACAAGTCTGAGAGATAAACTATTCTATGTTCCTCTAATTTATTTATAGTCTCGTTCTTTATGCCTAGGTCATAGACCCATTTTGATCTTATCTTGGTATATGGTGTTAAGTGTGGGTCCATGCCTAATTTCTGCCATACTAATTTCCAATTATCCCAGCAGTTTTTATCAAATAATGAATTCTTTTCCCAGAAGTTAGGGGCTTTGGGTTTGTCAAACACTAGATTGCTATAATTGACTATTCTGTCTTGTGAGCCTAGTCTTTTCCACTGATCCACTAATCTATTTCTTAGCCAATACCAAATGGTTTTGGTGACTGCTGCTTTATAATATAATTTTAGATCAGGTACAGCTAGGCCACCTTCATTTGATTTTTTTTTCATTTATTTCCTTGAGATTCTCGACTTTTTATTGTTCCATATGAATTTTGTTGTTATTTTTTCTAGATCAATAAAATATTTTCTTGGAAGTCTGATTGGTATAGCACTAAATAAATAGATTAGTTTAGGGAGTATTGTCATCTTTATTATGTTCGCTCGGCCGATCCAAGAGCACTTAATATTTTTCCAATTATTTAAGTCTGACTTTATTTGTGTGGAGACTTTTTTATAATTTTGCTCATATAATTCCTGACTTTCCTTTGGTAGATAGATTCCCAAATATTTTATGGTATCAACAGTTATTCTGAATGGAATTTCTCTTTGTATCTCTTGCTGTTGGGTTTTGTTGGTGATGTATAAAAATGCTGAGGATTTATGGGGATTTATTTTGTAGCCAGCTACTTTGCTAAAATTATGAATTATTTCCAATAGCTTTTTGGTAGAATCTCTGGGGTTCTCTAGGTATACCATCATATCATCTGCAAAGAGTGATAGTTTGGTTTCCTCATTGCCTACTCTAATTCCTTTTATATCTTTCTCGACTCTTATTGCCGAGGCTAGTGTTTCTAATACGATATTAAATAATAATGGTGATAGTGGGCAACCTTGCTTCACTCCAGATCTTACTGGGAAAGGTTCCAGTTTTTCCCCATTGCATATGATGCTTACTGATGGTTTTAAATATATGCTCCTGACTATTTTAAGGAAAAGTCCATTTATTCCTATGCTCTCAAGTGTTTTTATTAGGAATGGATGTTGGATTTTATCAAATGCTTTTTCTGCATCTATTGAGATGATCATGTGGTTTTTGTTTGTTTGGTTATTGATATAGTCAATTATGCTAATAGTTTTCCTAATATTGAACCAGCCCTGCATTCCTGGTATAAATCCTACTTGGTCATAGTGTATTATCCTGGTGACAATTTTCTGTAATCTTTTTGCTAATATTTTATTTAAGATTTTAGCATCAATATTCATTAGGGAGATTGGTCTATAATTTTCTTTCTCTGTTTTCAGCCTACCTGGTTTAGGTATCAGTACCATATCTGTGTCATAAAAGGAGTTTGGTAGGACTCCTTCAATCCCTATTTTTTCAAATAGTTTATATAACATTGGAGTTAATTGTTCTTTAAATGTTTGGTAGAATTCACATGTAAATCCATCTGGTCCTGGGGATTTTTTCTTAGGGAGTTGATTGATAGTTTGTTCTATTTCTTTGTCTGAGATGGGACTGTTTAGGATATTTACTTCTTCCTCTGTTAGTTTGGGCAAGCTGTATTTTTGGAGGTATTTTTCTATTTCATTTAAGTTGTCGAATTTATTGGCATAAAGTTGGGCAAAGTAACTCCTAATTATTGCTCTAATTTCCTCTTCGTTAGTGGTGAGTTCTCCCTTTTCATTTTTAAGACTAACAATTTGATTTTCCTCTTTCCTTTTTTTAATCAGATTTACTAAGGGTTTGTCTATTTTGTTGGTTTTTTCATAGAACCAACTCTTAGTTTTATTAATCAATTCAATAGTTTTTTTACTTTCAATTTTATTGATCTCACCTTTTACTTTTAGAATTTCAAGTTTAGTGTTTGACTGGGGGTTTTTAATTTGTTCCTTTTCTAGCATTTTTAATTGCAAACCCAATTCATTGACCTTCTCTTTCTCTATTTTATACAAATAGGCCTCTAGAGATATGAAATTTCCCCTTATTACCGCTTTGGCTGCATCCCATACATTTTGGTATGATGTCTCATTATTATCGTTTTCTTGGGTGAAGTTATTAATTATGTCTATGATTTGCTGTTTCACCCAATCATTCTTTAGTATGAGATTATTTAGTTTCCAATTATTTTTTGGTCTACTTCCCCCTGCTTTTTTGTTGAATGTAATTTTCATTGCATCGTGGTCTGAAAAGGATGCATTTACTATTTCTGCCTTACTACATTTGAGTTTGAGGTTTTTATGTCCTAATATATGGTCAATTTTTGTATAGGTTCCATGAACTGCTGAAAAGAAAGTGTATTCCTTTCTGTCTCCATTACATTTTCTCCAGAGATCTATCATATCTAACTTTTCTAGTATTCTATTTACCTCTTTGACTTCTTTCTTATTTATTTTGTGGTTTGATTTATCTAATTCTGAGAGTGCAAGGTTAAGATCTCCCACTATTATAGTTTTACTGTCTATTTCTTCTTGCAGCTCTCTTAGTTTCTCTTTTAAGAATTTAGATGCTACCCCACTTGGTGCATATATGTTTAATATAGATAGTGCTTCATTATCCATGCTACCCTTTAGCAAGATATAGTGTCCTTCCTTATCTCTTTTAATTAGGTCAATTTTTGCTTTAGCTTGATCTGAGATCAGGATGGCTACCCCTGCTTTTTTGACTTCACCTGAAGCATAGTAGATTTTGCTCCAACCTTTTACCTTTAACCTGCATGTATCTCCCCGCTTCAGGTGTGTTTCCTGTAAACAACATATTGTAGGATTCTGGCTTTTAATCCATTCTGCTAACCGCTTCCTCTTTATGGGGGAGTTTACCCCATTCACGTTTATGGTTAGAATGACCAATTCTGTATTACTTGCCATCTTGTTAACCCCGGTTTATGCTTTCCTCCCTTCTTTCCCCTTTCCCCCCCTTCCAAGTATTAAGCTTGTGAGCACCCTTGCTTCTCACAGCCCTCCCTTTTTAGTGTCCCTCCCCCCGCCTTAGAGTTCCTCCCCCTATCTTACCCCTTTCCCTCCCAGATTCATTTGTGTATTTAGATTTTTTGGACTAATTGAAAGAGGAGATTCTTTGTCTATCCTAGCCTTACTCACTGAATGGGTGCAGCTTCAGTAAAATTGAGATCTGTTTAAAGACCTTAGCTTAAAAAGGCCAAGTTTTCTTACTGCATCCAAGACCATCGTTAGCTGTCTTGATCTATATCCTGCCACTGGATACAGATGGTACCAGAGGAGAGAATGAGGCTGGCGATTTTGCATAGCTTTCCCTCACTTAAGTCCAATATATTTCCCCTCCTCTTTCCCTCCAATTAAACTGTGAGTTTGTTCAGCACAGGAACTGTCTTATGCTTTTTCTTTGTATGCTTAGTCTTAGCACAGTACCTATCACCAAGAAGATGCTTAATAAATGTTTTGATTCTGACCATATGACAAAAGTTTTGGAAACAAATTAAGCCTTGTATGTTGGCATTTTGACATAAGAAATCTATTGCCTTAAAAATGTCTTATCAAAATATGCTTCAATTGTGCGCATTCTAGTGTAGTTTTCTGATCTGCTTATTAGATTGGCTATCTTGCCCATCTTATTGTTTCCAACCTCCTTTATCCAGAAACCACATGATATATTCTATACTTAGTGCAGATACCAAGTGCAAATTCCTATAACCACCAATTGCAGGTACTCCAATAGTCACAGAAATGGAACATTTCACTCACAATGGGGTTGGGGATGGGAATAATAATAATTAACTTTTATATAGTAACTTATTATGTGCTAGTCACTAGTAAAAGCACTTTACCATTATTATCTCACTTAATCCTCAGTTGTTGCTCCATTTAACATATAAAGAAACATAAACAGAAGCTAAATGACTTACCCAGGATCACACAGTTAATAGGTATCTGAGATCAAATTTAAATTCAAATCTTTCTGACTTGAGGCCTTGTACTCTAGCCACTATATCTGCCTGCCCTTTGGAGGCAATCATTTATTAAACATCTACTAAGTGTCACGTGCTGTGCTGAGTACTTTACAATGGTTATTTCATTTGATCCTCACAAAACCTATGCAGTATGTTCCCATTTCATATTTGAAGAAAATAAGGCAGACAGAGTTTAGTGACTTGCTTAGAATCATAGAACTAATAGATGTCTAAACCAGATTTGAATTTCTGCCTTCCTAACTCCAGGCCTAGCAAGCTATCTATTGGTCATGTAACTGTCACAAAAAAGCATGTACATTTTAACAAAGCACATAGAAAGCAAGTGAACAGCTCTGGAAATTTTCCAGAATGGCCAAAGCTGATGGAATGACTTCTACCAGATCTCTTTCAAGTATCTCTTTTGCTCAGAAAATCATCTGCAAAATAATAACAAAAACTCTTAACTATGTACATTATGTGACCAGATCATCTTCAAAGTATTCCTTTTAGCCTGTAAAAATTTACATGAACCAATGTGATTGAATTGAGCAGAACCAAGAGAACATTGTACATGGTAACAAAAAGGTTATGTAATGATCAGCTGTGATGGACTTGGCTCTTTGGAAGCGATTCAAGGCAATTCCAATAGACTTGGGATGGAAAGTGCCATCTGCATCCAGAGAGAGCTATGGATACTGAATGTAGATTAAAGAACAGTATTTTCACCTTTGTTGTAATTGTTGTTTATTTGCTTTTTTTTTTTGTCTCTTTTTTCTTAGAGTTCCTCCCCCTATCTTACCCCTTTCCCTCCCAGTTCCCGTATTCCCTTCCGCTTAGCTTATTCCTTCCCTTTCCACTTTTCCCTTCTCACTTTTCAATGAGATGGGAGAAGTTTCACCATAGATTGAATATGTCTTAAGATTTTTCACTTAAAGCCAATTCTGAAGGCAGTAAGATACCCACTATATTCATCCCCCTCCATTCTTTCTCTCAGATATAATAGGTTTCCTATGCCTCTTCATGAGATGTACTACCCCCACTTTACCCTTTTTCTGGTACAATGTCCTTTCCACATCAATTTCTAGAACAAGGTATACATGTATTCTTTATACATCTATATAGTCAAAATATAGTTCCCAAGATTAATCTTTACCTTTTTAGATTTCTCTTGAGTTCTATATTTGTAGATCAAACTTTTTGTTAAGTTCTGGTTTTTTCATCAGAAATAGATGAAATTCGCTTACTTCGTTGAATGTCCATCTTCTTCCCTGGAAAAAGATGCTCATTCTCGCTGGGTAAGTTATTTTTGGTTGCATACCAAGTTCCTTAGCCTTTCGGAATATCATATTCCAGGCCCTTCGATCTTTTAATGTGGATGCTGCCAGATCCTGGGTGATCCTTATTGTGGCTCCTTGATACTTGAATTGGGTTTTTCTAGCCGCTTGCAATATTTTTCTTTCATCTGAGGGTTCTGGCATTTGGCCACTATATTCCTTGGTGTTTTGATTTTAGGATCCCTTTCAGTGGGTGATCGATGAATCCTTTCAATGTTTATTTTTTCCTCTGTTCCTATGACTTCTGGGCAGTTCTCTTTGATAATTTCCTGGAAGACAGTGTCCAGGCTCTTTTTTTCATCATGTTTTTCTGGGAGTCCAATGATTCTCAGATTGTCTCTCCTGGATCTGTTTTCCAGGTCTGTTGTCTTCCCCAGAAGGTATTTCACATTTTTCTCCATTGTTTGATTTTTTTGGATTGCTTGACTGATTTTTCTTGTCTCCTCGAGTCATTCAATTCCACTTGTTCAATTCTGATTTTCAGTGAAGTATTCTCTTCACTCACTTTTTTAAAATCTTTCTCTAATTGTCCCATTGAGTTCTTTTGTTCTGTGGAATTTTTTTCCATTTCGCCAATTTTGTTTTTTAGAGAGCTGTTTTCTGTTTCCAGTTCACTAATCCTATTTTTCAAGGATTTTACTTCTTTATCCACTCTCTCTTTAACTTTCTCCAGGCTCTTTTGCCAAGCCTCCCTCTCCTTTTCCCAAGCCTCACTCTGCTTTCCCATTTTTCTTCTAGCTCCCTTGTGAGAGCCTTTTTAATCACTTCTATGAGGTTCATCTGTGCTGAGGAACAGACAACCTCCTCCTTTGGGGAATCACCTGGGGACTGCCTGTTTTTAGTCTCCTCAGGATTTAGAGTCTGCTCTCTATCTGTGTAGAAGCTGTCAAGGGTTAAAGTCCTCTTCAGCTTCTTGCTCATTCTGTCTATTAATCAGGACAAACTACCAAAGAAAAACAGAAAAAACTGGAGTCTTTCTTGGGGGGGGGGGGCTGGGTGTGTTATCGAGCTTCCTCTACAGACTGTGGGTGGCAGCAGTGAGTCACTAGCCCTACTGTGCTGCGCCTGCGCTCTGAGATCCCAAAGCGTGCTGAGTCACTGAGGGGGGGAAAGGGGGGGGCGGCCAGGTCCTGAGAGACTCCAGCTGTTTGGGGTTGTATTCTTCAGCCCCGGTGTTTTTAGCTTCTCTGCTGGGCTGCTGACTTGCTGCCGGAGTAAAGTATCCAAACCTGTAGCGAAGCTCTCCCCGCAGAAATGGCTACGATCACTCTCCACCCCCTCTCCAGTCTGCTCCTGTGCCCTCACTGCCGCTGCCCGCCACCTGCGCCCGATCTAAAACCACCCCAGCCCTCCAGTAAAGACAGACTTTTCTTGGCGGATCTCAAGGATGGCTTCTCTTGGTAACTATTTGTGGGTTTTTTTCAGTCAAGCATTGATTCAGAGGCTTGTAATGAAGTGGATAGTGAGAGAAAGCGCGGAGCTTATGCAACTGTGAGCCTCCTCTCCGCCATCTTAACCGGAAGTCCTAATTTGATAGTTTTAAAGATAGCTGATGGAAAGAGTGCTTTAAATTTAGGAACAAGTTTTCTGGACTGGAAATGAGAGGAAGAGTGATATATAGAAAGAATGTTGCATTTGGAACCAGAAACCCTGTATCTGTGTGACCTTTGTCAAGCCACTTAAACTGTGAGCCTCGGTTTCCTCATCTGTAAAATGGCAGAATTGGAGTAGACTGCTCTCCTCATTTTAGCTGGACTTTTGTACATGCAGAAAGGGTAGTTAATACTTAGAAATGAATGATTGTCTTCTGATTCTATTTTATAATCCATCCATAATGGACCTTTGCACATACTTACATCATCTAAGATGAAGACATCCTCATAGGAGAGAGCTTAGTCCTGTCTCTGGGAGAAGACATTCTGCCTTCCTCTCCCACAAGAGAGAGAGCAGTCTCGTTCCATTGGTTATGTAGTTGTAACAGAATGCATCTTTAAAACTACCAGAATAGAATAACTTCTTTCTCTCTCTCTTTCCAGTTGTGCTTAGGGGTAAAGGTCATATTTAATCACAAGATAGAATAGGGTGGAAGGGAGGTCTATCCTCCATTCCCTGCTCTCTTCCCCATTTGGACCCTGTGGTATGAGAATTGGGCTTGGGGATTTTTGTCCATTTTATTTTTCCTTTTGAGTTCTAAGTGCAGATAAAGGAGTCCCCAGACTTGGGAGCTTGATCTGTGGCAATCTTGTAGCTAGAATTACAGACTGAATGTTGCTTCCCATCTAGCAGGGAAATTTTGTGGAGATAGGATCCCAACAGAAAGTTCAGTCAGGCTTTGAACTTGGAAGTGGGTAGTTCTATGCTGGGTAGGAACTGAGATAAACTGAACTTAATCCCTGTTTCCTCTGCTAAGACTGAGGTTGTTCATTCTTCATTCTTGAAGAGGACTAATGGCAGCATGAATGTGATGTCGTGACTCACTCATGAATTAGATATAAGTGAGACAGAGCAAAATTATCAGTCTCACTTTCTCATCTAGAGTCATTGGAAACCAGCAGCAAGACAAAGGTCAAGATGATTGGCCATAGTGCAGGAAGCAACAGGCAACCTTTGTATTTTGAAATTAAAGTCTTTCCAAGGTTTGAGTTTGTGTGAGACAATGTCCATTCAGTAACTGATTTCTAGGTAAGAAATGAAACAAAAGACAGCCCAATTTACCATTCCCAAATACATCAGCCAAATACATCCTAGTTTCTGGCCAAATCAGAAAACAGTTGCTATTTACACTTATTCTAAACCATCAAAACCTAAGCAATGAACTTTAGATGTTTGGATCTATTGTTACCCATTCAATGAAAACTAGAATGATTTGGATTTAAAGGTATAAAGTAGCTCCATTTAAAATAAAACAGATTTTTTAAAGTATTTTTTTCAGAGTTATATTTCCAGAAATCAAATAAAAAATCTTGAAGATAAAAATAAATTATCCCAGCTTTTTGAAAAAAGAAAGGACAAAAAAAATGAAAGGGGAAAAGAGGAGGAGAAGGAATGAAGAGAAGGAAAACAGAAGAAAGGAGATGAGAGACAGGAGGAGAGAAGAAAAGAATAGCATAATTGCTCAACTTCTGTTGAAATTGACAGTTTGGTTCCCTTGAGGAAAGTTATTACTACTCTCAGATAACATGATAAAGACAATATAAAACCTTCTAAGAACTTGGTTCACTTCCCCCACAAATACATAGCATTCATAGGAGGAATCGGCTTAAACTTACATCATAATAAGTAGTGGAACATATAGGTCAAAAATATTTGTGACAAGGTTTAACTGATATTACCTACTTTGGAATTTCTTCTCTTTGTATAGAGACCTCATACAGAATCCATGTTGTTGAGAGTAAGATAGGATAAGGGGGCGGGAAGGATTATATCCCCAGCTATTGGGAGGATTTTTTTGTGTATTTATTCTTATTTTACTTTTGTAAGTTCTAATCTGCCTGATAAGTGGTTAAATTGAACTGGAGTGCTTAGAGCCCCTAAATTTGGGGAAGCAAAATCCCCCAATTAGGGGTTTGAAAAAATAGAAGAGACTAAATATAGGTCCACTATCTGATGAATATCAGAGAAGGTGGGAGGAGAATAGAGGTGAAATGTAACATACCTGGTGTTCAGGCAGGTCGGGATGGGGAATGAGCAGAATAGTCACTATTATGCAATTCTTACATAAGGTTTTCTCTTTGTATATGAAAACTTTTCTGCCCCAAATATAGGATAACTTCAGAAGTTATTTAAGATATGCTTCATAGGTGCTTCAAAACAACTTGGGGACAGGATATTGGTTTGGAGCTTTGGCTGCCAAATAGATATAGTGACTGGTTTGTTCTTCCAGGTCTCTATTCTGGGCACTTTGAAATCTGAATTACTCTTGATAAAACTTCACTAGTGACTATAAGCTAGGAAGCTGTGATGGGCTTCAAAGGTACTATAGAAAAGCCAGTGTTGAGAGAGGTTAGATAACCCTCTTTTTTCCCCCATCCCAGACTCCCAGTGAATCAGGACTTTCTCAGATTTGAGAGAGAAACATAACTTGCTTGAGGCTTCCAGATCCCATTCTGAAGAAAACTTCTAGTTCACAGGGGATTCCGTGTTTTTAGGACTGACTAAAATGGAATATAAATCTCTCTCATCTACTAATGTTGAGAAAGAAAAGCAGGAAATGAGGCAAAGGAAGGAAGAAGAAGCAAGAAGGAAAAGCACTTGACAGGAAGCCAGATTAACTAGTTCCAGTCTCAGTTTCAAGGCTAAATAGTTGGATGGTCTTGGGCAAGTAATTTGATTACCTTCTGGGGTCTTGATTTCCTTAAGTGATGTTGGACTAGGTTTTTAAAGTCTTTCCCACCTCAACATTCTAGAAGGTGGTACAGTGGATGGAACTTTGGACTTGGAGACTAGACGACTTTATAAGGATAAAAATGAGATATTTATAAAGTTCTCTCTCTTTCTCTTTCTCTCTCTCTCTTCCTTCCAAGAGACAGAGAAGAGAAGCATAAGTGATTTTTATGCTTTCATTTAAAATCAAGATTGGAAGCAAAACCAAACATAATATTTACAAATATGTTTTAACCTCTCCTTATTAGGATTTTTATGCTTTCATTTAAAATCAAGATTGTAAGCAAAACCAAACATAATATTTACAAATATGGTTTAATCTCTCCTTACTAGCAGGGATTGCTTCATTTTTTGTACTTGTATCCCATTGTCTGGTAGTATCCGGTACATAAAAGTCACTTAATAAATGCTTATTTATTGATTTGAGTATCTGTGATATGCCTAGCATTATATTAAACACTGGGAATGGTGGTGATGATGAAGTAAAGTGGGGGAAAGTCCTTGCCACTAAGTAGCTGACAATCTATGATATTTGGAAGAGAAAACATAAATACAAGAAAAATTAAGTAGCAATATGGCAGTGAAACAACAAATTTTAAGAGTTTGGTTAATGTAATCAAAGCAATGGATCACTTGCTTATTGTTAAGTTGTTTCAGTTGTATCTGCCTCTTTGTAACCTCATATGAGGTCTTCTTAGCAAAGAAACTAGAATGGTTTGATATATGCTTCTCCAACTCATTTTACAGATTAGGAAACTGAGGCAAATAGGGTTAAGTAACTTGTGCAGGGTCCCATAGCTAGTAAATATCTGAGACCAGATTCAAACTCAGGAAGATGAGTTTTCTTGACTTCAAATCTAGCATTATGTGTACTATGGTGTCACTTAAGTGCTGCTACTGGATCACTAATCTTTATCAAACTATTAACCAATTCATATTCTGTTTTTCTTATTATTAATTGTATCTGCCAGACCTTAGCAATTTGTTACATAGTAGGTATCAATTAAATGTTTGTTTGATTACCTGTTTAAAGGATGATATAGTTAAGGTAGAGTGGAAGATGGTATAACTGAAAAGAAATTGAATTCAATGTCCATGCATATGGTCCCAATTTTAGACTCTAACATTTTCTATTTGTTTTGGGCAAGTCACTCAATTGCTCTGTGTGGGCTTCAGTTTACTACTCTGTAAAATAAAGGAATTAAACAAAAAAATTCTATAAAATTCCTTCCATTTCTAAATTTTGGAGATACTTGTAGTAGACATTTTCCCCTTATCAGTCGGATTCTTCAGTTACAATTCTACGTTAAAAACAAACAAGCAAGCAAACAAAGCAAAAAAGAGAATCTCAGAGTTGAAGGGAACCTGAGAGGTCATATAGTCCAACTCTACCTCCCAAAACATAAATTCCATTCTGGAGCAGATCTAAAATTGGAAATTTGACCTTTTGGGGTCAGAGCCTACTGCTTTCTAAATTTTACCCACTGTTTCTAGCTAGGCTTCTGGGTCCAAACAAAACAGTACTAACAATATCTAACATGTTTCTATCACATATCAGGGAATACTATTATCCCACACATTTTATAGATAAGAAAACTAAAGCAAACAGAGCTTTAGTGGCTTGCCCACCCAATAAGTATTTGATGCTGGATTTGGACTCAGGTTTTCCTATTTCTGGGCATGGAACTCACTGCATCATTTAGCTGTCTCTAAGAATAAGTTTGATCTCTCTTACATAATACAACCTTTCATATATTTGAGGACAGCGATCATGTCTTCAGAAATATGATCAGCAGAGCTTTGATTATGGTGGGGCCACCAGGACTTAATAGGGCACTGAATTGAGTGGGACTGACAAGCATTTGCAGTCTTTTGGAGTGCTGGGCTAAGAGCTTTCCTTACCCTGCACTGTTTTCATATCAGTGATCTTCTAAGAAGTCACTTAATGGCATCCTGGGATTTTTGGAGTTTTCCTCTTTAATTGAATATACTTTCTATATCTCTTATAATAGGCCCAATAATTTTTACTTTGAACTCTGATGTTTAGAAACCTACAGGGAGCATGCAAATTGTAATGAGTCCAACACTTAGTTTTGCTCTTTCCAGTAGGTTTTGTAAAACATATAAAGATATTCCCTACTTTGTTCCAATCCAGTATTGGAAGCCTGCGTTTAGCCTGTGTGACTGAGAGATGATCTTGTGTGATGATGAAAAGGCTTCTAATTAACTATAGAACACAACCTGTTGCTTTAATTGAATTCCCCAGCAAAAGGAATGGTCCATTTCCAGTCTTTTCTTCCCTGTTAGTGGATGAGACAAAGGTTGCTATGAACTACTGGGTGAGGGAGAGGTGGCCTCCGTAGGTCTGGGGGCACATGATAGCTGTCTTTCTTTTGAATTTGTTCTTCTCTGTTTTTTCTTCATTTTTAGTATTAACAGAGAGGGATGTCACAAGTTCAGGAGATCCTCAATTTTTTTTTTCATCAGAGACAGTATTATGGTATGGTAATAACTGATGACAGAGGAAGTGCCTGTGTCTAGAAAGAGATCACCTGAGGAGAGTGATGGCTTTGGGGACAGTACCCCATTGTGAAGGAGAGCCATCTGTGTTCCACAGATAGGCGTTGATCCTCAGAGCCCAGATGAGGGCTACCACTAAGTGAAACTTCAGGAGGACTCCACAAAGTGAAAAACTTCTAGGAACCCCTTGTTCCTTACAAATAGGTTTGGACCTTACAAATAGGTTTGGAATCTATACAGGAACTTTCGTGCAGACCTCTTCTTACTAAATCTGCTCCTGGAGCATCATCCCCTGGCAAAATACTATACTGCATTAGGGGATATCTCTTTTAATTCTTCTTATATTCCTTACATGTGGTAATCTTAGTTAAATCATTTGAAACCTGGTGTTTGTTACATGCAAGTCACTTCATGGGATTTAACTCCATGTGACCAAGAAGTTTTACAAGTGTGAACCTTTACTTGAGACCTGAATTACATGAGAATCCCAAGAGGAATAGTCAGCTCCCCTCTGGGGTCTCCTACCTTGTGAGTTATAAGAGGGAGAATAGACCAAAAAGTTTGCCATAGAACAAAGACAAGATCAGTAGGAATACTTTGATTTTAAGTCATGATCCCAAATCAGTCTTTTCTTTCTTTTTTCCCTCTTCAATCATTATGTATTAATTATTCCCTTTCCTCTTTCCATTAGAAAGACTTCAGAACAAGAAAGAAGGGAGAAAAAAGGAAGGAAAGAAAAAAGGGAGGAAGAAAGAAAGCAAAAAAAGAAGGAAGGGAAGAATCTATTTATCATGTATGTGGTCAAGCAAAACAAATCCCTTGTTTTTCTACATCCAAAATATTCTGCATAATCAGTTCATTATCTTTATATTATGAAGTGGGAATAATAATTATTATTCTGGAATTACATTAGTGCTCTGGAGTAATAATTGACCATGTATTTTACAGAGTTCTTAAGTCAGAATGATTCATTTCAATAATATTGATATTAGAATTTAAATTATTATTTTGGTTCTGTTCACTTCATTCTGCATCAGTTAATACAAAGCTTTTCACATCCCTCTGAAATCGTCTCTTTCTCCCTTTTCTACAGTACAAGAATATTCATATGCTATAATTAGCTCAGCTGTTCCCCAAGTGAAAGACCTTTTCTCTACCCAGTACAAATATACTCATCTAAAAAACAAACCCCTCTAGCTTCATTCAGACCAGTTACCAAGGGCATGTTTTTCTTTGCTCTTACCACTGGGTGTCACTGTTAACCTGCTTCTTGTATTTCTAGTTAGGACAACTTGGAAGTCGGTGGTTAAAATGAATACATCATAGCCTGGCCTACCTTCTCCATGTTTGGGTATGTGATACACCAGAGACCGTCTGATCCAATACGCAATTCAATCTCTTGTGTATAAATATTTTTCTTGGATAAAACCAGGATCAAAATAAGGTCAGATGGAAGCATCGGCTGTTGCTCAGCTGCTCCAGGAAATGTTTCTTTCATTTAAAATGACAGCAGGCTTAGGAATTAAAACCATACTGGGTTAAAACAAAGCAAAATAAAATTCCGATGGATCCTCATAACTTGGAAGTTATTTTTGACTATCACCTTATGGAGAAATATAAATGTAGAAATGGCCACTGCGTGTGAACAAACATTCCTTTTTGAAATGATATTTTTTCTTTTAAAGATTTGGAGCCAGAAAGGAAATTTGAACCTGTTCTAATCCTTTTAGAAAGTGAGGCTAGCAGAGGAGAATTTATTTGCCACTTTGTACAGGTGGTAGCCAAGCTGAGTTATGAACCGAGTTCTTTTGGCTACATTCTTTTTCCCACTGTTCAAAAGGTTTAGAACTAGAGATCTTGACTAATAACTTATTTTACAGAGGAAAACTGGGTCTTGGAAAGAGGAAGTTACTTTGCCAAGATCTAATAAGGTGTACGGGGCCAGAATCTGTATTCCAATGTAAATCCCCTGACTCCCTTGCCCCATTATGACCAGTGGGGACTGACTGCTTCTGACATATGAACTTGGCCTCTGGTAATATTGGAGTTATTCCAAGAAATGTGATCTTTCTTGTTCCATTTGAAATATGACATTTTTTTGGAGAGGAGTGTGGATTATGGACGTCATCCTTTATGTTTGATCAACTGTAACTGGTGAAGAGGCCATCCATCTATCCAACAAAATGTAACAGGGACTGAAAAACAGTTTGCAGCTGGTGTGTGTGTGTACACGTGTGCCTGTGTGTCCCTATGGGTTTCACAATTTGTCTTTGTTATACAGTGTTTATTGAGGGCTAGATTCCCTGCCTTCCTGAGGAAGTGCTGGGGGAAAGGGGAAGTAGAAGTAAAAAGGGGAATTACCAACACTTAATATGAAAAAAAAATCCCAAGACAGGTAGCATTCTAAGATTGACTACAGTGATCAACAAAAATCTTAGTTTTTAATTAGACATTCACCACAAATGAGTGATTATGTAGATTCCACAGTATTTTATAAACTGCAAATGTAACTAAATTAGATAGATTTTACTGCTTACATTGACTCTAAAACTAAAGGTGATAGGCATATGTTCATTTAGAAAATAATTTTATAATAATAACATATGAAAATATTTAATATTAATAATTATAGAAATTAATACAAATGTAAATTAGTAATATGTAAAATTTACATGTAATGTTTTATGCAACTATAATATATACCATTTTAACAATAAATGAATTGTAATACCAGAGAAACTGAGACAAGCAGAGATTTTTTTTTTTATCTTTAATGTGGAGTTTAAGTGGCTGACCGAATGGGACTCTTGTCCAAAGCATTTGGGGGCAGATAAACTGAGGCAGAGAACTTATACAGGGTTTTAGTTAACTTAAGGTTGCAAACAGAATATGTAACCTGAGTATACAATTTTAGAGGGGAAACAAAGGCAGATAAAGGGGGCAAGGACATAGGGAGGACAGACAAGCCATAATCCCAGGAAAGGATCATAACTTAATCCTGACAGGATGAAGGTCAAGATAAGAATGTTGAGGACAGGAGACATGGGGCAATACTCAAAAGAAGGGAAATTATCCTAGCAAGGATCAAGATAATTCTCCTGCAATGCATGACAATGGTATGTAAAGGTGATCAGAGCTTCAGGGTTTTTTCTAGACTCTTTTTTAAAACTCAATTTCCAGTCCTAAAGGCAAGGAAGAGAGGGTGGCTATTATTTATTATCCAGGGCAATGAATGAAGAAAGGAAGGAAGGAAGAGAAAGGAAGAAAAGAAAGAAAGAAAGATTGAGTCTCTAAATCTCACCCACACTGAAAGTGCACTCATATCTCACAGTTCTGATCCCACTGTAATGAGTACAGGAAATTTTGACCTGCTCCATAAATGAGTTGGGCTGATTTGCCCTTCCTTAAGCAACCTGATGGTTCCTTACTCCAAGGGGTGTATTATGGTGGTGCTGAATTTAGTATTATAGACACCAGATTAGCTTCTCTCACTGGAGCTCAGAGCCCCCGAGTCCAAGATTTCTGCCAGTATCCGTGTTTCCAGCAGCTTGGATTACAGGTGTGTGCTACCATATCCAAGTATTCTATTACATTTTAAGAATGAATAGAATACTAATGACCTGATCAATTAAAGCTTCCTAGTAAATGTAATGAGTTGTCCTGGGAGTGTGATGGTATTTGCTGTCACAGGTGGTATCCAAATAGAGGTCAGATCACTTCTTGTCAAGGACATTTTTATTTATAGTTTGGTGATGTTCTGTCCCATCTCATTCTGAGATTCTATAGGTAACTTTTTTATTGCTTATTGTTCAGTTATTTCCTTCTTCTTCAACACTTTGTGACCCCCTTTGGGTTTTCTTGGCAAAGACCCCGGAGTGCTTTACCATTTGCTTCTTGGCTCATTTTATAGATGAGGAAATTGAGGCAAAGGTAGTGAAGTGAAGGATCACACACAGCTAGTGTCTGAGGCTAGTGTCAGAAATTAATAATTGCTCACTGGTAGATAGCATTTTAAAATTTATAAAATGCTTTAAATACAGAATCTCAATGAATTCTTACAACCTTGTGAAGTTACCTGCTAATATTATCATCCTTACTTTGCAGATAAGGAAACAGGGTGATTGAGGTTAAATAATTTATACAGGGCTAAACAGATAGTATATGGGAGAAGTGGGGTTCATATCAAGACTTTTCTTATTTAGCATTTAACATTATCCATTAAACTATGCAGGAAAATAATTCTTGTCCTCAATTAGTTGATTTGTTCAGTTTGGGAGCAGCCCTACAAATATCACTGATTTTATGGTGGGGGAAATTATTTAATTTTGTGAGAAATTGGTCAGCAATCAGAAAGCTATTTGTTTTTACCAGTCAAATTATGTTTATGCAAAGCTGGCAGAGACTGCTCCAATCTATAAAGAGACTGCATAGCCTGGGGCTGGTCTGAAAAGCTTCTCTTTGTGGTATGGGAAAAGCAAGAAATAAAAAGAAAGGTTTTCACTTGATTGGTTTTCAAACTGCCAACTTCAAGTTTGGCCCTCCCCTTCCCAGTAGAGAAGAACCCACTATGAGAATGTAATTCTGACATCATCGGACTCCTCATCTTTTCTCTTATTCATCAATAGCATCACTGATGGGATTTACATGAGGAAATCTTGCCACAAAAAGAAATGGCTCTACAACAACTTCTGAGGAAAATTATTATCCTTTTTTTTAGAAAGTGAAAATAAAACAAACAAAACTTAGTCTGAGGATCTGGGTCTGTTTGAGTTTTGTATGACTGTTGAATAAATTTACTTCACCTCCCAGGGGAACCTGTTAAGGAGGATAGACTAGATAATCTCTAAGACTTTTTTTTTTTTTCTTCCAGCTTTGACCCTCTATGGGTTCTATTTTAGGGTGTTTTTCAGCTCTGATTCTATGCCAGTTATTAGCGATGTTATTCTTATCTCCCATTGGATAAGTACAAACATAAAATGATGAACAATGCTAACATCTGTATATGGACACTTGGTCCATCGTACTTTTCTGTATGTGGATTTGTTCATTCATTTCAGTTGTATCCAACTCTTCCGAGGCATATAGGATTAAGTGACTTGTCCAAGCTGTTGTTTGCAAAATCTCACTCAAACCACCTATACTTCATAAAGAAGAGGGCATGGGGTGGATTTGGTTGTCCTTTTTTTCCATTGTCTGTAAAGCCTCCATGGAATTACATTTTGCCCCCAAAAGGCTGCTGTAGAAGATGTATTTTGCTGGTAAGTGCCTGAGATTGAATTTAAACTGAAGTCCTCCTGATTCCAGGTTTATTGCACCAACTAGTTAATCCTCTATGTGAATAACTGCATAAAAAAAGAGTCTAACAAACTATGACTTTAAATAAAGCTACACAGTGACTTATTTTCCTCATCGAAATAACTATAATTATTTTTTGTCTTTCTGACTATTATATTGCCTTTTGAATCAGATTATATTATGGGAGCAACAGTGAGAGGTAAATTCTGGGTTCCTTTATGAAATATAGTTTTAGTTATCATTGCAGTTCCGGGTTTAGAATTAGAAAGTTTAGCATTATGTAATGATAAGTCCTGGTGGACTATTTATTGTAGAACCTCATGGGAAGAAGGAGGGAGGATTGGCCTCAGAGATAGTGTCTGCTATTTGAAGTAGCACTGGACTCCAAGATTTGAATTTCATATTAATCATATTCTAGGTATGTAACCATGAATAATACTTTCAACTTTCTGAGCCTCAGTTTCCTCTCCTATAAAATGGGGAGAATAAAAGGGAGACTCTCCTGGGTCTGTATCCCAGAAAGATCATAAAATCATGATCTCTCTGGGATCATAAAAAAGAAAAAAGGACTTACATGTGCAAAAATGTTTGTAGCAGGCCTTTTTGTAGTATGAAGAAACTAGAAACTAAATGGATGTCTGCCATTTGGAAAATGGCTGAATAAGTTATGTTATATGAATGTTGTGGAATATTATTATTCATCAATAGGATGATTTCAGAGGGTTGGAGAAATTTACATGAACTGATCTAAGTGAAGTGAATAGAACCAAGAGAACATTGTATATAGCAACAACAACGATTATGTGATGATCAATTGTGATGGCTCTTTTCAACAAGAAGATGATTCTGGCCAAATCTAATAGACTTGTAAAGGAGAGGCTCATCTGCATTTAGAGAGAGGACTATGGAGATTGAATGTGGGTCACAACATAATATCTTCCCCTTTTTTGGTTGTTATTGTCTGCTTGCTTGTTATTTTCTTTCTTATTTTTTCCCCTTTTGATCTGATTATTTTTGTGCAGCATGATAAATGTGGAAATATGTTTAGAAGAATTGTCCATGTTTAACCTATATTGGATTACTAGCTATTTAGGAGAGGGAGAGGAGAAAGGAAGGAAAATTTGGAACACAAGGTTTGGCAAGGGTAAATGTTGAAAACTATCTTTGCATGTATTTTGAAAAATAAAACGCTCACCTCACTGAATTTTTGGGAGTAGAATGCTTCATAAATCTTAAATTACTATATTTATTACTGTGGCTATCTATGAGTCTTGCTGTCCAGAGAAACTGGATTCACTTTTTACCAACTTGTTTTATGAATCAGGAAAGCTGTTTGCAGAATTTCACTCAAACCTACACTTCAAAAAGAAGGGGGGGAAGTAGATTTGGTTGTCCCTTTTTCATTGTCTGTAAAGTCTCCATAGAATTACATTTAGCCCCAAAAGGCTGCTGTAGAAGATGCATTTTGCTAGCAATTGCATTAGTCACAAGGCTTTTGTGAAAGCTTGTTTGATGTATAGTGTGAATTTCTCATGTCTCCCAACCAACTGAATGTTATCAACTAAATTTCTCTATAACTCTTCCATATGTGTCTCCCACGCCTGTGATAGCACATCCTCAAAGAAAGAAGAGGACATTTCTCATAGTTAAATTTCATTGTCTTTCCTACCTGCTTTTAGATGGTTGGTTTGGGGCATACGGTTGAATCAATTAACAGAGGACTTGCAGAATTACAAGTGCAGTTATTAAAGGATAGTGTAATTAACTTCTTCAGACTAATTGAAAATTTTCATTTAGAAGGAACAGCCAAGTGCCTTTCTGCTTAACTGCTTTCTCACATAAAATAACTCTCATGAAAAGGTTCTTTAATGTGCATCCACAGATTCAGTACCTCTGAGGTTGCTGCTAAATTTTTACAAAGAATCAAATCATTTTTTCTCTCTCTCTCAGACTATTCCATAGAACTGGTTAGAATTAGCAGCCATCATCAAGGTGGTACTCAAAATAGGAAGAGCTGTGAGAAGGCTGGAGGAAGAAATAAGGGATAATACATTTTTGTCCACTGATTGGGTCAGTGGTGAAGAAAGCAGAATATGGATCAGCTATGGAGGACTGATGAAGAAAAGAGTGAGCCAGGGATGAGGATGGGAGAGATTGAACAGTGGCTCTTTCAATGAATAAAGGAGTGATTACAGGGATTTTGTGGAATCAGGTAGCTTTAGAGAAGGGCAGCAGAGGGAAGGAAGAATGATTGGAAAGAGCTCTGGATTTGGAAACAGAAAATTAAGTTAGAATTCTGGCTAGGTCCTTTTGAGCAATCTACCCCTCTGTCTCTAGGTTTCATCTTTAAAAGCCTCAGGTTGTAACAGATGTAATTTTTTCGGTTCTAAAACAAACAACCAACCCACAAAATATTAGCTTAACAAACAGCTGGTTGACATACAAGATTTTAAATGAATGCTAGGTAAGTTAAGTTTTAAGCCTGAGTGCTGCAGGCAAACTATGAATGAATAAAAATTATTTTTAAGTACTTATTATGTACTGAGTATAGTGCTAAGTTCTGAGGATATTAATAGAAAAATTAAGACTAACGGGAACAGGAAAAAAAATCTTCTCTCAAGGAGACTCACTCTAACTGGAGTTGACTACACATAAAAGAGGGATAACTAGGTGACTTAAGGTATAATGCTAGACCTGAGGTTAGGAAGACCTGAGTTAAAATTTAGTCTCAGATACTTATTAGCTGTGTGATCCTGGGAAAATCATTTAATCCTGTATCCCTTTGTTTCCACATCTGTAAAATGCACTGGAGAAGAAAATGGAGAAACCATTCTAGTATCTGTCAAAAAAAACCCCAAATAGGGTCAATGAAAAGTCAGACATGACTGAAAAGCAACCAAACACACATGAAAGAGAGTTTAGGTGCAAGATTTAGATGTAGGACGATGGAAAGACCTGGAAATCCTAAGGTGTGGCTGGGGGATGGGGTGGATGTTAAGGTCTTTGTTTAAGATTCATTGGCAAGTAAAATGGTCATGATTAGAAATCTTCAGTAGATAGAAGCAGGCTTGTAGAACCTTATTACACAGGAGATAAAAAGGTCCAGTGATTTGGCATCTCACCATAAGGGTTGTAGTTTAGATCTCCAATATGTCTGAGTAATATGAGCATCCATAATGCTTTTCCTGCAAAAAACCATCCCCAGAGGCTGGACAGGGAAGGGATGGGCAACCTCCTAACAGAGGAACTTCATATCTCTCCACCTTGATGGGATGTCTAGGTAAATTACTTTCTACTTCCAAAAGGAGAAGAGAGGAGTTAAAGGAGAAGCGATTCTAGGAAGCATAAGGGAGTAAGGAGTTTGGGGAAGAAATCAATCAGTTTGTATTTATTAGGTACCTACTATGTGCCAGATATTGTGCTAGATACTGGGGATGCAAAGACAGAAGTGAAAAATACTGCCCCCCCAGGTACTAACATTCTGACAGGGGAGAAAACACACACACACACACACACACACACACACACACACACACACACACATATATATGTATTTATAAACAAATACAAGTTAACCTGGTTTCGGGGAGGCTCACAGGTGGAGAGATCAGAAAAAGGCCTCATGGAGAAAGTGGTGCTTGAATTGAGTTGTGGGGAAATCAGGGATTACAAGAGCTAGTGAAGAGGAGGAGAACCTTTCAGTCAAGGAGAAGAAAGTATAAAGACATTCAGAAAGGACATGGAGCATCATATGTGAGGAACATCACAAGACCAGCTGAAGATATAAAGCAGTGTTTTGAGAGACTATTCAATAGTAAACCAGTAAAGCAGAAAACATTGGAGTTGGGAGCCAGTTTTTGTCTTTTGTCCTATATCTGAATGTATTTGGTTATAGTTTTGCCTGCCAGGGGGTGGACTAAAGCTCCTCCCTAACTTTCTTCAAAACTTTTTAATCTGGATCTCTCTCTCTCTCTCTCTCTCTCTCTCTCTCTCTCTCTCTCTTCCTCTTTTCCTCCCTTCTTCCCTCCCTTCCTCTTTCTCTTCCTCCCTTCCTCTCCTCATCCCCTCTTTTTTTCTTTCTCTCTCCCTCTGTCTCATTCTTTAATAACTGGCTATTCTTGTCTTTGATTTTAACAAGAAAGTCCAAAGGTGATCCATTTATGCAGGAACAACTCACTTCCTCTTTGAAGCATGTGATTAAATGCATGGAATGTCACAGAATGACAGAGCCAGAAAGGTCCTTATCTTTCACCAACAAAACTAAACCAGAAGACTCCAGCAGTTGAAACATATCCAAGATCACAGAGGTAGCTACTCACCAAAGCTGAGACTAATAAGTTAGGGCCTACATATGTCATAGGAATTTGAGTTGGAAGAGGTTATCTAGTTCTCCTCCTCTCTGGAAAATCCCTCTTCCTAATTTTTTAGATAATACTGGAAGATAGTGTCTAGTCCTAGACCCAGGTGAAGTGATTTCAATCAACTTTCTTTATCGAAGATTAAAAGAGGCCTTTACATCTAATTTTCTATCAAAGGCCACAAACTTTCCCAGAATCATTGAGATGGAAGTTTCATTAAAATAAAATGAAAAGTTTGGCTTTTCACATCTAGTTCTCTGTTATTTTTGACCTTGTCTTTGTAGATTATTATTTATCATTTATTAATATTGTTTGAATCTAGCTTTATGTGGCTAGAAAACTGTCTAAACCAAAAAATTTATTGTAAAGATCAGACTGACCTCAGAGAGATGCTCTTTTTCCTTACTCCAAGGAAGCTGGATGGTTGTGAGGAATGCTTAGATCTCATCCAGTAGTGGAGGAATTTTTAGGAATGATAATGATTTCAATTTTGGCCATCTTGAATTTAAGATTGGATATTCAACTGGAGATGTCTGAGAAAGAAGCAGATATGAGCTTGAAGACAGCAGAAAGCTTGAGGGCAGGATAGGCAGATTTGAAAATCTATAGAACAGAGATTGTAATTAGATCCCTGGGGAGTTGATGAGATCACCAAGTGAATTAGTAGGGAGAGAAAAGAAAAGAAGACCAAGAATGGAACCCTGAGTAGCACTTATGGGCTAGAGGGCATCATGTGGAGAAGGATCCAGCAAATGAGATGAAGGAGAAATAGGAAAGAGGGATGCCCGAAAAACTGAAACTGAAAAGGGTATTAAGGAGAAGAGGGTGATCAGCAAAGGCTAGAGAGGGGTTAAAAAAAATGAAGGTAGTGAAAAGGCCTATGGATTTGACTACTAAGAGATCAAGGGTAACTTTGGAGAAGAGCAGTTTTGGGGGAATGAATTGAATTGACTGGACGGCAATTACTTTCATTCTTCTATTAGAATCTTTTTCTATGTACTCAGAATTCCTGTTTTAGCAGTGTAGGACATTGCCTAGAATTTTTTTTTTTTTTTTGGTTAATCATATGCTAGTCAATAGCTGTTTGTTTTTTATTTTGAGGAAGTATGGAAAAAACAGCACTAAGTAAACACAACCTTAACCTTTTTTTCTTTCTCTCGCTTATCCTGCCCTGTAAGGAAGGAGGAACTAATTTTTCCCCCCAGCTGCCTCATAAAAGAGAAGTAGCAGCTAATAAATACTGCCAGCTGTTCGATTTCACTAGAGAGCAAGAAAGAGAGAGGCTGCTGTAAAAATAGGGGCAGTTCGTGAATGAGTTGTACCACATTAACTCATTACTTTTAAAAGGGCCCTCCTAGCAGATTCCCACGCTGCAGCTATGGAGGATAATTCCAGGATGCAGAGCAGCAATGCCGTCCGTCAGGTAAGGTTCTGTTTGTTTTCCAAAGTAGAATTCACATGGGAGCCACTTCTCCATTTTAGGTGCCTCTCCCAATTCCCTCCATTATGAGTATTCTCTCCTTCTTCCACCTCTCTGTGGATATGTTATATCCCTTATCCCTCCCTAATCCACAGAATGTAAGCTCTTTGAAGGCAGGATTCATTTTGAGATGGAGAATGTTTTGAGTCATGTGTCTCATTTCAACTTTTGGCTTTGACCATCACCTAGAGAACTGTGTGAAGCTTAGTCTGAACACAGTAAAAAAAAAAATGACATGATGCTTTTGTCTTTTTAGAAGCTGTGTCAAGTATAGAGTACGCACTTAATTAATGTTCATTAAATTGGATTTCTTACAAAAACTTCTCTATGCCTTTCATAAAATTATTGTAGGAAAAATACTTTAGAATATATAGAGATTTGAAGTGGGCTCCAAGATCTTTGGATCCAGAATATGAGAAAACCTTAGAAATCAATTTATATTACTATGAGGCTCAGAAAGGTCTCCTTGAAGGTTATATATCAAATTTCCCCACTCCAAATCAATTGCTTGTTGCATTATATAAACTTACCTCTGCATCACTTTATAGGTGAGGAAACCAAAGCTATGAGAAGTTGGGTTCATCATAGTATAGTAGAAAGAATATTGAACAAGATGGAGAACAGGATTCTAAACTTGGCTTTACAACTAATTAACAGTATGATCTTGTGTAATTAATTCATTCAGTCTCTTTGGGTGTTAGTCTCAGAGCTGGAAATCAAACCTACGACTTAGTGAGCAAAACCAGTATTGTTTATGCTTTATCTCTCTGCTCCTTGATGAGTTCCCAGAGTCTTTCAACCTTAGGGTACCCTCTTGTAAGATTCACTGATCGAATGTGGGTGACATGTGCATTTTCTGGTAATGTATTAGAGAGAAATTGTGCAAAAAAAATTTTTGTATCCTTGATAATATATTTTCCATAGTAACAGACAACACTATATTTAGTTTATTTCAGGATATATTATCTATACTTCCTCTTTTGATCTGGAAATGGGGGAACCAGATCTGGGATTGAGAAAGGAGATAATTTTAGACAATTTGTGAGAATTTATACCATCCAAAAATGATTAATAACAATAAACTACAAGGTAAAACTAAACTTTCCTTAGTAAACTGGTGAAGCTCAGAGGAATAGCAAGAGCTTAGTAGTTGGGAGGATTAGTGATGAGCAATGTAATTGGTCACAGAAATGTTAAGTCATTTAGCTCTGCACTTAGAAAATTATTCATAATAAGAATACTTGATCTGTTCTTAAAGTGTATGAAACCGGTGGCACTATTCATACACAGCCCGTCTGTGGGAGGCTTAGGTGGAAGAGGAACCTGCTACTGACAGAGTACAGTCAGAGAGTGCCAGTTTTATTTTTTCCTAAAATTCACATATGTATCCATGTATACACATAATGTTTGCATACATGTGCATATAAATATATACACATGTATATTCATATGAATGCATATATGTATATATGTATGCAATCCCTTTTTCAGATTTTAGCAAACTCATAGATTGTTAGGGTCAAGGACAGATACAATGTTAGACTTTAAACAGTAGATTTGTACAGCTGGAAAAGCAGTAGAAGCAATGAATTTATTTCAGTATTGTGTTTCCTAGTTACTTTTCCATTTAATACCAAGAGGAGAAAAACCCAACACAATACAAAAAAAACAAAAAAAATAACTACAACTGAGGAACCCTGAACTCCAAGCTATTTTTGGCAGTTATTGAGCAAATGACTATAAGCCTTGGAGATGAAGTTTTGGGAAAGGTACTAACTGATCACCATAAATTAGAGTCTTACTCACACTTAGGTGACCCAGTCCTGGACTAGAAAAATCATCTGTTGCCTGGGCAAACACCATTAATATCATCATTACTTCAAAACTTGGTAGAGGAAGCAAAACTGGAAACATTTGTCAATTCTTGAGTAAAGGAATCTGCCCTTTTTGAAAGAACTCAATACTACTCCAGCTGGGGGAAGGGTACACCTGTATAGGGATTTGATATGTATACTTAGATAAATTTGTTCAGTGAACTTATCAAGTTTTGTAACCATGTAAATGTACATTGTAAACATGATGTTGCATGGGAGAGTGCTCTCCTCCCCTCTCCTTTTTCCTCTTCTCTCTGTTCTCTTCTTCTCTTCCTCTTTCTCTTCTTTTTTCTCCTTAAATTCCTCTCTCCTTCCATTCCTTCTTTTTATTTTATTTCCTAAATTCATATTTTTCTATTTTTGTTTCTTTCCTGTCCACAGGACAGGATTCTATTGTCACCTAGATATCTTATACCAGATTGATGTGACTAGATTTTATGGATTATTGAGGTGAAAAAAAATGCATCTTGGTTTTACCTAGGTAGATGTTTTTGGAAAATGTAGGATTCTCTTCTATGAATTTATTAATTTCAATGGTTCAGTGAAAATTTGAGATGGAGGATGTTTTGAGTCATGTGTCTCATTTCAACTTTTGGCTTTGACCATCACCTAGAAAACTGTGTGAAGCTTAGTCTGAATACAGTAAGAAAAAATGACATGATGCTTGATGGTTAAGAAGATATTTAATTTTCAACTTTAAAACTTAAAATCTTAAAACTTAGAGGAATGGTTATTGTGGGTCATTAATTTAGTTGAACATGTTGATTCCATTGGCTATTTTTTCAAAAGGTTTGCAAATTAATCTAGAAGTAATTTTTTTCTATTGTATTTATTTTGTTTCCTTAGCTCAATTGATCAAGTGTTATAAAATGAATGAGACTAAAGTTTCATGTATTTTGTACATAATTTTACTTGTGTATGTTTCCCTAGCTAAACTATAAAGTAGATAGATAAAGTCAGGAACTAGTTCATATTTGCCTTTATTACAGCAGCCCCCTAGAGTATTTGGAATATAGGAAAAACTCAATAAGTGCTTATTGATTGACTAGCATAGAGACTAGTTAACTTTGTCTGAACGTAGCCCATTGTCACAAGGTAGACTGATCTCAGAGTAGGATGTATAAGCATGATGAAGCCCTTCTAGCCATGAGAAATAACTGAGAATTATTCATTAGGATTGTATTTCTAGAAGAACATAACTTTTATTTGTATTAATAATTTTTTCTATTTACAGAAGTTATACTTACTATTTTATAATCTCCTAGGGAAGCCTGGAAAGGTACCTGAAAATGAGAAGAGAACTAACATTATGACTGTAATAGTTTTCAGACAGGCTGTTCTTCAGCTACCCTCTTCCCTTTCAAATTGTGCTTTTTAGTAATGTCAAAACCAACAAACAAACAACTTTGAGTCAATCCGGTCAAACAGCAGTGGCTTTCTATTGTTTCTTGAGGGAAAACTTCCTCTCCTTGCCTGGAATTCAAGAACCTCTAAAATCTTGAATCATCTTGCCCTAATCATCCTTATTTCATTTTATTAGTCTTTATTCTAGCCACACTGATCATTTTCTATTTCTAGAATATATACTTACCTAATTCTGTGCCTTTGTTCATGCTATTACTTATGCCTGGAATGTATTTTTTCCATGTTGAATTCCTTTAAAAACCCACTTCAAAAAAAAAGAAAAAAGAAAAAACTAATATAGTAAAATCAACTAATACAGCAGCCGTGTGCATTAAATATTGTACACGCAGAGTCCTCCATAGCTGTAAAAGGGGGGAGGAAGGTGTATCTTCTCAGATACTTCCTTGGTACAAATTTGATCATTATAATCATGTGGTCCCATTGTTGCATTCATTGTGTGTATTATTTCCTTGGTTTTGCTTACTTCACTTTGTGTCATTTCTGTTATATCATATTCTATAAAGAATAAAATTAGGTGCTAGAAATTTTCCTACTTTTTCATACCTCTCCAGTTCTTTCTGAGCTCTTCAAAGTGTCAGCTAATGGTCCTATGATGATTTTGGCTAATTGTTTTTATTGCTGGGGCTAGAAATCTATGAGGCCTGGAATCTTTGATAATTCAACCTCTTGGAATAGTCTTTGACCAAGTCTTCTCTGACAACCTCTAAATATTGTCTACCCTTGCTCCCAAGCTCACAGATCACCTTTATTGTGAAGATGTAGATAAAAAAGAAATCATTAAGTGCTTTTGACTTTTTGATCTGTAAGACAGAGTAATCAGCATGTTAATGAAACTGCAGAGTTGACTTACTTCAGAGCAATTGCAAACAGCAGAAATAATGAAAGCAAACATAAAGGTGCCAGAAATATGGTAGGGCCATTTTAAAAATTGAGATGTGGCTCAGAAAATAAACTAGTAATAGAAATGGTAGTTGAGAAAGAATGAAAATCCTAACTTTGAGAGAAGATAGTGAGGGATCAGGTAACAGTTTTAGCTTAGCCTATTTCTGGAAGTGCAGATGAATCCCTTGCCAGTGTGCTTGGTGAATTATTATTGATAGTTTATGAAGGCTCATGGAAATTGGGAGATGCTAGAAAGAATGTAGAAATGTCTTGGTTTTCCAGAAAGGGGGAAAATGTATATTATGCTCATCAATAGTCTGATATGCTTAATGTTGATGGTTCTTATATTTCTAAAATGGATTATTAAATAAATGGCTTATGAACATGTAGAAATAAACAGCTTGATTGGAACCATTGTGGGTCAAAATAAATCATACAAATTTTATTTCCTTTATCATAAGGTTGAGCAAACTAGAGAATCATTTCATACAATCATGGAGACTTTATAGGTCATCAAATCAATTGCAGACATGGAAACTGAGGCCTCTAGAGGTAAAACAATTTCCTGAGTTTCATCTGGAGTTTAAACCCTGGTCTTCTGACTCCAAGTCCAGGACATTTTATCATGTGCACATAGGAAAAAAGGAACCAACATAGTAAAGCTTTGTGAAGGTCTCTCCAAGTGACTCTCAAAGATATTAATATTTAAAACTCTCTATGTACATTGTTGATAAATCATTCTAGCTATCAGTTTTTGCATGTATTTTGCATTTACTTACATGTGGACATATTGCTTTCTTTAGTAGAATATAAGTTTCTTAAAAGAAGAGTTTTTTTTTTCATTTTTGCTTTTGAATTTCTAGCACACAGTAGGTAAATAAATGGATTTTTGTCAAAATCTATTGAATTGCATAGTTTCCTCTAACATTAGAAAACTTCATTTGTAGAAGAGTAATACCTGTTTTATGTTTATGTAGTATTTTGAAGCTTGCAAAACTTTCTTCACAATAACTTTTTGAGGTAGGTTGTACAAGTATTATGATCTCTTTTACAAATGAGGAAATGGACTTAGGAAGGGGTACAGTGACTTGCCTGAGATCCAGACCTATAAAGTTTTAGAGACCAGAGCTCTTCCCAGAATCAATGCATTTATTCTGAAAGATTTTCCTTTTTCTTTCTCACTATCTTGTTTATACTCTTATTTATTCCTGAGAGTTGTGAATTTAATTTTTTTTGAATAAGGCTTCAGGCCCTCTGTTGGACTACTATTGATGGCATGTGTCTATGGTGAAGGACAATACAGAGGAAAATGATTCTTTAATGAGAACTCTCTAAACCCATACTGTGGTTCTCCCATATGTTAGAGGCCCAATTCTGTAGTTCTTGGCAGGGAATTCTTTGAATCTGCACAGTTGCCAATGCTGTAGGATTTCACTAACTAGAATGCTGCCTATTCTCCAGAAATAAGCAGTTAATCAATGAGATGCTTTTTTTGGGGGGGTGTCTTGAGTTCCTGGACATAACTTTCATTTTCACAGTGGGTATCTCCAAGCTGAAATGAAAGCTAAATATTGGGAAACATTGTTATCCTGGAGTTTGCTTGAAGGAAAAGAAATTGATTCCCAACTAATGGAGAGAAGTGATTTAATTTGAGCATTTTGAGGGTTGTTTTTTTCATCTAAGACAGAGGTCCCTCTACTGAATCAGATCACAGTTTCTTAGAAGATGGTATTTAGGAACTTCTGTGTCTTAAAACATTTGTCTCCTCCTGTCTAACATGGTCACAAATCTCTCTCTATTTAGGAAAGTTGTTTTTTGGGATAAGAGGCATGTAAATCAGTCTGTGTTATTTATCAAGTGTCTTCTAGATTGTTGATTCATTTAGATGCTTATGGTGTAATAGAAAAGAAAACATACATATTTTTTATTTTGTTTAGTTGTCTTTGACTCTGTGACCCTGTTTGGGGTTTTCTTGGAATGGTTTGCCATTTCCTCCCCCAAGTCAGTTTGCATATGAGGAAACTGAGATAAATAGGGTTAAGTGACTTGGCTGGAGTCATGTAGCTAGTATCTGAAGCTGGATTTGAACTTGGGTTTTCCTGATTCCAGAACCAGCACTTTATCCATTAAACCACCTAGTTGCTCCATATAAACATACAGATATATAAAAACACACATTGTACAGATTCAAGGTACCCTTGGATCTGCAGTGTGGCGACATTAAGAGATGGGATAGTTGGGAGCAGAAAAAGCCTCCAGAAGAAGGTGGTTTTTAAGTTGAGTCTGAAAGAAAATTAGGGATTTTAAGAGGTAGAGACAAAAAGATAAATCTTTCCAGGAATAAGGGATTAATCAATACAAAGCTATGGAGATGAGAGAGAGAGAGAGAGATGTGAGAGACAGCAAGAGGCCAGTTTGGTTGGATTACATAGAACCCATCACTAGATCCGTACTTGAAACTTGGGAAGACCTGCTGGAGTTTCGTTCTTAATGAAGAGGGACTTTAGTCCAAGTAATAGTAACATTTTGTGGGTACAGAGATGAACTGGATCTTTTATCCATGTTCCCTTTAACTAAGTCAGAGAGGTTCATCATCAGGTTGAATATAAAGGCATGGATTTTTCTGCCAGAACAACTCTAAAATACCATCTCCTAAGGCTTTAAAAGTCTATGAAGAGAGGCAGCTAGATGGCACTGTGGATAGAACACCAGCCCTCAAGTCAGGCCTCAGATGCTAAACGCTTCCTAGCTGTGTGACCCTGGGCAAGTCACTTAACTCCATTTGCCTCAGCAAAAAAAAAAAAGGCTATGAAAGAAATCTTCTCACCAATGAAATCAGAGGTGTAATGTGTTGACATATGTAGTCTTCATCCCATCTACACATATGCTAATAAAATCCAACATTCTAAGTTTGAATTCTGGGCTCAGAAGAAGAAATTCTCAAATATCCTTTTTTTCCTTTTTTTTTTTTTTTTAAATTTAGTTCTTAACTGTGGTTTCACTGGGGTAGGAAACAACTCACCAATGAAGATGAATAACTCTTTTCTAATTTAACATCTTCGTTTCCAAAGACTCTTACAGATTACTTGACTGACTCATGGTCACACAACTAAGGTGTATTAGGATGTAACTTTAAGCCTAACACTGTTCAGTGCTCCATAAACAGTAAATGACTTGCCCAAAGTAACTTCCATGTCCTGTATCTTTATCCTTTCTTATTTAAAAGATTTTCTAATTCTTAATTAGATTTTTTTAATTTAGAAAACTATTCCTTTTGTGCCTATCAAGCCATAGAATATAGATATTGTTTGGACAGTAGTTATATTTTATTCCAGAGTGGAGGTGGGAATGCAAGAGAAACATGGCCATGGTGAAGTGATAAGGCAAAATGTAAAATGTGAGCATGTAATGTGATACGTATACATATATGATGTAAGTATAGCACACACATACATAAAACACATAAGTATATAATATAAAGAAGTGCACCCTTATTGGCAATTTGGATTGCCTTCAGAAAAAAAAATAATCCTTTACAGTAAGGAGTATATATAAGACAGGATTTGTGGATGCTCCGGGGAAAACCAATTCTAGTCCAGAGCATTCTGCATACATATAAGGTTAGTAAACATGCATTGAGCCCTCAAGAAACATAGTTAGACACTCAATTCAGTGCAGAGATATATACTGTATTTATTGATATAGTCTTCAAAAGATTTCTGAACCAAAGTAAGAAAACCTTTGAGAGCTTGTGGGTATATACACACACAGACACACACGCACACACACACTCACAGACATAACCACACATCAGCACATTGAATTTTTGTGACAAATATTAATAGATGATTACTCAAAGATTTTATTTTCACTGAATATATGTTGATCAATTTCTAATCATGCCTTTTTTTCTGAGGCAAAAGCAAACCGTTTTAGTTGAGCTGTTTCTCAGCTGCAAAAAACTAGTACATTTCATTTGGGGAATACAAATCCTTCATATCTTTGTCTGCTTTATCTGTCTGTCTATCTATCTGTCTTATGTATCTATGCAGAGACATAGATATCCGTGTAAAAGCATGTAGACTAGAGATGGAATGCGATGTTGAGGCAACTAAAGTCTCGGAAGAAGAGAAATATGCAATAAATTTAGGCATAGTGGAGTCAGATTAGGAAGGACTTTAAAACCTAATAGAGGAGTTGCATTTTATTTAAGAGGGCATCCAGAGTGAATGAATAGATTACAGGTATTTTGAAAAATGTGTGGTAAAATGTGTCTTGGAGGGATTCTGGCAGATTAAGCTAGAGTTTGAGAGTTTCAGAAAACAAACAAAACAACAAAGAAAAACACCTCTCAAACCCAGATGCTAGGATTAAGGAACAACTTTAAATGCAGTCAATTTACTGTCTTTCCCTTTTTCCTTGTTTCTTTTACTTATGCTTTTTGTTGGTGAATTGCTAAAACTCAGGTTCAAATCAGTGTAAAAGCCTCTAGCAATGAGAAGGGAAGACCAGTAGATGTTCTGGAAGAGCTGATGAAGTTGGAGGCTACTGGATAGAGCAGCTCAATTCTTTTAACAACCTCTGATCAGCCAGGGCTGATGCCTGAAAATTGGTTTAAGTAACCATAGCTACTAACTGCAGTATTTTACTCTTCTTGAATGAATTTGGACAGGCAACAGATTGAATGTCCACTTCTGCCAAAACCCAGAAGGAAGTATCTTCATATGTTTTTAAAGGTCTTTCAGGAAGCAGAATTAGAGCCCCCAAAAGCAAAACATAGAAGTATTGGTAGTAGCTGAAGAAAGCCAAATTTTGATTCAATACGACGAAGAATTTCCTAACAATTAGATCTATTCAGCATAAAAATTGCCTCCCTTGAAAGATAGATATTGAGGAGCTTGTTTAAATGAAGGCTGAATAGCTACCATTCGGCGATTAGACAAGGTTAATGCTTCTAGTAGAAATTGTCTATTTTTTGATTCAACTTTTTTGTTAAATATGTAGAAAATATTTTATTAACTATTTTATTATAGAATTTATATATTTATAAATAATGCATAAATATATATTAAATATATAACATTTATATTTAAGTTATTAAATGGCAGCAGAGGCAAAGTGTTGGTGTGGATATAAAAGTATTCTCAGAATAAAAAAAACCTGGGATCAAGTCCCGATTCTGATACACATTGACTGTGACCATAGGCAAGCCAAATTGCCACATCTTTGCCAACTCTATAACACTCTAAATTGTAGAACAGGCACAGATCTGCATTGGTAGAGGCACTTTTCTATTTCCATTTTTGTCATCCTCTCTCTGTTTCTCTGTCTCCCCCAAATGATGAAGCATTCATTTTTTCCCTTTCACCTTTCCATTCGTTGGAGGTGGGGGATAGAAAGAATTACACAAAAACTATAAGCATAGTCAAGCATAGTCTTCAGATGCTATGATTTTGATTTTATTGAAACAGTGGTATAGGAGATAAACTTGGAATGTGACTTTGTATTCTACTCAGACACCTACTAGGTGTGTGAGCTTGGGTAAATCATTTAACATCCCTGAGCCTCAGCTTCCTCACTTATAAAATGGGGTGATAATAATAGCATCTGCATTGCAGACTTGTTGCAAGGATCAGATGAGATAATGCATGTCAAGGGCTATATAAATCTGAGTGATGATGATGATCAGCTTCTTCATCTTTATTTCACAATCATCATCTTTTCATTTTAGAAATATAGGACAACAGGACTTAAAATTATCAAAAATATTTCCTAGAATAGTCAGACCATAGGGCTAAAAACTATCCCCAAGCCACTTTTTAAAATTTGTTGCATCTATGAGGACTTGGATGTCATGAGGATTTCAAAATTATTTTGGTCCTTAACTGAGATTTATAACACAGAAACCAAGGATACTATGAGATTTTGTCAGTAAGGATAAGAGAATATAATTTAAAAATATAAACTCAGCTAGTTACTACCAGTGTGAGATTGGGCAAGTCATTCAACCTCTCATACTTTTAATGAGGAGGTTAAACTAGAGATTTTCTAGTTCTTCATCTGTAAAATGGGCTGGAGAAGGAAATGGCCTACCATGCCAGTTTCCTTGCCAAGAAAATCCCAAATGGGCTCCCAAAGAGTCAGATATGAATGAAAAAACAAAAATCTTCCCTCTAGGTTGAAATCCTATAGTGTGATCCAAGATCCAATGAATAAAATGATGAGTGATGATATGACCCAGGATTTGGAGATTCAGAAAGTTTCTCACCTGGGTGATCCCCAGATTCTTTTCTAAGGATAGAGTTGGGTGGCAAGAGGATAGAGGCACTCAACTAGAAATAAAATCTGCTTTACCATCTTGTTCTTTCTTCCCTGAACATGGTTAAGGTGGAGCATAACATTTTAAAGATCAGCTGCTTTGAAATGCTTGGTAGTTTCTTCATAAATAATATATCACAGCACTGCATATTATATCATTGAAAAATCTGGATGTTCCTTCAAATCTGACTTTCAGAAGTAGCAGTAATATAGTGGAAAGCCTGAAAATGCCTGAAGCTAGGAGCATTGTGTTTGAATGTTGGCTCTTTACTTATTAGATGAATGACTCTGGATATATATCCTGCCCACTTTACCTTCCTAATGCCTCTAGCTGTGAACATCTCCTCTTCACCAAATTACCATGTGTTTATTTTGTCTCTGTATGTGGAAGTGTTTATATGGATGAATATATACTTAATACACATGTGTTCATGTACATATATATGTGCACGTGTGTACATTATTTTGCCTGATAGAATGTAAGATCCTTGAGAGCAGGGACAGTTTCATTTTTGCCTTTGTATCTCCAGTTCCTGATACATAGTAGATTCTTATTAAATGTTTGTTGATTGACATAATTTATTTTTTTATGAAAGCTTTTTATTTTTCAAAAATTTTCACATATTTTAGAGATAGAAGGGACTTTATAGATTATCTAGTCCAATCTTTTCATTTTATATATCAGGAAACTGAGGCTCAGAAAAAATTGAAACACATGGTCTAAGTAGCATCTTAAAACCATTTAATTTGAATCCAGATCCCTTGACTTCAAATTCTGTTCCCTTTCTAGTGCCTGATGTTTAAGAAGTCATAATTTCTCTAAGCCTGTTTCTCCATCTGTAAAATGGGGTAATAATATACAGTACCAGGAATATGTCCTTTTACAAATGAAACCTTAGACCAAAAAATCCCCCTAAAATTCCCAAACTATCCAAGAATCAAGGTATTCTATGGGTTGCTATCTCCTGAAAAATCATATTTTCCCATTAATGTGTTTATTTTTATCATCCATCCAGAGGACATGTAAATTCCAAACAAAAACTTATTTATTAAAAAAGCAGAACAAATAAAATGATAAGGAAAGATCTTCAGTAAACACATAAGATACATATTTCTACAGAGTATTATACCAACAGTATCTCCACTGAAAGAGCATAAGCTCTTTGAGAATAGGATTGTTTGATTACTTGTCATTATAACCCTTCAGGGAAAGGTTCATTTACATGAGCTCTGGGGTTCCTTTCCATTTTATTAGTTTCTAGCTTTGTGCTTGGTATATAGTAGAAACTCAATACATGCTTATTGGTTGATTGGGAGAGAGCACTTGCACATAGAATTTACATGATGAGGGAATCATGAAGAAAGATTTGCCAGGGACTCTTGTGGCCAGGACATGCATGTGGAAGGCACACCTGTAGGGTAAATGTGTGTCCAGGGCTGATGTCATCCTGTTGCTTAGCACAGTGACTGAATCATGGGAGATGCTTTCTCTCAGGAGATAGATGGACAGATGGACAGGTAGGTAGGAAAGGAGAGAGAGAGGGAGAAAGGATGATAGAGAGAGAGAGGGAGGGAGAGAATAAGAGAGGGAGAGAAGAGAGAGGTAGATGTCTATATATTATGTATATAGCTGTAATATAAATTAACTATTATTACGAAATTATCTCCCTCAGGGCCAACATAGCCTTCTGTTTATGAGAAGGCAAGGATGTTTGTTTAATGCATGACTAAGTTGATGAAAGGTAGTGCATATACTCGGACTCTGCAAACTTAGAGTCTTTTCCTAATGCAAGTCACCATTATTTTCTCAGTTTAGAGCTGTTCTTTTGGCCAATTCAAACAACTTGGCCCATTGATGTCAAGCTCTTAAACCTACACCTCTGTGCCTAGATCAAGGTTTCCTTATTAACTTTAGGGGGTTTCTCAAGTGTCCACCTGCTGTGAACCCTCCAGTTGGTGCGAGGAAAAAGGATGGCAGCTGTTTCCTGAAGAGTTCTTCCCTCCCAGTGGTCCTGGGACTGTGGTGTTCCATCACTTCATTCTGCTGAGGCTGCAGAGTAGGGAAATGCCATCAGTCCCAAGAGGGTCTCTTTGAAAGGACAGGGTTTTAGAAGCACTCCTGTGGTCCTTTGTACCACGATAATAGCTTACTATAGTCACCAGTTGTATTGTGTTTGCTTAACATTTGGGTTTCTGCCAGGTAATTTGCCTATAAGCTATGCATAGAAGAATAAAGAAACCATCCATCTAAAGTATTCAGATTTTGGCCTTAATTAAAATGCAAAATAAATATGTAAAGGCTAAAGTGCATGAATTATATATATATAAGGGTGTCTATATTAAAATAGGCTTTCATGGAGAGGCACGGCTGTGTTGATGGCAAGAGAGGAAGTGTGTATGCAGTCTGAGGAAGGCAATATAATTACGGCAGCCTGTGCTCAGCAAGATTGGAAACAGATCTATTGTCCTCATTCCAGCTCCTTCACAGATTTCTTTCCAACTTAGCTAAGGAAAGGATTAATCCTGACCCTTGTTATTTAAATTGCTCCCCAGGCCTAAGAAGCAGGCCTTTAGTCTTTTAAAATCCTTCACCTGCCACAAGGAATAAAAGCCTTTTCTATCTGCAGCTTTGGCAGAATGTGCCCCTCCCTGCTCACCTCAAATGCCCTGCCATTGAAAGACGGGAATTTTGTGGGCCAAATCTCCTCGGCTTCCATTCTTGAGTTTGATTGACAAGCCTCAAGTAGAAAACAAAAGTGGAGATGGGGTCTCAACGGTTTCAGGCTATCTCACATTATGTGATGCTTTATGGTTGACAAAGGCTTTTCTCACAAGAACTAGGGTGAAGAGAGCATCCTTATTTTAAGAACTGAAGTTCTGAGAAGTGAGGGAACTTGGTCAGGGTGGAAGGGCACGCCAGGTGTGCTGACACCACAAAGAACTCCTTCTACTACACTACTTTACCTCCAAATGTGAAAGTTTAGGATCTTCCATTTAGGGACCAGGATAGAAAGGGGGCAGTAATTCAATTCAATGAGCCAATGGTGAAGCACTGCATAAAAATAGTTGACTTTCAGTTTAATTCAGTTCAAAATAGTTATTAAGGGCAAGGGTGAGTTGGTAAATGTTTAAAAACAGGTTTTCTGTTTTTTAAAAAATGTGTGAGTGACTTAAGTTTAAATCAGGTCTGCTTTGTTCAGGTTTTTATTTGTTGTTATTTTGTTTTTTACCATTGTGTCCTATTCTCTGTGACTCTGAGGTTTTCTTGGCAAAGAACTAGAGTGCTTTGCTATTTCCTCTTCTAGCTCATTTTGTAGGTGAGGAAACTGAGGCAAATAGGATTAAGTGACTTGCCTAGGGTCATATCCAAGTGGAAATGGGATCTGAACTCCAGCTGTTGCTCTATCTACTACTACTACTAACTGCCCTTTCTTAAGTAGGGAAATCAATAAAACAAACAAAAAAATCAAGCCCTGTAGCTATCTGCTGATTTCTGAAGTGTGAATACTCATGTAATACCAGAGAAACTGAGGCAAGAGAGAAACTGATTTTTAATCTTTAATGTGGAGAGCTACCTGACTGTTTTCGTGTCCAAAATCATTCAGCCCGAGGAACTGAGGTAGGGAACTTATATAGGGTTCTAGGGTTTGCAAGCAGGATACAGAAGCCGAGAAGGCAAAGATAGATAAGAGGGATAAGCCATAATTCCAGGAAAGGATCATAACTTAACCCTGACAGGATAGGGGTCAAGATAAGAAAGTTGAGGGCAGGAGACAGTGACTGAGGGGCAATACACAAACAGAGGGGGAATTATCGGAGATAATGCACCTGGAGTTTATGATACAATGGAATGTAAAGTGGTCAGAACTTCAAGGTTTCTCCTGACTCAATTCTCCCAGTCCTAATGGCAAGGAAGCCGTAGGGATGGCTATGATTTTTTTATTCACTATGGGTTATTATTATCAGCACAACACTCACACTGAAAATTTAACAATTGATTATTACAAGTAAGTTAGAGCTGCCTCCAGCATGTTACTGATTAAATGTCTGAAAATTCAGTTGAAATGAAACACAGTTCCTGTCATACAGGAACTTGTACCTAGATGGTTCTGGATACACAGCACTAAGTTTGGAGTCAGTAAGTCCTGAGTTCAAATGTGGTCTCACATATTCATTGACTCTGTGTCTCTGGATGAATCATTTACTTTTTTGGTTATCTCAGTTTCTTCATCTGAAAAATGGGATAATAATAGCACTCCTCTCTCACATATCTGAGGATAAAATGAGATAGTTAAAATGTTACATAAATGCTAGTTGTTATCATCATCATCATCACCACCACCAATATTATTATGATTATTGAAGGGCTACAATATTTAAGAGAATCATGGAATCAAAGATACAGTGTTAAAAAGCATCTTAAACTCCATCTAGTCCCATCTCTTCTTTTAACATTCATGAAAAATGAGACTCATTGAGATAAAGTAGTAGGGGGAGAATACTAATGAATGGGGCCTCCCATAGGAGGCAACACCTGAGTTTTAGTCTTGAGAGAAGCAATTTTCTATCTAAATTGCTTTGAGTTCTGTAGAGATATGCGCTATAATTCTCCATCCAAATGAACGCTGCCTCCTTTTTAAGTGTCCAAGAGTTTTTTCTGGCTCTAAATCTAGGATCCTGTGAGCCTTATAATTATTCCAAGTATTATAAGTATTCCAACTGTATCCAAGTATAAGTACTCCAAGTATTAGAATTATCCTCACCAGAGTATGCTTGAGCTCTTCTGGAATGGTTTTCAGAACATATGGAGACACTCCTTCAAGTAATTCCTCAGTAGTGTCCACTCATCCATTCAACAAGATTTTCTCAGGTTAGAGCTTTAGTGATCACCTAGTTCAACACTCCTACCTCACTTCCATTTTATACATAAGAAAATTGAGGTTCAGAAAAAGTTTAAGTGACTTGCTTATTTTTATACTGCTAAGAAGTGAAAGAACTGGGACTTAAACCCAGGTCACAAATTTTAATCCTTAAAATATTGGATTTCATTTTTGGAAATGGCCAACTGATGTAGGGGATGGACTTTGGGTTTAGGAACCAGAGGACTTTGAGTCTAATACCAGTTCTGCCACTTATAAGTGGTATGACTTTGGCCTAATGATATAATATCTCTGGATATTGTGATCTGTGTTTTATAGATGAAGAACCTAATGAAGGATAACCTGCTGAAATGAATAGAATGCTGAATTTGGAGTTAGGAAGGTTTGGATTTAGAACTTGTCTTTGCCAGGTAACCTTGGACAAGTAACTTAATCTCTCTGACTTCAGACTTCTTATTTTAAAATAAGTTTCTCCAAAACAGTTTCAGTTCTCAATCTGTGATCCTAATCTTTGCCCTGTGAACCTCAAAGTTATTATAAGGTACAAATGATATATCACTGAAAGTACTTTATAAATATCAAAACACATAGACCATGGGTTATCAAGTTACTCTTTTGATCAATTAGATCTTAGAAATTTTTGCTTCCAAACTACTGATGGCTTTAAAGGCTCTCCTTTCTTCTCCTTCTTCACAATTATCTTTCTCTCTTCTTCCCTTTTTCTCTCCCTCTCTCCCTCCCTTCCCCCCTTTTTTTCCCTCTGTCTCTCTCTGTTTCTTCCTTTCAATGTCTGTATATATGTCTGTCTATTCATCCTCATGTGCCGTTACTTATTTACTATACCAAGAGGAATTTTTCCATTTCCTATTTCCTCATGTAGGATGAACATTGCTCTATATGTTCACATATGTGTAATGTATACATTCACATGTATAAATGAATTCAAATTGTTAGGAAGTATGTACAGACATCTCTGGAATTTTGCTCATTACTCTCCAAGGGAGAATTTGGTTTCTGTCTAAAGGAGAGTATGAAATTAGATACGTAAAGCTAGACCACTAAGCTCTCCTCAGAGAGGGGTTAATGGATGAGAATTATAACTATCTGCCCTCCTAAATATTGCTAGTTCAGGCAAAATGATTTTTAGGTTCAATATACTTTTCTAGTTGCTTATCTCTTAATGGGGAAAAGAGTGTCCCAACCTATATTTGAAAGCTTGACTCTCTTCTCGTGAAATGTCAGTTACACAAAGACCATTACAAATAATGAATAGCAAATAAAGTCATTTATCTAAGCTGATAGCAAACAGAAATGAGAAGTTATGTAGATTAGACTGCTGACAATACACACATTAATGAAAGTTTTTGCTTCATGTCTTAATGTTCCTTCTAACTATAATTGGTTCATTTTGTGATTTTGACAATTGAAACAACAATACAAAGAAAAAGCCCATTATAGAATACCGTTGCTGTTGTTTAGTCATTGCATTTGGGGTTTTCTTGGTAAAGATATTTAGTGATTTGCCATTTCCTTATCTAGCTTATTTTACAGATGAGGAAATTGAGGCAACCAGGGTTAAATAACTTGCTCAGGTTCATATTGCTAGTAAGTATTTAAGACCAGTTTTGAATTCAGATCTTTCTGATTTCAAGCCAGAGGCTCTATCCACTGGGCAACCTAGCTATCCTCTGCTAGACTATTATGGTGATATAAAAAAATAATGATAAATAGGATGGTTTTAGAGAAACTTGGGAAGATTTACATGAAATAATACAGACTGAAATGAGAAGAAACAATTTATATAAGAACAATTTATACAATATTAAAAATATTGTAAATAAACCAACTTTGAAACACTTAAGAAACCTTATAATTAATATAATGGCCAATGATGATTCCAGAGATTTAGCAATGAAAAATGTTATCTATCTTCTGACAAAGAGAAGATTGACTTAAAATGCAGAATTTTTAGATGAGGTCAAATGAAGGAATTTATTTTGCTTGATTATGCACATTTGTTACAAAGGTTTTAGTTTTGCTTTTTTTTTTTTTTTCAGTTGGGAGAGATGGGAAGGAAAACAAATTCTTGTTAATTGAAGTAAAAGAAAATTAAATGATGGAAAAAAAGAAAGTACCAATTTCTGAATAGATCTTTAACAATTCACCCCTCACCTCCCATCCTAGCATGTCAGATTATATAACTTTGGGTTGTGGAGACCATATTATTTCCCCAATATCCTATAAAGGTTTCAGGCAGCTATTATTTCTTGGTGGTATTGGACGCCTTCCATTAGGCTGTGTAACTTGAAAAGAATTGGTGACATTTCAGCTGGGAAATTTGACAAAGACTGTTTTCTTTATAAAAAAAAAGTTACAGAAATTGTGGTGTGACAAGAGAATTCCTTCACCAGTTACAGAATGATAAAGGTCAGGTACTGTTACTCAAATCTTGTTTGCAAGTAAAATACCTTGCTAACTAGAATATGTCAGAAATTTCACCAAGCAATCTTGCTGACAAATATTTTGACAGAGCTCACAAATCGAATCGTTATTATTTACCTGTTTTAGTTCACATGGAACACTTTCTCCCAGTTGATTCTTAGTCTCGCTATCCCCACATCTGTAACCAAGAGGATGGAGGTATCAGCTAACCTAGAATCAGTGCAGACAGGTATTGTTTTTTCTTTATTCCTAGAGAATAGATGAGATGACATTATTCTGGGCATTGTGATTACCATATATTCAAAAGCATAAGAGGCCAGCTGGTACAAGATACTCCATAATTTGGGAGCAATGGAACCAAAATAATCTCTGCTTGATTACCTCTTGTGAACTGCGTACCAACTTTTAGGCTTCAAAGCATTGAAAATGACAGGATCTCATATATAAGCCTCTTTTGGTGATTTCTTTCAACTGTCCAAGAATAAATTTGCTTGTGCTTTTATTGCAGGCATTTTCTTGCCTACATTATTACTGAGCCTCTGTGATTTTGCAAGCAATTCAGCAATTCCATGATCTCTCAATAACCCAGCCCCTTGGTTGAAGAAATGTTTTTTACCTGTAAAATGAAACTACTGAAAAATTATAAGCTGTACATTTCTGTGCAAAGGCTGCTGCATCCTTTTTATCCAGAAGAGTCTTGCAGTTTTGATAGCTTTAATTGGGTCCCTGAAGTAAAATCATTTCTGGGACAACTGGGACATATTTCTGAAAACATGGCAGAATCTGGCCTTAAGGAAATTTCTTTTAATTCAAATATATCAAAATCACTTGCTGTTTACATAAAAACTGTTCATAGAGGATTTTATCTTGTTAAGATGTAATTGTGTACAGAGAATTAATTGTACATAGAATGACAGCTTAAAATCCAGAGCCAGCATCTAGTGCCTTCCCTCTGAGATTACCTTCAATTGACCCTGTATATAGCTTGTTTGCATATAGTTATTTGATTGTTGTCTCCCCCATTAGACTGCAGGTTTCTTGAGGGCAGAAACTTTTTTTTCCCATTCTCTGTATCCTCACACTTAGCATGATTTCTGGTATATAGTAAAAACTTAAGAAATATGTATTAACTGAATGGTTTAGGATCTTGGGCAAATGTAAACCTCTTGGGGGAGTATGTTGATATTTTCATTTTCATTTCACAATTTGAATCCATGGAATTCTAGAATACCAGAGTTGCAAGGGGCTTCAGACGCCATCTAGTTGATACTTAAATGGTGTCCCCTCCTATAGCATCCCCAACAAGTGGTCTTCCAGCCTCAGAAGACCTCCAGTCATGGGAAGTTAGAGTTGAAATTATATAGAGTTCTCTCTCTAATTTCTACCCACTGGTCCTAGTTTTTACACAAGAAGTCCATATGGCAGTCCTTTAGAGATTTGAACACTGCATATGTGCCCTGCCAGTATTCTTCCTTTCCCCTATCTCCAGTTTCCTCAGGTTGTCTTGGATGTTTCTTAAGATGTACCCTGAACCCAGAACCATATACAACTGTTTCAAGATGTGAATTCACTCTCATTAGAATAAATCTTAAATCTGGAATGATCAATTATCAATCACTGTACATTATATTAGGATTTCATTTGCTGTATGGGTTGGCCACAGAAGTCTCTCCCAACCCTAATTTGGAATTAGTACTGGTTCTGAACCATAGTATTTGGATTCAGTTATGGCTCTGTCATTTACTATCTCTCTAACCTTTGGCAATCATTTATACATGCATTAATTGATTTGAAAACTGAGCTTCAAAGATCTTAATACTCAACAAAAGTGCCCTATAAAGAGTTGTTGTTCTAACCAACCCATTTTGTTAGGGCCACACTAGGACATTTTGTAAGAACACCACGGTTTAGGTTCAGCCATGCTCTGCTTCAATCTCAGCAGGAAAGAAAAATTCTAAGCACATGCTTGCTGGGATGGATTTGCTGTTGTAAATTCATGTAATCCTGGGTACCTTGCAGTTGTGTGGCACCAATTCAGTGAGGCCGTGGTGTGGGGAAAGCGAGAACAAATCAGTTTTATCCATCAATAAAGAACTCACCTCCAGTGAAATCCCACACAGTGGGAAAAGGTTTTCAGATGCTTCATACAACCTAGACAAGTCCAGAGGGACAAACTCGGAGAAAGTCCCTCCTAGGACTAACTCTTTCTCACTCGCCTCTCTGGCCATTCTCTGCTGCCAAGATTTGTCGCTAGATGAATGTGCTGTGGATGAGCACAGACAGTTTAGAAAAACCTATGGATCTTCAATTGGAACAGATGCCTCTGGTGAGTCCTGCTTCTGTAGCTGTACTTATGTGACTGACTTCAACACAACTGCACGGGGAATGATTTAAGGGCACTGGGAAGTTCCTTCTCCCCCACTGGACATGTCATTGTTGTAGAAATTCCCACATGAATCACAGAACTTCAAAGCTGAGAGGGATCATAGGGTCTTAAAACTAGAAGTAAGAGAGACCTAGAGGTCATCTAGTCTAACCCCCTCATGTTATGGATGTGGAATCAAAGACTCCAAAGGGGAAATAAATTGCTCAGCATCACACGGCTATCTCAGTACAGTGCAGTCTGTACACTTATTGACTCAGGACGAAAACACTGGACTCCTTGCTGTTTCAACCATGCCATGTTCTCTGTGTGTGGCTAGTTCAATGCTACTATCTTTTGTTTAATATTACTATGTTTTGTTTAGTATGACTAGTGTTACTAGGGGGGAAGAAACTAAATAAGAAAACTGCTTTGTTTGAAAGGGCCACGATCAAAGCATTCACACTTAGAATAAATCAATGATGCAAGTTGAGCATTCATATGTCTTGCTTCCAAATTTTCTTTCACTGAGGGCAAATCATCATCCTTTGTCTCAGTGGACATACTTTGTAAAGGGAGTACTTATTTACCTATATCTGATTATTTCATTCTTTCATATTTTGGTGGGTCTACAACTTACTGATGTGAGCGAGTTCTCCCTCCAAGAATACAGCTCACAAGTTATCCATTTATTCCTGTGTGGACATACCTCCAGTCTATATATATCCTCCTGGAAATCCTCCGTATCGAGTTCTCCCAGTGTGCTGAGGATTTTTTCCTTCTAGATTTCTTGCCATTAAATGGACATCAAAGGGACCCAAGAGTGTCTTTGACTGAGAGCACAGAGTATCAGTTAATCAACGAGTCATCAGTCACTTACTAGGCACTTATTATGCCCCAGGAACTATACTGTGCATTGGCTGTACAGATACAAACAGAAAGAAAGATAGCCCCTTTCATGGGAGTGTACATTCTAATGGAGAAAAACAAATCACAATAGAAAGGGGGTAAAGGGATAAATTATCTACATGAGGACATGATAAAGTCCGAAGAGTCAGGAGAATAACCTGGAGAGGAATAAAAACATGCCTGGCTTACATTCTCCTTTGAATGGAAGTTCTGGGAGGGAGTAAACAAGAGGGAGAAGCCACAATGTAGAGGGTGCTTATAGCATTTATTAGGCTCTTGCTATCAATCAGTCAAACTAGCAAGCATTTCCCAGATTTCTACTATCTGACAAATGCTGTCCCAAGTTCTGAGCATTCAAAAGGAACAATGAATCATTCCCTTCTCTCAAGGAGCTTATATTCCTCGCTTTTGCTGTTTGACTAACTTATCCCAATCATCTATCTCTCTAATGACATCTTTTATGCTGTTGCCCTTGTGCAACTATTAATTTGAAATCTGTGTATATTATATCCATATATATGTATGTATTTATATGGAGAGAGAGATACATGATGGATATAACCAGGATGCTGTGCATACATATATGCATGTATACAAATATATTTCACACACACACGTACATATACATATATATTCTTACTCTATATGTATGTATATATTAACTTTATCGATATGGACCAGCCGGAAGCATGTGGATAGAACTTCAGGCCTGGAGTCAGGAAAATCTAAGTTTAAATCTGCCTTCTGACACATATTAGCTTAAATGACTTAACTCTCTATGCCTCAGTTTCTCAACTACAAAATGAGCTCGAGAAGTAAATGGCAAACTACTCCGGTGTCTCACTGAACAGCACAACATACCTATAAAAGGATATATGTTTTTATACAATAATCTGGTTACACTCACCATGTACCTCTTCATTGCTCTTTGCTCTTCCAACCTTCCAATTTCCCAAATAATAATACATAAATAAAGGTTATCAAGATAAAAAATCTTTCATTTAGTGAAGAGGTATCTAATGGCATGAAAGACAATAAAAGAAGAACTAGGGGAGCAAGGGAAGTAGGGAGTGTTGACAATTGTAGTTTATTGGAAATAATCTGAGCCAATGCTAAATAATTATGATTTCAATGATAGGAAATGATTTTTTTCCTCTTTAGACATTTGATGGGAGGCAATTAACATGGCAGCTTTCTCCAAGGCCCAAAGTTTCTAGGAAAGAAAGATGTCTCTGAGGGGCAGTCTCCATTCAACATTGTAGGGCCTCATCATCATAGGCTTTCTGAATGAAAGAACCAAGCATTTGGGGACCAGCATCTCCTCACATGCTGCCACAATGGAGGATGGATGCATATCCAGCCCTTACTCTTGCTCCTCCTTCATCTAGAATCTTCCTCCCAGATCATTCTGTGAACAATTTCTTTTTTCTTTTTTTTTTTTAATTTCTTTTTTCTGTTAGCAATTTCAAAACTTTACACACACTTTTCATAAAGTTTACATAGTTCATGATCTCAGCATGCAGTGGGATACTGAGGAAAGTATCTATCTTCATGACAACCTTGACTTGGAGCCACACTTTAACCTGGTATTAAAAAGAGACTGTAGGATTTTGTGGTTGACTGGGAACCTTAGAGATAATCTAATTCCATCTCCTTATTTTACAGATGAGAAAATTGAAGCCCAGAATTGGGCTTAGGTTAAGTGATTTATCCAAGGACACACAGGTAGTAAGTGAAGATGTGAAGCTTTCCAAGGCTGAAATTTTGTTTTGCTCATATTTGTTTTTTTTTTCCCTCACTGCCTATCTCAGAGATTTGTATTTAGTGGAAGCTTAATAAATATTTCTTCCATTATATTGATTGTAGTGGCTGTTTCAGGAGAGAGAAGAGAGAGGCAGCTCTGGTTTTGAGCTGACATAATGTGATAGTGACCCCTTTTAGGTTGAATTGACTTCCTGCTAGTGATTCCTCAAGCGTGGGTCTTTAGGCTACAGAATGAATGGAAACCCACACGTGCATTTATATTTCACTGCCTGGGAGACCATAGACAGGCTTGTTTATTGCTGTAGAACACATCTAATGACTGCTTCAGTGGCACATAGCTTAGGGAAGCAAACTAGGAGGATGATGTGCCTTTGAACCGATGGACAAATTTTAGTTTTGTTTATAAACAGCAAAGAGAATTATGAGTTTTATCAGAAGCTGAGATGGCATCTTAACCAGGGTTCAAGTTTCTTCCACTTTCAATTTGCTTGGTCTTAGGTTATATTCCTGATTGTGCTTTCATGTTGTCAGTAGGCCAGATTTCCCTCTGTTACTACACACACACACACACACACACACACACACACACACACACAATTGGTATTCTTACCTCATGCCCAGCTGGGGAGCTAACAAAGATTTCTCCTGGCAATTTCAGTTCCACTGCAAAGCACCCTGTATTTGGAAATTGTACAAAGCCCTGTATATTTGATCTCTTGTAGCCTCTCAGTAGGTTTCAAAGGTAGATTAAACTCACCAGACAGGTTGTCGATAGAACATAAAATATGAATGAAATTGAAATTTTGTGGTGGTTTTTGGATATGTAACTATATCTCAACAGAGCTGTGTCACACCTGGAAGGAGTGGGTGAGCAGATCTATGTCAATGCAAGCCTTGTCTTTTTTTGTTCCAGCTCAGCCAAGAAAAACTCAAGAAAATTATGAACATGGTGAAAAATAAAGAATTGAGCATCCAAGGAGCCTTGGAATTGGCAGAAAAAGAGAAGGGCCCTGAAGAGGAAGGGATGGAATTGAATGACCCATTGGTAAGATTGTGTGTTGGGGACTGGCCTTATTGAATATAATACTTAATATAGAATTTTGTTTTTAATCCACATTATTATAAAATTAAACTTATATGAACAAACAAAAGATAGGGACGTTAATAATCCTTTGATCATTTTATTAACACATTTAGATATACAGTGATATGCTACAGTGTATGGGGAACTAGACCTGAGTTCAAATCCAATCTGACACTTATTAGCAATGTGATACTAAGAAGAACAAACATTTATTAAGCACGTCTATGTATTTATTAAGTATTTCTATGTATTAAGCACTCTGTTAAGGTGGAAAAAGACTAAAAAGAAAGACTATAGACAGTCCCTATCCTCAAGAAACTCTCACAATCTAATGGGGGAGAAAACATACAAAAAGTTGAAAAGGAGGGAGAAGATTAATTGATAGCAGAGCATGATGAAGTCTTGAAGCAGAACTGGGAGATGATCTAAGGAGATCTGAGTTTCTGAGCTGATTTCATCTTATAAAGTGATGAATATCTGGAGATGAGGAAATCTAGGAAAGCAGCCAGATAGGCAATGATGGTCCAATCAGTTATCTTTCTGTCTGTTCCAGTTTCTTTGTCTATAAAATGGGGATAATAATAACACCTACATCTCAGGTTTGTTGTGAGGATCAAACAAAATGCTCGTTAAGCACTTTACAAACTTTAAGACACTAAATACATGTGAGCTATTAATCATTATTCTCCAAAACTTCAATACAATTTTGGACTATTAAAGCTTAAAATTTTACTAAGACTTTGGGAATACCTTGCATATAATAATGAAACATTAATAATAATAGTTAACATTTATATAGTTTTTACTATGTGTCAGATGCTATAAGTGCTTTAAAATTATTATCTCTGGTCCTCACATAATCCTGGGGCATGACAGATGCTATTATTAACCCCACTTCATGGATGAAGAAACTGAGGCAAATGGAATTAAATGACTTGCTCCGGGTCACATAGCTTATGAATATCTGGATCTGGATTTGAATCTGAATCCAGGTCTTCCTGACTACAGGCCTGGTGCTCTATCCATTATGCTATTTAGCTGCAATGTATATATTGCATCCTATCATTCATTAGGTTTCTTTCCCACTTTTGTGAACTACTAGTGAGAATTGGGTCTGAAGGAAGCAAAGAAAGGAAATGCATTAGCAGGAGACTGAGAAATAGGGAGAAGGAGAGGCAGAGAGAGACAGAGAGAAGGGGAGGGGGACAGACAGAGAGATGGGGGCGGGGGAGGAATAGAGAGGGGGGAGGGAGATGGGGAGAAAGGGGAGAGATGGGGAGAGGGAGGGAGGAGAGGGAAAGAAACCCAATTCAAAGAGAGAAGAAGGAAGGTCAGTACTGGAATTGCTCCTCTCATAGGCTGATCAATAATCCCAACCAATCCTGCTCCACGATGGGTTAAACAAGTCCTTTACAATGAACAGAAAAACCAGCAGCCCTCCCAGGCTTCCAGTTTCACACTGGATCCCACGTTTCATGTCCTTATGAGATAAGAAAACTTCTGGCCCTGTATCTGATTAAAGGACTGAGAGAAGTGTGTGTCAAACTCCTGGGAGAGACAAATGATGTATTTCTTAGAACTTCTGATTCCAAATCAATCCTATATCTGGGGGAATTCCAGGACCTAGGAAAATTGTGGGCACATGATCACTGAGTAAATATTTATTGGCTATTATCATTTTAAATTAAATACTATTCACTTATTTATTAATTTCATGCAAAATGGAAAGATAGTGTACAAAGCATTTTCCCCCTGAGGCAATTGGGATTAAGTGATTTGCCCAGGGTCACAAAACAGGTAAGTATATGAGGCCAGATTTGCACTCAGGTCCTCCTGACTCCAGGGCTGGTGCTCTATCCACTGCACCACCCAGCTGTCCCAGGGGATTCTTTTTGTTTGTCTACTTTCATGGAGAACTGATGTCATTGTGACTAAGTCACATGACTGTCAAACTTTCCTCCTTTCCAAATATGCTATATTTCAATTAAAGATGACGTGGATGAGTGGGGTTCAGAATTCAGTTCTGATTGGGTTACTACACAGGTTCACACACCCTTACACAATGAGTGGTACTAGCCAAAAATCAGAGGCAGGAACAAGATTTAAAGAAGATTTAAATTCTGATAACCACAACACCGAATTCACTGAGCACTTTCCCCTTGATGGGACATATACAAACAACCAGGGTTAGCAGTTAACATTCTTGTGAATAGCTATCAGCATTACTGTTGGCTACATACACACATACTGTGTGTCCATCCAACTGTGTGTATACATATCTATCACAATACAAATATATAATTGTAGCTGAGATACAGCATGGGGAAGGGATAGAAAGCCGGCCTTGAGCTAAGAACATTTGGGTTTGAGTTTCCCCTTTTACACTTACTGGTTGCATTACCCTGCGTGAAATTAACTCTTTAGTGTTCTAGATACCTCATTAGGTGGCTAAATGGGATGGGATGTAGGCCTGGAGTTTTAGACCCCAATTCAAATGTGGCTGTAGATATTTACTTGTTATATGACCATGAACAAGTCATTTAATTTCTACCTCAATTTCCTGTAAAATGGGCACCTATCTCCCAGGGTTGTTGTAAGGATCAAGTGAATTAGTGTTTGTAAAGGATTTAATAAAGTTGGTAGCTCATAGAAGGTGCTTAAAAGTGCTTGTTTCCATCCTTTCTCCTTCCCTCGCTAATACTATAAGTTGCAAAAAAAAAAAAAAAGTGTTGACTTGCACTGGTAGTTGTATCTTCCACCTAGGGTATTAGCTCTACCAGTTAAATCCCGATTAATTCTCAGTTTCGAATATGTGGTTCTATAATGGTAATAGTGCCTGTCTACTACTGCTTATTAATTCTGATTTTTTTTTCACTTTATATTATTTCACACAGACATTTCCATATTTTTGCATAGTTAGGATTTTCTTTTTGAAAAACAGTGCTCAAAATACAATTAAAATAGTTCACATTTATAAATTACTTTCCATATAAGTGAGGGAGGTAGGGCAAGTATCATTTTACAGATGAAGATGTTGAAGTTCAGAGAGATGAAGTAAGTTATCCAGGTCTCACAGTTAAGAAGTGACAGAAGGCCTCCTTGAAATAGGTCTTTTGATTCTAAGTTCTGTGTCTGCTCTCTGCCTCTCAAGGTATCATTGTACTCCCATGTTATCATCTGTTTAGCCACTGGACATTGAAATTGTTTCAAGCTTTTTCCTTGAAGAGGGAGGCTCCTGGGAGTCCTTTATGTTTTCTTTCTCTTGAGTCTAGGGGGGAAAAAGAATATTCTCTACCTGGTATTCTTAGCTTGAATGATTATATGAAAAATAGGATATTTTTGCCCACATCTATGAATTAAATATAGAAATGAGCTATATTTTAGATTTCCAGAGAAAACTAACTCTCTTCCTCCCTCTTCCCCCTTTCCCCTTATCCCTTCCTCTTTTTATTTTTCCTCTTTCTCTTTCTCCCCCTATCTCTTTCTTCCTCTATCTGAAATAAAAGCCAAAGATATATAACTTGGGGGTGGGGCAGCCTCCAAGATTGAATTTCTTCCATGTAAACATAAGCTTTGACTAATGGCCTATGGTTTACACATGTTATATATAGTTTTCAATAAACATCTCTCCATATAAAATTTAAAAAATAATTGCTCTGGATTAATTTCAGTACTGAGATGACCAAAGCTATCAACAGTTTTTAATTCTCCTGTTAAAATATAGCTTTCTGAAAGAGTGCTCTAATTTGTATCACCACTACCAAGTATTTATTTATCCCCAAACCTTAAAGATTAAGGATGGCTACTTTTATTTCATTTTGACTATTTTGAGTATATAGGAGTTGAGATGAGTCAAGTGATGAGATATGACAACCTAGAGAAGTACTAGTTTAGAATATGATCTCATTTGCTGAATAACATAGAGGAGGATTAATTAGATTAGAAGAAATAATATGAAATTTTAATGGTAATGTTTTTGTTCAATAGTTTTTCAGTTGTCTGATTCTTTGTGACCCTGTTTGGGATTTTCTGGCAAAGATGCTGGAGTGGTTTGCTGTTTTCTTCATCAGCTCTTTTACAGATGAGGAAATAAAGGCAAACAGGTTTCAGTAACTTCCCTAGAGTCACACAGTAAGTCTCTGAGGTCAGATAAATAACATCATTAATGTTAAGCCTGGTATTCTCCTCATTGTGTCACCTAGCTGCTCAATAGTCAAGTGGTTGGGTCCATTTGACCATTCTTTCCATTGATTCAGATGACTACCTAGCCATATCCTTTTACATGACTCTTGTCCATTTACTCATTTTCCACATGGGGTTTACTCAATGTGCTGGGGCTTTTTCCAGGGTTTTTTTGGCATTGCATGGATCCCAGTGGAACATTCAGGCTGCCCATTTGTTATACCTCACCTTTGCCACATGACTGACTCACCTTTTTTCTGCTCATTCATCTCTCTTCTTTGTTGGTAATGTGTTGCAGCCTACTGATAATTACTATGTGCTTTATCATTCTCCTTTGGGTGACCTTTAACTTGGATTCTTCTGGGTCCATGGTATGCTATAAGTCATAGTCATACAGCATCCCCAGAGGAATATTTTTAAAGAGGAATTTTTTTCAGCAAAGTGTTTATAAGTGATATTGACTTACAAGAAAAGCAGTAGATGAAGAAAAACAAAGGTGCAGAGGGCTAAGCATGAGACCCTGCTGTGGCAGGTCACTCTACAAACATCCCAAAGGGGAATATGTTACTCTGAGAAGTAGTCAGTCTCTTCCTTGGAGGTCTTCAGGTAGAGGTTAGATGATTGCTTGTTAGGAATATTATTTGGGGATATCTTTCATTTATAGAATGGGCAAGTTGGCCACTGGCATTCTTTCTAACCTTCAAATTTTGTGATTCATTTCCATATGAAATATGAATATGGAGTAGAAAAAATCTTCTCGCATGTCACTGATCCATTTTCATTAATCAATAAATGTTTATTAATCATCTACTAAGTGTCAGGTACCATGGGGTTACAAGAAGAGACAAAAGATAACCCCTTCCCTCAAAGAGCTTATGGAGATGGTGTAAAAACAAATATATGCAAAACAAGCTTTATACAGGATCAACAGCAAGTTAATAATGGAGGGAAATTCTAGAATTAGGAAGGGCTGGGAAAGGTTTCCAGTAAAAGATGGGATATTCGATGAGACTTAGGGGAAACCAGAGAAATAAATGAGGAGGAAGATCATTCCCAGGCATGGGAAACATTCCTATAAAATTCTTAGGACCCATAAATGGCTGATCATAGACCAGTTAAGAAGCCAGTATAATGAATTGAAGACTGTGTGTCAGGGAATAAGGTGTAAGGAGATTAGGAAGGTTGGAGGGGACTAAATTATGAAGGACTTTGAATGCCAAATAATGCATTTTGTATTTGTTCCTTTAGGAAATAGGAAATCACTGGAATTCATTAAGTAGGAAAGTGAGATGGGACAATTGGGCTATGCTTTGAGAAAATCACTTCAGTAGCTTTATGCAGGATAAACTGGGGCAGACAGGTTTACCATCAGGTTATTGGAACATATCTTCAGAGTCACACAACTGATACAGAGGTATGGAGGATAGATAATTAGGTTTCATGTTGATTACCAAAACATGTTTTACTCAGCACAAAGTGCTGTCTTTAAAATTATCTTTAAAGAAGAAATCTTTTAGTTTAGTTTTAGGAATTTTGGGTTTTCATGTTCTTTAGTTAAACAAAATTATTGTTTCAATCAATAGCCATTTATTTTCTTTCCTTTCTACTCTCCCCACTAAAAAGGGAAAGAAGATCTTTGTAACAAATATAATCAATCAAAATAAATTCCCACATTGGTCATTCTTTGAAATGTATGTATCAATGAGGTATCACCTCTCTGTCAGGAGGTAGGTAGAATACTTTGTTGTAAGTTCTCTGTAATCAGGGAATATTAAAATGTAAGCAATTTATCCTTGTTTAGTCCTTTAAGATTGTTTACTTTCTTTTACTTTTATGTTTTTCTTGAGTGCTTTTTGTACACTTAAATTTCTATGCAGTTCTGGTCTTTTTATTAGGAATGCTTGGAAGATATCTGTTATATTAAAAAGACATTCTTTCTGCTGAAGAATTATACCTCCTGGAATATTGTATTCCAAATTCTTTGCTTTATAGTAGTGGCTACTAAGTTATGTTTGATAATGACTATGTTTCCTTGGCCTTTGAATTATTTCTTTCTGGCTGTATGTAATATTTTTTTTCCTTTGATCTGAATATTCTGAGTTGTTGCTATAATGTTCTTGGGAATTTTCATTTTGGAGTTCCAGGGAAGATCGGTGGATCCTTTCTATTTCCATTTTCTGCTTTTGTTCTAAGAGATCTGGATAATTTTATTTTATAATTTCTTGAACTATGATGTGGAATTTCTTTTCTCCCTTTTTTATCATGACATTACTAGTCTAGTAATTCTTCAATTTTATGTTTTCTACTTATTTTTCAGGTCAGTTGGTTTTTGTTTTTGTTTTTGTTTTTGCTATGAGCTATGTTATATTTTCTTCCTTTTTTTTCAATCTTTTTACATCATTGTTTGGATAAAGTTTTTTACTTTTTGTGTTAAGCTATTAATTACTTCTTTAATTCTTTCTTCCATATCTCTCAATTCTTTTCTATTTTCTCTCTCTTGTAGTCATTTAATTTATAAAACATTTCAAAACTCTTTAAAAAAATTCTTCTTAATTACACATGTTTAACCTACATCAGATTGTTCGCTATTTTGAGGAGGAGAGAGAGGAGGGAGAAAAATGTGGAATACAAAGTTTTGCAAAGCTGAATATTAAAAACTATCTTTCATTTTTTTCAAATAGATGCAAATACTATTAAAATTTAAAAAATAAAAAAAAATTCTTCCTTAAACTCTTCTAGAAACTCTGATTGAATTTGTATCCAATTGGTGTTTTTCTCTGAGGCTTTTCTTGTGGATGTTTTGGGACCATTTTCTTCTTTTGGCATTTTGCTTTGGACATTTCTATCACCATAACAGTTTTTTAATGGTGGGCTACTTTTTAAAATTTGCTCATTTTTCCAATCTATTTCTTGACTTTGGACTTGATGTTAGGGCCAACTGCTTCTTACACAGGGAATGACTGGGTTGAACCTGTGTCCTCTATGGTCTTGCTACTACTTCCTTAGAGTTTTGAGTGTTTTGTTATTCTAGGATTTGAGGGATAGCTCAAAGTGGAAACCTGAAAACTTTTAATGCTCCAAAGTGGCACACCCAGGGCAAAGTCTGTCTTCTTGTTCTGTGATCTGCAGATTTATAATCTGGATTTGGGTAAAGCAATTTACCTGTGAGCATGCTCCAATTAAGATTAGATTAGAGTAGAGTGCTGCTATCTCAGCTTCTATCAGTCAGCTGGAAAGATCTGGTGGTTCAGATTGACTGAACTGCAAGGATTTTTTGGTCTAGGATTCTTGTTCTAGTTATTCTGCTGCAGGCTTCATATTGAATTGGAAGCTGAAACAAAGACCTGCCCCTTTCCTGGGACTAGAATCACATTGCTGCTGCTTGGCTTTGAATTTACTGTTTGCTCAGTAAAGAGTTTGGGGCTCATAACCATCTTCATTATAGACTGCTACTTCTAAACATAGATCCCTTCTCATTCCATCTCTGAATCTATTATCTGGAACTGGATAGTGAGTAGGTGAGTTGCCTTTTTGACACCTTTTCCCTCATCCCGCACAAGTTTAATTCTCTGTACTAGATTTGGGAGCTATTCTTGCCCTGGGACATATAATCTTCCTGTACTCCCTGTGCTTTGGATGGCCATTTGTAGTTAGATCCTGTCCCCCATGCCTCTAGACTTCTCTATTTCACTACGCTGTCTTAGGCTAGAAATATTATTTTCTATCATATATTATTATGATATTTTCTTGGATTTCCCTATCAAGATCTGCTCTGGTGTGAATTCTAGATTATGTTTAGAGAAGTAGAGAGACCAAATTGGCTGTACAATTTTTTTTTTTTTTTTTGCTACTCTGCTACTTTGGCTCTGTCTTTATATGATGAAATTTTGTAGGAATCAATGTAAGTCTTATACTTAGGTTTAAAAAAAATCAATGCCATAAATGCAGCATGGGGGAATATATGGCTTGATAAGTTTCCCTGAAAAAGCTCTTGCGATTTTAGAGAATGCAACCTCAACATCAGTTGACTAAATTTATTATCTTATGAGCTTATGATTCTTTGGTGCCATGGAAGCTAAAAATAATAATATAGTAATATAGTATAGTAAAAAATAAAATAGTAATATAGAATACGTGGGAGGGAAACCCACATAAACATAGTATCTAGGATTAGGAAGGCGATAGTCTTGTTGTATGTTACTCTGGCAAGATAATATATATTTTAAAATGTCATTTGCATGTATAAAACCAGATATTTTCTGACATTGAGACATTTGACAATGCTGAGGACTTTGGTGGGGAGGAGAACTTTAATTTCCTGAATTTCTTGTCATTTTCTTGGTTTGGCTGTGGAACTATTCTGGTGGGCTAGTAGATGTCAGAAGGACTGCTCTACTTGTCCCTTGGATATAGGACCTTAGCCTGCCTCTTCTCGGCTGTCAGAGGAGGTAGTGATCAGCATGGTCTAGCGGTGGTTTGGACCACCTGGAAACTGCTACCTTCTCACTCACGGCACCGCTGTGTCAACAAAGCTGGTTTCCTCAGATGAATCATTCAGGATCAGGGGGTATGGAAAAGTTCTGTTTATATAGGTCAAGGGAGAATGAGATCATAGTTCTCTCAAAGTATTAAGAAAGGGGTAATGAAGTGTTGATATTGTATTTACAAAATCTGTCAGCCTCCTGTCTTTCATTGTTATGGAATAGAGGAGGGAATGTTCTCGTTCTGCAGGGACATTGTGCTCTGGCTTTCATGAGGTAAGCCCCCATCGGTCCCACCAGGCTCACCTTCTTCCTTACCTTGGATCACCATGTAGCAAAGGCTAATTAGGAATGTTAGATTATATAAAACCGGTTTTCTGAAAGGTCTGTTACCGAATGCATAGGTTAGTCTGTGTATTATATGGGTGGTGGCTACAGTACAGAAAAGAGCGAGTCATGGAGGGGGCTCCCACGTGTTTATAGGTGATGGATGATATGAGAATTATCAAATCAGCTGCTGGTGCGGCACACATGTAATTCTCCAGTGGAAAGGGAGTACTCTGCAGCCTTGTACCACTTCTGTCTTTGCCAGAAGCTAGCAGGCAGAAGAAAAAAGAAGGGGATTAGGGAGGAGTGTTTTCACAGACAAACTTAGGGTAAAAATATTTTTTGATGATGATGATAACTATTACATTAGAAATCTTAGAGAGATTAGACTACGAAGTCTCTGCTTTCAAGAGCCTTTCAGTTGAAATAGAAAAAACAAAAAACAATGATTAGTTCTTGGGATCCTTTTGTTAGGTGCCGAGTCCAAAATGAAGAGAAAAATGAGACGAACCTCGCTCTCTCATCACATGCCCTGAGACAACACCTATATTTTGAGACGCGTGGTAGCATTTCATAGCAATTACCATAAGTGGAACAGCAACTGAGTTGTAATACTTTTACTTGTGACTTTACACTAACTGTATCTGTTGAAGGTGGGAGGATTGTGCCTCATTCCAGATGTCTTTGGGTCTGCAGGTCAAAAAGCATGTTTAGATGGTGCTTTCAAAAATAAACAGGAGGCTGTGACTTAATCAAGCCTAGAAACTGAGCTTAGCTACCACTTAGCTGCACTTAGGATCATAGATTTAGAGAAGGATTGAAACTTAAATAGCTTTTATTGCAATCCTCTCACTTTACAGATGAGGAAATTGGGTCATAAAGAGGGGGAAATGACCTTCTCAAGCACATAGTTATTAAGTGGCAAAACCAGAATTACTAGGCTGGGTACCATACAAGTTAAATAGGCTATAAGCTCCAGAAGGCAGGAACTGAAGATATTTACTCAATTATTCAATCATTAAGTATTTATTAAGCACTTACTATATGCCAAGCATTGTATTAGTTATAATAAAGTTGTTATAAAGTGAAAAAAGAAATAGTGGATGGCTGAGATTGAGAACCTAGATTCTTGGAAAGATGGTGGTACCTTTAACAAAATCAGGGGAGGGGGAGTGGGTTTGGGGGAAAAGTTAATATCTGTTTTGGAAATATTGTATGTGAGGTTCCTATAGACTATGCAAGTGGAAATTTTCTATAGCTATTTGGTGATGCAGGACTAGAACTCTGGAGAAAAGCTTAGGCTAGATATTTAGATCTTGGAATTATTTGCATAGAGATGATAATTATACTAGAAGAATGGTTCCCAGCCCATGGATTGTGCATCCCTAACCTTATGCAGAGCACATTTTGATTCCAGCAAAAATATATAGCATTATTCAGTTGAAAAAGTAATCAACCATATCTTGTGTAGACTGAATAAATGTCTTTTATACATATGTACTACTATTTTAATAGTCTTTTATTTTTCCAATTCTATGTAAAGATAATTTTTAACATTCATTTAAAAAAAATTATGTTCCAAATTATCTCTCTCCTCCTCTACCACCCCCTCCCTAAAATGGTAAGTACTTTTATATTGGTTATACATGTGGTTTTACATTGGTTATACATATTTTCTTATACATATTTTCCAAATCTCATCCCATTTGGGAAGCTTTGCCCAATGCTACATCCTCCACTATATCCTCACCAACTGAAAGTGGTCCTACATTTTCTAGAGCATTCACCAGGCCCTTACTACTTCACTTTGCAGCTATTTTTTTCCATTTGGATGTTACCCTTCACTAGAGCCCTACATATATACCTTGTCATATCAAAGTAGCTCATAGTGATCCTAAGTTCTTGAAGGCCATGACTGTGGGGCATCAGTTCTGACAGGCTTTAGCTATTTCAATCTCTACCAAGATGGAAAGACCTTGAGCTGAAGAATGATGGGTCTGTTATCTGAGGACTCTCCTAAGTGCCGAGAAGCTCATCACCATTAAGCCTGCTGAAAGGAGATAAATTTGGAGAGCTCAGCAATAATCAAAAACTGTATGCTAAAGATTGCATTCTGTATCTGTGCATGGAAAACCGTGCCAGCCAATTCAATTCAATTGAACAAACATTTATTAAGCACCTTACAAAGTGCCAGGCTCTGTTCTCAAGGAACTTACAATATGAAAGGAAGAAGCAACACATATGAGAGAGGTGAAAAGTGGGGAGACCAGACAGAAAAGAGAGAGGCATGGGGTGGGGTGCATGTTGTCCCACCATGGAACGGAAGCCAAGCAGAGCTGCTGCCGAAGAATGGAGTTTGGAGGAAATTTAGTGCTCTCCTTCCAACCCTCCAATCAAGGGAGAGAGGCAACTGAAGGTGGACTGAGATACAGCTAAAGGGAGGTGGAGACTGCTCAGTGGTCAGAGCTCTGGGCCTGGGGGTGGAAAGACCTTACTTTGAATCCAGCTTCAGACATTTACTCCCTCTGTGACTCTGAGTAAATCATTTAACTTCTATTCATCTTAATCCAATGGGGAAAGAAATGACACCAGTATCTTTGCCAAGGAAACCCCTTAGTTTGAAGAATCAGATAGAACTGAACAACAAATCTGAGTTTGCAATTATAATTGTACAATTGTAATTCGTTGTAATTGAGATTCCTGGTCTTCTGTTCATCCTGGTGGGGAGGGAGCGGTATTCCCTGGAGTTGAAGTCAAATAGAACAGCTGAAGGGAAATGACAGACCATAGTGCCTCAGAGTACTGCAGCATGTCCATGTCTCATCAGCCCAGCTTTGTAAGCTTCTTGGGGGCAGGATTTTTCCTTATTATCTTCAATGACTTTGAAGTCCATACTCTAGTGCCTTATACATTGTAGGACATCAATATACATATGACTTTGTTAATGATAATACTGAATTATCTGCTCAAAGGAGCACAGTAGGAAATATTCATAGCAGCCCTTTTTGTGATAGCAAAGAAATGAAAACAGAGTGGGTTCCCACAGATTGGACAAGTACTAGACAAATTATGGTACATGAACGTAATGGGTATTATTGTGTTCTAAGAAACAATTATAATGAAGAATTCTAAGATGCAGAGAGAATGAAATAAGCAGAACTCATAGGAACCACAATGTAAATGGAAAGAACAATAAAAGGAAACAATGCTACATAATTATAATGACTAAGCTTGGACTTGGAGGAAGGAAGGAATCAAGCATTTATTAAGCATCTACTATGTGCCAGACACTGTGCTGTTTTAGAAATACTATTTCACAACTATTTAACACTTACAACAACTCTAGGGAAAAGATGCTACAATTTATGCCTACTTTACATTTGAGGAACAGAGGCAAATAAGGGGCCAGTGACATTCCCATGGTTATATAGTTATATCTCAGGGGCAGGATTTGAACTCGGGTCTTCCTAACCATAAGCCTACCTCTGTTCATTGCATAATGTAGCTGCTAGGAGAAGAGGTGAGAAAAAGCACCTTGCTCTCCCCAGGGCCTAAGTGGGGAACTTCACATACATTGTCAGATATGGTCAATAGGTAGGCTGGTTTTGCTGAATTGCTACCGGTTCTGCCTCTATATTGTCCTTTGTTATAAGGGAGGATTTGTTGAGTAAGAGGAATGGTATCCTACAAAATGGGTATGATATAAAAATAAAAGCATTAACTTAAAAAATAAGATGCTGAATTAATTCAGGTTTATAATTATACGTTGCAGCTGCACATTTTTCTAACTGAAAAAGTTAGCAATAGAATTATGAATTTGGAATCTGAGGCCCTGGGTTCAGATCCTAACTCTTCTTCTTACTACCTATGTCACCTTGACAATTGCTCTATACCACATCTGTATCGTGAAAAAGGGATTTAGATTTGATGAGCCCTAAAAGTCTTCCCAGCTTTAAATCTATAATCTTGGATGGCTTCTAGTAATAGCATCTAAGTATGTTTAGTCCCAGAGACATGTTTCAATAACACAAGACTCTTCTGAGCTGCATATTTTTGGAGGAGCGTTAAGCTCCTTTTCTTGGTTTTATTTTTCTACTAAAAGGAAAAAAAAGTCTGTCTCCTCAGTCAGTACAGTATGGGCAATATTAAAAAACTGCAAATGTGCTAACCACAAAATCTAAAAATCTTTCACGCAGGAGAAGCTGTTAGTGGGTTTAGGAGAAGGGCGTTCGCCCTAGGGGCTACTGGGTGCTTTGTCTAAATATCTTTTCTGTTTGCTCCTTTATCCTGTTCAAACACTGCTTTATTAAGGGTGCTGTTTAGATAAGTCTCATTTATAGCATCATAGAACTCTAGCACTGGAAAGAAGAGAGAAAAAACAACAACAACCACCCATTAATTTTAAACAGTTTGCTGAGAATAGCTGCAAGCACTCTGCTGGAATGTGGGCTACTGTACATCTGCAGAGACAAATGAAGAAATCCAACACATCTATTAAGTATGGAGTTCCTACTGTGTACAGGGTATTTTCTGTAGCATGCACTAAGAGCAATTTGAAGATAGACAATATTCAAGCTCAATTATCAAAATCATTATTCATTGGAAAGAATAGCAAAAGCATTATTCATTGGAAAGAATATCACATTTCAAATCAGAGTCCTGGATTTGGTTCCCCACTCTGCTAATTACTACTTGTGAGATTAGAAGCATCATTTAATCTCTTTGATTCTCAGTTTCCTCATCTGTAAAATACATTTTGGACTAGATTTTTAAAGCAGCTTCCAGATCTAGATCTTTGATCATATCATCCTTAAAAAAAATTGTTGAATTCCAAATTAACTTCTTCCCTCCCACCCCTCTCCTAGCCATTGAAGACAAACAATGTGATATAAATTATACATGTGAAGTCATGCAAATCATATTTCCTCATTTTCCATAATGGAAAAAACAAAAACAAAAGCAGCAAGAAAAATAAAGTGAAAAAAGTATACTTCAATCAGCTCTCTGAATTCATTAGTCCTCTCTCTGGGAGTGGATAACAGTTTCTATCATAGGTCCTTTGCAATTATCTTGGATAATTGTTATTGATCATAACAATTAAAATTTTCATAGTTGATCCATCATTACAATATTGATGTCACTGTGTACATTGTTTTCCTGTTTCTGTTCACTTCATTTTGCATTAGTTCATATAAGTCCTCCCAGATTTTTCTAAAACCATCCTGCTCATCATTTATTATAGCATAATAATATTTCATCACAATAATATGATACAACTTGTTTATCAATCATTCCTCAATTGATGGACATTTCCTCAATTTCTAGTTCTTTGCCACCACAAAAGAGCTGCTATAAATATTTTTGAGTGTAAGTCTTTTTTTCTTTTGATCCTATCATCTTTAAAAAAAAAAAAAACAACAAACAAAAATCAGGTCATAACATTCCACATCAATAAAAGTACCTATAGGCAATACCACCAGACACTGCTCTCTTTTCCCAATTTCCAATCTGCCACATTGTTTAGATGATGGAATGACCTCAATACATATCTTGGAGGTCAAAAACAACTTAAAACTACACAAAGAAAATTGCAACTGGAATTGGAACTGTAATGTTTTTCCACACTGAATGAAAAGAGACTCTCCTGGGATATTTTTTGCAGGTTTAGAGCTGTAGAGGATAATAGAGTCCAAGACCTAACACTTTTACTCAACAGAGGAGGAAACTGAGACTCAAAGATGTCAAGGGGTTACAGAGGTAGAACTAAAATGACACAAAAGTCATTCTGTCCAATCTTTTCATTTTATAGATGAAGAAACTGAGGTCCAGGGAAGTTGTGTGAATTGCTCAAGACCACACAGGTAGTGTTTGTCAGAAATAGCATTTTAGCTCAAGTCTTCTTACTCTAAAGATAGTGGACCACACTGTACCACACTGCCTCTTTACAGTATCTTGCTTATTGTGAAAGATGGGAGTGAAATTTCCAGAAAATCTAGAAACTTTTGGGGGTAGCAATGGCATCATCACCAATATTTAGAGACATGAAAAACTCAATTAAAATAAAATTGCTTTATGTTTTACTTAAAGATATATCTCCATTCTTTTCTTTCCTTCATCTCTCACTCATGTTTCAGTCCTAAAGTAGTGGTATTAAACTCAAAGAGAATCAGGGCCATTAAACTAGACCTTAGAATCCTGGAGGCCATGTATTATCTTAGAAAATCCTATATTAGAATTATCTATGTTCTGTTGCATTTTTAATTTTTAAATTAATTTAAATTACATTTAATTTTCTAATTACATTTTAATCTAGTTTGGCAATGCAGTTCTGTGTAGGTTACCTCTGCTTTTCTTCTTCTTCTTCTTCTTCTTCTTCTTCTTCTTCTTTTTTTTTTTTGCTGAGGTAATTGGGGATTAAATGACTTGCCCAGGGTCACACAGCTAGAAAGTAATAAATGTCTGAGACCAGATTTGAACTTGGGTCCTCCTGACTCCAGAGCTGGTGCTCTACCCACTGCACCACCTAGCTGCTCCTCTGCCTTTCAAACATAGCTGAAACTGCTCTCTCCAATTTACTAAAGATCTCCAAACTGTAAGTACAATAATCTTTTGTTAGTCATCATAGTCCTTGACCTCACTGCAACTCTGGACTACCCCCTTCTTCCAAATACTTTCTGTCTTTTAGCTTCTATGATACTGCTGTCGCTTGGTTCTTCTATTTGTCTAAGCACTACTCAGTTTTCTGTGCTGAATCACCTGCTAAGGAGGTCATATAATCCCCACTACTAAGGGTAGGCATTTCCTTAGACTGTCACTTTTTTCTTTATCCTTTTTCTTTGGATAATTTAACTAACTCTCAGAGTTTCCATTATCATCTCTAGGTAAATGACTTCCAGATCTCCATTTCTTTCTTGAACTTAATGTCTGCCGGACATCTCCACATGAATATTTTCTAGGCATCTCAAACCCAGCATGTCTAAAATAGAACTCATCATATCCCTAAACCCACTCTTCTTCCCCCATCAAAACCCATCTCTGCTCCAAATTTTCTTAATTCTTTTGAGGATGCCACTGTCCTCCCTGTCACCTGAGTAAATAATCTTATTTGCATCCAGCAATTCTATAAGTTAAATGTTATTTAATAGTATTACCATTAGAAATCATATTGGTAATCTGGAAAACATCTATAATATGCCTTATGAGCATATTATATCAATTATGTTTTCGTTGTTAAGGTTTTTAGGTCATTTCAGTTGTGTCCAACTTTTTGTGATGCCATTTTGGGTTTTTTTTGACAAAGATTCTAGAGTGGCTTGCCATGTCCTTCTCTAACTCATATTACAGAAGAACTGAGGCAAACAGGGTTAAGGGACTTGACTAGGGTCATACATCTACTAAGTGTCAGAGGCTAGTTTGAACTTATGAAAATGAATTTTCCTGATTTCAAGTCCAGTGCTTTATCTGTGGTGCTATCTACCTGTCTCCACTGATTATATTACAGATCAAATGTGATAATATTTGTAAACTATTTGGCAAACTTTAAAGTGCTAGATAAATAATGGCTGTTATTGTTGTGTTATTGTATCGTATGCAGATCAAATCATTTATTTTAATAGAGAAATCCTAAGGCAAGAGTGCAGGGTAGAGTTCTATGTGGAAAAGATTAAGCTTGTTCTACTTGGTCCCAGAGGAGATAAATAGGAGTAGTGGGGAGAAGTTATACAAAGGAAAAATTAAGTTTGATATAAGGGAAAGTTCCTAACAATTAGATTTGTCCAAAGGGAAATGGATTGTCTTGGGAAATACACATCTGACCACTCCCTCTCAGTGTCCTTTGCTTGCTCATCATCCATATTCTGCCCCTAACTGGGGCCTCTCCAAGACTTTGTCCTGGACTCTCTTTTAATCTCTCTCTAAATTCTCTTTCCTGCTGATCTTACCTTGTGGGTTCACTTATTTCTATTCGGATGACCCCTACATCTATATGTCAACTCCCAACCTTTCTTCCGAGTCCTATCTTACAGCATCAATTGCCTGATGTTCTCTCAGCATGCATCAAATGTACCATGTCCAAAACTGAACTCATCATTTCCCCCAAGAGTATCTGGCTTCCTCTTCTTCTTTACTTACCATTTTTGGTTGAGAAAACTATGATTCTTTCATTTACCTTAATTTACAATCTTAGAGTTTTTTCTCAATTCTCATTCTCTCTGACCCCACATATTCAATCTTGCTTTTTCTACCTTTATGGCACCTCTCATACTGGTGGTCTTCTTTCTTCTTTCAAAGGAGTGTTGTCCTTCTAATTGGTGGTCCTGCCTTAAGTCTAGCCCTTCCCCAATCCACCCTCCACATGGCTGCCAAAGTGTTTTTTCTAAAGCACAATTCTGATCTCATCACTGTCTCCAGTGGCTTCTTAATTCTTCTTGGTTCAAATACAAAATCCTCACTTTAGCCTTTACAATGGACTTTGGCTTATCTTTCAATGCTTATTATACATCATTCACCTTTACTTGCTCTTTGATTCAGTTCAAATGTCCTTCTTGTTTTTCTTCACACGTGAAATCTCATCTTCTCTCTGTCTTTACATTCCTACCTCTCCATGCTTAGAGTGCATTTCCTATCCATCTCTATTTCTTAGAATCTCTCTTGTTATTCATTTGCTTCAGTCGTGTTTGATTCTTCATGACCTTATTTGAGGTTTTCTTGGCAAAGATATTGTTTTTCCTTCTTTAGCTCATTTTACAGATAAGGCGACAGAGGCAAACAGGTTAAGTGCATAGAGTCACACCACTGGTGTCTGAGGCCACATTTGAACTTAGGTCTTCTTGATTACAGGTCCTGCAATCTTCCACTGAATCACCTAACAGCCCCTAAATTCCTTGGTTTCCTTCAAAGCATAACTCAAAGGCTCCTTCTTTTGTAAAGCCTTTTCTGCATATCTATCTTCTCCACTCCCCATCCTCTACTCATTGCCTTATGGAGTAACTTCCTTCTTTTACAATACAGCCCAAATATCACTTATTGTATAAAGTCTTTCCTCATCCCCCCAGTCAATAGTGTCTTCCCTTCTAAACAATTTTGCATTTATTTGTATTTATTCTTTTGTATTTATGTTGTAAATATTTTTATGCCTCTATCACTCTCAATAAAAATATAAGGAGAGATTGTTTGCTTCCTTGTAATTGTATCCACAGTGTCTGGCACATAGTAGTTGATTAGTAACCATTTGCTTATTGATTTGTCTCCTTCTCACTAAAATTCTTAAAGGCCAAGTGATCACTTGTCAGGTAACTGGGAGTTTTTGTTCAGGATGGACTAAATGGTCTTCCAGAGTCCCTCCCAGTGGAAATACTGAGTTCTTGTCATTCCTCTTCCTTAGCTCACCCACTTCATTTAATCTACTGTAATACAGGAACCCCTTTTTCCTGTTCTGACTCAGGTTGAAAAAGAGAATACATACATACATAGTATATACACATAAATAGTGTAGCTTTATTTGTGTTGTTATATAAGCAATTTGGAACACCCAACTTTGAAGGGTAACCCACTCTCTTTTGGCTAATAGGGATAGATTTTGTGATGTGGAAATCTTCACATAGCTTAAATAGGCCTCAAATCAGATGGGATCTTGTCAGTGGGAGGAAAAGGAATTTTTCCTCTTGGGAAATATGGCTAGGCTCCTGTGAAGTCATTTAAAAAATTCTGACTTGCAAATATATTTTAAAAAAATCATTACACCCACAAAATGCAGCCGGATGAATTCGCTCTTGTCCCACCCATACTTACTAAGACTACCCACTCCCTTTTCAGCATCTCTCTCTACTCTCTCTTACCAGCCTAAGAAAACTGTCTATATGAAATGGAGGTAGAACTAAAGAATATAACACAGATTTTTTTTTTTTTACTGCTTCTTATTGCAAAAACTCAAATTCTAAATATTTGAATAAGAGTGTTCTCTAATGCTAAAAAAAAATTTAGCCAACCAGGAGTTGGATATTATGTGATATTTTGCATATTTTCAATTCCACTTAAATATTTTTGATAAGTATGGGTAGGTGAGTGTGTGTGGTAGGACTGGGTATGTGGCAAGACAATATGTACCTATATAAATATATACAAAATAAAATTTTATCAAAGTAATTTCAGATGGCTAATATTTGGGAGAATCTAGAAAGGCCTTCTTTAGGAAGTGGAATTTGAAATGAGTCTTGAAGAGAGCTAGAGTTCTAAAGGAGGTGAGAATGGAGAGCATTCTTAGAATGGAGGATGCCTTTGCCATTAAAATGGAAGACAGAAAGAAGCATAGAGGGAATATCTTGTGACTCATTGTGGACCTATTGTGAAATGTAGAATGTGTGAGGAGAAGTAATGTATAATTAGTGTGGAAAGAAAGGTTAGAGTTAGATTGTGAATGGACAAAAAGTTTTATATTTAGTTTTAGCAGTAATAAGGAATAATCAAAGTTGGTGGTGTTTTTTTGTTTCGTTTTGTTTTTGAACAGAAGAATAGTATAATCAGATCTTTAGGAAAATCAATTTGTGAGCTATGCATAATACAAGTTGGAGAGGTGGGGGAGACTAGAACCAGGGAGACTCTTAAGAGTCTATAGAAATATTCCAGGCAAGGGATGTTGAGTACTTGAATTAAGGTGTAATAATCAATTGACCTAATAGGTGCTGACTCAGTTTTATGCCTTATTTCTTCTCTCTCTCTCTTTCCTCTCTCTCTCTCTCTTTCCTCTCTCTCTCTCTCTCTTTTTGCTGAGGCAATTGGGGTTAAGTGACTTACCCATGGTCACACAGCTAGGAAGTAGTAAGTGTCTGAGACTAGGGCAGATGCTTTATCTACTGTGCCATCTAGCTGCCCCCAGTTTTATGCCTTCTTAACAGAAGACATGTCTTCTACCTTTAAAAAAAAATTTAAAGTCAAATAGCATTTATACTCACTCTAATACTATTTCCTATTCCTTTCTTTTCAAATTTTTTATTTATAATTTCAACAAAAAACCAAGCATTTTTAATAGATAGTATATTCTATTTCTTTAGGCTGTAAGATTTACACAATATTTTTCTTATAACAATTCTATGAGCTAAGTATCTCCCTGACTTATGAATTTCATCTATATATGGAATTTCTAGTGATAGAAATGTGCAACTTATAGTCTTAGGAAACTGCCTGGGATGACTGAGAAATTAAATGCTTGACCAGAGTTATATAGTTAATATATATCAGAAATAGGATTTAAACTCAGCTTTTCTAAACTCATCTTATCCACTAAGCCATGATAATTCATGAAGTATTAGTATGCTTTAATTTTTTTTTTTTACAAGAGAAAACTGTTACAGAAAAAAATAAATGACTTGCCTAGGGTCAAACAACATAAGCCTAGTTCTCCTGATGGGAAGACAATGTGAAACCATGGAAAAAGCCTGAGCTCTGTTGACACTACCTATTTGACTTCGAAACTTCGTCTGTCTCAGTTCCTTATCTATAAAATGAAGGAGTTACTCAATGTCATCAGATGCCATCAAGGTGCTCTACAATAATCAGATTAATTAATTCATGTGATAGAGTAGCAAGAACATAGAAGACTAAGTTCAAATCTTGACTCTACTACTTGTGTGACCCTAGATAAGCCAATTTATTCTTTGGGCCTCAGTTTCCATTTCTGTAAAATGAGGGATTTGGATTAGTTGATTAATATTTTGTTTTTTGAATGGATATCTGAATGCCTACTCTGGGCAAGGCATTGTGCTAGATAGGCTAGAAACAGGCATGGTGAACTATTTGAAGATGTAAAATAATACTTCAAAGAAAATTTATACATCAGGTGATGATCAAAGGAGAATTAGAGCTGATAATCACTTGGTGTCATCTATGACTTGTTTAGAGCATACAGATTTGAAATTACTTTCTAGGTAATTATCAATGGATAGCTTAGGGGAGAAGATTGCTGTTTCCCCACCTGTCTTTTTTCCTTTCTTACTCTACTGGCTTCATCCATGAATACTAATTAGTTCTACTATGCATTTTACTGAGTCATAGGGATCTCTCAGATAAGGTATCTGGGAAGAATTGAGCAAGATTGTAGAACTTTATATATACATATACATGAGTGTCTATATATACGTATATATGTGTATACACACATGTGTATGTGTGTGTATGTATATATGTGTGTATATACACATATTACAATTTAATGTTTGTTTTAAGTCATTTGTGGATTGATATTTGCTTGATATTCTACCAACTTAAGTAAAATTTCAATAATTTAAATTCTATGAAATCAGGATTTATGATCATTTGACCTAGACTAAAGTTTATCATATTCAAAAAAATTGGTTAAATAAATTAATAGTGTAAACATAATTTTTGGATTTCTGCTTAATCTGTTTAAGAGCAAATTATCTTAAAAAGCTTAAATACATTCTATAAAAGTCCTGGTATTGAGCAAGATGAACCCTGAGGGCTTTTGATCAATGAGCTGCTATGATTCCTCTTTGGTATTCTTTATATATTGCTGAAAGCAGGACCTTTTTTGGTTTGTAATATGTCTTTAGGAAGCACTGATCCATGGACCTTTGATCAATCAATTATCAACAAATGACAATCAGTTGCTATTAATCATCAATAAGTATTTAATTATTTTAAATGAATTTTGATATCATTTGTTTTTATATCCCTTAAATTTTCTCTAGTAGTTCTCCTTCCAGAGACCTATTTTGTATAACAGATATTTTTAAAGAAAAAAAAAAGAAAAAAATCAACAAAACTGATCAATATGCTGAGAAAAATGTTAAATTAAAAGTGAAGCTTTACATCTGTGGACGTATCCTTCTAAGAAGGAATAGAAAAGGTATCTTCTCTTATCTCTTCTTTGAGGCCATGTTTGCTGTTTGTAATTTTGCAAATTCCCTTTTGCTTGTTATGTGATTGGACTTTCCATTTATCTCAATAAATAATACAATACTATTATTGTGAGCTATGCATAATGCAAGTTGGAGAGGTGGGGGAGACTAGAAATAGGGAGACTCATTAGGAGTATTATTTCCTTGGCTCTGCATACCTTACTTTGCATCAGCTAATTTAAATCTTTTTATACTTCTCTGTATTTATCGTATTTATGATTTCTTTCAATATAGTAAGTATTGTAACCATAATTTATTTAGTTATTCACTATTATGACTATCTTCTTTGTTTCTAGTTCTTTACCATCACATATATATATCTCAATATTTTGATATATGTGGAAATTTTTTTTTTTTAAATCAAAGACCTCCTTGGAATAAATGTCTATCCATAGAATCCCTAGGTAAGAAGATGTGGATATTTTAGCTACTTTATTTGCATAATTCTGAATTGTCTCCCCTCAAAAAGTTGTACTAAATCATACTTCTAGCTATAATCATTATTTTAAAACTATTTTTATAGAACTCCTCCAACAATAAGTAGGCAATTTTGATACTCCAGCTGAAAGATGACAAGAATCTCGTGATTATGTGGCAATGGCCATGTAAGTGAAGAGAAGATTAGAAAGATGTTATTGGAATAGAAGCAATAAGACTTGACATTCGAGTGGATATATGAAAGTAAGTCAGAGTAAAAAGTCAGGGATGACCCTAATGTCATGAATTAGAGTGATTAGGAAGATGATGCTACCTCCAATAAAATAAAGAAAAGAGATGGCTTTTTTGGAGAAAATAATTTTTTTTTTTTAGTATCTGTCTTAAATAGAAGTGCCTACAGGTATCCCCTAATAGATACTAGTTTAAAATTTCCAGAAGGTATAAGGTAATGTTGGACTGAAATACAGAAGAGAGACTAAAGCTGGCTGTCATCTGCTTAGAGAGGATAAATAAATGCATGTAAGCTGATGAGAAGAGAGTTCAGGATGTAATCTTGGTGTATTCCAAAATAAGAGGTAACATATAGAAGATGATTCAGCTAATGAGAGTACTTAATCTTAAATCAGAAGCGGGGAGGGGGGGGCCTCACAATCCATTTCTGACTGTGTGATCTTGGGCAAGTCATCTAGCCTCCATTAGCCATTGTTGCTCTATATTTATGATTTTATGAGATTAAGAGGTCAATTACATAGAAGAACTGAGAGAATATTATTTTAAAAAATAGAAGTGAGAGAGTACTTAGGAGTAGAAGTGGTCAGTAGTGTCAAATGCCTCAGGAAACTAAGAAGGATAAGAATAGAGAAAAGGCCATTATTGTATTTGGCAAGTAAGAGATTAGTGTTAACTTTGAAGAAAGCCATTTCATTTAAGTGATGAAGTAAGACACCAGATAGAAAGCGATGGAGGAGTGAGAGGAGATGAAATGGGAGCAGTGAGTGAAGATGGTTTTTTTCTCTCCTAGGAGTTTGACTGTGAAAGCGATATGCTTGTGAGCTTGGTAGTCCCAGTAAGAATTTTAAAAAGGGAGGGAAGGGAGATCTGGGCATGTTTGTAGCCAATAATTTAGGAATGATTGAAGATGTCAGAGAGAGACACGAGAAGGGAAGAGAGAGGGGGAGGATGAGTGGGAGAATGAAAATCTGCTGGAGGAAACAGGAAGTGGTAGAATCAGGGGTACAAGCAGTGGATTTTGGTCTTGATGAGAAGGGTCATATTCACCATTGATATAGAACAGTGGTTCTTAAAATGGGGTTCACAGACATTGTAAGAGGTCTATAAACTTGGATGAAGGGAAAAAGACTTTTATTAACCTCTGACTAAAATTTAGTCGTCTTCAATTATTTAACAACATTATTCTATGAATGAACCCCAATCTGAAGAGTCTAAAAAAGAAATCCTTCATGCAAAAAAGCTTACAAAATCCCTGATATAGGACAAAAGATACCTCTTAATGACAATACTAATCTAGGATATGATAAACCACAAGATTCAAGCTTTTGTAACAAAATCTCATTATTTGAAATTACTAGAAAGCACTGGGGCAAAACCTAGGTAGGCACCAAAATTCATATCATTTGCCAAGACAAAGTCAAAATAGTACATGATTTACACATAAAGGGATATATCATAAGCAAATTAAGAGAGCATAGAATATTTATCTGTCAGATTTGTAGATAAAGGAAGAACTTAGGGCCAAAGAAGATACTGGAGAGCATTACAAAATATAAATTAGATAATTACATAAAATTAAAAGTTTTTTTCACAAGCAAACCTAAAATTATAAGGAAAGCAGAAAACTGAGGGAAAATTTTGCAACAAGTATGTCTGTTCAAGACCTCATTTTTCAAATGTGTAGAGGACTGAATCATATTTATAAAAAATACAAGTCATTCTCCAATTGATAAATGGTCACAGGATATGAACAGGTAGTGTTCAGACAAATAAATCAAAGCTATCTATAATCATATAAAAATGCTCTAAATCATTATTGATCAGAGAAATGCAAATTACAACAATTCTGAGCTATTACCTCACACACAGCGGAGTGGATAATATGACAAAAAAGGAAAAGGTTGGAAGTTGGAGGGAATGTGGGAAAACTGGGACACTAATGCATTGCTGGTGAAGTTTTGAACTGATCCAACCATTCTGAGAATTTAGAATTGTGTCCATAGGGCTATAAAACTGAGTATACTCTTTAACCTAGAAATACTACTGCTAATTCTAAATCCTACACACATCCAAAAAAGAGGAAAAGACTTAATTCTTTTAACATCTTTTTGTGGTGGCTAAGAATTGGAAATCAAAGAGATGCCCTTCACTTGGGAAATGCTAAATAATATACTACAATCAAAAGATTGTAGTATAATATTATTTTGCTATAAGAAGTGATAAGAAATGATTTCATTTCCTGGAGAGAGTGACATAAACTAATGCTTAATGAAGTGAACAGAACCAGAAGAATGTTGTATACAGTAACAGCAGTAGTGTGCAAAGAAGAATTATAAATGGCAGCTATTCTCAGCAAGATCCAAGACATTACCAAAGGACTAATGATGAAGCATGCTATCTACTTCCTAAGAAAGAACGGATAATGTCTGATTAAGGATAAAACATGCTATTTTTCACTCTTTGATTTTTTTCTTTTATTTGAGTCTTCTTGTACAAAATGATTAATATGGAAATGTTTCTATAATTGCAAAAAAAAAGACACCCCTTAGAAATTGGTTAGATGCTGTACATACAATTTGCTGTGAGGCTATGGGATAGGGTACAACCTGGATATTTTATCTCATTATAGTCACTAGGAGAATTGATATAAAGGTATTATTTGATAGTTTCCTATTTTAATAAGCAAATTATCCTTATTGACTAGATGTCTAGTTTAGTTTCTAGCTACTGAGGGATGACAAATGCTGGCAGTGCCCTCTAAATATCAGCAACCAGGGAAAAAGCTCCAGTGATCTTGCCCTAGTTATTGTGGTGGTGATTGATGATGATGATGTTAGGTGTTTCCATCTGAAATCAATAAAAAAATAAGAATGAAACAATAATAACCATATTAATACAAATCCCAAAAATATTTCTAAGAATTTATCAGATAAACTACTGAAACAGAATTAATTTCCCCAAGTATGTGGATGTAAATCTGATCCATAAAAATATAAGAACAGACAGAATAAAAGCAGGAACTTAACTGAGCCCTCCCTCAAACTTCTCCAAACTTTAAAATAATGACTTTAAACAAATTTGAGGGAGTCAGAACTCACAAAAAGACAAATTCAAACAATTTTCTAGTCCAAGACAACTTAGAAGGTCAGCAGGAAATGTCTATTGCCACAGAATAAGAGTGGAATATAGTCCAGCACAGCTCTGGGCCCAGCTAACCAGGATCAGGCCTTGGGAGCCAGTGAATTAGCAGCAGCTACTGCTTCTGGAGCTCTCAGTCCACAGATAGTAATAAGGTCAAACAACTAGTCAGAAGGAGGTTACTTGGGTGTCTCTATAAGAACTGAGGCTCTTTGCCAGAGCATAGGCCAGGAGAGTAGTAAACACACCTCTCCTTAAAGCACACTGATAGGAAGAACTGAAAACTTATGGGTTCCTAGAAGTATCTCTGAATACAGAGGCATAAAACTCCTGAAACTTGGGACAGTGCACACTCTGCCCTGGAACCAGATTCTTATTTTAACAAAGTATTAAAAGTCAAGTAATGGTCTGGGAAAATGATCAAGCAGAAAAAAAATTCTGATCATAGATTATACAGTGACAAAGAAGATCAAAACACACACTCAGAAGATAACTATCACAGCTCCTACCTCTAAAACATAGAAGAAAAATAGGAATTGGAAGAGTTCATGGAAGAGTTCAAAAAGGATTTTGAAAATCAAGAGAGGCAGAGGGAAAACTGGGAAGAGAAATGTAAGTGTTATAAGAAAATCATGAAAAATAAGTCAACAGCTTGGTAAATTATATAATTATATAAATATGTATGCATATATTGGATTTAACATATATTTCTACCATGTTTAACATATATTGGGCTACTTACCATCTAGGGGAGGGGGTGAGGGAAGGGAGAAAATTGGAACACAAGGTATTGCAAGTGCTAATGTTGAAAAAATTATCCATGCATATGTTTTGAAAAATTAAAAGCTTTTGTTTCTATTGGGCTTATATCCCAAAGAAATACTAAAGAAGGGAAAGGGACCTGTATGTGCCAAAATGTTTGTAGCAGCCCTATTTGTAGTGGCTAGAAACTGTAAAATGAATGGATGCCCATCAATTGGAGAATGGCTGGGTAAATTGTGGTATATGAATGTTATGGAATATTATTGTTCTGTAAGAAATGATCAGCAGGATGAATACAGAGAGGACTGGCGAGACTTACATGAACTGATGCTAAGTGAAATGAGCAGAACCAGGAGATCATTATACACTTCGACAACGATATTGTATGAGGACATATTTTGATGGAAGTGGATTTCTTTGACAAAGAGACCTGAGTTTCAATTGATAAATGATGGACAAAAGCAGCTACACCCAAAGAAAGAACACTGGGAAACGAATGTGAACTATCTGCATTTTAGTTTTTCTTCCCAGGTTATTTATACCTTCTGAATCCAATTCTCCCTATGCAACAAGAGAACTATTCGGTTCTGCAAACATATATTGTATCTAGGATATACTGCAACATATCCAACATATAAAGGACTGCTTGCCATCTAGGGGAGGGGGTGGAGGGAGGGAGGGGAAAAAAATCGGAAAAGAAACGAGTGCAAGGGATAATGTTGTCAATATAAAGTAATCATTAAATAAAAAATAAAAATTAAAAAAAAAAGAAAGAAAAATTAAAAGCTTTAATAAAAGAAAAAAATTTGAAGAAAATTACACTTTAAAAAGCAGACTAAGCCAAGTGGTAAAGGGAATACAAAAAGCCAAGAGGAGAAGAATGTCTTAAAAAGCAAAATTGGCCAAATGTAAAAGAAGGTACCAAAGTTCATTGAAGAAAATAATTCCTTCAAAATTAAAATTGAAGAAATGGAACTAATGATTATATGAGACATAAGGATAAAACAAAAAACAAAAGACTGAAAAAAAAGAAGGCAATGTAAAATATCTCTTTGGAAAAAAGATATAACATGGAAAATAGGTCCAGGAGAGAGAATTTAAATATTTGAAAGACATGATTAAAGAAAGAACCTAGACATAATCTTTTAAGAAATTATTAAGGAAAATTGCCCTGATATTCTAGTATCAGAGGGGAAAATAGAAATTAAGAGAATCCACTGATCACCTCTTGAAAGAGATCTTAAAATTAAAATTTCTAGAAATATTATAGCTAAATCTGAGTTCTTAGATCAAGGAGAAAATACTGAAAGCTGCCAGAAAGAAACAATTCAAGTATGGTGGAGGCACAGTTAGGATAAAACAAGATTTTGCAACTTCTACATTAAAAGATTGGATGGTTTGGAATATGATATTCCAGAAGGTAAAAGAGTTAGGGTTACAATCAAGAATCACCTACCTAGCAAAATTGAATATGATTCTTAAGGGGAAAAAGAGCTGAATAGAAAAGTTGACTTTCTAAAAAGTTAACAACAATGTTTTTAATAGGTATCATCATGCCAAATATTCACTATTTCCAAAATACATGGGATGAAAAGCTTCCAAATAAAGACCTAGCATAAGGAACTTAAACCATATGGGAACAGAAGATGTCATTTCTGTCATGCTGTCTGCTACTCATATGCTAAATGATGCAATAGATGGGACTTTCTGAATCCAGTTTCAGGTATCTAAGTTCACATGTGATCTCAGGCATAGACTAGCAGTGTGACCCTGGACAAGCACTTAACTGCTTGCCTCAGTTTCTTCTTCTGTAAAATGGGGATAAAAATAGCACTAACTTCCCAGAATTATTGTGAAAATAAAATAAGGTAGTATTTGTGAACTATTTTGTGATTGTTAAGCCTCCTGTTATTGTTGGAATTTTCCCAAAGATACTTTCAATGATTTTTACAAATGGGTTTGCCTTCCATACTCTTATTCTATTAAAGTAGTCATTTTATCCATTCCACCATAATCTGAAAAACTCTAAATATACAATAATAGTAAAACTTGCCCCAGGACTTTTAAAATTTAAATCGTATCAAAAAGATAATAAAAAGGAGATAACAGTGAGACTCATAATTATAGTTTAATGTTTATGCACTCAGTTTTGTAAAGCATTTGAAAGTTTTTAAAAAAAAGTTTTTGTAAAATAAGTTGTGGAATTTTGGAAGCATTTGAAAGCATACCAATCTACCATTTGACTGAAAGTACTAAGGAAGCCTGCCCTGTTAATACCATTTTGCATCTGATTCCTTTTTCTGTGTTGTGAATCCATTTTCTTGGGCAAGGAGTACTGGTGTATGAGAAACAATTATTTTTTAGTGACAGAGAGAGCAGAACTTATTTTCATGTATTTGTCTGTGAGTTTTTAGGAGGAATGTTTTAGTTTTATTCCAACTCTTTCTCTACTTGATAGGATCTTACTTAGGTCCTGTTTCAAATTAGATATTCCTCCATCTTTAAAATGAGGACAATAGAATTATATATATGGAATTGTAATTTTCATTTAGTTTAACCATGCCATTTTTTAAAAATAATTTTTTATTGATAGGACTCATGCCAGGGTAATTTTTTCAACATTATTCCTTGCATTCACTTCTGTTCCGATTTTTCCCCTCCCTCCCTCTACCCCCTCCTCCAGATGGCAAGCAATTCTTTAAATAACCATGCCATTTTAAAGATGAGAAAACTGAGTCCCAGAGAAGTTAAATAATGTATCCAAAGTCCCATAGGCACAACTGAGATTTGAAACCAAGTTTTCTGGTTTCTATTTTTTTTTTCTGCTCTTTCTATATCAAGAATAATTATATCGACCCTGCCTCTTTCACAGTTACCATGTGATCCAAATGAGACAATTTCTGAAAAAGTATCTTGTAAATATTAAAGTGTCATACAAATGTAATTATTGTTGCTAGGGCCTCTCTTTCAGTCTTTTCTATAACCAAGTAGTATCCTTATCATAAAAACCCTTCATGGAGACAGGAATACTATAGATGGGAACTGTTCTTAAGTGGTTAAAGATAGTAATTTTGAAGCTATTCTGACTTCTCTTCTCCCAGGAAAGCCTTCCAATTTCTAAATCCCATTTTTTACCCCTTGAATCATTTTAAGATGCTTATTGCTTGTAAATGTTAGCTCATACTGTTTGCTCATCATTGTCGCTCTCCTTAAAACTCTAAGATTCTCTTGGGCAGTAGAGGATATAAAAAGCCTTTTGTTGCTGTGGATATTATTCAAAATAGGTCCAAACCTAGATTTACAGCTGGATGTGATCTTTGTTAATTGTTGTTGAGACACTTTTCAGTCATGTTCAATTCTTTGTGACCCCTTTTGGGGTTTTCTTGGCAAAAATACTGCAGTGCCTTACCATTTCCTTCTCCAGCTCATTTCACACATGAGGAAATGGAGGCAAATAGGGTTAAGCGATTTTCACACAGTTATAATGTGTTTGAGGTCTAACTTGAACTCAGATTTTCCTGACTTTAGGGCTGGCACCCTATCAACTATGCTATCTCACTGCCCTGGAAGGACATTTTCAAAGATTATCCAATCTTCATTTGCAGAATGAGTCCCAGAAAATTATGTGGTTCACAGGATTACAAAGTAATGGCAGAGCAAAGATTAGAATATAAGTCTCTAACTTGAAAGCTTGTAAGCCATGTCTTTATATAAACCTCTTCTTCGTCTATCTAATTTCAGGTAATTGTGAGCTCACTATGTTGTGCCATAGTTCCCTTTTATTGTCCTGCCTCAGTTTCCCTGAATTGTTCTGCCTAATCCCTCTGGTTTACAACACCCCCTCTCCTGATCATTAGTACTGATATAATTTAAGGCTAGTTATTCTAAGGTTATAAATTGTAAATGTGTAAACTCAAAATAAGGGGAGTTCAGACTTCCTGGTACCTAACTTCTTCTAAGTCATCAAGAATTTATGGTCCTATCTCCACCCTGTCAGAACCGGATTGATGGTCACTGCCTGAAGATTCCCTCTCACCAGAGTTTGGACTCCACCCCCCCTGCCTTTGTCTATCTACCTGAGCTTAGAGCCATATATATGTCATTGAGAACTCACATTTGCTGCTGAATGCTTTGACATCAGCCCTGGGGGCAGCATGTCCCCAGCACAATCTCTTCCTCTTGGAAATCCAAATAAAATATTAAAAATTCTCTAATCTCTATCTTGCCTCAGTTTCTCCCACATTACAACTGTACATTCTCCAGAAAGTAGTTTGGTATCTCTAGATGAAAAAGTACTCTAGCCATTTATTCTACACAGTGATCTTAATGAATTAGGAGCTATCAAGAGATTGAAAGGCTTTAAGGGCTGAGTCTATCATTGTCTTTCAGGCTTCCCAGGATTTCTTGACTGCCACCCAGTTCAACTTCATCATCCGGAAATACAAAAGATACAGATGGCAGAAACGGATTTTACAGGTAAGAGGCTGTCTTTTCTTTTCCACATACCCGACTGGCCAAGAATGTGACGGATTATATTTGCCAGTAAATGGTGTAAACAGGGCCAGGTAGAAAGGGATCAGAATCCATAGAAGTATTCATTTTGGATTCATCAAATACAATTATTTTTAACTCAGCCTTAAATATAAATTCCTCCAGTTTATTAGCTCATTGAAAGTTTTATCAGCCTGTCTTCTTTTTTTGTTGTTGTTCAATCATTTATTTCAGTTATGTCTGACTGACTTTTTGTGATCCCATTTGGGGTTTTCTTGATAGAGTTATTAGAATGGCTTTCCATTTCTTTCTCCAATTCATTTTATAGATAAGGAAACTGAGACAAACAGGGTTAAATGACTTCACAGTGTCACACAGCTAGTGTCTGAGGCTAGATTTGAACACAGGTCTTCCTCACTTCAGATCCCATGCTCTATCTACTATGCAATCTCACTGCCACAGTCATATTTAATTCAGCCTTAAAGTTAAGTCCCTCTAACTCATTAACCCATTGAAAGATTTTACCAGCCTGTTAAAGAGAATGAATGATCATTTTGGGGAGGTATTTTAGAAAGTATTTGTGTATCATATTAAAGTAGATGCCCTTTATGTTCCCTTCCAGCTCTGAGATTCTAAGATCATAATGTTTTCCTTTCATTATTAAAAGAGCATAAAGTATCAGTAGTTCAAGGTAGCAGCTACTGATATTACCAGAATAGGTTTAATTGATAGACTGTACCCCATCAATGCAGATGAAATTCCTAATTAGGGATGAGTTTTGAATTATTTTTTGCAATTGTTATAATGGATTGTTCTGAAATATCTGAACTCCACAACCTAGTCCCTTTAATGGTCAAAGACAAGCATTTGTGAGAGAGTTCCAAAGTTTGTGGCCATGGAGTAGTATAAAACCAATTATTTCATAAGGAAATTCTGCTCACACTTAATCTTAAACATTCATAACCTGAGTCTAATACTCTGCTAAATGCAATGAAGGATATAGAACAAATAAAGACAAGAAACTCATTTAGTCGAGGCAAGACTAGTTAGTTTGCATGGAATAGTTAAACAGCATAAGTCAGAATCAGTGAGTTGTATGACCAAAATCTTCCTAAACTGTGAGTCATGACCCTATATGAAATCTTATAAGTGAATGTGAAGGTTGTGAAATTATGATTTATTATCAGTAAATGTTTAACTTGTATACCTATTTTAAATGCCTGTGTACAGGCAAACCTGGGGTCATGTAAAAATTTCTCAGGTAAAAGAGGGTTGCGAGTGGAAAAAGTTTAAGAAGCCCTGATATAGACTATAAATATGATGGAGATTAGAGAAGGACATGATCAATGTGGGTTAGTGTGGTTGGGGAACAAGGAGATAAGGATTATTATTGTTATGAACAATGGATAACTATATTTAGGCACTTTAAGATGTGCAAGACATTTTCTTTATAAAGACTATATGAGTTGTGTCCATTTGTGTTCATTTTTCAGATGAGAAGAGTGAGTCTCAGAAAGGTCAATGAAGTGCTCACACAGCTTATAACTGTCAGAACTAGAATCTCAGATCAGTTCTCCTGATTTCAAGAATAACAGTTCTTTCTACCACACCGTGCTGGATGTATAAGTTTGGACAGATTATACAATTAGTATTTGAAAATTACTATTATTCTTTCCTGCCTACACACTTTGCCTCCTCAAGTAGATGGAAACTTTTCCATGGTTGGGGATGTATCTTATAGGATTAAACTCCCCATAGTGCCTAGCTTTGTGTTAGCAAACAGCAGATATGATGTCCAGTAAAGAAGTTGAATAATTAATCAGGATTCAGGTCATTTCGGGAATTAGGTCATGGCATAGCTAATCAGATTTGGGTCAAGAGTACTTAAAAGTTCATATAGTCTGTCCCATTTATTTTGCAGATGAAAAACCTAAGGACCAGTGAAGGTTCTTGTTCCAGGTAATATATAAAGTAACAGAGTTAGGATTAAAATTAAAGTTTTCCTGCATGAAAACTTATGTTCTTTCCATTATTCCACTTGCTTCTCTGCATTCCATTGACTCCTATTCATGCAAAATGATTCCCTATATGTTCTACCCCAATAAACCCAAATCCTAGTGCTATCAACTAGACACTTTGTAAGTAGTCACATTTAATCACTGGGGCTATAAAAATTCAGTTTACAAATTGCTTTCAGGTCTGGTGATTCTCTTCATGCTACCTTGTCAAGGTGGAGATTCTCTCTAGAACTCCACCTAGACTGGGCTCTGCCTGATTAAAAATTGGTTGTGAGCAATGAAGTGAGACAGTCCATATGATGGACTCTGATTTTGGTGTCTACCAGCTGCCTGTTCTTTTTGGCAAAGAAACTAGTAGTAAAAGAAGCATCACAGAATTTCAGAGTTAAAGGGCACCTTAGGTGCTCCCTTGGTTCTACCTTTTCCTTACCAAGAATCCACCAGACAAGTAGTCACCTGGCCTCCCCATGAAGATTGCTAGTGAAAAGAAGCTTACTTTTTTCAGGCAGCTGATTCTATCTTTGGCAACTTCAATGATAAGGAAGTTTTTCCTTATTCCAAACCTGTATCTTCCTCTCTATAACTTTCTTTTGTTGCTTCTAGCTTTCTCTTCTTAGGGTCTCCCTTCTACATGATGATCTTTTTAGCTCTTGAAGACAGCTAACGTGTCCTCCCTAAGTTTTCTTCTCCAGGCCAGGTTTCTTTGTTTCTTCAGCCAATCCTTCTTTAACATGGCATCTCATCTTTCTACTATCTAGTGTCCTTTCTAAAATGACCCAGAAGTGAACAGAATGCCCCAGATGTGGTCAAGTCAGGCCCAGTACATTGGAGTTCACACCTTACCTTTCTTATTTCGAGTTCAATCTCTCTTAAATTCAGCCTAATATCATTTTTGGAGGCCTGTCATGTTACAAACATTTTAAATTAGGATTTCAATTTTCTAAAATTCCAAGATCTTTGTTCATAAGAATTTATATAAATGATTTTTTGAGTCCCTAGTGTAAAACTATATTTTTATCCCTATTAGAGTTTATCTTATTAGGCCATGGATTTAAAGCTGAAAAAGACTTTGATTTAATTCCTTGTCAAGCTAATAAGTGCTTATTAAATGTTTACTCTATGCCTGGGTACTACATTAAATATGAGGCATACAGAGAAAGTCAAAAATGCTACCTGCCCTCAAGAAACTCATACTCTCATGGAAGAATAAATAGTGAGGTAATTATAAAGCATATATAGAGTAGATACAAAGTCATCTTAGAAGGGAAGACACATACCCTTTTTTAGACCCCGATTCTATAATTGATTATGTTAACTCTCCTTCAGAATTTCATGCCATCTGCAAATTTGATAAGCATTGTTTAAAATATATATGTAAGTTAGTGGAAAAAACAAAATAATATTCAAGAATTCTGAACATATACAGAGTGCCTAGGACAAATCTTGAAGTTAGTACACTAGAAATCTTCCATTAATGACTCCCGTCTCTCTCCCTCCTCCTTTTTCTCCCTCTTTCCTCCCCTTCCCCTCCCTTCCTCCTCTCCCCTTTTTTCCCTCTCTCCCTCCCTTCTCTGTTCCTCTCTCCCTCTCTTCTCTGTTCTTCTCTCCCTCCCTTCTCTGTTCCTCTCTCCCTCTCTTCTCTGTTCTTCTCTCCCTCTCTTCTCTGTTCTTCTCTCCCTCCCTTCTCTCTCCCTCTCTCCTCTCTCTCTCTCTGTCTCTCTCTCTCTCTCCCTCTCTCCCTCTCTCCCTCTCTCTCTCTCTGTCTCTCTCTCTCTCTCCCTCTCTCCTCTCTCTCTCTCTGTCTCTCTCTCTCTCTCCCTCTCTCCCTCCCTTCTCTCTCCCTCTCTCCTCTCTCTCTCTCTCCTCTCTCCCTCTCTCCTCTCTCTCTCTCTGTCTCTCTCTCTCTCTCTCTCTCCCTCTCTTCTCTGTTCTTCTCTCCCTCCCTTCTCTCTCCCTCTCTCCCTCTCTCCTTCTTCCCTCCCTCCTCCTTCCCTTTCTCTATCCCCTTTCCTCTCTCTTCTTCTCTCTTTTGGCTAGGTAGTTGAGGTTAAGTGACTTGCCTAGCGGCACACAGCTAGTAAGTGTTAAATGTCTGAGGTCAAATTTGAATTCAGGTCCTCCTGACTCCAGGGCCAATGTTTTATCTGCTACACAATCTAGCTAGCACCCTTACCCTTATAGATTTCTTAATCCTATTAGCTATTTATTGAGATGTCCCCCACTAACCCATGCCTTCTCTCCTTGTCGCCTACTTTCTATCTTCTGCTTTTCAAAGCTAGGGGAAGAGACTGGTCTGGCCATGCTGCCTCATTGATATTCCTTCTCTATTCCACACAATTTCTAATACAGGATTAAGCACATAACGTAAGTGTTGCTCAGGAGAAACATTGGTACTTTGACCAAAATTCAGTCTCATGAGGGGAATAAATTGAGATATAAAGGTATGACTTCTACTTATATTTGAAAGGTCATAAGATCATAGGATCAGAAGATCAGAAATTTGGAGCTAGGAGGAATTTTAGAAGTCATCAAGTACAACTTTTTCATCTTACAAATGAGGAAGCTGAGGTCCAAAGATATTAACTTATTTGCCCAACATCAGACAGCCAGTTTCTAAGGAAAGATTTGAATCCTGATCTTCCTTTCTCTACATCCAGCATTTTATTAATTATTTCAATTTGTCTTAAGCTAGAAGCAAAGGCTCAGTGAGAGACTTTTGACCATTCAAAGAGTAGTGTAGCTAAATTGGACACAGAAACTTTTTTGTAGAATAACTATAAAGGCATGAAGAGTTTCTATCTGTTGTCCAAAGGAATACCATGGAGATGGAATAATGGATTTTTTACCGCAGAGTACGATAAGCCTCCCATTTGCATATAGATATATAGATATATGTAGGTAATTGATTTTGAGGTTGTCAGTTCTTCTAAATCAAGACCTATTTTTTATTCATTTTACCTCATGCACAGCTCAATACACATCAGCGGCATTAAATAAATAAGCAATAAATTAATAAAAAAATTGGCCTTTTAATGTTTACTTTCCTCCCCTAAAATTTAAACTAGACTGCATATCCTGCAGCTTGAATGCTTAAATACATAATGAAAAGAACTCATCTACCCTTTTCTTTTTTTTCCCCCTGTCTTCTGTAAGGCCTTATAGTAAACTAATTATTTTAATGAGAGAACTGTGTTGTCTCAGTTTCCCTTCAAATTGATCCCTTAATAATTGGATGATGAAAAAGAACATGCTTTTAGAAGGCTAGAAATTTTACAACATACCACAAATGTATACTTAAAGAAAAAGAAATTGCCTAGGAAAATTAATTTAACTTCAGAACAGTGCATTTAATTAAAGCTCAGCAGAAAAATTCTCCCAGCAGTGGTGTGATATAGAACTATCTTGAGTGTCTTACTAACAAAAACAAGACTAAAATGAGTCAGTATGGGGTAATGGAAAGAACACCAGACTTGGAGTTGGAAGAATTGGGTTATAAAATGAATTCTAAACAAAGTAGATGTTCATTGATTAAAGAATTGCTAAACAAATTGGGGAACATTAAGTGTAATGAGATATTACTGTTCTGTAAAAGAAGCGATGAATGGGATGAATACAGAGAAGCATGGAAAGATCTATAGAAACTGATGCAGAGTGAAGTAAACAGAGTTAAGTAAGTATATATAGTGACTAATATAATGTAAATGGAAAGATCAATGACAAAGCAATCAAAACTGAGTGAGGCAAATTATAAAGAACAAGCAGGGATTGAAAGAATAGATATGAGAAGATAATTTCTCTCCTATATCTCTCTCCCTATTCTACCAGTGTAGAGGTGAGAGAGCTACAAATGTACATAGCATAAATATGTAGTCTTTGTCAATGTATCGATCAATTATAGTGATTACTTTATCTTTCATTTTTCTTGTTTTTAAAAAATACTATTTGTTACATGGAAAGGCTCTGGGAGGGGAAAGAAGAAGGGGAAAGACATTGGGGAAAATCATGGTGATTAAAAAAAACAGCTCAAAATACATGAATTAAAAAAAAAACTTAGCTATGTGTTTGTGGAAAAATCATAGAATCATAGAGTCTCTGGGCTGGAAGATATCTTAAATATCATCAATTCCAACCCACAACTGAGCAAGAATAGTTTCTACAACATTTTGAGAAATGGTCATCCAGCTTTTTCTTGAAGTCCTGAATGAGGTGAAGACAGTGCATTTTTGTGAGAATCAGTTTCCTTATATCCATAAAATAAGAATAATGATATGTATCCTGGTTACATCATAGATTGTCAAGGGAAAACAAACTCCTCCATTTCTATGTAAATACAGGCTATTTTCAAATTCTTCCCAGTGTCAGCTTTACTCAACACTCAGAGTAAAAGTACATATGCTTCTTGGATTCTGTTGACGTATTACTGAAATAAAGTCAAAGGAAGACCCATAAATAGCACATCCTTCAGTTTTCCATAGAGTGGTAGGGAATGAAGATATTAAGAGTATTTTTCTTATTCATTTTTTGATCATTCACTTTTCTGTAAAGAGGGGTCATTTTTAAAATCTTCTAAGTATACATAAAATAATGTTAAAACTGGAAGAGACTTTTAAAGGTTTTTAGAATATTAAAACTGGAATGTGAATGTGGTATAATGTGAAGAGCAGAGAATTTGGAGTTAAAGCCCTAATGGCTTTTCCATTGAACTTCTTTTGTGATCTTATACAAGTCAATGCACCTCTGTTTCTTCTTTAAAATGAGGCGATTGGACTTGGTAATCCATATGGTCCCTTCTAGTTCTGAATATCTGATTCTATTTCTAGATTTCTTCTTAAGATACGTTGTTCATTCCCCTCATTTTACAGATAAAGAAACTGAGGCCCAAAGAGTGCGAGTGACTTGCCTAAAGTAACAAATCTAATTTATGACAGAAATTGATTTGAACACATATCTTATGACTCTCAGTATATTTTTCTCCTCACTTACCAAGTTCATCCTAGTCTATTGTATTAGGCAAGTAAGATATCATAGGATCACAGACTTGGTGATTACAGACCATCTAGTTCAATCTATCATTTTGCAGATGAGGAAACTGAGGATGAAGTATGTTAAGGGATAATAGGCAAGATTTGAACTCAGGTTATCTTACTCTAAAGCCAATGCTTTTTCCACTATACTCCTCTGCCTGCCATTTTATTTTTAAATTTATTTTTTCAATGAACAAAACTAAATTTTCTTTCCCTCTCACTCCCAACTTCTCATTAAAAACAAAACAAAACAAAACCCTTATAACAAATATGTTTAGTCAAGTTCCAGTATTATATGATTCCCATTTTCAAGATGAGGCAACTAAGACCCAGAGAAATTTTATTATTCTCCTAAGGTTACACAGAATTATTATCCCCTGCAGATTTTATTGATGGGACATTTTTCAATAGGGGATAAAAAGACACAAGGCAAATTGCAAAAAAGGAAATAACACTTCAAAATGAAAAATGGATACACATTTATCAAACCATGTATAAGGGAAGCTCTAACTCTATCCACTGGGAACCATGACTAAAATCATCATAGCCAAGTAGGCCCATAATGAAAATGGTAATATTCCTTGATTTTAATCTTTTATCCTAACAGAAGAAACTCCTTCATCAGGATCTAGCAAGAGTACTGTTTTAATAATAGTGATGTACACAGAACCAAAGAGCACAGATGTGGAACTAACAATAGTAATGCTTTATTTTTCAGATTGATTTAAACACCAAGACCATTTTTAACATTGAGAATGGTATCATCAGAAAACAGTTCCCATTTTCTCAAATCAAGTCCTGGGAAGATGGAGAGGGGACCCGGTTTAACATTGCATTTCATGGACGCCAAGATTATGAACTAGAGGCAACTTCCCTAGAAGACAAAAGGAAAGTAAGTTTTGCATATGTTTTGGTTAAGTACATCATATGAATTATTTCATGTGCTTAGGACTATCTTGCAATATTTTTTTAAAATCCTAGAACTCTATAGTCTATTGACCCCTCAAGTTCTGTTACTTTTGGGTATAGAAATTTTTAAAAAAATTAGTTTTATCCCGGGATGAAACTGTATATTTCTTGTCTAGTCTCATTATGGCAAATGAAGAAAAAGGTATTTTTTTCACATTTCAATTAAAGATAGAGATAATTGGTTTTGAGAATGTTCAGAGTCAAGTAGCACCTTTGCCCAGGACTCAAATGGAACACCAATCAATGCTACACAATTAAAGCAAAATGCTTGTTGGGCTTGAAAGAACTTACTCTTTTGTTTTTCCTCAGCGTGGTGAAGGCAAGAAATTCTAAGTTATGGTCTTCCCTTATCACATCAGCCTCCCAGGGACTCAACTAAGAATTCATCCACTGGACTCCACTCAAAACTCTGATTATTTCTAAATCCCAACTTGTCAGACATGACTGAACAACAACCACAAAAACCTAACTTGAAGTTTTGAGCCTTTTGAGCTTCATGTTCTTGGACAGTTTTGATTCTTTGGGGGTCAAAGAGTTGTATTAGAAACCACATCCATGGAAACCAGTAGGAAGTATACTTTCAGTTGAGTATATATGGGGGAGAATGGAAGAGTGGAGAGAATATCTTACTATCTGGTAGCCTTTTATTTTAGCTGATTTTTCTTTTTTTTCTCATTAGAAGCTAAGCTATATTGTTTCTACCTGAAGGACTACATATGCATTTAATACTAATTTAATTCTGTGCTTTCTAATCCAGCACTCTAAGACTAAGTTCTGGTCATTTTACTTTAGTTATGCTTATAGCTATACCTGTGTCTGCCTTCTGCTGCTTCTATATCTTGATGCTTGATTCTAATCTATTTAACTGTCTTGTGCAGTTGCCAAATATTTTAACTTCTCCAAAATTCTTGCGGGATTTCTTTTCCTCCATTCCTAGGTTATTCTAAGACTCTCCTTAACTGCTCTTTCTGTCTTGAATCTATTATCTTGGGAAGTCATTCTTCATACTGTTGCCCAAATAATCTCTCTGCCATACTGACTGCTCTGGCTATGTCATCTTTCCTCAATGACTCCTTATTTCCTATAGAATGCAATTTAAACTCTTGACCATGGCTCTTATACAGTCTGTCTCTAGGCTCTCTTTATAGACTTATCTCACATGATTCATCTTCACATATAAGGTGTATCAGTTAAACTGAACCATTCTCTGTCTCCCATTTTAATTGTGCCCTCTTCCTTGTCTGTTCTTTTGCTCATGGTTTTACCCAAACTTGAAAGAGACTGTCCCTCTCATCACCCATCAAATCTGTTGAAGTACCTCCATTGTTTCAAGGCTTAACCCACAAAACTTTCCTTGAACATCTCAGATGAAAGCATTTTTTCTCCTCTTCAGATTTCTTAGAAGAGTTTGCTTGGATCTTTCTATCACTATCACATTCTATCTTATGTCATATTTTTTTGTATTTATATATAGTATGGTCATCCTTATTAGACCATATCTTTAGGGTAGGGATTATTTAACTTTTTTTTTAACCTAGTAGTATCCTGCATATCAGAAGTACTTAATAAGTATTAAATTGAATTTCTCTTCTTATCCCTATCATTATACATTTCAACACCAAAGAGTATCTTTCCTGTCATTTATTCACAGAGGAAAAAGAATAGTATGTAAAAATATCAGAAAATAATTATTATTATAAATAACAAATAAATACACAGAATAACCATTACCCATTATGAATATAATGGATAATGGTTAGACAATACTAACCATCATGAATTGGATAGCCATCTAAATTTAAGTACCTGTCTATTTTCTGGCTAAAGTTTTACAAGGTCTATATTATGAATGACATAGACTGGGTGTAGACTCTCTGTTTCTCTTCTGGTCTGCTTGAGAATATTATCTTTCTCTGCAGTATAGCTTCATTCCAAATTTTGCCCACTGGATGTAGCTCATTTTCCTTTTATGCAATCCTAAACTCAGTCTCAGCTGATCAAGAACTTTTGTTTGTTAGTCAGATTTTGATTTGCTATTCATATTCTTACTTAGCCAATAGTTAGCTAACTAAATAGCGGTCCCCCTTCTCTCCTCTTGAAGTCAGTCAGTCAATAAGCCTTTAAAAAGCACTTACAATGTGTTAGGTACCATGCTAATTGCTGGGGATGCAAAAAGAAGCAAATTCCAATCCTTTACCTCAAGAATTCACAATCTAATGAAGTGTGTGTATGTGGGGGGAATAATTTTTAAAAATACACAAAAGATGTCAGTTGCCCAAACATCTAAGAATAATTCAATTAGATATAGAATCTGTCCCCTTTTACCATGTTATAAAATATACCTGACTTTAACATCATAGATTTAGAGTTAGAGGGAAACGTCTAATTTTATAAATTGAGGAATTGAGGACCCTAGAGCTTAGTAAAAGGCAAAGCTGATATTTAAAATTAAGTTTACAAATTCACCACTTTGTGCTGTCCATCACTCTCCCCAAACCATCTTTTGATTCTCTTCAACCAGGTTAATTGAACACTTAATTAGTGCCCAGATCCTTGTAAATCTTAATCTTGCATAGATAACTGGAGGCTGTTATAGGATTTCTTATCTGATCTGAGATGTTAGCTCAAATGTACAGATCATAGAAGTTTGAGACAATAAGTTAATTGCTTATCTAAACCTGAATATCAATTCCTGCATGATATTAAACACAGACAGCAAGTGGCCTTTTGTAAGAAATTAACCATGACTGAGCGACAATAATCTTCCTGCAAGACTGCACCTAAAAACATAAGACAGAGAGAAACTCTTCTCTTCATATAATCAGCAAGTTGATTCCTGGCTCTTTCAACAAATTTAATGCTGTTTAGACTTTCTGACATGTCCTTTTCAATGAAGCCTGCTTTGAGGACGAATAAAAAAATATTTTTTTTCTACTAAATGTGAAATTTTGCATCTTAATGCCTGACAAAGTTTGTTTCCCTCCTCTCTTCTTCATGTATAGCTGATGCATCTTTTGGATAAGATCCTATGGAAATTTGCAGAATCCCCTTTAGGGCAGATTGACCAGCATGATGGAGCTGTGCATGAAGGCTTGCTAGAACTGGAGCAAAATGGTCTAGAAGCTGCTAAATGGGTCAAGTATGAAAGTATTAGAATTTTTACTAAAGTTGAATTCTTCAATCACATAATCAATGAACTGGCAAATATTTAAGTACCTATTCTTTGCCAGACACTGTGCTGGAAATACAAATACAATGAGTGAAATAATCCCTATTTGTGAGAAGCTTGATTGCTAATAGCCTATGTACAGTCTTAATATATCTATCAACTATAAAAATGAACATTATCCTGCCACCTGCCAATTCACTGGGTTAAATTATACTGTATTCCAGTACATCAGTGCATCTCTGATCACATCCCTGTGGGGTACTAGTATAGATTGCAAACCATCAATGCCCTCTTAAACATGTGAGATTCTTGTCTCTGTCCTCCTTGAAATCCTCTATTGAGCAACTATTCAATGTCCTGGAAGTCTTCTCTAAATCCTCTTAATATTCTTTGGATAACAGCAAAACACTGGGGCTCTCCATCTGTCATCTCTCTCTCTGGATCCACGACCAACCCATTTCCTTTTTGGATCATACATTTTCTGGATGATATCTTTTATGCCCATGGAACAAAGGTTGCATTCTAGTTACCATTAAAATCCATAGAGGGAATGCTTTGATATAACTTTCTGTGAAGTGTATGCCTGCAATATTTTCTTTCAAATTAGAATCATCACAGTCTTTGTATAGTTGCCCGGCACCTATTTCTCTTGCTGGAACAAAAGACTCGTGTTGAGTAGAGGGAATAAATTCTCAGTCTTAAATTAATATAATTGGCTTAAGTCAGAGTTGTGGATCATTTTCAAAGAAGGGTCTGTTTTAATTTGTCCTAAGTTTTATTTCTCTGTTGGGGGAGGTACTGACAATTCAAGACAGCGGAGACCAGGAAAGTCTTAAAAGGAGGGTTGGCGCTAACTAGGTGGATGCCAGTCAGTTGTTGGTCACATCCTATGCTTCAGGGCTCTCTTGATTCATAAAGTGTTCTATATATAATTAACATCTGTGGAATAATCATATCCTTCATTTTCTGAAAGATACACCTTTGTTTGAATGTGGAATTACTTATCAACACTGTTAAGTGGTGAAAGTCTTCATTAGAAAGGTGTTCAGGCACAAACCTGAATACTCAGCAAGCAACCACCACTTTGAGGGATGCTCTGAGATTATGTCCATCGGTCAAGTTGAGAGTTTGGTTATTATCCAAGAGATTCTGGCAAAAGCCTTCAGTTTTTCTCTGAACTAATGCTTTATTTCTGCAATGTGTTTCACCAATTCCACAGTGAGAAAATTGGCTCTTCTGACAACTTTGCCCTGGTATCTTTGGCAATATCCACCCAGCAGCTCCTGGAAACATCCTGGGATAGTGAGAATCATCGGGGTTGGAAAAAGTAAAATGTGGAAAGGAAAAAAATACTTTTCTCCTCAGCTGTTTCTTTTCTTATCTCAGGTGCTTGGTACAGCTCCATAAAAGACAACTCATACTGTATCCTCTTGACTTCAATGAAGAGAATGAGAAAACTGATCTGGAGGCAAACATAGTACAATTGTTGGATGTAAAAGTCCACAAAGAAAATGAACATGATGAATTTTCTATCCAGGCCAAAAAAGATAATTATTTGTGAGTAGATTCATATATTCTATCTTGAGCTATCACCATGAGAATAATTAAAGGCTCTTTTCTATATCTTCAGAGTTATTTTATTTATAATCATTTTAACAGACTTAAAACTTTATCCTGAATGCAAGATTTACTCCAATGCCACTGTATCATTGAGAGGTGATCATGGGGCTATCTTATCTGAGGTTCCATCTAGTTAAATTCAAGAAGAATCCTCATTTTCTGGTGAGGAATAGTTTTTGGACAAGTTATTCATGAAGACCACTTATTAATGAAGTAGAAGGGCTGTGGTCTGCATTGGTGGAAGGAAAACCCAACTTAATGGAGCATCCTTGAAGCATTGAAGTTTAAGGGAAGCTGTATGATGAAGAGATTTGCTTCCTGTGTGATCTTGGGCAAGTGTTTTACTTTGTCTGACCTTCCATTTTCCTATCTGTTACATGAGGTGATTGGACTAGATCAACTTTCATTTACCATCCAATTCTAAAAGTCTACGAAATAAAAATGCCTTAAACATATTTGGGTCAATTGAGAGACAAGATGATCTGGATGATCTCTACCATAGAAGCAAGAGTGTGTAGTTAAAGTTGACCCAAACTCAAGGGTTTCTGACTATTTCTCCCATTGGTAAGAAGGAAACATCAGAAAATTTTCTTATCAACCCCCCAAGGGAAAGGAGGAATGATGTGAAAAAATTTGTACCTTTGAATCAATATATGGCAAAATTTCAACTCTGTAACCTTAAAAACCTAAGCAATTAACTTTGTTTGAAAAGGTCAGAGCAGCCTGTGCTATTCTCCTTTGACAAGTTAGGCCATTCAACAACTCTGTTTAAATTGGAATTATCTTTGGCAAAGTTAATCAGGATGTTATTTATACCATTGCATTTTAGATATCTTCCAAATGTAATGGATTGCTTCATTGAAGCAGAGGAGATGGTTTGTTGACATGCTACACATTGAGAATATGTCTTAAGATGCTTGTTACATCAAAGCATCCACCAAACTCAATATAAACTCAACTCATGACTAATGAGTCCAAAAATAGCTAAAAATGTGAACTAGGGTATTTTGGATCTCAGATGAAAAGTTTGACCTTCTTACTCTGAAGCCATTTTCTTCCTTGATTTCTTCCTTTGGCAGATCTTTACAGCTCTTTCTCTCCTCCCTCCCCAACTTGTTTCTGATATCCAGCTAGATTTCTATTCCTTTCAAATATCATTAAACCCAACACCAACTTATTCTAAGCCTTGTCAGGGGCATAGACATAGAGAAGGAGAAAAGTAATCTAGATCGAAAAAAGCCACTTACTTGCTAATTATTCCTTCTCTGCTGTGTCCATTTCTTCCTTCCATCTTGTACTTAGAGACACAGAATCACAGATATAGAACTGATAAGGAATTGGGATACCATCTAATTTAGTCCTCTTATTTTACAGATGAGGAAACCATGGTCTAAGGAAGTTAAGTGGCTTTCTTAAGATTTTCCAGAGAATAAAGCATGAGAGGCAGATTTTGAATGCAGATTCTTTCACTCCAGTCAGTGCTTTTCCCTTTCATAATTTGATGAAGTCATACTTTCCTTGCTTTCGGAATCATTTCTTTTCCTTTTTAAAGCCTAGCTCAAATGAGTTATCCTCTAGGAAGATTTCTTTCTGGGTCATTACTAGTGTTTTCTCCTTTCTACTGCACCCAATTTTTTTTTTGTATCTTTCTACACTTAAATGCCATTTTATAGAATATTTTTCTGTGAATATGTGCTAGACAGTACATTCTATGAGAAAACTATCTTAATAAACCTTGTATCTTCCTTAACATCTAGTAGGGGACCGTGAACAGCAGGAGGTTGGTTAACAAATGTTTAATGAGTTCTTGATTTCCTTGTGTTCTGTCAGCCCTGATAAAAGTACCTCAGACATTTATTTAGTAAGTAATGTGATCAATCCTGCCAACATTTATCAAGTACCTACTATGTACCAGGCACTGTGGTAGACTCTGAGGATAACAAGAAAAAAGTGAATCATTGCTTGTTCTCAATTTTCTATATTTTAGTAGAGGAAACAACATGTAAAAGATAAGAATATGTGTGATAATTGGGGATGGCGAAAGAGCATGATTCCTAAAGGGGAATGAAAATCTACTATGGAAGAATATTTTTCTCTCCCTTATTACTGTAAAGAGATTTAATCATACAAACACATATGTAATGATCATATATAAAGAGCGAGGGAGGACTTTAGAGATTACTGAATCCTTCTTCCTCTTCTTTCTTCTTCTAATAATAATGACAATGATAGCTAGCAATTACATAGCAATTTAGGATTTACAAATTATTTTATGTATGTTAATTCATTTGATCTCAGAACAACCCTGGGAAGTGAGGAAACTAAGGAACTGACACACAGAGAAATTAAGTGGCTAGCCCAGGGAAATACAAGAAAGAAGTGCCTGAGACAGGATTTACACTTCTGGCCTTAACTATTGTGCTGAATCCATGATACTATTCCTCTTTTAACCAGAATGGACTGCCACAAGAGGTAGTGATTTCCCCCCCCCCCCCAAAGCTACTGAAGCAAAGACTGCTTAGGGACACAGGTAGAGGAAATTCTTGTTCATGTATGGGTTGAACTAGATGACTTCTGAGGTCCCTCCTTGCTCAGAGATTTTCTGAAATTCAATAGGAAAAAAGGATGAGATTTTAAATGAGAAAACAGATCTAGAAAAAATTAAATGATTTGTCCAATGTCACACAGCTTACTAAGTGTCTTAGGTGAGATTTGAACTCATTTCTTCCTGACTCCAAATACCCTAATTATTTCACCATACTGCCTCTTTATTTGGCATCAATATGTTCTTTGTACAAATAAACATGATGATGATGATGATTCATGTTTATATTTTATTTAATGGTTTACAAAGCATTTTATAGACATTTTCTCATGTGACCCTTTCAACAACCCTATTGAGGTAGGTTAAGAAGCAAATCATTATTCCAACTTCACAGATTTGGACCCTATTTAGCCATGTGCCTAATGAATGCTATAGCCTCTCTTGTTATAGTCCCTTTGTTCTAACTCTAATATAGACACATATTTTTATTTTTAGATTCCGAATTCCTGCCACAACCCTGATTAGAAAAATTGAGGATGTCACCGAGATGAGGGACAGATGGGTCACCCTCATCAGCCAGTACTGTGCATACTCTCTGACTTATCCAGACCATCAGTCTAAATTTCAGGATGGAAGCTCATGTGCAGAGACCAGCCTGGCCTCCAAACATGAAATCAGTAAAGATGGGCCTGGCATATTTCCAGGAGGAAAGGAGAAAGAATCAGTGGCTTTGCTGGTTGCAGATTCCTCCACAACTTCACTGAATGTAGTTCCAACTTTCAATTATGTGAAGGGGTCCCAAAGGAGAACCTCAATGGCACAGGATATTTCAGGTCTACTCCAACTCCAGCCATGTCTCTCCATAGTCCAGGGAGGCCCACCTCTTCCTGCCAGCCTTCCATCTGTTAACCCCATTCCAGCCACTGAAAGAACAAAAGCTTTTCACTGGGATATTGTTCCTCATGACAAGGTAAGTCTTTCCCCTTCTTTAATTTAACCCAGGGGTTACACTATAAAAATAAAGATGTAGTGAATAGAGATGCTTTTTCCAGTTCACTTTACATCTTTGAGAAAAATTTCTTGACTTTATTTATTGACTGAGGAGATGCTGAAGAATTATTGCATAGCTCTAGGTTGATTCAGAGATGACACAGGTTTGCTAAGTAAATAAAGCAGTAGAATCAAAGTTCACAAAGGGAGTTCTATTATTCAGTTCTAAAATTCAATGCCTAGAGATATTGAGTCTTTTTTATTATTTCTGTTAGCCTAATGATTTACTTATTAAACTCATGGCTGTTCTTTTTATTGGAGTCACTGATACATTAGAAATCACTAAGAGGAAGATTTTGGTTCAATGTAAATTTAAAAAAAATTACAGTTATCTAAAACCAGAATGGGCTGCCACAGGAAATACCAACTTCGACCTCCCTAGAGGTCTTGAAACAAAGACTGAATGATCACTGCTTAGGGACACAGTAAAGGAAATTCTTGTTCATATAAGGATTGAGCTAGATAACTTCTGAGGTCCCTCCCAGCTCAGAGATTTTCTGAAGTATAATCAGAAAAAAAGAGAGAAATTTTTCAAGGGAAATGTTTTGTGTTCAGAACTAAAATGCCCCACGTGTCTCAGAGACAGATGAGAATCTATCACCAAAAAACTGCTTTGGGCTGGAATATCTCTTCAAATAAGTCATCTCAGATATTTGAACTGGGGTCTGCCATTTCTTCTGACAGTCTCTGCCTCAGGCTTTCTCACATCTGTTAACAGTCAATCTCTTTTTCCTATGTCTTTGGATCAGGGTGTGCATGGAAAGGGCCTGGATAAATTCTGACCTGACTTCCCACCCCCATCCCCAGCCAGCTTCCCCTAGTGAATCTAGCTCTAGAGACCCTTGGGAAACTACTGTGCCCCAGTTATTTAGGTTTGAATGCTTCTGCTGTCACTATTCAGGGATTCATTAAAACATGAGTTGGAATGGCTCTGTGAATTTGGAAGACAGAGCTGCCCTTTCTGAGAATGAAAATCTGAAGTCAGAACATGTTTCTGGTAATGTCACTGTGTGCAGATTTCAGTTTTCTTCTTTCCTTTCCTCATGTTTTTCAGATTCAAAAATCCATCTGGTCAACATGTGACCCCCAGAAGAGAAAAATCGATGTGACAAGACTCTATGACCAGTTTCACACTCTGAATACACCTGTGATGTTGAACAATAATTTATTAGGGAACCAACATCTTCTTTTAGATCACAAAGTTGCCCACAACTTCAGTGAGTGAAAACTTATTTGCCTGACCTCCCATACCCTAATTTTCATAGCTAAGACTCATCAACAATTGGCAGATTGTACCTGTGGTGATGATTCCAGTGACTTTATCATCTCTCTTTTAGATAGATGTGGCGCTTTTCTTGTTTGGGTTCTGACTATATCTAGCTCTTGGTTGGACAAAAAGAGATGTCTCCTTTATATTTATTCTTTTTGTTTATTAAGGAAACAAATCAATAAATCATCAAGATAGCTTTCTCTTCTTCTTGGGGCTCCTCATGGTGCAGAGAAGCCCTTGAGCTCTAGAAGGTTAGGACAATAGAGTACAAACTTGGGAATTTTCCATGATAGAATGAATGTCTTTTATCCAAAAACCTGTCTTAACTCAAGTATCTCCTCTCATCCATTCACTCGCCCTATAACTTCCAAAATTTTTTTCTTAAACAGGTTGTTCTCTTACTCAGAAAACCTTTGGTGGATCCTTACTGCCTTTAGAATAAAATTTTATCATTCATAAACTCCTTTGTATAGATTTTGAAACCTTTTACAGACTGGCTACAATCTATTCTCCAAGTTGTGTTATATATCACTTCTCTATGGTCCAGTAAAATTGGCTTTTTTTCCTGCTGTTGCTCACATATGATACTCTATCTTCAATCGTAGTGTCTTTGCACAGGCTGTCCCGTATCTGAAAAGTACACTTCTGCCTCTTATAAACTGCAGTTTACTTCAAAGCTTAACTTAAGCACAGACTTTTACATAAAATCTACTCTCTCTCTCCAACCCCATTCCCTGGCTCTTCTTTTCCCAAATTACCTTTTATTATATAAATATTTTGGATATATCTTTGTATGTATATGTTGTTTATTCTGGAAAAAAATAAGCTCTTTAGGGCAGGCATTATTTCATTTTTATGTACATTCATCACCTAGCACAGAGTTTAGCACATAATGGATGCTTAATTAATGTTCACAGATTGACCAGACAGCTAGGTGGTAAGTAAAGTGGATAGAGTACTGGGCTTGGAATCAGAAAGATTCATCTGTGTAAGTTCAAATCTGACCTCAGACACTTACTAGCTATATGATTGTAGGTAAGTCATTTAACCCTGTTTACCTCAGTTTCCTCATCTGTAAAATGAGCTGGAATAGGAAATGGCAAACCATTCCAGTATTTTGCTAAGAAAGTCCCAAATGGAATCACAATGAATCAGATATGATTGAAAAATGAATTGATTGATTAACTTAGCCTAAGTTAAGAAAGACTCATCACTACAAAATGATTTAAAAAAAATTTTTTTTGTCACAGTAACTCTCATAGATTATTTACTAAATTGTAGGAGAAATGTATGCAATGACACAATCATTGAAGATGAAGACATAGCTTGCATTTTTATATCATTTTATAAATATAAATATGTTCCTCAGAGCATCCTTAAAAGGTAATTTAATTATTGTGTCCTTTTAGGGCAGATGAGGATGTAGTATTCCAGGCCTATGATTTCATTAGTGTAAGCAACTCCATATGGAGGTAGAGGTAGGAAATTACCTCTACCAATGGACAATGGCAACAACAGTTATCCCTTCTATGGTGTAGGGATTAGGGTTATGTATCCCTTCCTTTCTCTCCCCCCTTCCCCGTCCCCTAGCAATCTGGGAAATCTGGGTAAAATTTTTTTGATCCTCCCTTCATATCAGAGAAGAAATTTGAATATTTTCTTTTTCTTTTATGGAGATGTTTACAGTATCTTATTGTAAAATTTGGGTTAAGTAGTTGGTCATAGACTGTGTGTTGTCTATTGGTCTTCTTATTTCATCTCTAGCTTCTACAAAACTGCCCCAAAATTCCCATTTAATTTCCTATGCTCGCTACAATAGGGAAAGTTGCAATATGGAAGGGAAAACTATTCTGCAATTTATGTCAGATTTGTTTGGGGCACTGGGAGGCTAAGTGATTTGACAAGTTATGTAGCCATTATGTAGCAGAGATAGGACTCAAATACAGCCAACTCTTCCTCTCTCTTTCAACTAGCTCTCTAATCACTATGTTATGCTCTCTTACATTTCTATTTTACAGATAAGAAAACTGAAGTTTGTAAAAGTTAAATAGGTTGGCTAGGACCACAGTGAAGTGTGGAAGCACCAGAACAAGGATTCAATTCTAAGTCCTCTGACTCCAAGATGAATGTTCCTTCTCCTATCTCATTATTATTATTTTTTAATGTTAATAATCCCTAATAAGTACAGGTGAACAAACTCAATTTATAAAGAGAAATGTCAAAGAAGACCCAATTTGGTCTGGTTTGCTGATCTCTATGAGTAGGTTCAAATCCTCCTTCTACCACTGTTAAATGAGGGTGTTGGCTTAGATCTTTAAATTTCCTTCTTGTTATAAATGCTATGATTTTTAAAGGCCTGAATGCATTCTGACTTGGGACCAACAATCCATCTGTTCCTTTCAATATTTATGCTTTTGGGGTCCCATCCAACATCAAGGTCTCTGCGCTGGGATTTGGAACAAATTTTCCAGTGAAACGTGGTCCCTTTCAAAGCTATGTTGCATTAGAATCACATATTTGTTCTATAGAGCAAGACTTCTTAAACTTTCCACTTTTTGCCTGAGATATTTGTAGATATACAAAATAGATATATAAATCAAACATTTACTAATAATAAATCTTAATTTCGTGACTCTCACGTTCAGTTGCACAACCCCAACAGGCTATGACACATAGTTTAAGAAGCTTTGCTGTAGAGTAATGGCACTTCTCTACTAGGCAGTGTGGAATTCAGTCTTTCTGTGGAAGAGCAGATAGGAGCTTTAACATATCACAATGCACAGCAGCTGATGGCTACTCCTTGAACATCTAGGTGATATTATAAAAAGTTGAATCCTCTCAGTGCCTGGGAACCAGAGCTCTTTTTGCCATAGATCTGTGAGATGTGACTCATCTCATTGGGCTACAGATTGTCTTTTCCCATGTAATTGAAATTGTTCAGGAAGTGCTAGGGGTACTTAGTTAAAGGTATGCCATTGCAAAGCAGGATCAATTATTAATAGTTTATTTTTTTTCCTTACCCTTGGCACCAAACAATCAGTGAATAAGACTAATGTAATTATTCTACCTCTAATTACTTTTCCATCTGGATCACAGATTGTGGGAAGAGCTGATTATCTAGGTCTAGGTAGGTTTTATTTTAATCTTTAAAAGCCTTTTGCTTTTACGTAGTAATCTCTCTTTCTTTTCTTCCTCTTCCCCCATCATAGTTTCCTTTTTTATAACAGAAAAATATTGAAGCAAAGCTAGCCAAAATGTTGATCAGATCTAACGGCATAAAACCCATTTCATATCCAAAATCCCCTACTTCTTTCTGAACAATTGTGCTTCTAATGGAATGGAGTCAAGTAAAAGGATTTAAAAATGGTTGGCTTATTTTATCCAGAATTGCTAAGGAGGTATATTTCATTATCACTTCTCCAAGACCCATCATAGTTCTACTACTATTTAGTGTTGTTATTGTTTAGATCATGGTAGTCATTGTATATCTTCTGTTATTTCTGTGAATTCTTCATATTCAATATTTCTTAGAGACTAATATATTATTATATTTATATTTCATGATTAGTCATTCTTCAAATGGAGACCTGTTTTGTTTCTAGATTTTTTTTTTTAACAAATAGATATAACATCTACTTCTCACAGGACAGGAATAGGTTATATGCTTGAGTGAATGCTATTGGAGAAAATTTGATTGAGTATAGGACCATAGGATTTAGAGATGAAAAAGAACATAGAGAATGTCAAGTCTAATCCCAGTCCACAAAGAACATAGACAGTATTAATTCCAGATAAGGAAACTGAGATGTGATACTACTTACTCAAGGTCACACAGATAGCAAGCAGCAGGGTTAGAATTCAAATTATCCAAATCATCCCACTTCTAATCTGCTACATGAGGGGGCTTTTTTTTTTTTTCACTTGAGCGCAAATAGAAAGTTGAGCTAGCATGAAGTCTCCTAGTTAATTAAATGGACCAATAGTTTCACCTTGAACTGACTAATTTGATGATGAGAAGCTCATACATTTATTTCAAGAGTGGTTCTTAAAGGGTAAGAAATAAATCCATGTTCAAAATTGGTGTTAATTTCTCTATCAGCAAGACTTTGCCACAAAGACAGAATACCCAGGCCTTTAAAGATGTTAACTGAACAATTCATTTTGGGTAATTAGATGCTTAAAGATGTGATGACCTCACCTTTATGAATATTGATGAGCACATGCACATGAAAAGCTTATAAAAAGTTTTAATTGGAATATTTGGATGGAAAGGGCCAATCTAGAAGCTTTAGTTCTGCTCTTATGCATTGATTGAAATTTGAAAAGGCTATAAGAGAAGATATGTCAATAATAATAATAGCTAATGAAATGGCAGTCAGGTTGAAAACTTTGTTTTTTTTTCCTTGTGGCTTTACATTATATCTTCTGATTTTTAATCCAACATGATGAGGGTTGGAAATAGATCAGTGAGTCAATTGCCAATCAGTAGGCATTTATTAAGCACTTTCTATGTGCCAGGCATTGTGCTAATAACTAGGGATACAAAGAAAGACAAATGCATGGTTTCTGCTCTCAAGGAACTTAAATTCTATTGGGAAAGACAACATGGACATAGCTATGTACAAACAAGGTATTTGCAATGTAAAGAGGAAGTAGCATCAGAGAAAAAGCTCTAGGTATAGAGGTGAGGGCGATGGTAGGAAGACTAGAAGGGTCTCTTGTAGAAAGTTGGATTTGAGATTTGAAAGAGATTAGGGAAACCCATAGGTGGAGGTGAGCATGGGGAACATTTCAGATATGTGGGAGAATTAGTGAAAAGGCAAGGAGTAGAGAGAAACACGTAGGAAACAGCAGGGCAACTGTCATTGAACTATAAAGTAGAAGATAATAAGGTATTACAAAACCAAGAAAGGGCTTGATTGTGTATGGCTTTAAAAGCCAAAGAGAGGATTTTATGGCTGATTGAAGGATAGACTAGATGGCGAAAGACTGCAGGCAGGGACTAGGACTACAACCAGAAGCCCCGTGTGAAGTGAATATCAGGGTGCAGGTATGTAAACTGAAAGAAGGGGATGAATATGGGAGAGGTCATGAAAACAGAAATAAGACTAGACAACATATTGGATGTATGGGGTAAAAGCTGCGAAAGACACTGAGCTTGTTGCCTCGGTGGGAGCTTGAGAGGATGACGGGAAGGAGAGTGGTGTTCTCCACGTAATGGGAATTGGGAAGAAGGAAAGGCTTAAGAGGAAAATGATGACACATTAAATTTTAGAGGAACAGGGAACCACCAATTTGAGACATCCAAAAGATAGTTGGTGATATGAGAATGAAGCTCAGAGGAAAAATTAAGGCCTAGTTTCTATACCTGTGAATCATCTTTAGAGATGATAATTAATACCCACGGAGGTTGGTGTGAGTTACAAGTAAAAGAGTGTAGAAGAAGAAGAAAAGAGGGACCTGAACAGATCTTTGGGAGACACCCATGATTGGTGGGTGTGACTTTGAGGAAGAACCCAAGGAGACGAGAAGGAGCTGTCATAGAGGCAGAAGGAGAGCCAAGAGAGAGCACTGTTAGGAAAGTCAAGAGAGGAGACAGTAGTATTCTAGAGAAGAGACTGATTGACATAGACTGCAGATTGAGGAAAGGCTATTAAATTAAGCAAATTAAAGGATCATGGGTAACTTTGGAAAGAAATGTTTTAGCTGAATGATAAGTCTAGAATCCAGACTACAAAGTATTTAAAGGAGATTGAGAAGAAAAGACACCAATAGTAGATAGCTTTTTAAAAAAATTAACAATTTTTAATATTTTTCAATTATACATAAACCAATTTTAATATTCATTAAAAAAATTGAGTCTCAAATTCTCTCCCTCTCTTTCCCCCTTCTTGAGAATGAAAGTAATTTGATACAGATTATACACATCATGCAGACATGCAAATCATATTTCTGTATTATCCATGTTGCAAAATACAGCACAGACCAAAAACAAACAACAGCCAGCCCAAGAAAAATAAAGTTTAAAAAAAAGTATTCTTTGATCTGCATTCATACTTCATCAATTATTTCTCTGGAGGTGGATAGCATTTTTCATCATGAGCTCTTTGAAATTATCTTGATTCACTGTATTGCTGAGAATAGCTAAGTCATTCACAGTTGACCATCCTTACAATGTTGCTGCTACTGTGTACAATGTTCTGATTCTGATCACTTCATTTTCCATCAATTTGTATAAATCTTGCCAGGTTTCTGTGAAACTATTTTGCTTGTCATTTCTTATAGTACAATGATATTCGATCACAATCATATCCCACAAGTTGGTCAGCCATTTCCAACTGATGGACATTCCCTCAATGCCCAATTTTTTGATAAATAGCTTTCTTAAGAATTTGCCTGAGAGAGAGGTATCATCCCTCAATTCTGGGCATTTCCTCTGGCCATACCCTTGCCTGGAGTGTTTTCCTTTCTTTGATCTGATTACTGACCTCATTGATTTCCTTTAAGTCCCAACTACAACTCCACCTTATATAGTAAAGCTTCCCCATGCCTTTTAAAATCCAGTGTTTTCCCTCTTAATTATTTCTTATTCATTATATATATATATATATATATATCATGCTTTTCATATATGTGTTTGCATATTGTTTCCTGCATTAAATTGTAAACTCCTTGAGGGTACTTGTTCTTTTGCTTCTTTTTGTATCCCCAGCACTTGGTAATATGTGTAATACACAGTAGGCATTTAATAAATGTTATTGATTTACTGATTGAGAAGTGGAGAAGAAATGTAGAATTCTAGACTAGCTGATGGGAATGGTCCAAACAAGTAAGTTTTTATTTTTTAAAAATTTTTTTCATAGATATCATGGGTACATTTATAGAGACATGGACATATTTGAAGGTGCAAGGAAGGAGCCAGTCAGTAAAATGAGATTAATTACAGAGAGATAGGGAGTACAGTATTAGTTTCTTTATCTATGAAGCACAATGGTGAAGTGATTTGTCCAATGTTACACAGATGGTTAAATGAGAGAGCTGGAACTTGAAACCAGGTCTTCAAATTTCAAGCCCATCATTCTTTCCACTACATCACAAATGCACGTAAGTGTATAAGCCCTCTGGCAAATGTTAATATTAATAAAGTAAGTCAAAAGCATGGGGTTTTTTCTCTCTTCCTCTCTCCATCTACATCAAGATGATTTCCATTAGCAAATCATGCTGCCTTTGTTTGAAAATAGGACTACTCATTTTGAGCTACTTTAGTTGAAAAATGAAGCTATTTCTGTTGAAGCTATTTTTTGTTAAGACAGGGAATTATCTTTTGTTAACATAGTGAGTTGTTTAGCAAAATTTCTCTACTTTGGGCTTTTGTCAAAAGCAAAACTTTACTCTGACTTTATTCACACTTTCCCTTATTAATAAAAGTTAGCAACAATGAGAACAATTCCTAAAAATAAATAATACAGGACAGTTACCAAATCATCAAGGTCTTTGACATGTCAGTTTTTTTTTTTTGTTGTTGTTGTTGTTGTTTTTTTTTTTTTACAAATAACAAGGTTAAATGCAATTTTGCAGGAAAAAAACCCAAAACCTCACCAACAAGATTTGCTTACTTTGATAAAAAAATTTAAGAGATTGCAAGACTTCTTATAAAAGGACAAAGCATAAAAGAGCAAACTAGAATACAAGATAAATAAGAATTGTCTTCAAAAGAAAGGTGCTACTAGGAAGAAAGTTAGAGAGTTAGGAATACAGAAAAATGCTGTGAATTAAAGTTGAGCTATCAATTTAATATTGGGAATTTGGAAAAGTGATTTGTTGAGAGAGAGGAGGATCAAGCACAGACACTAAGAAAGTAACAGGGGTGAGGGATGGACAATCAAATCTGTACTCTGAATGTAACAGATGGGAGTGAACCCTGAAACTAAATTCGGGGTCTCAGATTCTTCCATGGGAAAAAGCATACTTTCCCAGAAAACCTTTTCCCAAGTTAAGCGGAGTCATTCAATTAGAGATCTTGGTCAAATCACCCTCCATTGATCTTTTTGGGGGTGGCCGGATCCTCTTCAGAAAATTCTAGACTCTGGGAAAAAGCCTTCAAAATGATTTTATTCAATTAGAGATCTTGGTCTGATAATCAGCTCAAACTGCCCCCCAGTCCCTAGGTCAAAACTTCCCCATAAAACAGGGGTCTGTTAACATACTCTTTGCAAATTTCCTCATTAGAAATTTGCCCTCTAAGAGAATTCCTTCTTAGTGAATAATAAAACTTCCTTTTGCCACAGATTTCAGGGTTCACCAATTGAATTTGTTGGCGTTCAGACCTTTGTCTGTAAGCAGAGGAGATCCTCTTATTCCCTCTTATTCCCATACCTCATCATAATCATAGTTGAAAATTCTCCAAGCAGAAATTACTTTTTAAAAATTATAATATAAATTAAATAATAAATCTCCAAAAAGGAATTGTTGATCCTTAAAATTAGAATTTCAAAATTGAGGAAAGGGAGTTTTCCCATTTATTTTCCCAACTTAAAGTCTTATAAAAAATGTAAATTGTTACATACATCCCTCAGGTTTTAAAAAAGACTCTAGGTTCTTGAAGGCTATAACAGAGAAAGGATCTCCCAGACACTATCAATTTGTAAAAAAAAAAAAAAAAAAAAAGTTTTCTCCTATAAGCCCATCTGACTTCTTTAAATGACCTTTCTCTAGCTCTATCTGGAATGTTCCCTAGGCACCTTAAATTTAACATATCCAAAGCAAAACACAAAACTTGTGTTCCTCTCCTTCAAACTTCCCTTATTTTTGTCGAAGGAATTGACATTGTTTCAGCTAACCAGGTTTCTCCATACATTCTCAACTCTTCTCTTTAACCATCTGTGTCCCTCTCCCTATATTCAATCAGTTGGGAAGTCTTGTCAAATTCTTTCTGAAGCACTTCCCTCCCAGGGTTGTTGTGAGGATTAAATGAGGTGTTTTTAAAAACACTTAATACAAAGCTTGGCACTTAAAAGGTGTTTAATCCTTCCTTCTTTCCTTCCTCTTGAAATTTCTGAACTTCTATACCTTTCATTGTCCAATAGGATTTGTTTTTCCTTCAAGAGAATGGGTCATACCTAAATATTTCCCAAATACATGTAATTTTTTTTGACATTCATTTAAAAAAATTTTGAGTTCTAAATTCTCTCCCCTTCCCTCTACTGAGAAAGCAAGCAATATGATATTTATTTTAGTAAATTAAACCAATTCCCTATGTTTCTTAGAAATAAATTATTCTATTTGACGTTTAAAGTCTTTACTAAGCCCTCTCCTACCTTTCCAGTCTTCTTAAACCTTGCTCCTTGCCAAAGATAACTCTGGCTGTTCAATGAGCATGACACTCCATCTCTAGTCTTGACTCTAGGCATTTTCTCAGGCTGTCCCCCATGTCTACAATGCTCTTTCTGTTATGTTTTGATTATTTGCCTCTTTGGCTTTCTTTAAATCCCAATTAGAATCCCATATTTTACTAAAAGCATTTCCTGGTCTCTCTTAATTCTAGTGCCTTCTCTCTGTTGATTCTTTCTTATTTATCTTGAATGTTTCACTACATTTGTTTGCATGTTATCTCCCCCATTATATTGAGCTACTTGAGGGCTAGTTTATTTTTTTTTTCCTAAAAGTTGGAGCATTTTACTTTTGTCCTGTGCAGTTTTCATTTATAATTTCTTGAAACATAGCTCTGAAAAAACAGGCTTTAAAAAAAAAAGGTACTAAAGAAGTGCAGTGAATCTCTAGACCAGCTTATTGTGTTTCAAATAGAGCTACTTGATTATTACTTTAAATTCAAATCACTCTGCTTTCATTGAATGGTCACAGTCCCCAAACCAAACCTTTAGGGCTCACTGATGGCTTAGAATAATTGTAAATAGCAATTGTTTTCTGTTCTGGTCAAAAACTTTGAGGGTCTTTTCCTCCTAAACTGGTATTTTTGAAATGGTGAATTAGGCCCTCTTTGTTTCAATTCCTACCTGGTCCTTAGGCCTTGAATGGATATTGCCTCAGACAAACAGCCTGGGAAAGACTAATTTAGAAAGGCTAAAGTCATCCACTGCATCCTAGATCATCACCAGTCATCTTGTCTTTTCTTTTTCCACTCCTCTCTGGAAGAGAGAGGCTGATGACTTTCACTCACAAGTCAAGACCTCACCTTTGTGATGCTATTGATCTTCTAAAGAAGAACAACAATGAAGTCATGTAAAACACATTTCGTTATTAGCCATGGTGAAAAAGAAAGCATATACCCTTGCATGTGCCCACCCATGCTCATCCTCATCCCACAAGATGAAATTTAAAAAGTAGAAGCATTTGCTTTTAAGTGTGTTTTTTTCCATATGTTTTCATGTTGTTTGTAGCTCCCCTGTCAATCAACGGAGAAAGCTCTAGGAGTGAGGATTCTGGAGTATTTTGAGACAAGGGGAGCCCTGAACCTCTCTCTAAAGCTCCTTGAAGGACAGATTCTCCCTGAATCCTGGCCTCTGTAAAAGATCCCGAGAGATGGGCACCACCCCCATTGATAACACTCACTACTGAGTAAGCTTCCCATTGAATAGAAGAAACATCCATTCAGTGTTATTCAAATTCCAGCTCAAGCTGCCCAGGACCCAGGCCTCGGCTTGTAGCTAAGGCTTCTATTATTTAAAAAAAGCCAATTTTAAACTCACTCCTCGCAGAGGACCTAACATGCCATGCCAAGGAAACCTCTGCCCGCTGAAATGATATTCTCTGCCAACGTTACCCTCTATTTATCTCCCTCACCTATTTCCCTAATAAGACCTTATATCTGTCCATCAGACCTTGCCACTAAGGAATTCAGCCTTTCTATTCATGCATAGCAAAGGCTGACTTCCCAATGCTGATAATAAACTTTTCATCAGTCTAACTTTTTGGGTTCGTAAATTCTTTCACGAAGGACCTCTGTGGTGCCAAAAGGGGATTCTCTAAAACTCTCTACTTTGTGCTGAATCCCAAAGGGATTTAGCAGGGCAAAATCTCTTCATCTGATTCCCTGAACCCCAAACCTGCCACTAACCTCCTCATTTAACTCCCTGACCACAGAAACCCTAATCTCATCATTTGGTTCCCTGACCGGGAATCCCAAAATCTAGATCTCATCACTTATAATTGTATGTGGAAGAGCCTCAGGCATATGAGAAGTAAAAGGGAAATATTAGATGTTTAAGGAGAAAGCAAGAAGGGCACAGTTGTATTAAACAGTGATTGGTAATGGGAGAGAGGGGGAAAGAACTGGGAAGAACCATGTGGAGAAACAACAGAGAGAACCAGGGAAGTGTGAGAGTCATCAGTGGGTCTGTAAGCATGGTGGGTAACAGGAAAAGCCACATGATGAAGTTGTTGAGTTATGGGGTGCAGAATCTCCCTGTACCAGGCCACCAAAGTGTTGAGCTTACCGAGTCACCTCAAGTGAATTTATAAGCTTAGACCTTCTCCAAATCAAAGGACAAAGATTTTATTATGCTGCAAGATCAGGCTAAATCTATAACAGTTTTTAGCAAGGAAAAGGGGTTTTTAGCAATTAACAAGGGGGAAGATAAATTTCCTAGCAGTAACCAGGAGGAAGACACCATTAAGGAGAAGACACCATGAGGTGGGAGTACACCATGGAAGGTTAACCCTAAAAAGGAATTTAGCTACAACAAGAAGCATGCTATTAACTAGAAAGCTAAATTCATGGAAAAGTTAGCTGAGATCAACAGTATGAGCAGATCTTTTATAAGGGAATTATAATAAAAGAGCCAATTGAAATTAAATTAAAAATTGGCTTTCTGATTGGGTAAAGGTGGGGTTTCTAAAGACCTCCACTTGAGGTGAAACTGTAATCAAAAGTCCCCTTGAACAAAAGGTCTATTTAAGAACAAAAGGCCTATTTAAGGTTGAGAAGATTAGATCCAAGCCCTTCCCTGCTTTCCCCAGGGAGTATCATAAATTCTATTATTGCTTCAAGGTTTCTTTGCTAACCTGCTACCTCATCAATCTAATACCTTCCAATTTTATGGTGACTCCAGAGCCATGATAAGAGACATCAGCAGCCCTGTGGAGTTAGTACTCTTTAGTCTACTTTGATGAAAATGGGAGGAAAAAACTCAAGAAGCTTTACCATTAATGAGGTGAGGTTGTACTGAATGAATGAGGTCTGTACTGAATCAGAATTGTGATTCTGAAAGTATAGGGATCAAAGGGAATTTGGGGATCACTTCCTTAAAGGTGTGGGAGATATCACTTTGTATGTGTATGGTCAGAATATTTACTAATTTGAGTCAATTCTTTCTTATTTACTTAGCTGTGTTCTTTGAACTAAATGCCTTTTGCTTTTGAAATCTTGAGTTTATTTTTCTTTTTGTTATTTGCTTGTTTGTTTGAAATTGACATAGAGATATATAGGTGGGGACCAAGTGCATAGTTTGAATAGATAATTCCAAAGAGTACTTTGAAACACGTGAAATGGTGATGATAATTTGCTTCTTAACCTACCTTAATAGGATTGTAAGGACCTTAAGAGAAAATGTCTATAAAGTGGTTTATAAACTGTGAAGTATAATGTAGTAGATAAAAGAGAAAAATGAATCAAAGATAACTCCAATCTTGCATGCTTGAGTGACTGGGGCAATGGTGCCATTAAAATAAAAGAGAAATTCAAAATTCTAAAGGATCTTATTTATTAATTTTGTGTGTGTGTGTGTGTGTGTGTGTGTGTGTGTGTGTGTATGTGTGTGTGTGTGTGTGTGTGTGTGTGTGTGTGTGTGTGTGTGTGTGTGTGTTAATAGCATTAGCTTAACTTGGGACCTAGCTCAATTTGAAGCAAGCAAAACATTTGTATGGAAATACCCATTAAACAATTGGAGATAAGTTAGTTACTGAATGAAAACAGGTTTGGAAGTAAGGATTTGGGAGCTGTTAGAGGTTACTGTTAAGACTGTGTAAATGGATGAATTCCTTAATTCTGAAAGAGATATAATGAAGATAAGAAGTGGGCTGAGCCTTGGGAAATGTCTGGCTAGAGTCTGGAGGACAAAGATGAACCATCAGTGGAGAAACTCTAATCTGAACCCAAAGGATATTTAACAGAAAGAACTTCTTATACTCTCTCTGAGTATATTACCATCATTCGTTACTTCAATATTGTAGGACTCTTGGGATATTTTTTTTGGAGCTTCAAAGCCACAGAGTTAGTTAAAAGAGTAAGAAATAATAAGACAGTAGCTCTTAGCCAGTTCTCAATGGTGAAAAGTTGTTTTTTAAAAGGTACCCAATTTTTCTCTGCCCTGTTTAGTGAAGCATGAGCTACCCAACTCTTCTTCCTTAGTCTCATGAAAAAGTGTACCAGATCTGAACAAGACAGCTCTGGAACTCCAACTTTTGTAATCCAAACATCAGTGCTACAGTTTCAGGATTATTTTATATTCACTTTCCTATTTGGGAATTTTGTAGGTTAGTGACAAATAAGACAGCTTATCATTGCCTCTGTACTTTTCCATACCCCAAACTTTTACCCTTTATCCCAGAAAATCATTTGTGTGTTCTAAAATCTTATGTAATGATTATTGTAATTTTACATTATTATTATAGCCATTTATGGTTACAAACCATTTTTCTTAGATGTTATTTTATTTTGTTCTTTAACCTTAAGAAAAAGATAGTCCCAGAATTATTATCATCCCATTTTATAACTGAAGAACCTGATGCTCAGAATGTTTAGGGATTTGTTCCCCATTACACAGATTGGATGTCGTTCAGTTGGGCTGCAAAGAGTTCTTTTTGAACAGCTTTATTCCTGTCTGATGAGACTGGGCCTGTCACATCCTGCTCTTCCCTATCCCACTCCTACCCAAAACATCCACTTTCCTGGTGAAATCTATAGAGTTCTTACATTTGATTTCTGAGAAACCAATACTATGAGAGTATACAGGAAGAAAAAAAATCTAATGTGGTTGTCATCTTGTACTTGAGCAAATCTAAAAAGAAATGAGGCAATGATTCTGTAGATCTGTTGGTATTGAAAATGATCTTGTACCACTTCTCTCATTTCTGCTCTGACCACTGAGAATATGGATCCCAATGGATGTCTCCATTCGTACCTCATCCTTTATGGAGTTTTTGCACAGGTTTTTCCATGAATGTTCCAAAGAAGTCCTATCCAATATGCTGTATATTTTATAGACACTAAGTAGACTGTCCGTTTTTATCTCTACAATAAAAAAATTAAGAACAATGGATTAAAATACACTGTAGTATTTCACTTAGCTTTTAGAGGTTCCCAAGTGGAAATTATCATTTTTTATTACTATATATTTTTGTAGTACTATTTTACTTTGCCCCTAGTTCTAACACAGGTCAAACCGCTGCTCTTGGGGAAGGTTCTAGGAGCCTTCTGGATATTCTGGATTGTCTTGTCAGAATGTGGAATAGTCCCAGACATATGGATTATTTTTATCAATTGCTAGCATTTATGTAAAGCTTTAAGTTTTGTAGAATGCTGTTCTCATAGGATTTTAACATCTTGAATGCAGGCATCATTATTATTTCCATTTCACAAATGGGGAAACTAAGACTGAGAGAATTTAGGGACTTGCCCAGAGTTACATAGTTAGTGTCTAAAACAGTTTTGAAATTAGGTCTTGCTGACTCCGAGTCCAAAGTTCTTACAGTGATACTTAATTGGGAAGCAATTGTGAAGTGGTCTTTAGTTTTCTCAGGCCTTCATCTAAGTTTTGAGTATACTAAGTGTCATCTCCCACTTTCTTCCTCAGGTATCTTTCTCAGACATTTTCACCTAAAACCTAAAGAACTACAGGGAAGACTCTATATTCTTCATGAAGAGGCTGGTGGGCTTGCCTATGAACATATTACAACACTCAGAAGGTAAGCTTTATATGTTAAACATCCTAGATAAATATTTCCTTTTCTTCCTGGAAGTTGTTAGTTTTCTTTGATGAGGTCCTGTGTAACTAGGTGGGGTTGGTAGAGAGAGACCAAAATATTGATGGAATTACTCCCCGAGGCAAGCAGTGAAGGGCTCTGAGGGGGATGTCCCCATCCTCCAGGGAGGTCATGGGTAGCTTCACCTTATGTCCAGCCATAAATCCAAGTGATGGCAAACCCCAGAGGTTAAATTTCCTCTACAAATCTGTCCCCATCCATGCTATCTTTGCTGACCCTTTTTGGGTTAAGCCTATCACAGCACTCTGCCTCTTTCCACTGTTACTTTTTAATACCCCATTTCCTTGCTAACTATATGCTCTCCCAACTCTATATTTACCACTGGTGTCTAATATTATATCTCTTCATTTTGTCTATAACCTCTTCTCCTAAATAAACCTTCATTTTGCCAAAGTTTGCTGCCAAACTCCTTACACATCATTTGGAACTAGGAATTGCTACATCAGAAAGGGAAAAACCCCAAACTATTACTTGCTGAGAAGGAGAACTGTGGGGAGTCTGAGGGCAGGAAGGAGCCAGCCCCTTCATTGTGTATAGGAGGCATTCTGTACTTTGCCTTTTGGGATGTGAGCTTCAAAATCCTTACAGGTCTCTGATCTTTTCCCATTCCAACCCCCATGCTAATACCTTTTATCTATATACTACATATCTTGTGTTTAACTAGTTTATATCTCAATATTTCTCCCCCTCTTTCTTCTTTTCCATTAGACTATAATTTCCTTGAGTTTAGGATTTGTGATTTTTATTTTCTATGTGTCCCCAGTGGTTAGTTGAGTGCCCACTTTATTTTAATTTATAAATGCTTCTTGACTTTACCGGACATGGGTGTGTTGGAGCCTAGTGAGAGGCAATTGCTAAATTTTCAGTGTTTAAAAATCTGCAAATATGACGCATCCAGGCTTGATTGAATGTTTTGTTGATTGTTTAAACTTAACATGAACAAAATGTTAACAATGTATATTAAACTTAATTGTGTCATGTCTCTTTTTTTGTCTTTCTCTGGAAAACCAGCTGTTAACATTCATTAACTCACTCCTGACTTCTGGGATCAGACAACTGGATTATGAGGAATGTAAATCGGTGTTTGTAGTCATAGCTGGGAGCTAGTGTAGATGAGTGCACAGAATTTCTAAGCCAGAGCCTAAGAATTCAGTTTGGCAGGGAAAGCATTCCCTTCCATTGCTGAGTGCATTTAAACTTATTTCCTTCTACAGAGCTTATCCTTAGCCACTCAGGCACTCTGCACACATGATATTTCTTTCCCACTTGCTGCATTACTAGAGGGGTAATTAAGGGACAGCTATCAGAACTCTAGCAGTATTTGTATTTGGGATGGATAGCACTTACTATAAGAAGTAATAGAAATGTGCCCTCAGTTCAGTTCAATGGAGAAAAAGCAGAAATCCTTGGCTATCCCTAAACTACTGCTGAAGGAAGAAAAGCCGTATGAAAGATTTTTTTTAAAAAACAAAACAAATTATTTGTGTTAACTTGAGGTCTAAAATCAATGATTTTCTGCTGGTGAATGACTGAAAGTGCTTTCTTTACCCTTTCAAATCTTTGTACCTTAGAACAAAGCTCCAGTAATTCTCCTCCTATTTCTGCTCTAACAGAAAATACCAAGTAGAGTAAAATTGAAGACCTGAGCTCAGTGGCTTGACTATCAGGGATCTATAGGATCTATAGGATGTTAACCTGCTCATCATATGGCTACTTGTTATCTAGGACTTTCTAGGCAAGTTCAGTAAAACTAGTAATTTGAACCCTAATAAACTGAAATTGATGAGAGCATAGACAAGGGCCTGGATTGATTTTTGAATTACCTATTAACATGAGATTTACAAAGCATATTGATAATGTTAATAAGATTTAAACCTTTAATAAACAAAAAATAGAAGCAGGGGTTTCTATAGGTATTGAAAACAAAAACTTGATATGCTAATTGTAAGTCATTTTTATCTATTTGTTAATCAAATATACTGTTACTTTGGAATATGCTAAGGAGACAGTGGTTGTTTAAGATCCATTACTGAAATCCCAAGATGTTAACTGAAGCTTTCTTGAGCTGAAGGAAAAAAGGGGAGAGGTTTTAGCTCTGATGTCCTTGGATAGACTATGAGAAAAGAGTGGGAGCAAAACTATAATTTGACTAAGCAGAGTTCAGCTAACTGATGTCACTAGTCTTGGAAATGAAACAAAGGACCAGAAAGTAGTTTTCACTTGCAATACTGCTGAGATCAGTAGCTAGAATAACTAAGAATAGGATTGAATGCTAGTGATCTGATGTCTTAAAAGGTACCTTAAATCCAGGAGTATCACTAACTTTAGAGAGATTAGCAAGAGTTGAAATCCAGAGTTAAGAATCTACAGTTGGGTACAGATAGACAACAGCATAGTGTTGAACTAGGTAAGAAAAATTTCAGTTTGCCCTATTTGCCATCCTATAGCATTGAGTTTAAGTTCTGATGCATATAACTGGGTTTCATCCTTCTTGTTCCATTGAATTCCCTTTAGCTGGAGAGTTTCCTTTTCCCCCTGAATTCATTTACTTCCATAACAACTGTGGCTTGTATGGAGTGGATTCAGTCCCATCTACCACATCTAGTAAACTGCACAGTTGAGACTGTGCTTTTTCACCTCGGCCCTCACCACTAGTGAAGTTTCACTGACTGAAAAATGAATATCGTTTGTGGAAGAGATGAGTGGAATATGGCATCACAACTAAGCTGCACCATGTCTAAATGCAGCAATTTTTGTAGCTGCAAATTGGAGCAATAGCTGGTCACTAATAAGTGATTGGTATTTCTTAATGGAATGTCTATATAGTCCAAGTGAGGCTGGAAGACCCACATGTTTGGCATGCAGATCGTGACACTGGAGGCTCAGCCGCTTTCATGGACATGGAATTAATCCTGCTCAAAGCTGTGTGTATTTTAAATTTTCATCTGGGAATTTCCTTCTTGGGTAGATTTTTTCCTTGATGATTCTTGCATTCTGAGACACCTGATGATAAGATTACCTTTACTATGCCAAGAATTGAATAAGGTTGCAGTGTTCTATTTTGCCTAAGTATGAAGATTATGTTTAGAAAATGATTATCCCCTTCCTTAAAAGCAAAAAACAAAACAACAACAACAACAACAAAACCAAAGAGGAGTTTAGGTTTTCAGCTGTGTGTTGGCCCAGAATTCCCTACCATTGTTTTGCAGTTGTTTCAAAATGCTGACTACATGGTGAAGCTCCACCAGCATTTTGACCTTTGAGTGTTAATGTAGTTCATTGTATTTGAGTATTAATTGTAAATGACCCAGTAGAAGTTGTGCCTGTAAAGAGCTGTTGCCTGTCTTTTATCCACGTTGTGGTAGACACCTTTTCAGGATCCACTTCTGCAATACCAGCAGCAAAAGAGACAGCCCGAGTGGTCACTGAATTCCTCACACAAGCATTTGCCATTATGGCTGTGCCACAAGCAATAAAAACAGCCAATGGTCCTGCATACACCTCCAAACATTTTGCACACTTTTGGGCACAGTATAAGATTTTACACACCACTGGCATACCTTCTAATCCTCAAGGACAGGCAATAGTAGAGAGGAGAAACAGATTAAGACGCTGCTCCAAAAACAAAAGAAAGGGGGAGCCACAGGTAACCCCAGAGAACTATTAAATCTAGCCCTTTATACTATTAACTTCTTGATTTTTGACAAAGATGCACTGGCTCCAGCAGACAGGTTTTATAACCCACCAGAAAGGCAGTGTCCAGTGCGAGCAGCTCCACTATCTTTAGATAATCGCCAGGTGATGTGGAGAGACCCAGAAAGTGGTGAATGGAAGGGACCAGATAGGTTAACTCCTTGGGGGAGAGGGTTTGCTTGTATCTCTACAGGTGGAGAAGGAAGCAGATGGGTGCCAACAAGCCATATTCACCTTGTCCATCGCAGAGAGACGGAGCAGACCCTTGAAACAATTCCATTGCTAACTGTGCCCACCACTGAAAGAGCCTGGCAGTTATGGCGTTTGACTCATGGACATCAAAAATTGTTGGACTTCAAAACGCTCAGGAATCATTGGATTCTCTGAGACATGATAAGACATATGAAGAGACTGTTGCAGGATTTCAAAAACTTGGGGGGATCCTTGGATTCCATGACACGTGAAGCAATGGACAATAGTTTGGTTTTGGACTATTTCTTAGTTGAGGAAAGAGGCCTATGTGTGATTGTTATTTACAAACCCTCCTTCTAAAACTTCTGGCAATCTTTTACACCAATTTATATTGTTTGTTATACTGTTACTTGTGTGTACAATTCATATTTGTTACACTACATTGAGCCTGCACTAACTGTGGGGAGAGTCATCACTAATAGCCTCTGCGTTATTGCTGTGTGCTTATGTAATACCTCCCATGCTGATGGGTTTGTGCATACCTGTTTCTAATAAGATCCTTCAGCCCAGAAACCCACTAACAAGATCTGGCTTGACTCCCCACTTCCCTTTGGTGTTTTTCCCCTCTCTTCCTAAGAAGTCGGGGTGTGTGTGTGTGTGATAATCTCCTTTTTGGTGTTTTTACCTCCTTTCCTGAGAAGTCAGGGATGGTGGGACCACCTGTGTTCTAAAACAAAAGAAAGTGGGAGATGTAAAGGGCTGAAACTCTTAAAAGGTGTGCTTGAATCAGACAACAGAGCACTTAAGGCTAATTACCTATTCAACAATGACTCTATTAGCATATGTTTGGAAAAATGGCCCTTCTCATTGTTTGATGCTGGCTCAATGTTTGGTGTATACAGATAATCATAGGCAAGGATTAGAGGGCAGGGTGAGACAAAGGAGTCTCACTGGGCGTTAGGCTGAGGAGGAGAAGTGTGGAGATTCTGGACTTCAGAATCAAGAAGAGATATTTGGCTAAACTCCTGGCAGTTTGTCCATCTCCTTCACTTCCCCCCTAAAGACCAAGAACTTTTACTTATCCGGACTCTGGTTGATTCCGAGGCCTCCTGGGGGCTAGCCCAGACTTTACATGTGCCTTATCCAATATTTCCTCTTCATATTGAGACTACCCTAAATGAATCAGATTTAGAGAATTTTTAGGCTGGAGGCAGAGCTAATGCCCTGACAAAGTCAGGCTTCTTTTGGACACCCAAGACTTTTTATATAAACCAATAACCAGCCCATCACAAGGAAATGCCTTGGGTAAAAACCCAAGTCAAACTTCTACTTACTTGTGGGAGAATAGAGGTCAGGGTAGTAATGAGGTGAGGGGCAGTTTTAGGGGAGAGCAGGCCAGGAAGGAACATAAACCCAGTGGAGTTGGCTCTTTAGTCAAGTATTCCCCAGCAATCAAGGTATTCTTTTCTGCACTTGGGTCCCTAATTGTTTTGACTTAAATTTGTGTACTAACAACTAATGAACTTGGGTGGCTGTTTATTATAGCTGTTGATTCTCCCTTTTCTTCCCCCCTCTTATCTGAATGCTGGATCCTCCTACAAAATATATGGTTTATTCTTTAAGTGGAATGGGCATTCTGTGAAACATTCCATTTTTTAATTATCGCCTGAATCACTTGTCATATTCCTAATAAAAATGTACATCCATTGTCATGAATGCTTAATCACATTAGATGCAAGTCAAATAAGCTGTTGCTAGAGAAAAAAATGAGAGGATGTTAAATGTTGTATCTTGTTAAGGATTCAAAACACTACTCCCCTCACAGGAATTAAAACTCCTTGCCTGGGCTATGGTAGACCTCAAAATTCAGAGACTTCAGAGAAGTTCAGAAATGTTTGGCAGAGAAAATAATAATCCTTTCTTATTTCCCACTGGGGAATAAGTTTTTTAGTCACAGTGTCCATCTTCTCACAAAGACTGACACTAGAACCAATGGGCTTAGATTATAGCAAAAAGAATTGCAGTTAGACTCAAAAAAGAAATCCTTGATAGAAAAGATCACTAAATACTAAGTCAACTATGAGACTTCCTTCACAGTCTTGGAGGTTTTTCAGAATAGGAAATATAATCATTTTGGTTTGAATTATTCAAGTATAGTCCTGCTTAAATGACCTTTAGAGCCTTTTTTTTTTGTTTGTTTTATTTTTTTACTGACTCTATTATCTTCTTGTTTCTCCTAGAGATCCATGGGTTCCACTTTTAATAGAATTTATATCATTGGACATTTTTTGTTGTTGGGAATCAAGGAGTAAATCCAAGAATGCATTTCTCAAAACAGTCTCAAATAGGAAAACACTTTAAGGAATCATTTAGGAATGTATTATGGCTCACTTGTGTGGCTGACACTTTTCTGATTCTATGGATTATAGAATTCTGGAACCCTTTTGGTGATCATCAGGAACTGATCTGGTTCATTTGAAACTAATATTATCCTGGCAGTCTTATGGACATAGCCAGAAACTCCTCATTGTAATAGATAGGAAAAGTTGGCCTGATCTGTTGTAGCCTCAAGGTTACCATGGTTCTCTGGTTGAATATCAGGAAATAAAGGCTTTTGGGGGAATTTCTGAAAGGCTTTGGGTTGAGACACATATCAGGACTCATTTTTGTTGACCAAACAACACTAGAAGTGAAATTTTCCAGATTTAGATTATTAGATTTAGGGGATTTTTTTAGTGGTATTGGGAAAAGAAATCTGGTCACATTTCTGAAATTACCTGAATAACATATTCATTCAAACTCATGAACTCATTGGGACTTTCCATAATTGTCCTGAAATCAAAGATTGTTTTGTTTTAGTCATTTGGGCAAAAGGAAAATAAAATTCTTAAGTCTTTATCACCTGCTGATCCTACTCTAGTGTACTATCATATTACTATATGATTAATCTTCCATTATATGTAAATTTTTCAATACTTTGCTCAAAAAATCTTCACTGTCCCTCTGCCCCCATTAAAACTGCTTTGTCCAGTCCTTAAGTCATCTCTTTAAATCACCACTCCTCCTTTTTAGCCTTATCTCCTATTATTCCTCCAAATACCACATGAAATAAAAAATATAAAATACTTAGGAAAACTTTAAGTACTACATAAATATGACAAAACAGTAACACTACTACTATCACCATTATCATTACCACCATCACCACCACCAACATACTTTAACCTTTGGGCAACCTGTACTGCTCTGTCTTTCATATTTTCCTGTATATTTTTTGCAAGTTTTTGGGAAAAATTCAGTATTTTCCTGAATACTTTGGCCTTTGCTTGTGTTTATTCCTGTTGATTCCTGTTCTTTGTCTATTGAATTGCTATCCATCTTTTAAAACCCCATCCAACTTGCCATCTTCTCTAAGAAGCCTTCCTCAATGCTGACCTTCTCTCAGGCTTTTTCTAGTACTTTGCCTAGCACCAACTTAGTAAATTTATGTGTTATATATTCTAGTTATACACAAATAAGTCATATCCCCCTCGTTGACTAGAACTTCCAAGAGCCCTGGAATCATAGCTTATTTTAGCTTTTAACTCTAACTTAACCTCACACCTAAGTGCCTAATAAGTATTTGTTGAATTCAATTGAATTAGGTGAACCACCAATAGTTAAAATTTATTGCAAAAAACCCCAGAGCATTAAACAAGACTAGACAATGTAGAATTTTATTTTGTCATAAAAAGAAAATACTGTTTTCATTAGCTGGAGGTGAGTTATAGATTTAGTCCTATTATTAGTTCTCATCAGATGATCTGGCAGGATCTCAGATTCCCAGGGGATGATTTGGTTTAAGAAAATAGTAATAATGTTTAAAATAATTGACGTCACAATAGCAGCTCACCTTTCTCTAGCATAAAGAGGTTTACAAAGTGCTTTTCACAAAACCAGGTGGAGATAGATAGTGCAAGCATTATTATCCCCATTTCATGGTTTAAAAATTTAGGCTTAGGAAAGGGAATGACTAATCCAGTGTCATCCTAGTTAGTCAGTATCAGAGACTGCTAGAATCAGTGGTCTTTCTACTTGACTCTACTGTCTACTTACTAGACATACAAGGCAGAATTGTGTAATGGAAAAATTAAGTTGGGAATCAAAAACTTGGGTTCTAATCCCAGGTCAACTTCTTACTATGTGAAATTGGGTAAGTCATTTTTCCTTCACTGGAACTCAATTTCCTTCCCCCGCCCCTCCCCATAAAATGAATGGAGTAGGTGGAGAAATAGATTAATGGTCTCCTTTCTAGCTTTGAGATTTCTTAAAGTAAAATGAACATTTTTTAAAAAAAGTTTTAACTGTGTTTCTTGATTTCTATGGAAATCAAGGTGGTAATTTCTCTGAGAATAGCATTGGAGAAGTTTTTAGGCTGCCTAAGACCTTTTCTGACTTTAATTTGTGCTCAGATAAAGAGAAGACTGGGTCAGCCTGAAGAGTACAATCCACAATGGGGATGGATGTCTTTTTATTTTGGAAAGAAACACTGGTTGGGGTGAGAGGTCATTTCTACACAATAAAGGAGAGAGAATGAAAGATAGAGATATGGACAGAAAGGGACAGGTAAAAGAGAGGACGATAAAGAGAGAGGGAGAGAGAGAAACAGATAGAAAGAGACAGAGAGTGAGACAGAAACAGAGAGACAAAGACAGAAACAGACAGGAGAAATACAGAGAAAGAGCTGAGATAGATAAAACATTTTACTTGCCCAATCTCACTGAATATCCTAGTATAAATACATGTTTAAATTCAAATCAGCACCTTACTAATGTAGCTTCTCATACAGACTGGAGTCAGATAAAATAATAGTTTTTGGTTCACATTGCCAAGTCTCACATTGCTTTCCCAGCTGGAGCCAAAGTCTTTTCTTCAGTTTCTGGAAGAAAAAACAAATACTACTTTGCTCACAATTAGTAAGACCATTTGTGTTTCTTTTTACACAGATATGTTCCAACAATTAAAGACATTGAAACGTACCATTCTTATCAGGGATCCTCTTCAGAACTACACCTTGTTGACCAGTTTATGTTAGAGGTAAGTTATGCTATTTCTGTAGTATGTGCTAATGGGCCCTCAAGCCTTAGGACAAAACCTGTTTTTTGTCATTCACTTTTCTTCAAAGGTTAGCCTTACCAGTGGAGTTGGAGTACCTAAGAGTGAGTGCTTATAATCTCAAGGAAATTTCATATACCAAGTTTATGAGGTGTTTAAAAAAACCTTTAATGGGACTTTTTTTTTTTTCCTTTTTCGTATTTTGGAGGCTAGGAGTAATTTCATTGTCAATTTCATCAAGGAAGAAATGATCAATGGATCCATTTGAACTTTTGTTGAATAACAATGCTGCCTGTGTGAGCTTTTTTTTTAATGAAAGAATATGATTTTGCAGGGGGAGGGGAAGGAGAATACAAAATGGAATGTTTAAGAGGGGCTGGTAGAAGTTAACGTGTGACTCATTCACTTGCAGTCAGTTCTGCACGGAAATATCCTGATATTTCTGAACTGGTAGTTACTCTCTAGAACAACTTAATGACATGACTCAGTATTCACTTGGCTCAAGATATGAATTAAAACATAATTTGTTATGGCAGTCCATGGCTGACTGGACAGATGGATCACTAATCAGACGTTCAGACAAATGTAAAAAACATGTCACAAGCTTCAGATCTAGGCAATTAAGGGAGTAAAAACTGAAGACATAAATTAAAATAGGGAGCGAAAAAGAAATGCTAGGTATCCTAGGCAGATAGGTTTAGAGTCCAGGAGGTTTGTGAAGGTAAGAATGAGTAACTAGACAGAGTGATCTTAGTGAGCAAGATTGTGACCTCTGTTCTTAGGTCAATGGATATTTCTTCTATGGACTGTTTTTATACTTTTGGGGCTTAAAGGTGTTGATTGGCCACAAAAAGATCAGAGATCTTCAGGTGAATCATGCTCCTGGACATAGCTGAAGCAGGGAATCCAGATATAATTACGTGTTTTAGCCTTGTGGTAGTGGAGTAGGGTGTATAATAATAATAGAAGTTAGCATTTATATAAGTGCTTTACAATTTGCAAAGCTTTATAAATGTTATCTTATTCCTTATAAGAACTTTGGGAGATAAGTGCTATTATTATTTTTTTACTAAAAGGACAACAGAGGCTGATAAAGCTGACTGACTTGGGTTCACAGAGCTAATGAATGTAATGCCGGAGAATTGAGGCAAGATAGAGATTAGAGAATTTTTAATATTCTATTTGAAAGAGAGAGATTTACTGGGACCAAATGGATCCATGGTTTGGTCCCAGGGCTGAATGAGATGATCATCTCCAAGAAGCCAGAAGCCAGCAGCCAATGTGAGTTCTCAATGACATATTTATACACAGTAGCTAAACAAAGGCAGCGGGGTGGAGTCCAAACTCTGGTGAGCAGGAATCTCCAGCAGGGACCATCAATCTGGTTCTGACAGGTTGGGGGTAGGACCATAAATTCTAACAAGCTGGGAGTTAAGAAAGTGTCTGGCTAGAGACAGAAAGTCTGGACTCCCCCCTTTTTAGTTTTCACACATTGACGATTTATAACCTCTGCGTTATACCAGTCTTAATGAACTGGAGGAGGAGTTGCAACTAAGAGGATTGAGGCAGAACAATTTAGGGAAACTGAGGCAGGACAATAAAAGAGAATTGTGGCACAACTCTATTATATAAGGCTAAATTTAAACTCAGATCTTCCTGACTCCAAATTTAATACCTTATCCACCATTCTACTCAGATGCCTAGTGTCATCAATAACAGAAACTTACAAGTCTTCCCTCTTAATGATAGGGAAGAGATGATAGGGAGAGAAATTGACAACTTCATTTAGGTCTCAGGCTTATAAGATCATTAGCTATAGATGATCTAATCTCGCCCTCTCATTTCATAGATGTTTAAATACCCAAGGTAACAGCGACAAGTTGGAGGTAAAGGGAAAAAGTGATTTTAAAAATTATGTATATTTTAAATGTTCAAAATGTTCTTAATTTGACTAGAAAGCATATGAGTACTTATTGTTATTTGTGGGGAGGGATTCTGAGGTAAGGGATAAACTTTGGGCAAAGCAGCACATATTTAAACAGATGTTGCTTAAGATTAAAAAATAAGGAACAAAGAAACAGTGTGGGGCAAGGAAAAAGGGAGCTCCTTAAGCCTCTATACTTTACATTTTTTTTTTTGGTCTGTGTCCAAGCTTGTCTTTATTTGGTATAAGCAGGGCAAATCTGCTCAGAGCCTGCCATGAGTCATTTATATGTGGGACAATGAATATTGAAAATATTGGGGATGTTCAGTATGGAGAAGAAAAGACTTGAGAACATTTGATGGCTTTCACGTGGAAGAGAAGGGAAAAGCATTTATTAAGTACCTACTATGTGTCTGGCACTGTGCTGAGGTCTTTTACAAATACTCATTTGATCCTCAGAGCAACAATGAGATAGATGCTCTTGCTATTTCCATTTTTCAGTTGAAGACACTGAGATCAAAGTTAAGTGATTTGCCCAGAGTCACCTAAATTAGAAAGAATCTGAGGCCCAATTTGAAATTGGGTCTTTTTGACTCCAGGACCATTTTAGATGGAAGTTGCAGAGAATCAGATTTTGTCTTCATGTGAAGGAAAACTTTCTAACAATATGAGCTATCCAAAGGTCAAATTGGCTGCTTTTAAAAGGTAATCTGTTTCCCCTCACTAGTCACATTAAACAGAATTGTTGAGGTTGGAAAGGGGACCTCAAAAGTTTGGGCATGAACCTATTTTCTAGTCAAGGTTTGTAATGCCATTACAAAAGAAACTAGCAAAGTCTTGAAAGAGAAGAATCCTTAATTCAGCTTTCATTCTATGGCCCAGAGGATAGTCAATTATCACTGACCAACAGATTATCTGACAGTCAGCAATGAATTGAGGAATGGTCTATTCAGAATCAGACAAATTGTTGTTCTTAGACTGGGAGTGTGAGAAGTAAATGTTGCACTGGGTATGCTAAGGTATGGGTTGGACTACATGGTTTCTGAAGTTGGTTTTTTTTTTTTGGTTTTCTGAGATCATATGATTTCTTTGAATATTGCTAAGTTTCCCCAATAGAGAAAATGAACATTGATTTTTGGAGATAGGCATTGTATTCCTTATGTTCCCCATTTGCTGTCCCCTTTTTTTGAAGAGTGAATAAACCTCTCTTTTTGTCCCAGAATAATTCACGATTTATTTAAAAGTAATCGGTGCTTGCTGCTGCATTTTTCTCTTTATTTTGCTGATTTTTAATCATCTTCTGAACAGATGTGTAAAATTCCTCATTTAAACCAAAGGTTGGAGCTCTTGCTTATGATAAGAGAACTTCCAGGATATGTGAAAGATCTTCAGCCTGTAAGTAGAAGGGCTTTCTTTGGTTCCTTTGTAATTGAAATACATCAATTAGGTTCTATTAAAGCACCAGACAGAGCCCATTCAAATCCTAAACTTTGTAAAGGAAATTAGCCTCTTCCTTGGAAAAAATTCCTCAACCTGAATATTACCAGTTCACACAATAATGATCCAGCCCTATCTTCCAGATGCCATTTTGTTGCATTATTCAGAAGCAATGTGAAAAAGGGTTTTGATCTCCAGCTTATAGCTTTTATAGCCAGGGGATTCCTAAGAAGTAGGAAACCAACTTAGAGAAGGGATGGATTTGAAATACTGTACCCAGGCTATCCGCCACTAGGTTTTAAATACCCCAGAGCAAAGCCTTATGCTGATGTTGTTTGTCCTCAAGCACTTCAAGGAAATGCTTTCTGGCATGGTGACATACTCTCCCTACCAATCAGGAGATCTCTTACTGCGCCAAAGTTACCTTTCTGCCTGTTTTATAGGATGTCACTGTACCTCTTATGTTGTAGAAGGAGCATTATACAGCATAATGAAATCTAGCTCTGTAGACAGAGAACCTGGATTTAAATCCCTGACACTGTAACCTTGGATAAACCCCATCATTAAGTCCTCAGACCTGAAATTCCTCCTAAAACGAGGAATTTAGAGTAGATGGATCCTGAGGAGGGAAAAAAAAAAAGAGAAGGGAAACATTTTAAAGGAACCTACTATGAACCAAATATTGTGTCAAGTTCTTTATAAGCCCAGCTCTTTTCCACAGCATCACCTCACTACCCATTCTTGCTCGGGATCTACAATCCTTTGTTACTGAAGTCAGTGCAGAATGATTGCACTTGAGGGACTTCTAATTCAGTGGTTTTTACTTAAGGGAGAAAAAAGCCAGCTTTCTTGCCTAGGTGCACATACCTTCCTCTGCTACTTCTCAGTGATGATGTCCTCAGTTACTAGGTGGGTTTTGCAGAGATCCTGAAGTACTAATAAAATTACTCTCCAAGACAAAAAAGAAAGGGCATTGGTGGGGATCAGTTCAAACTTATAGTCCATTGACTGTGGAGATTGTGGATGGTCCCACCTTGCGGTGGCTATTTAGAAATCCAAGTTATGTCAAACTCTTGAGATTTAATTTCCCCTAAAAATCTGTTCGTGGCTCACACCATTTTTGCTGAACCTGTTTTGGGTCTAGCCACAACAGGATTCTTGTGGTATCTTTCTCCTCCCCCTTTCCCTATGACTCATTATGTCTTTCTCTTTCTCATAGCTAATTAACTCTTCTTTGGTTTTAGTATTCCTACCTCATGGAGTATTCCTTTAATGAATTCTTCCAAACTCCTTGGTAACCCTATTGCTCTCCTAAATCTATTTCATATGTACTCTTCCTAGTATCTATTGTATCTCTTCATTTTTTTTTGGTCTGTAACCTCTTCTAAATAAACCTACTTTTTGCCAAAGAGAATGGCCATTGTGAATTCTTCACATGACCAAACCCCAACATTTGGTGCCTGAACATCAATCTCATTATTTGGTGCTGTACCCCAAATACATCATCAGTAAGCCAAATCTGTTCTTCAGATCATGGAAGCCCACATAGTAATGTAAGAAGGAAGCTAAGCAATGATTGATTATGCAGGTGTGCTAATGAAATTAGATCTTATTTATTGTTCCTTATATCTTTTCTCCAGAAAAGAGGCACATTAAGTTCCAAAGACAAGATTATTTTCACTATCTGCAGTCTTTTCAAACAACCCCCTGAGAATTTAGTGAGAGACTAGCAATGTTTTAAAATCTGCTTTGTTGACTTCAGCTGGGGGAAATTTCTTTTTGACTAAAAGATTTCACTTTATTCACAGCTTATGGTAGAACTTAACCAAATTTCTTTGTTCCAGCTATTAAACCAGAAAATCCGAGCCTGCCAACAGTTGAAAGCCAGCCAGATGTTTGTGGCTGTATTAGAATATCTCTTAGCCATCGGTAACTACTTAAATGAGAAGGCTGGGAAAGAGAAAGCCAGAGGATTTCGATTATCTTCTCTTTCTAAAGTAAGTTAAGATTTCACCCTTTGTGACAGGAAATTGATGTAGATCTCCTAGAATCCATTATTATTTTAAAGAGCTTTCTGCTCTTATCATTTTTTGCTGCTGGCATCCAATAGTAAAAACTTGCCTCTGTGATAGAAGGGGGCTAATATTTACCTATTTCGAATAGCTAGTCAAAAAGGATCTTGCAGAATCATTCAAGAACCCTCCCAGCTCTGTGGGTTAATTGACATCATTTTAAAATCATTAACTGATTTAAAATCAGTAGTAAATGAACTATCTACTAGGGGATCAGTGACATGCTAGGTGCTATAGCTCAAAGCTTCTTAAATTGTGGGGGCTGTGCACAAAATTATGATTTATTATTAGTAAATGTTTGATTTATAAACCTGTTTTCTATATCTATATATCTGGGATTGCATAAATATTTCTCAGACAAAAAGGGGTCGGGAGTGGAAAAAATTTAAGAAGCCCCACATAACTAACATTTATATAGTGCTTTAAGGTTTGTAAAGCATTGTATATATTTTATCTCACTGAATTCTCATAACAATCCTGAGAGTAGAGAGTATTATCCCTATATTACACTCAAAAACCTATTCAGAGGCTTGATCTGATGTTGATTCTGAGGGAAGGTAGGAAGAGAAGAGCTCAGGCTGTCTACTCTCTGTCATCTTGGCTCTGCTCCCCTATTATACCTATATTACAAAAGATGTAATTGAAGTTTGGATAGATCAAGGGACTTGCCTGGAGTCGCATAGCAGAAGTGAAAATAAAGACACCAGAAGTGATAATATGAGAAATATGAAATAGATTTGGGAGAGTATAGTGGTTAGTGACACAGAACAATCATGACATAGATATCCATCACAGTTGACAAAAATTTGCCATTCATTTACGTGATACAGCTCGAAAACTTAATCAATCATGGCTAAGCAAGACAAATCAGGTGATTAAGCAACTTGCTTTTGAGGAGAAATGACTTAAAGTTTGGGGGTGGAGGGTGGGGGCAGGATCTAAGGTGTTAGGGGAGAAACCAGGAAGGAGTTTGATTGACTAAACATATCAAAGCAGTCTCAGAAGTTGGACATAGGATGGATGGATGAACAATGCATTTTGGCTTCACATCATTCTATGCAAACAAGAGAACTGATCTGATTTTGATTAGTAATAGTAACAAAAGGCTCATTTTAGCAATTCCTGAGAATAAACTGATTTAGTTCATAAGGTGGTTTAGAGTTCCTATCATAATTAGTATACTGGGCAGAATTTAAAATCAAGTCTTCCTGAATGCAAGTGCACATACTGTATCACTGGCTGCATTCTATAGGAAATATAATGAACAGTGAGAAGCAGTTCCTGCCTACAAAGAGATTATTCTCTGCAAAGTCTCTTTCCTGCTGGTTTATTTTCTCCTGGTCACTGTGCTGTCCTCCCATCCCTAACATGTGTTAATCTGAGGAGTACTACTCTAACCCTGGCTCTGCAATGAGCTGGGTCATCACAGTCTGTCTTAGCTCACCTTCTTCACATTTTTAATGAGTCTAGTCCTCCACATTGCCTCACGTCCCTGTGGGAGTTTGTGTGTCCTGCTGGATCCTTGAGGTTTAGACCACTGTCTTTGGTCAGAATTATCTTAGCTATAGATTTTCCATCTTCATTTTTAAGGCAGGCAAGACAGACAACTGTTTTCACTTATTCTTTAGTAGAGCAAACTAAGATAAGTCACTGTATTTATTGGCTTTGTAGAAACTCAGGGCCTGGGAAATAAAAGGGTAGTAATTAATGAAAGCTTTTTTAATATCAAGCAATCGCCTAGTCCAACTATGTGCAAGGTCAATTCTGCATGTATGTATGTGTGCATACACACATAAAGCTAATTATATTTAGGCCTTGGGATTGTCTTTCAAATATATAATTTATTTAGTTCTTAACCAGTTCCTTAACTCACTTACCTTGTAAATTGCACCTCAGTTGTACTGCCATCCCATCTTTTGAAAGGTAGCCTCTTTACCTGTCTCATCAGGATTTACTGGCAGAAAATGTTACCACTAAGCAGGGTTTTCCTCCTCATCTCAGCAGTAATGGAATGTGATCTCCTGATCCCAGTCTAAGCACTGAATACAAATTCTTTAAGCTACCTTGAACCTTTAAGAATATTATCAAATTATACCTGGTCTGTAAATAGGAGATGCCGGAATTTTTTTCTCCTTACTGCTTTCTACAGACTTTAATATATGAGTGAGTGATTTATAACACTGGTGACAATTGGGTGACACAGCTTGAAGTTTTTTTTTTTATATAACGGCTGTAATACCCTATCTATCATAATGAAAAATGTCTATGAAATCATTTTCTGCCAAAGAATATCTTTCCAGATTCTATTAAGAACTTGCTATCTGCATGAATACCACACGGTGCTGAAATGTACCAATTTTAAATGGGCAGGGGAGAAGGATGCCCTGTAGCATTCTCTTTTGGTGTGAGTAAAATTATACTCTGTTGTGACCCATTAAGGGGTTGTCCTTGTTTTGGGAAAATTCAAAGAAAGAATGAAAGCAAGCTGGAAGATGTTAGGAAGGTGGATTCTGTTGTAAAATTTAATTTTATCAGGAACACATGAAGCCCAGTCTTCGTGAGGGATCGATGGCTGTTGTGTTGTCAATTATCGTCAGATGAATCCAGGAACTATCAAGTTCCTGCTAGTTCCAATTAAAAAAATCATGTAGTTCTTCATTATGGTGCTTGATGTAGTTGTCCCTGCTTCGAGGCAAGGAGAAGAAGTTCACCTTGGTCCATGCCCTTGTGGAACAGATCCTCTTACATCAGCCCCATTTGGCCAAGTTTCCTCAGGAACTAATGGAATTTGAAGATTCTCCTGGAGGTAAGAGGATCAGAAATTCCCATCCTACTCAAGAAAGGGCTTCAAAATGCATGTACCTTCATAATGCCTGTTTCCATTTTTTTCCAGCTTCTATCAAAGGCCTCATTGCTGAAGTGGATGGTATGTAAATACACCTTCTAAAATAATGTGTGCCTTTTTGTACTCTGGGCACTCATTTGGACCTTTCTTTTTCTTTCAGTCTGGAGTTTTGAGGAGAATGAAAGTTTTGAAATAGTTGTTTTTTTAGGGTGTTGTTATGACAATGTTTAACTTGCCATGTGGCAAGGAGGAATTTAGAAATATGTTTTTAAAAGGATGCTTGTCATTTAGAAGTAAATAATTGGGAATATACTATAGATGGCATCAGCACTGTGGTCCCTTTTTCCTAGTGTTCCACCTTTCAGTTTAGATAAGATTGAAGCACTTGGCTTCCTGTGGCTCTAAAATCTCTTTTCAGCCTCTCCATCACTTTTTTTTATCTGCAAAATAGGTATAATCATATCTGCTCTATAAAGACCAAAGGAAATACTATATTTAAATATGGTTTGAAGAGCATTAAGTGTGCTAATTCAAAGAATGCTCATTTAACCCCTTTTCCCTTCATCAACTATCCCTTTGCAATGAAAAGAATGATGAACCTGGAGATAGAAAGATCTGAGTTTAAAACTAACCTCAGATACTTACCAGGTGGGTGAGCTTGGACCAAGTTACTTAGCCTCAGTTTTCTCAGTTATTATGGGGATAATAAAACTATTTTCTTCACAGGGTTATTGTGAGAATCAAATGAAATAATATTTATAAACCCCTTAGCATAGTATGTGGCACATAATAGATATTGTATAAATGCTTTTTTCCCATTCATCCATCTATCCATCCATTCATCTATCCAACCTTTTATTTATTCACTCACTGGGCAGGAGAAAGAGAGAGTACAAGTCCAAGTATTTTATTTAGTTTTGTCTTGAAATTGAGTTTCCCTATTTCACCCAGGCTAAAGTACAGTGGCCATTTGTGGACCTGGTTCACTGGTGATCAGCAAAGAATCTCTGATCTACTCCTTTTCTGATTCTTCTTGTTTGCCCTTCTTTAAGTACTTGGTGTTCCCCTTGCTTCCTGAAGCTCACCATATGGGTGCTGGATTAAATTGGATACCTAATTGGCTTTAGTTTTACTGATATGGGTGATTTAGGCACCAAAAGTTGGGCTTCAATCACATGAAGAATTCATATTGGCCATTCTCTTTGATAAAAGGTAACTTTATTTAGGGAAGAAATTCCAGCCAAATGAAAGGATACGATAGATACTGGGAATGGTAAATGTGAAACGGAATGAGAGAGCATATGAAAGACAAGCTCCTCAGAGAAACTCATAATTACCCAATGGAAAAGAGTAGCCCATGAGGTTGGGGCCTGCGGTTGGCTGGCAGGCTAAATCCTGAAAGGGACTTAGCACCCTAAAAGAGTTAGCAGTAAGGAGAAGTGGGATTGAGAAGCATAGTAGAGTTAGGAGAGACAGATACCATGTGGCAGGGGGAAAGGGAAGGAGAAAGACACCATGAGGCAGAGGGTCGTGGTAGATTGACTCAAAGGAAGGCAGCAGCCAAGGAATGGCCCATAAGTAGATTTTTTAGGGAAAATTTAACCTCAGGGACATGACTAGGATTTTTGACAGGATATGGCTAGATGAGACTGTTTGAGTTCCCTATTAGATGGTGAATCTCAGGGGTTTGACATAACTTGGATTTTAGACTGTACAATCTCCCCAGAGTATAGCATCATGAAGCTAAAATTATCTCTATCAGTGCCTTCTCCCTTCCTCCCTCAGGGATCAGTTCTTTCTCTCTGCCCAACACACCATTCAGGACCTCATCATTCCCCTAGCTCAGAACTCCCCAACTCAGACTATCAGCCTCAGCCCAGCCCAGCCCAGCATCAGGTTTTAAAGGTATGTTTTAGTGCACCTAGCTCTAGGTGATTTTTCTGCATTAATATCTGTGATAGTTCCTCTTGGCAAGAATAGCATCATGAGATGAGTGGTAGTGCAAAAAGTATGGCTGAAGCAGAGCAAGCAAATAATAAAATATTTTGCAGGAAGTATTGACATCTTAATCTAGATTGCTGGTGGTTGCTCTTGAGAAGGAAATAGAGACTAGCTGAGAGAATTCTGGTCCTGAATCCTACAACTAAGTGACTAGACCTCAAACTTTTGGAGACTATGAGTAGTAGAGCAACTTGGAGAGGTTAGTTTATTCAGACGTTTGGGACATTGGCTTTTGGTGAGAGAATTGTTAGGCAGATCTGAGTCTAAATTCCTGGTTTATATCTTGGATTTTTTTTGGGTTTGGGGCATGCCTCTAGATTCATTAAGGGCAATTTGTGTGGGGGAGAAATTGCACACATCTGCCTTTGTGGTGAATACCCTAACACCTTTTGTTATAATCCTTTTACTTCTATGGGAATGCATAAATTGCTATATGGAGCCAAGTCATGTTTATGCAGTCAGCTCTATTATGACATGTTCATGTGAGTGGAGTAGATTGAAATGCAACAGAGAAAAGAGTTCTTAGTCTCCCAGTGAGGGGAGCCATGAGTCCTAACAATCTAAAGGGATAAATCCATTTAAATAGATACTCCCCCTACCAAACTCCTTTTATGACACAGACATGGTACTGATACCTAAACCAGGTAGGCTGAAAACAGAGAAAGAAAATTATAGACCAATCTCCCTAATGAATATTGATGCCAAAATCTTAAATAAAATATTAGAAAACTTAAAAAATAATAAATAGATATTCCCTCAGGCTAATGAAATAAACAATGCTATCCAGAAAGGCCAGAGCCAAGAGATAGAAGGCTTCCTCTCTTTGATAACCATCAAGAGCTTACTATTTCCTCGGTGTACCCTCCAATGTGGGTGAAATGCATCCAATCTTAGGTGAATGTGAGATTGCCAACACTGGAACCTATCTGAAAGGGATCAAGTAATTTAAAAGAGTCCAAAGACTTTTTGGTGTGTTAAGTATAGATTTATGAAATTAGATTTGTATGGCCCCTAGACCTAGGTTGTCCTTATCCAGTCCATGGGCACCCTCCCAATGCCAGAGTTCCAGGATGTGGCTCATGTCCAGATGTCCCCATCAGCTGCTGTTACCAAAAGCTGGCGTTCTCATTGTTGATGTTAATATCTGTGTGTGTGTGTGTGTGTGTGTGTGTGTGTGTGTGTGCGTGTGTGTGCCCAATCACAGCCTCCTTCCTGGATGGCTGGTGTCTGATTAGTTGAGGGATTCAGTATGCTGGCTCATCTCTGCCTGCTCCATCAGGGCAACCTACTCGATCTGGATTTGGAAACAGATTGCTCTCCCTTTCCCCCTGCTTCCCCTCCTCCCCCGCCCCCTAGCTGAGCCTGCTTGCTGGCTGCTCTGCTCCAGGCTTTGAGTTCAGTCTCTTCTATTTCATCACTTTTCTTATGAGACTGCTCCTGCCCAGAGATTCACTCTCACTGTTAATCTCATTCTGGAAAAAAAATGGCAACAGAGCCTCAACCAGGCTCTCATCATGTGCACGTCATCTTCTCATGAATCTCTTCTTCCTCCTTAAAAAGTCTAAGTCTTGTTTTATCCTTGCTCTAAAATAGTGGCTATAATGACATTCTTTTGGTTTTATTAGTGAGACAGACTTTTTAAGCTATTCATAAGGAGAATAAATGTAGAGAATATATTCAAGAGAAGAAAGATGTAAAAAATGATGACCATTGTAAACCGAGTAGAACTAGTTCTGGGGGAAACGGGATTTGTCCAGTGACCTGGAGAGTGAGTTGTATTTTTTCCTCCCATTTTTAAGGAATGAGTTGGAGAAAAGGGAAATTGAAGGATCTCAGACCTCTCTAAACTTCCTGGTGGGAATCTGCTCAGGTTGTTCTGGGAGATGATGATCCCATTGCCTACAATTTTGTTTGGAGAATCCAATGGTGCCAGTGTTCTCTAGATATCATACATTCTGCAAATCCCAAATGCTTTTCAAACATCATTCTTATCACTGAAATTTTTATTGCCAATAAGACCTTAGTTGGAGCATGGCAAAAAAAAAAAAAATCTAACATTTAGCACTAAGTTTTACAAAGTAGTTTACATATATTCTCTTATTTGATTTTTACATCAACCTTATGATGAAAATACTATTATTATCCTCATTTTATAGAAGAGGAAACAGAGGCTGAGAAAACTTAAATGACTGCCCAGGGTCACATAATTGTTAAATATCTAAGGCTGGATTTGAATTGAGGTCTTTCTGACTTCAGGTCCTCTTTTGGCATATTACCTACTTAACTAAAAACGTCTATTAGTCCTTATTTCAACCTAAACTGTCTAGCTAACTGATAAGTGAAACTTAAATTGATATTCTTAGTGAAAATGAAGGGGAAAAGTTCAAGCAAATATTGGCTTTGGTGTCAGGCCTGGATTAAAATCCTGCCTTTGATATTTATTTGATATTGATTCTGATGGCTCACAATTTCCCTCAGCCTCAGAAAAATTTTAGACATCTCTCAAGATTTTGATGGATTGCATCTTCCAATGCTTTACCAATGAAATCAGAAGTTCTTAATATAAATGAAACAAAAATACTGCAAGATTGAAGAAAACTGAAATTGTGTCAAATAGAGTTTTACATACATTTTATTGGATTTTGGCTCCTTGAAAACGAGTAATCCATCCATGGTGTATATGGTAACTCTGAAATGAGATCATTCAAAGAACATTACATGATTACTCAGCTTATCTAAAGAAAGAGAAATTTTTATTTTTTGTCATCTAAGTATAATTTTTCATCATAAGCCAGTCTGAGGAATTATTATCATATCAACATTGCCCTATCACTCATAAAAACTTGGGACTCTGAGTGATGTCTCTTAAGACAATTTTTTCCAATAATCACATATCCCCAGGGTCACAAGAGACATAGCAACTTATCAAAGAATGTGGATAAATTCTGTCCAGTTTCCTACATTAAGTTCTACATTGTGTTCTCTGGAGATGCTCTCTTGTAAGAAGAGGAAATTCACAGCATGAAAGAACTTAAAATTCTTTCCCCATAAAGGTCTTTTCTACAGTGGGCTATACCACATGGCTCAGCTCCTACTAGCTACCAACAAAGAAACTGATAAGTAGGATTTATTTATTATTTTTATATTTCCACTCATATACTTAACTAATTCTTATTTTGACTTTAGTTTTAAAGAAAGAATTAGAAAAAATTATTCACTATAAGAAGATTCTCAAACCTAAGACTCTCCAACTTTCGGAGCAAGAGAGCAAGTTCCATCAAGATCTTAAGGTGAGTTTTACATGAATTCTTTGTTGAACAAACTGCAAAGCACTCATTTGTTTTTCAGCAGTATGCATTATTTACTGAATTTATTATTTGACTGGTTAGAATAAATTTCTATTAAAAATTACTCTCTATCAGTATATCTTTTAACAACAACAACAAAATGCTTCTTATTCATAAGATCTTAGAAAACAGAACTAAAGTCTCTTAGTGACTGAGTCCAACCCTCTCCTTCTATAGATGTGAAGACTGAGGTTCAAAGAAAGAAAAAATAACTTGCCTAAGATCACATAACTAAGTTTTTTCATCTTTAGAATGAGAGGGAGTTACTAGACACACTCAGAGTTTGCTTCTAAATCCCTTAATCTAAACACCAACAGAACTGGTAGAAAAACATAGAAGAGGAAATGGGACCTAGAGAGGGAAAGATTTAGGTAAGAAAAACCAACAGGAACATATAGCCCAGATTTTTTTTTTCTAATTCTTAAGACATTTTTATTGTCCAGTGTACAGATTGGAAGAAAAGAAAGGCATGGGAATCTAAGACTGGATCCAGAATTGAAAATTTGGCATTTCTCTGTTCTTTCTAATCCCAGTTCTGCCTTTATAACCTTTTGGATAAAGACTGCCTAGTTGCATGCTGGGAATAATTACTATGCCACCCAAGAGTTTACAGGATTTTTTTTTTTTTTGTATTTGTCACTGGTCCTAAAGATGAAAAATGTATTAGAAAGAAAAAGCTGAGCTTTATTGTGGTTATTTTGAGAACTAAACCTGGGGATGGCAGAAAATGGGATGGAGAACAGAAATGTACCCGCAAGTGCTTACTTAGATGAAATATCATTCCAAACGCCTTTATTAAATGGAAAATCCCTCTATCAGGCAATACTCAAATCCTTTCCAATCTTTGAATATTGTTGGAGCACGAGCTCACCCTCTATTAATGTTATTGCTTAATTATAAGCTTATGGTTGGATATTGAGGTCATGCCATAAATCTGTCTCAAGTCAAGATTGCACTTTTATTACAGGATCTAATTCAGAAATATGAAGGGGACCTTTGTCAGCTGTCAAAAAGATGTGATGAAATGAAGAAACTCTATGGTGACATTCTGGTAAATGGTGTATTAAAAATAATTCAAATAAATCATACATTAAAAAATTTATAAAATGTTCATACCATCACATATCTGAAGTCGTATTGTAATATTAGAGTTTCTATCTAAAATATGAATAAAATGGAAGAATTTTAGTGTAGATGACAAATTCTTGGTCTCACTTTTTTTAATATATGAGAAATGAAATGTTTTCAATTAGCATTTTCATTATCTCATGGGGTATTATTTTGAACAAATAGACTTAAAAGGCTATGGGAAAAAAAGGAAGACCACATCTTTTTTTCACTGATTAAAAGCTTAAACATGATTACTTCTGATAATCTGTATCTTTTTATGATGCAATTAAAATGAAAGCAAAGTCTGATGTAGTTGGGATGACCTAAAGTGACCCTTGGATGAACAAAGCCAGAGTTTAAAGGAATTTACAATCTGAACATTTAATGTTTAACTAAAAAAATATGAATATTGTAATGAAATGCAGAAGTCTTCCTAGTATTATGTACATACTTAAAAATTTACCCACTTCACAGCTTTAGGTTTAATATAAGGAAGAATATCTTAATCATATGTTCTGAGATTCTTAGAATTTTGACCTGTAACACTCTCTGGAAACAATCTAGACCCAAACCACTCATTTTACATGAGCAAACCAAGGCCTAGAGAAGAAAAATTACTTGCATAAACTTGTGAAATTTTAGTTTCCATATCTTTAACAAGAGGGTATTGGATTAAATGACTTTCAAAATTTGAAATCTCATCATCCAAGATAGAATATGAGAGAAAGAGAGACAGAGACAGAGAATGTGTATGTAATATCTCAAGCATGGCTAGAATCCAACTATTTTGATATCTAGCTTTGTATCTTTTTTTCTTCCATTAAGCTATACTGCTTCCCAAATGCCCCTAGAGTCGAATGAATGATTCAAGATTCATTCTCTGAATCATATTAATGTGTACACATTTTACAAATCTATAAGCCAAACTCTACTGACTTGTTAGCTGTGGCTTTTCTTAGTATAAATCAATATCTTTTTCCACCTTAAAAACTTTCTTCTTTTACTTTGGAAATATTATGTTCTGGGCTAATGAAAAAAATTTCCAAATTATGACAATCAACCAAATATTTTTAAAAAAATCTAATTGGGGGCAGCTAGGTGGTACAGTGGGTATAATGCTAGCCCTGAAGTCAGGAGGACCTGAGTTCAAATCTGGTCTCAGACACAATTGTGTGATCCTGGGCTAGTCACTTAACCCCAATTGCCTCAGCAAAAAAAAAAATAAATAAAATAAATCTAATTTTCAAATGCTGTTTATTGTAAGTTTGCAGCATTTTTACTTTTGAAATTATTAAAGTTTAAAACTGTAATAACATTTTGGGATACCCTGTACATATATATTGACATAATAACTCAGTTGACTGAGTTAATATATCATTCTTTTTGTATGTCTTAATTTGGATAATGAGTTACTTTATATGGCAATAAAAAGATCATTGGTAAATTTGAGAAAACAAACCAAAACATTGTGTTCGGGTAGGAAAATAAATATTCTCATTGCATGCACATTGTAGGCAACTAATGACATACCTTGAGTGTAGGGAATATATTATATTGGAAACTGGGGCTAATGATCAGTTTGATAGAACCAGTAGCCCCTGGAAGTGACTTTGTACCACTAATGACCCCAATGAGTCATTAATCTTGAAGAAAAGCCCTCTGTCTAGGTTACTGCTTTCATAAATGGAATATGAATAAAATCTGCCACAGGCATATTAATTATTCCTATGGATGAAGCCCTTTTAGTTAGTACATACAAGAGACTTGGAGATGAGGCAATGAGGTGAGACCGAAGTATTGTGAATCTGTGAAGGACCTTGTCCTTCCCCTGCTTTTTTCTCTTTTCCTGCCCAGTAGAAATCTTAAAGAAGTCTTACAGGATCATATTCTGAGATTCAGAGCAATACACCTCTGGTGAAATTTGTTTTATACCTTTGCTGTTTATTCCTTTCCCAGAGACTCAATCTGTGAGTTTCACTGTTAATCATTTCTTCTGCTACATATTAATAAGTCAGATTAAGTTTCTCTTGCTTCTTGGTCTGTGATAATGAAAATTTGGAATAAGCACCAGTTTTCCCTTCTTCCTCAAGTTAGACTTCTTAAAAATATATTTAAAATTGGGGGTTAGGCCCATCTAAGCTAGTTGTATTCTTAGTGGCTCTCATTCTATGGAGGTATAGTTATGTCAGGGGAATAATTTGTCAGATGGCAGAGTGTGTTATAATGGAACTTTATTGTATTTACATAGCCTTGGGGTTTCTTAATCAGGTTTATTAATCCCCAGTAGATCCTGGCCTCCTCTACCCTTATGTCCACTACAAATTGCTTTCTTTTGCAAACAAGTATTCTGGTGTTAATGGCAAAGAATAAAGATGGCAATTCTTTTAGACATTGGAAGAGGGAGCGGACTTGTTCTTCTTGGCCTCAGAGGGCAGAACTAGTAGCAGTGACTGGAAATTGTGATATAAAAAAATGGATGCAAAGAAAATAATTTCTCATAATTCAAAGATGCAGCCAACTAACTACATTGAAAGATAATGGGTACCCTGTCATGAGGTTTTAGTCAAAGGCTATGATATCATTTGCAGGGATGTTCTATCTGTTTTAATGCGCAAAATTAGATTAGATAACTTCTCTGAGGTCCCTAAGCAAATGTGAGGCAGAACTCAATTTAATTTAGATTGGAGCGCCTACTAAGTGCTAGACCTGTGAATTGCGATATTAATATGGGGAATTTCTAGAGAAGAAATGCTCTCTTCCCACACAAATTAATACATAGTCTGCAATTTATAGTCTTATTGTCACAGAGGGTCTTTTAAGGGGAGGGAGGGTAAGTAGTTTGCCCAGTAATGTTCCATTCATGGAAGATTCCACTTGATTTGGTCTTAGTCTATGTCTCAGGTAAGACTTTCTTATTCCAAAGACAGATTTCTGTCTATTATGCTGTTTTGTTTTCCTCTTCCCCATTTCTGGGTTTTCCTGTCTATTCCATGTCTGTTGGTCTCTGTTTCTCTTTCTCCCTCTGTCCTCTACACTTCTAGGTACTTATGATGGACATGCAAAATCAAAACTCACTATTCTCAAAGAGCACTCTTTGGGGAGGGTTGAGAAGGGGACATAGTAAGTATGTAGACAAGGGGTCAGAAAATATATCTGCCTTAATTTCATTCAATGAGAACACTAACAACTGGTAAGAATCAAGAAAAGCCTTCTTTGGAAGGTGACAACAGAATTGATTCTTGACTGGAGCTGGGGATATGTACCTATGATATATCTATGATACTGGACTTGAGAGAGAAGGGGTCATCTACAAAATGAGGCAGGACTGTTCAGACAGGAAGGGAGCATAAGCTTTTCAGGAGGATGGAGTAGTTAACATTTTCAAACATTGAGGAAAAATCAAGAAGGATGAAGACTTGGCAAAAGCCAATGGATCGAGCAATTGAGAGATTATTGGTAACTTTAGAGGAAGCTATTTCTGTAGAGTGGTAGAGCTGAAAGTCAGATTAGGGTTTGAGAAGTGAATGCAATATGTATTAAGTGGAGGCAACTAGTACAGCGGTTTTTTTCTAGAAGTTTAGTAGGGAACGAGAAGAGTAATATAAGAAGATAGTTTGAAAGGTTAGCAGATCAAATTAAGGTTTGTTTTTAATATGGAAGATAATTTATGATGCTTGTTAGCTAGTTTTATTTTTTATTTTAAAGAGAATTTGTGAAATGTACAATGTATCATTGGACAGGGGTATCATAGTTGGGTAACTACTCTTGATAGGCAGAATCCCCAATATGTCAGACCATTAGGCTGGGTTTGCTCTAAAACACTAAAAAAAAAAAAAAAAAAAAAAAAAAAAAAAAGATTAATTTGTGAGCTAGTTGATAATGTCCAAGTGAGGTATTTTTACCCTGGCTTGTATAAATGTCTGTTTGCCAGGCTACTTGAATGAGCCAATATTGATTGCATTAGCTCAGATTTATTTCAGTCCCATACATGGGAGGTTGATTTGGTCTTGACTCTAGATGAGATCTGGCTGGGGGTTCTGGCAAGGACCATAGCTGAGTAAAGTCCATGGAGTTTACTAAACTCCCCTTTATTTGGGGAACAGAACAGAAATTAGTTGCTAAGCCCAAAGCAGGTGGAGGTTAAGAACATGACACACTAAGCTAATAACTTGTCTTGGAAAGGCAAATTAGTGAATTGGAGAGGTAGGTGCTGTCACAAGTAAAACAGAATCAGAAATTCATCTGAGAGAGGGCTTCTTGAAGCTCAAGTTTTTAATTTCAATATACAAATGTTCAGTTCCAGAAAACAGACAAAGAGATCAAATTAGATTTTCAAAAGTAGTTTTGTTTTGTTGTACTCCAGATTCTCTTGGGCTAATTTGAGTTTCAAGCATGTGACTCTATCTTTCTCTCCATCTTTTTACTCAAGGCAGCATCAGCTAGAGAGCTTCCTATGTGGTCACTATTTCTCTTGAACTCTGTAGAATCCATGGAGATATGAACAAAGTGCAGAACAAACTGAAGATGTGGACAGTATGGTCTGCCATATTTCACAATATCCCAGGTGTTCTGAAATTGGCACATATGGTAACTTTTTTTGTTAAAAGTAATTTAACAAAAACCTAAAACTAACAAAACCAAATATAAATTAGTATAATTTAAGGTTAAACTACTTTAAAAAATACCTAATCCAGTGTTTTTCATGAGGAGATGTTTAATCTCTTATTTATTGGGAATTGTAAATTCAGTCCTATTAAAATATAAGGCAGTAGCTAGGAGGTTCTAACTCTAATGGGAGAAGAGAACTCTCTCTTAAGACATCTGACCCTAACCTATTGATCCTTTGATCTTTATGGAACTGAATCTGACAGCCCTTAAGCTTTTTCTAGGGGACTCCTGAATTGTGTTGCATTTCCTTGTAGTTTAAGGAAATCTCTACCTCTAATTTTATTTCTATCTTTATCATTATCTATCTCTAGCATGCTTTATCTCCTTTTCTCTTTTCTTTTCTCTTTTTCTACCTTCCTCTCCCTCTTTCTCTCTCTCACAATTAAGAGTAGGGAGAGCTGCCTCTAATTCTAACTTTCCCACTTACTATTTATTATTATTTAGACTGAATAATAAAATGGAAGCTTTATTATAGTTTACAGTCAGACATCTGATGAAAAGTTTAATTTGTAAAAATTTAAAAGCCACCATTTTCCACTTACTAGTTATGACCTAGAACATTTCCCTTTTCCTCCCTGACTTTTCCCTTTCTTTCCCTTCACTTTAAAGTTGATAGAATTATTCTATCCTTCTCATTTGAGACTCATGATTACCTGTGAGGCATAGGTATGTAAATCACTTTGTAAGAAAGTCTAAATATCATGTCTGGGAATCTTTGCCAAAGCTTAACCTCAAAGTTCTTTACTATTCACAGGCGCAGTTTGGGGAACGACCAGACCAGGACTCCCAAGAGCTCTTTGGATGGATATCTGCCTTTGTTAGAGAATTTAGAAAAGCCCAAGCAGATCTGAATCTTCATGTGCCAAAGTAGCCATCACACCAAGTCCTCCTCCTTTTTCTCCTCAATTCTGAGTCTGTGATTATAGGATGATTCATCAATGCTTCTGTTTTATCTCAGCTATTTATGAAGATATTGCTTAGGTGGTACTATATTTCCCTCAGTAATGTTCTTGTGTTCGTTGAACTAGGAATGAAAAGCATCAGCAGGCCAAAAAAAGTCAGGTTGTCTTGTTTGAGGTAGTTTTTATTTTTATTTTTGGGATGTGGCAATTGGAGTTAAATGACTTGCTCAGGATCATACAGCTAGTGAGTGTCTGAGGTTGGTGCTCTAGCCACTGTGCCAGCAAAATGTCCCCTTTAAGGTAGTTTTTATAATTAATTGTGGCTGTTTACAATTCACACTGTGTTGGTTTCTAAAGAAAGTCGCCTTAGAGACCAAGAAGAAAGCACTACATAATTACTGTCTTCCAGTCTTTAAAGGCTTTGGCATCATAAAGAAGGGGGACTAGATGAATTCTTCTAGATCCCAGAGGGCCAAACTAGGCCTAATGGGTGTAAGGGATCTTTAAGCTCAATGTAAGGAAATACTTGTTAATGATAAGGGCTGCTCAGCTACTGGAGGGGCTGTCTTAGAGAACAGCCAGTTGGAATAGTGGATAGAGCATTCGGCCCAAAGTGAAGAAGACTTGAATTCATCAAAATTGGCCTTAGATACTTATTAGTGGGTAACTCAGAACAAGTCCCTTAATTTTTGCCTGTCTCATTTTCCTCAATTGTAAAATGAAGATACTAATAGTATCTATCTCAAGGGATTGTTTCTTGTAAAAATGAGATATTTACAAAGCGTTTAGCACAATGCCAGGCACATAGTAGGTACTTAAATGTTTGTGCACTTCCCTTTTCCTTAGGAGATAGCTTTCAAATATAGATACGATGGTAGTTTCTTCGGTTGATTCATGTTAAAGGCAGGAGTTGTTATTTTGGAACTCAATTTGTCCTTAATACACTTCTCTGGAGAAATAGAAAAGGTCAATTCAGCTGGGGATTTCCCTTCAAAAGAATTAGGTCATTTTAAGGAAAGAGAACAGAAACAAGAAGAGAGCATGGGGGAAAGTATCCCCTTCATATATTCTATAACCCCTAAGATGTAATCTTAAGGACTGAGTCAACGTTTCAAATTCCCTGTTCTTTTCCCCTTTCCACTCTTCCAGTCACTTTATAACACAGAATGTGCTATTTACTCATAATCCCAGCTTTCAAAGCTTCTGAGCTAAAAATAAGCTTGGGGTGGAGCTCTTTCTCTGATGAGTTCATTAGGATAATTTAGCTATTACAAATATTATCTTCCACTTTCTTTTATCCGACACCTCACCCCAAACTCTGTTTTTCTCTTTGCCATTCTATTATCCAATTTACTTTACAATCATTTATTATCATAGGTCATAGATTTAGAACTATAAGGGACCTTCTAAGCCGTTAAATCCAACCCATTTATTTTACAAATGAAGAAACTATGGCAGAAAAAATGCTTAAGTGATTTGCTCAGTATTACACAGCTAGTAAGCATCTGAGGCAGGATTGATTGCTTACTATGAATTATTTCAGCATGCAGTACATGTAGAGTTGAAAAGAAAAAGTCAATTTGGAACAAATAACAAAATATTATTTCTTTGCTCCCACACAATGTGATTCTGTCTTGTCAATTCCACAAATTTAGTTTTCAAAGTGATCCCTCTGATATATGTTTCTCTTGACTACAGATTAAGTAAATAGATTGGATCTAATCCTGACTCATTGTCTTGTGCATGTTCATGTAGTTTATAAGAAGTATAAATTCCACAGAAGTTCCAGGGACAGGTACTTCATATTGGATTATTACTGGTGTAAGAAAACTAGGCCTGAGTGAGCCTAGACCACCTGATGTGGAAGTACCCTGCTTTCTATTTTTGGTGGAAACATGGTGTTTAGTTGTCCTTCATTTTTGAAGAGGAACAAAATGGCATTACTATGTTAGAGCCAAGTTACAGTGTGTCCAAATGTGGCTGCTCAGACCAATACAAGTTCAGAATGCTCTATCGTAGGTCAGGCACAATTGTCCATATGAACATTTAGGGTGGAATCTCTAACTGTGCACATCTTGCATTTATTTTGAGCTACTTCACTTTTGCTTTGTCCTTGGATGGAAACGTGATCTACATTGAACTTTCCTCCTTCCCTCCCTCTCTCCTTCCCTCTCTTCCCTCCCTCTCTCTTTCCCTTCCTCTCTCTTTCCCTTCCTCTCTCTTTCCCTTCCTTCCTTCCTTCCTTCCTTCCTTCCTTCCTTCCTTCCTTCCTTCCTTCCTTCCTTCCTTCCTTCCTTCCTTCCTTCCTTCCTTCCTTCCTTCCTTCCTTCCTTCCTTCCTCCCTTCTCTCTTTCCCTCTCTTCTTCCCTATTTTCCTTCTTTTTTTCTTTCCCTTCCTTCTTTTCCTTCCCTCCCTCCCTTCCTTTTTTCTACCCTTTCTTTCATTTTTTTCTTTTCTTTTCTTTCTTTCTTTCTTTTTTTTTTTGTGAAACAGTTGGAATTAAATGACTTGCTAGTCAGCTAGTAAGCTAGTAGTATTACTACTAGTAAGCTAGTAAGTATTAACTTTCTGAGGCTGGATTTGAACTCAGGTACTGCTGACTTCAGGATTTGAACTTTCTAAACTACATGCATCTCCTCCCACAGAGATTTGTCCTGTGGACTTAATTCAGATTTTTAATCTGATTCTTAATCTTAATCTTAATTCAATTTTTCTCAGATGAGAAAAACATCCCATGTAAAAACTTTTCCAATGATTCTTTCAATGTATTAGACTATCCAGTGCACTTCAAAATTCTTTAGGGATTCCTCTATACCATACTGATCCCTACAGAAGTCCGATTTGTCCTGCTTTCTTTTTACAAAGGATACATGAAAATCCTCTCATGGATTCTTGCTATTTACAGGGTAAAACAAATGGAATTGCAAGTTCACCTCTCAGGACAATACAAGCTGACTCAGAGAAATAGCAAAGAATGACAACTTTTTGTGAATTTTTGTAGGCTGAGGCATTCTCACCTCTAGAAATTACAGGGTATTTTCCTTTCACAAAAGTCAGTGGACTAGGTCTGTTTGATGCAAAGAACAATATGAACATTTGTGCTTAGTATACAGATTTTTCACATTAAACTTAATGTCAATAGTTATACAGATGCAATAATATAAAATGTATCAATATGTATCAATATTTAGAACTCAGTAATATAAAAAGTATTAGCATTTAAATAGCTAAGTAATCAGCAAGTACAAAATTTTTAAAATTACACTAATGTAACAGAGGTGAGGGAATATATACTGGGTAAAAATAAGTCTACTGCACATTTATAGACTAAAAGGTTTTTTTGCCAAAATTTTGCCAAATTTTCTAGGATTTCATAGTCTAGAATATATAGAAGTGAAACTCCTAGGAAGCATCTCTCCAGGGGTTTTTTCACAAACATAGGACCTAATTTTGTTTTAGATCAAGCCCTACATGTAATGCTGATTACCCTGACCCCCACTGCCTAGGGACTATGTATGTTATAGTTCACCCTGGGACACTCCGCTAAGTGTTTTTTATTACTTGTAAGGAGGATTGAGGCTCTCTGCCAATGGTTCCAGCATCTATCAGTTGTGTTCTTCCAGGTGGAGGAGGATGTTCCTGAACTCAAATCCGAATTTACCACTGAGTTAAATGAGTTTTTCTAAAGGAATATTTACGTCAAAAAAGATAATCACAAATGTACAAACTTATTTCCCCAAGCATCTGGGATTCATAAAATACCTCACCCCTATCAGTGGGAAGGGAATTAGGTTTTCAGGACTTCCCTGCTAGGCAGGCATACTTGGTGCAGGATCCCTTTGGAATCCTGGCTTCAAGGTCATCATCACTTAAATTTTTGGATTCTGTGGGGATCACAATCTAGTACCTGAGAAACTAAGGACAAAAGATATAAGACAGATACAAGACACTCCCTGACCAAGAGGAATCTCAGAGTTAAAGGGCAAAAGGGAGAGCAGGGGAAGTAAATCCTTCGCCTCTCATCTGTCCTGTTCATAATGCCCACGTGGTTCAGTTTATGATGGCTAAACTGTGACTCTGAAAGCAGCCAGAAAAGACTGTCTCAGTCTGGTCAGTTATAGACTGCCCTGTTTCAGCTAAGCACCAGTCAAAGGCAGATGCACCTACTACATAGTAGGGAAAGGGGACAAAGTGTGAGGTGGGCAGGTGTTGGTCAAGCCTCTTTACAATGGTGGGTCCTTTTCATCCCAACAGGTCTCTTTTATGAAGATGATAGTATGTTTTATTTGTAATCACCTTTTGGTTTGAAGGGAAAAAAGTCTAAATTTTGAAGTATTCTTTTTTCCTATATTCTTTCAAGCTATATGTTTTTAAGTATTAAAAAAAATCTTTAATTTTCTTTCTTCAAGTATATCATCTTCCTATTTGAGATATCCCAGGCTTACATTTATTCAATGTGTAAAAGTCTTAATATAGATTACATTAATCCATATACTTTGAAGTAGCAGAGGGAGAGGTAAGGACAATCAAAATATATTCCAATTTATTATTCTCCTAATGATTTTTTCCTGCATTAGTCATTACCTTTTCAAAGTGCCTTGGATATTGCTTTCCTACACTCCTGCATTATATTCTTTGTCTACTTAGCCCAGTCTGTGCTTAGTGCTAATAAAGGCAAGGTCATGAGTTTGATCCCCATGTAGGCTAATTAATGGCCTGCAGAGGAAAATTCTATCAATAGACAAAGACTGTATCCATAACACCAATCAACCTCACTGATGTTGGCATTGATCACAAGGGGGAACCACAAGGATATGGATGGAACTCTTTATCACTGAGGTAGATCCTACTTTAAAAAAATACAAGTGAAAGTCTGACATAAACAAATAGCTAGATTGTATATGTAGGAAGGATAATTATACTACAAAAAATTATTTATTTCATAAAAGCATTTTAATAGTATATTTTCAGGTTGTTTATAGCATATGAATTTAATATCTCTTTACTTTTTCTTTTCCTAGTTTTCAATGCAAAATTAGATTTTAAATTTTAGCAGAAATGAAAATTAAAAAAAAATCTGAAGTTGTCTCTGTTTTAGTCCCTTTCCTTTCCGTCTATGGACTGCTATTATATGTTTACAAAAATTCAGTTCACATATAATTTAAAACCCCCCCGTCCAAAACAACAGACTTTAATTAATTAAACAACTGCAAGCACTTCAAACATTAGGTCATTGTTATAACACTTGGGTATCTTTTCACAATCTAGTTATTTCAAAGGTATGTCAATAAATTTAAATGGACAAAGTTAAGAATCACATATAATTTTCTAAACAATTCTACTTCAATTTAATAATGGAAAATGCAGCTATATTTACTAGCAGCCACATGTTTAGAACTAAGAACATGTCATCTAAGAAAAGGATATTCCTTTAGTAAAATCTTTCTAAAATATATATTTCCTAGAAATCAAAACTGTCCTGGGAAATCAGATCTTATGGTCATCATATTTGTCCTAGAAACACACTCATATCATTTGTTCTACTAATGGTAGATTAGGGAGCATCAACTTGACTTTTAACTTCAAATATTACTTTAGGTTGGTGGAAGAAATGTGCTTTATTTATAACGTAACTCACTATAATAGGCCAAAGCCATGTTATTTGATTTAATAGTAGATTTTTGCATAATTTCTGCCTAATTAAAACAGAATGGGAACTGTTGGATTTAGCAGTCATAGGTAGATGGGATAAATAATGTAGAGAAATAGTATTGCCAGAACCAATTGCTACATGATAGTTTCATCCATAGAGTTCATGGATTGTAGAATTTGTGGTCCTGGTTTTCAAATGAAGCACAACTGAACTGGATCATAATTAGGAGAAAAAAGTGTCAGGGAAAAAATAGGCCCAATGAAATAGATTTGAAGTATTCTTTTTTTTTCTCCTAAGAATAGTTATGTATAATTATATAAGACTACTTTCAATATCAGAGCACATATTGTCTCCCCTGATAGAATATAAACTCCATGAGAGAAGGAATGGTTTTGTTTCTGTCTTTGTATCTCTAGTATTAAGCTTGACATATAACAAACACTAATAAATATTTGTTGAGTTGAATCGACTAGAACTGAATAATCCAAAAGGTAATCCTGGCAGTAAGGGCAGCCAGAAGTGGAAAACAAAGAGCTTAAGGCATTTTTTTTTAAAAGAAGGAATGGAATGAAATCAAAATGAGCTAACTCAGAAAAAGAAACAGAAGGAAATCAGGATCCTAGAGAATAATTCCAAGTGTGCTGGCCTTATTCTTGTATTCTGCCTTTAAACAGCCTTAAAACCTCACTGGAGCAGGCATTGGTTCTTTGGTGCCTCCCCTGAAGAGATCAAACTGAGAACTGTGGAGAAATCCAATATAATACTCAATGCTACCGTTTTTTAAACATGTGAGCAATTTTCTGTGGATCATTAAATTCCCCAAATATGAACCTTCTTCATTGATATGAGGATCATGTAAAATAACCTTGAACACAATTGCCATTTCCATGGTATCCAGATCCCTGAGTCCCCAAACAGCACTCGTGCTGGTCATAACAATTTTTCTGTTTTCTACCTTTCATTTAACTTGAGTTAAATGTAGAAGACCTCCCAGTGCTAGAGCGATTTTTTGAAAGTTTTTGTTTTTAATGTATGTATGCAAAAAATGTGTGTATGTGAGTAAACTTTTTCAATTTTGGATGGGTCTTCATTATTTCATGTTTTGGATGGCTTAAAAAAAGTTTCACCTCAGGAGTCAATATTTATGTATTTTTAAAAAATATTTTCCTATACATTCATTCTAAGTCTATATATAGGATGCCTTTATGGAGAGGCCTTATAAGACCTTTAGAGAAAACAAATTGGTGCTTTCTACAGCTGCTGATGTGCAGGCAACCTTCCATTTTCCCCATCACTTTTTGTCAACATCCAGAAGTCTCTTGGATGTCTTTGACTTCACCTTCATCATTCAAATCCCTCTTATTGCAATCTCTTTAGCTAAAATTGGAAGCACTGCAGTATATACAATATTGGGAACATTTAAAAATTGTTTTTTGATAGTTTCAAGAAATTTGTAAATCACAGTAAGTTTACTCTTTTCAATAGTTTGCTAATGGTGGTAGTGTGATATTGTACAAGTAAATACTTGTGTGCCAAGTTGGGAGACAATGATAAAGGGGCATCAGGAGATTCCCAACCACTATATTTCCTGGTTAATTATGCTAAAAGTTTTAATTAATGAATCGGATATCCTATGAGAGACTGGGCCAATTGCTTTAATACTAGTGGTAAAATTGGTAGAAATAGCCAATTGATCACAGAATAGCTAATTCAATCCTACCATATGATTGTAGTCTCTATTGAGAATAAATAACATTTCAATAAAATGTTAGCTTCTTGAAAGTAGGGACCGTTTTATTTTTGTCTTTGTCTCTAGATGTCTACAAGTATACAAAAAAAAAATACTCATGGAATTTATAGGTCCAGGAATAGTCCAGTCATATGAAATTTGAGGTTACTGATTTAGTCAAAATCTCCTTGACTCTTGTAATATACTCAGCTCCACACCCATTGGAAAGGCTTTTAGGGAGAGAGAAAAACCTTGATTTATTTAAACTGTTTTTCTTTCTTATTCCCGCTATTACTTTTTATTGCTGCAAGGTTTAAAGAGTATTCACAGTTTAAAGACTCCTTGCACAGTGAGTCTCTTGAAGGTCCTTAGAGGAAAAGCAGAGTATAAATTGAAAAAAAAATAAAACAAATAAAAATTTATAATTTTTGAAAAAGAAAAAAAATTTCAAGGAGAAATCTGGCTATATTAAGGTGCTCTCAGGATTTATAACCTAACATTTAGCTGTCTTTGCATTTAGCCTTTAACTTTCATTAATTTTTATGTTTTTTTTTTTTGGTGCATCTCATTTTGAAAGCATGACCTGGCATTTTATTTTATTTTTTTGAGAGGCAGAATCGTATCTGACTGACTTGTCTTATAATATCGTGGAAGGTAGGCAGTTGATGAACATTAATTAGCATATACTATAAGCCAGACACTGCACTAATGTTGGGGATATAAGTACTGGGGAAAAAAAAAAAAAGTCCTGCCCTTGAAGAGTTTACAATCTAAAGGAAAAAGTGAATACACAAAAGGAAACGGTTAAAAGGTATTTGTAGCTGTATTAAAGCAATTGACCCAGTCTCTCATAGGATAGCCAATTCATTGATTAAAACTTTTAGCATAATCACAAAAGGTACTCAGCTGGAGGAAAGATAAAGATGTCTAAAGGAATGAGACCAGCTGGGAAAGAGTACCTTCCTTAAATGAAGGTTTTTGAAGCAGCTCTGTATTTCATCCAATATTATGAGAGGATCATTTGAGCTTGAGGTTTGGAAGATCAATTTCAGGATGATAAGGTTCCTGAGTATATGATGAAGCCCAAAGCCTATTTCCTCATTACTGGTACGCTATGTTATGGTGGTGTTTTGTTTTGTTTTTGTTTATTTGTTTTAACTTTAGACAAATAGATGATAGCTCCAAATGAAATAATGGTGTCCAGTGACTTAATTTCATCATGGTAAAGAACTTTTGGTCCAGAATCTTCCTTCATTGATGCTTATCAGCAACTCTCTAAAAGTTGGTCTTAGAAACTCAATCAATTTTTTGGTGCCTTTTTTTTTTTGTCCCTTTTGGGAATCTAGAGAAGGTTATGGACCCATTTGTAGGATGTTACTGTAATTATTGTTTTAACATGTTTTAAAATGCATAAAATAAACACTACTGTAGAGAAAACATTTACATCGAATCATTATATTCAATGTAAAACATTGAATTGAAATCATTGAATTTCATTTCAATAGTTGAAATAGTTATCATTTCATTGAACGATCAGTGATTCATTGATTGATATGAATCATTGAAATAGTTATCAAAATATATTTTTAAAAATTCACAGACACCAGATAAAGGATCCTATTATAGAGTTTTCTTGGGTAAAAAGAAGTATCTGGCCCACAGTCATACAATTAATGTGTGTTGAAAACAAGACTTGAACACCAATTTTTTTTGTTGTCAGTGTTGGCTTTCTAACCACTCTAGCACATTGCTTTTCACTCTAGTAGTGATAACATCAATCAACGTATTAAGCACTCACTATATGATAAGCACGGGGGAATATAAAAAGAGACAAAAAACAATTCCCGCACTCAAGTAGCTCACAGTTTAATGGTGGAGTTCACAATCTAATGTAATAATTTGAATTATGGTAGTTTAGAAAAAAAATTAAAAGCTATTTTGAGAAACCAAGGTATGTCAGGTATTTAATGGGAAAAAATATTCAGAAAGAGTTCCTTCTGTCTTTGATAAAAATACTATCAACCCCTGAATGGTTTGGTAGTTTTTTTCCCCCTTTTCTATTGATCAGTTTCAAAATAAGTAGAAGGCAACATGGTTGCTTAGTTCACTTAGATTTGCATTTTCCCATTCAAACCATAACATAGAAAAATTTTTTTTCCCCAGAAATGGAGTAATTGATCTTTAAAATTGCTGAAGCTTCTTTCTTGCTAGAAAGTTGCATTGAGGTATTTACAAATAATACTTCAGTATGAAGTACTAATATTTCATTTTACAAATTGGGTCAAGTGACTTGCCCCCAGTTATTCAATCAACTAGCACATTTAAGCACCTACTATTTGCCAGGCAAATAATGGCAGGAGTGGAGCTAGGATTTATGCTTTCAAATTCAGTATTCTTTCCACAATAAAATTACTTTATTATTAGTTTTAAAACCAAGGGATGTGAATTCAAATCCTGACTTGGCTACAAAGACATGAAATGCATCTAGAAATTGGTGTTAGATTACATAATATCTAATATTGCTTCCATTTCTAAATTCTATGACCTCTAAGGCCCCATAAAGCATCATATTTTCAAAAAATATCTACGTTAGCTAAACTCTCTAGCAAGTGAGAAGCTCCTGAAAGTTTTAGACCTGCAGGCTTTTCCTCTGATAATACTGTTAATATCCTTTGTTGAATGATCAAAGCTTTAAAATTTAAGTATTTGGCCATACAATTTAGACAGCAATTTTTGGCTTGGTTTCTTAGGGTTCCTTTCAGTGAAAGTGTATAAATCATTTCAGGGGTTGTTTGGATCAAGTTATATCTCACAAGTTATTTCTTAAATAATGTGACTAATTGAACTGATTTGAGTTCTGTAGAAAATTTATATAGTGAAGAGCTGAGGAATGATTTTTCCCCCCATCAGGGAAGGACAGAGATAGGGGGGAATGTCTTACAAGTATTTCCCATTCATGGCTTCATTGTGAAATTAGATACAGAAGTCAAAGACAATGCAATAACACGATTCAGTGAAGAAATAAAAGACTGTAGTGAGTGGCACCAGAGGAGTGAGCTGTCAAGAGAGATGTAGCCGAGCAATATTTAGTATTCATGAATTTCTTCAGTGATCTGTGGGTGCTCTTAAAAAAAACACAGCACATGTTATTGAGGCCAGGAAATACATTCAGTGCCTTAAAATAGCATTGCCTAGGAACATGTACAGGATGGGGAAATGTGCTTTGAAAATAAACATTCTCAGATGATTTTGAGCATTTAAACTAAGTTGCTTCAAATTTGTTCTCTTCATTGTGTCAGACAGGGCTCCTTACACATCCCGTCAAATGTAGGCCTGAACATTTATACTTCCACAGGAGCATTGACCTCTTCAAAATAGTCCCTTTGGGAGACTATATGCTTATCTCAAAGAAGCTTTCATTGCTCTGAATTGTTTGGAACTCCTTTTTTGGAGATGTCTTCAGAGCCTATAGAAAACTATTCAACTCTTATCAATGCTGGGATATCTGTGTGCTTGGAGGAATAAAATCTGTGAATAAAGTTGTTGAGAAAGTTGAATCAATTTGTGTTGAATAAAACAAACAAGCAAAAAAAGTGTGACCATAAAGCATCAAGCCTGGGAATAATTTTTGAAGTCAGTTTGGGAGCTATATAAGACAAACAAAGGGGAGCTCACAAATACTTACAAAATCCTGAAAATGGGAACAATTGCTTTGATTTGTTAACAAGCATACCTGAACTCATTACATTCAAGGGAGGATTATCTGTCAGATTATTTATTATAATAAGATTTGAAAATATGTGCATCACAATCAGTCAATCAACAAGCATTTATACTTTCTGCCATGTTCCAGGCAAGATGATGAGTACTGAAGATACAAAGCAAAATACAAAACAGCCCCTGCTTTCAAAGAGTTCATATTCTAAAGGAGGAGACAGTTGACAACCAGATACAAATAAGACATATACAGGATAAACTGATGATAATTAATGGAGAATGAATGGGAAAGACTCCCTATAAAATGTAGAATTTTAGCTGGGATTTGAAAGAAGCCAGGGAAAGAAAAGGGACAGAGATGAGAAGGGAAAAAATTTCCAGGCTTGGGGGATATCCAGTGAAAAATCAGAGTCAGCAAATGTAGTATTTTGTGTGGAGCAGAAAGGAAGCTAGAGAGAGTGAATCACAAACTACGTGGAGGGGATTAAGGTAGAAGAAAACTGGAAAGATAGGATAGGGGGCCAGCTTATGAACATCAAACAGAAGGTTTTATGTTTGAACTAGTAGGTAAAGAATCGTATAGAGGTGGTGTGCAAAAGAAGGAGAGGAATTGAGCATCACACATAGGATGCGAGTCTAGGATGCAAGTCTCAATGATTGCAAAAATTATGGAACTTGAGAGTAATAGGAAAGTTAAGAAGAGGGGAGGTTTAGGGGGAAAGATGAGTTCAGTTTTGGATATATTGAACAGCTTAAGATGTCCATGGGATATGCATTTTGAGATATTGATAGGCATTTTAGAATCTAGAGTTTGGAAGATAGGTTAGGTCTGGATATGTAGATCTGAGAATCATTAATATAATGATGAAACTTAAATCTACGAGAGCTGATGAAATAAGCAAGAGAAATAATTTAGAGAGATAAATGGCTCTAGGACAGAAGCTTGGGGAACACTCAAGGTTAGTGGAGATGACATAAAGATCAAATGAAAGAGATGGAGGAATGGCCAATAGATTAAAGGAGAATCAAAGACCCAATAGTGTCACAAAAATCTAGGAGGAAGAAATTAAAGAGAAGATGATGATCAATAGTGTCATAGGCTGCAGACAGGTAACAAAGTTTGAGTACAGAGTGAGGACCATTTTTTCTTTTTGGTGTTTTTCCCCCAAATACATGCAAAGATCATTTTCAGCATTCATCTTTGCAAAAGGTGTTCCAAATTTTTCTTCCTTTTCTCTCCTCTTCCCCCTCCTCAAGACAGCAAGTAATCTGACATAGGTTAAATGTATGCATTTCTTCTAAACATATTTACATATTTGTCATGCTGAGCCCCGCCCCCCAAATCAGATCAAAAGGGAAAAAAGATAAGAGAATTAAAAAAAAAAAAAAACAAGCAAAGGACAAAAATTGATCCACATTTGATTTTCATAGTTCTTTTTCTGGATGTGGATGGCACTTTCCATCACAAGTCTATTGGAATTGCCTTGAATCATCTCATTGTTGAAAAAAAGCCAAGTCCATCACAGTTGATGATCATATAATCTTGTTAGTGTGTACAATGTTCTCTTGATTCTACTCACTTCACTCAGAATCAGTTCATGTAAGTCCAGGCTTTTTTGAAATCAGCCTGTTCATCATTTTTTATAGGACAGTAATATTCCATTACATTCATATACTATAATTTATTCAGCCATTCCCCAATTGAGGGACATTGACTCAATGAGAAGATCATTAGGTTTGACAATTGAGACCACTGATAACTTTGGAAAGAATAGTTTTAATTGAATGATGAAGTTGGAAGTCAGAATGTTGAGAGTTAAGAAGAGAATGAGAAGAAAGAAAGCAGAAGTACCAATTTTGTTGACTTTTTCAAGGAATTTAGCCACAAAAGGAAGGAGTGATATGAACCAAAGGAACTTTGTTGGTGAAACTTATTAAGGATTATCAAAGACTAAAGTATAACATACAGGTTTAAAAATGAATCATATCCCTACACTAAGAATGGAAGCTAAATTTGGAACCAGGTCTGAGAGAACTTTTAGTGAAGTACGTGTTATTCTCATGAGTAATAAACAATCCAAATACACTAAGTTAGGATGCTGTGAAATATGTTATTTCATGTGTGTAATTTCCATAGATGTCATTTGTTTATTCATTAATTCATCTTCTATATGAAGCCTTTCCTGATCCTCCTAGCTTTTAGCACACTATCTTCTAAAATATCTTATATATATATAATATGTGTAAACATAGACATATGACTATATGTACACACAGAGATGCAAATACATATATACACATGTATGTGAGACATAGATGGCTAGGTGGTACACAATGTCTGGCACATAGTGCTACAAAAGCGTTTTGTATATACACAATACATATATATATATACATACATTCTACATGTGTATTATATATGTATATGTGTGTATATGTGTATGTATGTATATTTTATTTATGTAGCAATACACTATAATTATTTCTAATCTCTATTTGAATGGTTGGATGCTCTGAGAGCAGTTGCTAAACTCAAGATTTTAAGGGACCTTGAAGTTTCAGGTTTTTTTTAATGCCATAGTTCATAAGCCCCCCACCAATGTGCTTTTCCTTGGATATCATGGATATCATGGAACCAGTCAGTTTTAACTTTTAGAAACAGTTATTTTCTATGGTAGTATAGAAATGAGTTGGCATTTCCAACATTTCCAACTTTGGTCTAAGCATCCCTCAAAACAGAGAAATTCTTTCCTATAAGTACATAAAGAATCCATGGGAAAGTGGGCTGAAGCTTATATTAGGTGGTAGAATGGGCAACAAGGCACCTAGAAATCCTTTTATTGGCTGTCTTTTCCTTCACTCCCTTCATGGGACTCCTGTGTAATTCCCTTAAGGCATGTTGTAGCTTTTATTGGGTTTCTCCTATCTATTAAATGTATTTACAGAGCACTGGATTTGACAACGAGGGAGATACACAGTTTAGGCAAGTTTATATTACTGTCTTCATGGAGTTTAAAGTCTAGTAGTTGGATAAAACCCAACACAGATTAAATATAATAAATTATATTTAAGGATACAAAGTACAGAACAAAGGACTGAAGGGGATCCAAGAATGATGCAAATTAAAGCCTCTCAATACATTCTTGTCCTATACAACTCGTATTTGAATTTTACTCTAAGTCCTCCAACGAGGATCAACAAAGTGTTGGACTTTGGGTACAAAGCCCTGGGTTTGAATCCTGCCTCTGACACTAGCTGCATGACTATGGGTTAGCCACATCCTCTTTTAAGTCTCAGCTTCTTTATCTATAAAATAGGGTTATAATAATATTTTCTTTTCCTGTAAGGATTTTGTCAGAAAAGATATCACAAGTACCACTACTACTCTTTTCTTCCTCCTAAAATACCATTCTAGGTATCCATTTTTGATGGCCCTGGCAGGTCTTATCAGACTTGAAAATTTTCTATTTCAGACCCCCAAATGGATGTGTGTTTGCCATCCAAAGAACACACTAGCTCAATTCAGGGATGCTCTTCACCATAGGTGAAGAATTTTTGAGTTACAGAAACTCATTAAAATAAAATTTAATTACAACCAATTCCAAGGGATATTTCTTTAAACTAGATTTTTATTTCACTTCATTGCTAAAAAGGGGAAGGCTATTGATGACGGTTTAGAAAGTGTTCATGTTTTGCTGAGACTTTCTCTATAACATATTTAACCCCTCTCTTGTTTTCCATTTATACCTAGATCAGTTTGTAAAGAATTCCATAGCCACTTAGTTTTTACAATGGGAAAAATAATCCATGGGACCACTTTTCATAAATTTAAAAGGGCCAAATGGTATTTCCCTCCAGAATGAGATCGGCAGCCAGGGCTAGAAAGACAATCCTCAAAGATATTATTTTCTGAGTTAATGTCTTGCCAAACTACTACCAAAATAAAAATATCATTGTTACTCTAAGCACTTTTACATTCAAATGCTATTAAAAAAGAAAAATAATTGAAACTATTTAAAGAACTTTATTCTATTTTTTTCAAAAATTGCTTCTTTTCATTGTACAATTTTCTCATTATAAGCATCTTTTCTCCACCCTCCCATGTTTCAATTCCCTTTTCTTCCAAACTGGAAATATCACATTGCTAATATTTGTGGAAATTGCATTAAAACCAGAGGATGTCCTCATCTTCCATAAGGGACAAAGAAAAGTAAATCATAGGCTGAAAGTTTCTTAGATTAAATGAGATTCCTTTTGGCTCTAAATTCCTACCTAAAGTAGAAATCACCTCTATAACACTTCTTGTAATGTTGTGTGTGTGGTTTAGCTAGAAATTCTCTCAACATGTTATTTGTATTCAAATCCCTTGATGAAACAGAAATTCCATCTACAACATTTCTGAAAGATGGTCATCTTGTTTCAACTTGGTGTCCAGGGATGGGAAAACTTAGTACCTCACAAGATAATCCATATCCTTTTTATTTTTCAATGAGAGCTTTAGTGGTTAATGAGAACATCATATTGAATTGAAATCTGCTGCCTTATAAGTCCTAAAACATTGTTCTGTGAGACCTTATGATGTGCTAGAAGGAATATTGGACTTAGTGATGGAATTACCTTCTTTCCCGTTTGGTCATGTATGAGTTCCTTGATTTCTTTGTTCTTGTCTACTTGTCTATAAAATAGCTGTAAAATGATTATACTACCTACTTCAGAGGCTTGTTGTGAAGAAAGTGCTTTGTAAATTCTTAGGTATTAATATAAATGTAATTATGAGTAGTTCTATCTGAAGCTAAACCAATTAACAATTAACAAAATCAAAACAATCCCACAATTCTTGCTACATAAAATTAGTCAGGTAGTGAAAAGAGTGTGGACTCAAGAGCTCCTTAGCATGATAATGACCACCAAGAAGGATACAAGCTACGTCCTAAGCCATTAAATTCTACTTCCTGGCCCTATGTCAAAGGATCAAAGATTTAGAACTGGAAGATACCTTTAAGGTCATTTAAACCATTCATCTCCATTAGTCCATTCTCCAATGAGAAAACTAAGGGCACACGGGTCTAAGGGACTTTTCCAATATCATACAGGAAATAAGTAGGAGATCCAAGGTTAGAATTCGGGTCTTCTGATTCCAACTATGGTGCTCTCTCTATCCCATCATGTCTTCAGGAAACATTTTGAATTTCTATTATGATTGCTTAATCTCAACTTTTTAAAAATGAGCTTGCCTTGTCATTTGGAAGCTGGCTGACATTTTACTTGGCTGTCAGAAATTAAGCTAATTAAGAAACCCAAAATGGGAAATAGGAAAAGAAAATTGTCTTTGATTCTTTCTATTTCCATTTTTGAGCTCCTCTTATCAAAGGACAAACTGCTCAAAGCTTAACAAAGATGACACAGTCAGTTATTGTATTCAAGGGAGCTAGAGAATGGCAGTAAGACCAAAAAGCTGAGCAGGGCCAGTCTAATTGGCACCTCTCTGGCATTTCTAAATGCAAAAAGGGATTTTTAAAAACTGAGTCACAGAGTGCCACAGGTTGATGTTAGGAGGAAGGATCTATTGTTGAATCCTGTACGCTGAATAGTTTCCATAGGTCCCCTCAGTCAGGGACCCTCAAAAGCTGGATTGCCATAACTTCACCAGATGTATGATTGTGGCAAGTAGGAGTGCAGTTTGACTTCAAAGGCTACTTGAAATTCAGAGGCTCTTGTGCAAGGCCTGTTATTTTCAGATCCTATACTTCTGGAGAAAGCCTGAGGGTTGAACCAATCAGGCAGTAAATATCTATGAAACACATACTGTGGCCTCATGGAGGAAATATGCAGGAGGTGCTGGCTATTAAAAAAGTCAGGGCCAACCTTGTGCATTTGTTCTACTTGAATACTCTTAGCTCTGTCTTACTGGAAGGAGGCAGGTTTAGCACTTATGGAGCACCAAGTGGAGATCTGGTAATTTTCTGAATTTTTTGGTTTTTGAAAACAAGGATATTGGTTAACTGACTAACAAATTCATGTTCTTTACTAAAGTTGGGTATGAACTAGTTAGTTCATTGTATATTGTGCTTTATAACTAAAACCTGATTATAAGTTAAGCCAAAAGAGGAAAATAATATACAAAATTTCAATAGTAAAAATGAAATAAAAAGAACAACAAAATCTTGAAAACTGTAATGACCAAGCAAAGAATTGAGGATGAAAAGATGTACTACCCTTGATTTATTGCAGAGATACAGAATTCACAGTATAACACATTGCATATTATACTGTTAAGCAGCATTTATTAAGCAACTTCTATGAACCAGATACTGTTTTAAACCCATGGATCAGACATATTTGATTTGTTGGTTGGTTTTGGTGAAGACTTTTAATATTTGGAACCTGGGAAAGTTAACTTGGTATGAGTGAAGCGATACATTTCAAAACAAATGATATAAAATTATAATTAAGTTTAACAGATGGACAAGATGATTTCTAACTCCTATAAACCAATGAACTCAATGGTTCTTAAGATGTTTAAACTATTTACTATCAGCCCTGAAGACAAAATGTGATGCAATCAGTTCCTTAACAAGTAATTATAAAATGCCTCCTACATTCAAGGGCTTATGCTAGGCATTGGGAATAAAAGTACAAAGAATAGAATAATCTTTTCCCACAATAAGTTTATATTCCAGTAGGAGAGGTATAAAATATAGCATAAAAATGAAGTTAATCAATTTTATCTTTTCTTCCTCTCTTCTTTCCATTCTTCCTTCCGTCCTTCCTTCCTTCCTTCCTTCTTTCCTTCCTTCCTTCTTCTTCCTTCACTAAAGCAACTAATATAACTATATAAATAACATATAATTATATATATAAATAATAAATTAAATAATTACCAAATCTATCATCTATCTCTATCCATTTCTGTCCCTCATCTATTTATGTCTATCTATAAACCTTTGGTTAAATTTTCAGAAAAAAGGAAAGAAAAAAACCAAATCATCAGCATCAAAAATGAAAAGGATGAACTTACCATCAATGAAAAAGAAATTAAAATAGGACCAATTAGGACCAATTTTGCCCAACTTATAGCAAAAAGTCTGACAATCTGAAATGGATGAATATTTACAAAAATACAAATTGCCCAGGTTAACAGAAGAGGAGATAAATTACTTAACTAGTCTCATTTTTTTTAAATAAAAGAAATGGTACAAATCATTAATGAACTCCCTAAGAAAAAAAATCTCCAGGGCCAGATGTATTCAGAAGTGAATTCTACCAAACATTTAAAGAACAATTAATTCCAATACTGTGTAAACTATTTGGAAAAATAAGTAAAGAAGTACTGTCAAATTCCTTCTATGACACAAATATGGTAATGATATCTAAAGCAGGAAGAGCCAAAATAGAAAAAGAAAATTACAGACCAATCTCCCTAATTGACTATATCAATAACAAAACCAACAGAAATCAAATGATAATTTCAGTAGATGCTGAAAAAGCTTTTGACAAAATATAGCACCCATTTCTACCAAAAATACTAAAGAGCATAGGAATAAAAGGAGATTTCCTTAAAATAATAAGCAATATCTATCTAAAACCTACAGCAGGCATTATTTGTAATAATAAGATTAGGGGTGAAACAAGGATGCCATTATCATCATTATTATTCAACATTGTACTAGAAATGTTGGCTTTATCTATCTCTCTATGTATTTATCTATGGTATGGGGAATAAGAATATCAGAAATTATGGGGCTCAGAAATGGCTTTATGTAGAATTGTCTGAGGGCCATTTGAAAGGAAGACAGAGACTGTGAGGCTGAAATAAGGAGAGAATGAATTCATAAGGGATGACCAATATAAAGGTACAGAGATAGGAGATAGAATGGAGTGAGTCAGGAAGACCAGTTTGGATGGATTGCAGTAATGTCCCATGAGGCTGGAAAGGTAAATTGCTATCACATCCTGCTTTAAAGCTAAAAGGAGATTACATTTTATTTCAGAGCCACAAGGAAGTTTTCTAACCCTACTTCTATTAGTTGAGTAGAAGGGTCATATGGTCAGATTCAGGGTTAATAAAAATTACTTTGTCAGTAGTATATGGAATGGTGAGCAATTTGAGGGATGGAAACCAATTAGGTTGTCTGTTTCAATAATCTAGACAAGAAGTGGCAAAGCCTTGAAGTTAGGTGGAAAATGTGAATGGAGAAAGAGATTTGAATTCAAGAGATGTTGGTAACTTGGAAATATGGGGTAAGGGAGAATGAAGAGTATAGGATAATATTAAGTTTATGAACCTGAGAGTCTCGAAAAATGATGGTGCCTTCAGTAGAAATGGGAAAGCTTGACAGAGGGATGACTGGGAGGTGGGGTGGGAATGATAAAAAAGTCAACTTTAGATCATGCTTAGTTTAAAATGTCTCTGGAACATCTAGTTTGAAATGTCCAAGAAGCATTTATTGATATGTGACTGAAACTCATAGGAGAGACTAGGGTTAGATTGAGAAATCTTCTGAAGAGAGTTGATATTTTAACCCATGGGACATAAAGGAGAGACAGAGAGAGTACTACCCATTTTATATAAAAAAGTATATAGAATATATGGCTCTAATAACAAGAATACTATTCTTTACTCAAAACTTAGAGAGATGGGACAATATCAATTTAATCATAATTGAATGACATTAAGATTTTTGGATTTCAGCTTAAAATGTACAGCATGTTATATTTTGGCCCCACTCTCTCAGGGCCACGTTTTTTCTAACTTCTCTCGGGATACTAGGCTACACTGAGGGATTTGTGTGTGAGGAATCTCTGCCAGCAGCTTGAGGTCCCCCCCCCATCTATGTTCATCCTATTGTTAGAGGTCTGACAACTAGCATTCCAATTATATTTAATCACAATATCAATTAGCTTTGGCAAAAGTATATTTATTTCAGAGGCATAACCAGAACAAATTAAAATAGAGACTTGGTGGAATTAGACCCATGGCTAAAATATTTCATTAGAAGAGGATAACCTATTTTAAAAAATAGAATAGAAATGACAAAGGTGAAAAACAGCATTAAAAAGATGCATTTTTCTGATGAAATTCCAGAACCCTGAGAGAAATATGGCGAGAGTATTTGAATTGTGTGGGACAGGGACTCTTACCCAAATTAAAATCAGAGGCTCAAGGTAAAAAAACAAAAAAAGATTTTTAGATCTTATTATCTCTCAAGAAAGGGCAACTCCCAACAGACAAGATATCGGTAGAGGAGTGCAAAGCATAAACTTCAAACACAAGATTATATAGACCCTAACACAGAAGCCCCCCACCCTGCCTTCTGACTTTTTCTCCATTGGCTAGAGAGTTTTAATTTATCTAGAGACTAAATAATCAACCCCAGAACACACTTTACCTATTATGTACTTAAAATGCTAATGAAAAGGGGGAGGACAGGAGAGAAATGTTTATCTAAGATAATCAAATACTTGCAGCTTTTAGTTATAACTCAATTTGTTATTGCAAAGTCACAATTAGGGCCCAGATCAAGGTCACATTCTTATAAGAGGTCTTCATTAAGTTTTTCCCATTCAGAATAAAAATTAATGGAAATGGGAATAAGCAATATCATTGGCGTGTACTACTAAGAGGGAGAAAAAGAGGAAACTAGAGGAAGAATTTAATAAACATCACTAACCTCTATAGTATCTCATAACTTAAATTTCTAGAGAGGAGTAATCAACCCAGAAAGAATGAGAAGCTTCCAAAGACATCAAGAGACTAAAAAAAACTTAATGTAGATTTACTGGGAACCCATAAATCCAGGCCTTTTATTTTATTTTATTTTTTTTTATTTTATCAGTCAACTTTCCTTGGAAATCAGAACTTCTTCAAAATTAAAAGCTATCAATCATTTCCCTTAAAAATTCTTTTGGTTGCTTTTATGTAGCTGGAGAGTATTTTATTTTTTCTGCCTGCTAGGGATTTATTTGTAGTGATTGCAAAGTATTTTTATGTCACTTTTACACCTATTACCTCATTCTATTTGTCTTATGAGGCAAGCATTACTAGTCCTATTTGACTAATGAGGAAACTGAAATTTGGAGAGAAAAATAACTTGCAAAAAATCTTACAACATAGCAGAAGTGGGATTAGCTCTCCTTTGTTCAGGATGGGAGATAAGGGAGAGAAGGATGGTGAATAGATTAGTTTCCTAGGTTATAGAAGTATATGAATTAGGATGAGGTAAGAATAGAAGGGTAGATTAGGACTAGATTATGTAGGATCTTGAATGTCGAATTAATTACTTTAATTTTCAAAATGACTTTTATTTACTTAAATATTAAATATGCATGTGAAGTTTTTAAATAATTATTTTTTTAAAATTTAAGCTCATTTCATTTTTTTTACACTTCCTTCTACTTGAAGAGTTAAAACGAATTGATATTTACTATACATATGAAGTCATGCTAAACATATTTCTTTATTAGCCATTTTGTAAAAGAAAATGCAAACAAAATAAAAAGTAAAAATGTGTTTCAGTATACTTTCAGAGTTTATAAGTTCTCTTTCTGGAAGTGGATAACCTTTTTCATCCTGGGTCTTTTGGAATTGTTTTGGATCACTGTCTTGATCAGAGTAATTAAGTCTTTCACAATGATCATCCTTTCGATATTGCTATTACTATGTACAGTGTCCTCCAGATTCTGATTACTTCATTTGTATGAGTTCATATAAGACTACCCATTTTTAAAAACCTACCCTACTCATTTTTCTATTGCAATAGCATTCCCTCACAATCATGTACCACAATTTGTTCAGCCATTCTCCAATTGATGGGCATCGTCTTAATTTCCAATTCTTTACTCCTACAAAAAGAGCTGCTACAAATACTTTCTTTAATCTCTTTGAGATACAGACATAATAGTGGCATTGCTGGGTCAAAGAAGGGGTTAATTAGTACAAAACTCCACTTATAATACTTTAGATCCCAATTTTTCTACATTTCTTTCAGCATTTGTCATTTTGTAATTTTTTGGTAGTTTGATTGGTTTGGCACTAGATAAATCCATTAACTAAGGTAGAACTGACATTTTTATTATATTGATTTGATCCAGTCCTGAGAAATTAATATTTTTCTAATTTTTTAGATCAGTATTTATGAAAATGTGATATATTTTGAAATGGTGTTCATATAACCCCTAGGTTTATGTTGGCCGGTATACTCCTAAGTATTTTGTGTTATCTGCAATTATTTTAATTGAAATTTCACTTTCTATTTCTTTCTGATGGACTTAATTAGTAATATAAAGAAATGCTAATGGTTAATGTGAGTTTATTTCATGTTCTGCCACTTTGCTGAAGTAATTATTTGTTTCAGCTAGTTTTTTAGTTGATTCTTTAGAATTAAACTTTAGGGACTTCCGGTTAAGATGGCGGAGAGGAGGCACACTGCTGCATAAGCTCCACGCTTTCTCTCACTATCCACTTCATTACAAGCCTCTGAATTAATGCTTGACTGAAAAAAACCCACATATAGTTACCAAGAGAAGCCATCCTTGAGATCCGCCAAGAAAGGTCTGTCTTTACTGGAGGGCTGGGACGGTTTTAGATTGGGCGCAGGCTGAGGACAGCGGCAGTGAGAGCACGGGAGCAGACTGGAGAGGGGGTGGGGAGTGATCGCAGCCATCTCTGCGGGGAGAGCTTCGCTACAGGTTTGGATACTTTGCTCCGGCAGCAAGTCAGCAGCCCAGCAGAGAAGCTAAAAACACCGGGGCTGAAGAATACAACCCCAAACAGCTGGAGTCTCTCGGGACCTGGCCGCCCTCCCCTTTCCCCCCCACAGTGACTCAGCACGCTCTGGGATCTCAGAGCGCACGCGCAACACAGTCCTGCTAGTGCCTCACTGCTGCCTCCTGCAGTCTGTAGAGGAAGCTCGATAACATACCCAGCCCCTCCCCCAAAGAAAGACTCCAGTTTTTTCTGTTTTTCTTTGGTAGTTTGTCTCTGATTATGAGACAGAATGAGCAAGAAGCTGAAGAGGACTTTAACCCTTGACAGCTTCTATACAGATAGAGAGCAGACTCTAAATCCTGAGGAGACTAAAAACAGGCAGTCCCCAGGTGAATCCCCAAAGGAGGAGATCATCTGTTCCTCAGCACAGATGAACCTCATAGAAGTGATTAAAAAGGCTCTCACAAGGGAGCTAGAAGAAAAATGGGAAAAGGAGAGGGAGGCTTGGCAAAAGAGCCTGGAGAAAGTTAAAGAGAGAGTGGATAAACAAGTAAAATCATTGAAAAAATAGGATTAGTGAACTGGAAACAGAAAACAGCTCTCTAAAAAACAAAATTGGCGAAATGGAAAAAAATTCCACAGAACAAAAGAACTCAATTGGACAATTAGAAAAAGATTTTAAAAAAGTGAGTGAAGAAAATACTTCACTGAAAATCAGAATTGAACAAATGGAATTGAATGACTCAAGGAGACAAAAAGAATCAGTCAAGCAAATCCAAAAAAATCAAACAATGGAGAAAAATGTGAAATACCTTCTGGGGAAGACAACAGACCTGGAAAACAGATCCAGGAGAGACAATCTGAGAATCATTGGACTTCCAGAAAAACATGATGAAAAAAAGAGCCTGGACACTATTTTCCAGGAAATTATCAAAGAGAACTACCCAGAAGTCATAGGAACAGAGGAAAAAATAAACATCGAAAGGATTCATTGATCACCCACTGAAAGGGATCCTAAAATCAAAACACCAAGGAATATAGTGGCCAAATGCCAGAACCCTCAGATGAAGGAAAAAATATTGCAAGCGGCTAGAAAAACCCAATTCAAGTATCAAGGAGCCACAATAAGGATCACCCAGGATCTGGCAGCATCCACATTAAAAGATCGAAGGGCCTGGAATATGATATTCCGAAAGGCTAAGGAACTTGGTATGCAACCAAAAATAACTTACCCAGCGAGAATGAGCATCTTTTTCCAGGGAAGAAGATGGACATTCAACGAAGTAAGCGAATTTCATCTATTTCTGATGAAAAAACCAGAACTTAACAAAAAGTTTGATCTACAAATATAGAACTCAAGAGAAATCTAAAAAGGTAAAGATTAATCTTGGGAACTATATTTTGACTATATAGATGTATAAAGAATACATGTATACCTTGTTCTAGAAATTGATGTGGAAAGGACATTGTATCAGAAAAAGGGTAAAGTGGGGGTACTACATCTCATGAAGAGGCATAGGAAACCTATTATATCTGAGAGAAAGAAGGGAGGGGGATGAATATAGTGGGTATCTTACTGCCTTCAGAATTGGCTTTAAGTGAAAAATCTTAAGACATATTCAATCTATGGTGAAACTTCTCCCACCTCATTGAAAAGTGAGAAGGGAAAAGTGAAAAGGGAAGGAATAAGCTAAGCGGAAGGGAATACGGGAACTGGGAGGGAAAGGGGTAAGATAGGGGGAGGAACTCTAAGGCGGGGGGAGGGATACTAAAAAGGGAGGGCTGTGAGAAGCAAGTGGTGCTCACAAGCTTAATACTGGGAAGGGGGGAAAGGGGAAAGAAGGGAGAAAAGCATAAACCGGGGTTAACAAGATGGCAAGTAATACAGAATTGGTCATTCTAACTATAAACGTGAACGGGGTAAACTCCCCCATAAAGAGGAAGCGGTTAGCAGAATGGATTAAAAGCCAGAATCCTACAATATGTTGTTTACAGGAAACACACCTGAAGCGGGGAGATACATGCAGGTTAAAGGTAAAAGGTTGGAGCAAAATCTACTATGCTTCAGGTGAAGTCAAAAAAGCAGGGGTAGCCATCCTGATCTCAGATCAAGCTAAAGCAAAAATTGATCTAATTAAAAGAGATAAGGAAGGGCACTATATCTTGCTAAAGGGTAGCATGGATAATGAAGCACTATCTATATTAAACATATATGCACCAAGTGGGGTAGCATCTAAATTCTTAAAAGAGAAACTAAGAGAGCTGCAAGAAGAAATAGACAGTAAAACTATAATAGTGGGAGATCTCAACCTTGCACTCTCAGAATTAGATAAATCAAACCACAAAATAAATAAGAAAGAAGTCAAAGAGGTAAATAGAATACTAGAAAAGTTAGATATGATAGATCTCTGGAGAAAATGTAATGGAGACAGAAAGGAATACACTTTCTTTTCAGCAGTTCATGGAACCTATACAAAAATTGACCATATATTAGGACATAAAAACCTCAAACTCAAATGCAGTAAGGCAGAAATAGTAAATGCATCCTTTTCAGACCACGATGCAATGAAAATTACATTCAACAAAAAACCAGGGGGAAGTAGACCAAAAAATAATTGGAAACTAAATAATCTCATACTAAAGAATGATTGGGTGAAACAGCAAATCATAGACATAATTAATAACTTCACCCAAGAAAATGATAATAATGAGACATCATACCAAAATGTATGGGATGCAGCCAAAGCGGTAATAAGGGGAAATTTCATATCTCTAGAGGCCTATTTGTATAAAATAGAGAAAGAGAATGTCAATGAATTGGGTTTGCAACTAAAAATGCTAGAAAAGGAACAAATTAAAAACCCCCAGTCAAACACTAAACTTGAAATTCTAAAAATAAAAGGTGAGATCAATAAAATTGAAAGTAAAAAAACTATTGAATTGATTAATAAAACTAAGAGTTGGTTCTATGAAAAAACCAACAAAATAGACAAACCCTTAGTAAATCTGATTAAAAAAAGGAGAGAGGAAAATCAAATTGTTAGTCTTAAAAATGAAAAGGGAGAACTCACCACTAACGAAGAGGAAATTAGAACAATAATTAGGAGTTACTTTGCCCAACTTTACGCCAATAAATTCGACAACTTAAATGAAATAGAAAAATACCTCCAAAAATATAGCTTGCCCAAACTAACAGAGGAAGAAGTAAATATCCTAAACAGTCCCATCTCAGAAAAAGAAATAGAACAAACTATCAATCAACTCCCTAAGAAAAAATCCCCAGGACCAGATGGATTTACATGTGAATTCTACCAAACATTTAAAGAACAATTAATTCCAATGTTATATAAACTATTTGAAAAAATAGGGATTGAAGGAGTCCTACCAAACTCCTTTTATGACACAGACATGGTACTGATACCTAAACCGGGTAGGCTGAAAACAGAGAAAGAAAATTATAGACCAATCTCCCTAATGAATATTGATGCTAAAATCTTAAATAAAATATTAGCAAAAAGATTACAGAAAATCATCACCAGGATAATACACTATGACCAAGTAGGATTTATACCAGGAATGCAGGGCTGGTTCAATATTAGGAAAACTATTAGCATAATTGACTATATCAATAACCAAACAAACAAAAACCATATGATCATCTCAATAGATGCAGAAAAAGCATTTGATAAAATCCAACATCCATTCCTAATAAAAACACTTGAGAGCATAGGAATAAATGGACTTTTCCTTAAAATAGTCAGGAGCATATATTTAAAACCATCAGTAAGCATCATATGCAATGGGGAAAAACTGGAACCTTTCCCAGTAAGATCTGGAGTGAAGCAAGGTTGCCCACTATCACCATTATTATTTAATATCGTATTAGAAACACTAGCCTCAGCAATAAGAGTCGAGAAAGATATTAAAGGAATTAGAGTAGGCAATGAGGAAACCAAACTATCACTCTTTGCAGATGATATGATGGTATACCTAGAGAACCCCAGAGATTCTACTAAAAAGCTATTGGAAATAATTCATAATTTTAGCAAAGTAGCTGGCTACAAAATAAATCCCCATAAATCCTCAGCATTTTTATACATCACCAACAAAACCCAACAGCAAGAGATACAAAGAGAAATTCCATTCAGAATAACTGTTGATACCATAAAATATTTGGGAATCTATCTACCAAAGGAAAGTCAGGAATTATATGAGCAAAATTATAAAAAAGTCTCCACACAAATAAAGTCAGACTTAAATAATTGGAAAAATATTAAGTGCTCTTGGATCGGCCGAGCGAACATAATAAAGATGACAATACTCCCTAAACTAATCTATTTATTTAGTGCTATACCAATCAGACTTCCAAGAAAATATTTTATTGATCTAGAAAAAATAACAACAAAATTCATATGGAACAATAAAAAGTCAAGAATCTCAAGGGAATTAATGAAAAAAAAATCAAATGAAGGTGGCCTAGCTGTACCTGATCTAAAATTATATTATAAAGCAGCAGTCACCAAAACCATTTGGTATTGGCTAAGAAATAGATTAGTGGATCAGTGGAAAAGGCTAGGTTCACAAGACAGAATAGTCAACTATAGCAATCTAGTGTTTGACAAACCCAAAGCCCCTAACTTCTGGGAAAAGAATTCATTATTTGATAAAAACTGCTGGGATAATTGGAAATTAGTATGGCAGAAATTAGGCAGGGACCCACACTTAACACCATATACCAAGATAAGATCAAAATGGGTCTATGACCTAGGCATAAAGAACGAGATTATAAATAAATTAGAGGAACATAGAATAGTTTATCTCTCAGACTTGTGGAGGAGAAAGAAATTTGTGACCAAAGATAAACTAGAGACCATTACTGATCACAAAATAGAAAATTTTGATTACATCAAATTAAAAAGCCTTTGTACAAATAAAACTAATGCAAACAAGATTAGAAGGGAAGCAACAAACTGGGAAAACATTTTCACAGTTAAAGGTTCTGATAAAGGCCTCATTTCCAAAATATATAGAGAACTGACTCAAATTTATAAGAAATCAAGCCATTCTCCAATTGATAAATGGTCAAAGGATACGAACAGACAATTTTCAGAGGATGAAATTGAAACTATTACCACTCATATGAAAGAGTGTTCCAAATCATTATTGATCAGAGAAATGCAAATTAAGACAACTCTGAGATACCACTACACACCTGTCAGATTGGCTAAGATGACTGGAAAAAATAATGATGAATGTTGGAGGGGATGCGGGAAAACTGGGACACTAATGCATTGTTGGTGGAGTTGTGAACGAATCCAACCATTCTGGAGAGCAATCTGGAATTATGCCCAAAAAATTATCAAATTGTGCATACCCTTTGATCCAGCAGTGTTTCTATTGGTCTTATATTCCAAAGAAATACTAAAGAAGGGAAAGGGACCTGTATGTGCCAAAATGTTTGTAGCAGCCCTGTTTGTAGTGGCTAGAAACTGGAAAATGAATGGATGCCCATCAATTGGAGAATGGCTGGGTAAATTGTGGTATATGAATGTTATGGAATATTATTGTTCTGTAAGAAATGACCAGCAGGATGAATACAGAGAGGACTGGCGAGACTTACATGAACTGATGCTAAGTGAAATGAGCAGAACCAGGAGATCCTTATACACTTCGACAACGATATTGTATGAGGACATATTTTGATGGAAGTGGATTTCTTTGACAAGGAGACCTGAGTTTCAATTGATAAATGATGGACAAAAGCAGCTACACCCAAAGAAAGAACACTGGGAAATGAATGTGAACTATCTGCATTTTTGTTTTTCTTCCCAGGTTATTTATACCTTCTGAATCCAATTCTCCCTATGCAACAAGAGAACTGTTCGGTTCTGCAAACATATATTGTATCTAGGATATATTGCAACATATCCAACATATAAAGGACTGCTTGCCATCTAGGGGAGGGGGCGGAGGGAGGGAGGGAGGGAAAAAAAATCGGAACAGAAACGAGTGTCAATATAAAGTAATTATTAAATAAAAATTAAATGTAAAAAAAAAGAATTAAACTTTAAGTATACTATTTTGTTTCCTCATTGTCTATTTTCATTTCTTCAATTTCTTGTTCTTTTTTCACTACAATAGCTAATATTTCCAGTGGAAAATTAATAGTGGTGATAATGGATACCCTAGCTTCACTCCTCACCTTATTTAGAAGACTTCCAAGTTTATGCCCATAACAGATAATGCCTGCTTTTGGTTTTAGATAGTTACGACTTATTATTTTCATTTATGTGCAACTCTTCATGAACCCATTTTTGGTTTTTCTTGTCAAAGATGCCGGAATGGATTGTTGTTTCCTTTTTAGTTTAAAGATGAGTAACTTGCCCTAGAATCACATTACTGATAAAGTTAGACCAGATTTAAATTCAGAAAGATGAGTCTTTCTGATTCCAGGTTTAACACTCTATCCATAACTAGTAGATACTAGAAATCCAAAAATACTAGAATAGCTTGTTATTTCCTTCTCTATATAGAATTCTTCTAACTGCTCTCATACTGATACATTTTTTATGAGTTAAATATGTCAGCTTCCCATATAGGAATATAAACAGTTTAACTTAATTGAGATCTTTATCATTACTCTTTCATATTTATTTTTTTATGCTTCTTTTGAGTTTTTATTTGAAAATCAAATTTTCTATTCAGCTCTGATCATTTCATCAGGAATGCTTGAATATTTTCTATTTTATTAAATATTCACTTTTTCCTTGAGGATTATGTCTTTCAGGTTTGCTGAGTAGGTTCTTCTTGATTGTAATCCCAACTCTTTTGCCTTCTGGAAAATCATATTCTAAGCCCTCTATTCCTTTAATGCAGAAGCCACTGAATCTTGTATGATCCTGATTGTAGCTTCATGGTATTTGAATGATTTCTTTCTGGCTTCTTGAAATATTTTTTCTTTTAGCTGGCAGCTCTGAAATCTGACTGTAATATTTTTAAGAGTTTTAATTTTGGAATATATTTCATGTCATGATTTATGATTTCTTTCCATTTCTATTTTGCCCACAATTTTTAGGATATCGAGGAAGTTTTCCTTTATAAGTAAAAAAATATGATATCTAGGATCTTTCTTTCTGATCATGGCTTTCAAATAGTCCAAATAATTTTAAAATTATATCTTCTTAATTTATTTTTCATGTCAGTTGTTTTTATAATGTCACATTTTCTTCTTTTTTTTCATTCTTTTGACTTTTTGATATTTTATGAAGTCATTTGCTTGCAATTGCTCAAGTTTAATTTTTAAGAAATTATTTTCTCCAAAATGATGGACAGAAACAGCTACACCCAAAGAAGGAATACTGGGAAATGAATGTGAACTATTTGCATTTTTGATTTTCTTCCCGAGTTGTTTTTACCCTCTGAATCCAATTCTCCCTGTGCAACAAGAGAACTGTTCGGTTCTGCAAATATGTATTGTATCTAGGATATACTGCAACATGTTTAGCATATATAGTACTGCTTGCCATCCTGGGCTGGGGGGGGGGAGGGAGGGAGGGGAAAAAACGAAACATAAGTGATTGCAAGGGATAATGTCGTGTAGAAATTATCCTGGCATGGATTCTGTCAATGCGAAGTTATTATTAAATAAAATAAAATTTATAAAAAAAAAAAAGAAATTATTTTCTCCAAAAGAGATCATAAAAAAGGGGAAAGGATGCACATTTGCAAAAATGTTTGTAGCAGCCCTTTTTGTAGTTGCAAGGAAACTGAGTGGATGCTCATCAGTTGGAGAATAGCTGAGTAAGTTATGGTAAATGAATGTTATGGAATATTATTGTTCTATAAGAAACAATCAAGAGGATGATTTTAGAAAGATTTGGAGAGACTTACATGAATTGATGGTAAATGAAGTAAGTAGAACCAGGAGTACACTGTACAAAGCAATAGCAAAATTATAGGATGGTCAATTCTGATGGACACGGATTTTTGCAACAGCAAGTTGATTCAGGCAAGTTCCAATGGTCTTGTGATGAAGAGAGATATCTGTACTCAGAGAGAGAACTGTGGGGACTGAGTGTGGATCACAACATAGCATTTTCATTTTGTTTGCTTGCATTTTTTTTGCTCTCATTTTTTTTTCTTTTTTGATCTGATTTTTCCTGTGTAGCGTGATAACTGTGGAAATATGTATAAAAGAATTGCACATTTAACATGTATTGGATTGCTTGCTGGCTAGGAGAGGGAGTGGGAGGAAGGGAGGGAGAAAAAATTTGGAACATATGATTTTACAAGAGTGAATGTCGAAAACTATGAATATGTTTTGAAAATAAAAAAAGCTTTAAAATAAATAAAAATAAAATTTTTGAAAGATTTCTCAAATTCAAAAAAAATTATTTTCTTCATTAAGCTTTTGTAACTTTTTTCCTTTTGGTTAATTCTGTTTTTTAAAGGAGCTATTTTCTTCAGTATTTCTTGTGCCTCTTTTTAAATTTAACTTTTCAAAGCTTGCTTCTTTTCCCTTTATTTATCTAATTTTCCCTCTACCACTCCTATTTAATTTTGAAAATTTTTTTTAGCTATTCCAGGAATTCTTGTTGAATTTGTGCCCAATTCACACGTGTTGGTTTTTTTTTTTTCCTTTGAGACTCTGCTTATCATTATTTGATTTCAGGATCTTCTAAGTTTGTGCTTGATTTTCCTTGTTAACTCAATGGATCTTTATTATCAGGTTCTTTTTTCATTGAGCACTCATTTTCTCACCTTATTTCTTAACTTGGAATTTAAGATGTTGGGCTCTGCTCCTGGCATAGGATAGCAGCAGAAAGATACTGTCTGTTTAAGCTTCAGGATTTTTCCCACTTCTTTTTTCAAAGACAGTTCTGGGAATTTAGAAACTTTGAGTATTCCAAGATAATGTAATCTGGGGAGAGGTGTGGATGACTGTTCTCTTGGTCTGCACTCTGGTCCTTATTCAAAAAAAGTCCCTGATCCCTTAGGATAATAACTCATATTTCTCCTTTCTCTTGGGGCCAAAAGTAATCCTTTGACGAATCCCCACCAAAAATGCTTCTCTCTGCCCTTTAACTATGACCCAGACCTGGGTATGGGTGATAGAATTTCCAGGCAACATCTCATTCTGAATCCCCGAGCTACCATATCACAGGAGTAAAACTCATAATCACTTTCTGACCAGTTGCCAGGTCTCCTTACCATCAGCAGCTTAAGAGCTCCTAAAGCGTCTGTTGCTTCTGCCACTGCAATGTCATCCCACCACTCGAGTCACCTACCCATGGGTTCCAGGCCAGCTCCTCCCACATGTTACAGATCTCTCTGACCCCTCTATGTTGTCTTGGCTGAAAAGAAAGTCTGCTCTTCCAGAATTCTATATGACATGTTAATGTTTGGAGGGTAATGTTGGGCGAGCTCACCTGAGTGCTTTCTTCACCCCATCGTTTTGGCCTTGGGAAGTCTTTTTGAAAGGTGTTTTTTTTTTTTAAATTCTGCTGATGGATGCTTTTTCTTTTTTGCACCATTGACTCTTTGCAGTGCTTTTTGCCCTATCCCTGAGTAATCTAGTTTCCTTTTAAAACTTTTTTTTTAATAACAAAGAAAACAGCTAAGTAAAACAAACTTACAGAGTGACTGATGGCCTATGCAGTAATTTATAGCCATAGTCCAGATGGGGACCCCTCAAGATTTTTGACATGAGAGGAATGATATCTTGCAGGCATTATAGAAGATTAATCGAAGACAAGAAGAGCAGTTAAGAGGTTGTGACAATTGTCTGGGCAAGAAGGGACAAGTTTGGGAAAGTCATCTCACTGAAAACAAAATATAATGTATATCAGAAAGCATTGACTCTTTTGGGAAGTTAGGGTATGGACATTTTTGTCACTTTTAAAGAATAATTTTGAATTGAAAAAGCCAACTTGTTAAAGCATTAATATTCTTCCAGTAATGCTATGTCTATAAATTGTGAAATATCATAATCTCAGATTTATTGCTTTATTATTTTTTCCCCTTAGATCATGTCACTTCTCGTAATTAAACTATTACAATGATGCTACAAAATGGCAGCCTCAAGTAGTGGATGGGGTGTTTGATTTGGAGTAAGGACACCTAGGTTAATAATAGCTAATATTTACATAGTTCTTTAAGGTTTTCAAAATGCTTTATATGTGGTTATCTCCATTTTACAGATGAAAAAAATAGACTGTGTCCAGGGTCACATAGCTAGTAATTGTATGAGATAGGACTAAAATTATTCATGTTATATTGACCCTAAGTCCAATATTCTATGTATTTTGCCACTTTTCTGAATCCTACCCTGGAAACTTATTAGCTATGTGAGCAATCAGGTAACCTCTCAGTTTCCTATTCCTCATCTTTAAAAATGGTGATGATAACATTTACAAAATAATAGGGCTGTTGTGAGTAAAGTTCTTTGTAAAACTTAAGGCCCTATAGAAATGTGAGCAATTATGATTGAAACTTGTTTTGTCTATTCTTTCATTTTGAACAATATAGTGTTTGGTGGCTATTACCAACATTTTTATTTGCAAAGAAATTGGTTCTCTATGGTATTTAAATTTTAACTTAGTGTTTAAAGGTATACATACATACATACATATGCACATGCTCATTATACATACACACATGCAGATATAAGCACATATGTGCTTATAAATGCACATGTATATGTTTAAAATAGACTATTCCCATACCTTAAGCCTTAGACATTTTATAATTCTGAAATGACCTTTATTTAGCCATTATTTCACTTCTCTCTTTGACTAGCTCAGCAAATCAGACTTTTGCCCTTCACAGTCTTTAGGTGATTTGTGTGGGAATTTTCTAGTATACTTCCTCTCTTTTTCTTTTTCATTTCATATTTAAGCAACTACACATAATGAAGAGGGATTGGATTTGGATGAATACTAATCAAATCCTTCCTCTATTATGCTAAGTCCAACAAAATGTAGAGTTTAGAAGTTATATTCTTATAAGGATAAAAATTTCCACTTGCAGATTAAGCCCATAGGGAGACAGTTCTGGACAGTTCTGGTCAGTTTTCCCTTTGCAAAGGGATTTTTTGCTTAGACTATGAGGCACTGCAATGTCATGGAAACTGAGTACTAGACTGATTTTCCATCTTTGATCTTTGCTAGCTATGTAGTGTTGGGCTAGTAACTTCATGTCCCTGAATCTCTTTCTTCATATGTGAAATGGGAATACTAGACACTTTTCCTATGGGGTTGTTGTGCGGAAAGGAATTTGGAAACTTTAAAGTATTATTATTATGCCATAAGTGTGACACACATGTGAGTTACTATTGTTATAGGAGTTTCCCCACATTAAAAAATATTTTCCACTGTTCCTGAATAAAAGGCTATGGAAAAAATGACCTGTTACTAATACAATTTGTTTTACAAGCTGTAAACTTGAGTTAGATTAGCTAATGTGCAGGATGAACACAGAATACAAATTTCAAAAATGCAAATAGGATGAAAAACAAAAGCAATCAAGGTTGAAGCAGATGCTTTCTGTGGCTGCTGCTTGTGAAGTCCCTATGGCAGATCAATGAGTTCTTTTCCATCATCTAGTATTATCCAGAATCCAGAAGGGCCCAATACTCTGGCCCCATCTAGGACTATGGCAAAATTGGCTTAACAGGATACAGAAATAGTTAAAGCAGAGAGAAATGCTCATCCATTCTTGACACATACCTTCTCCCTGTGAATTTATAAGCTTTCTTTTGAGAATCTTCATAGATTCATAAACCATTTGGATTAAAGGACTCTAATGTATAAAATAATAGATTTGGAAGAGACCATTGAACAAAGAAAAGGTGTCAGAGCTGTAAGGTACCTTAGAACCCAAAATGTCAGCTGAAAGGGTCCTTGTAATACAGACTATCAGAGATAAAAGGAATCTTAGAGCATTGAATGTCAGAGATGCAAAGAAATTTAGAGCATTCAATGCTGTAGCTGGAAGGGGCCATAGAGAATTGACGAATAAAGATGGAAAGGACTTTAGTACACAGAATAAAAGTGATGGAATGAATACACATCAGAAAATAGAATAAATATTGTTAAAGCTGAAAGAGATCTTAGAGCATTGTAGCTAGAGTTGCAAAGGATTGTAGAACATTGGATGATAGAATAGGAAGACACTCTTGAGCATAGGGAAAAGATTTTAGAATAAGAAGGGAACTAGATCACAAAATGTCAGTAGTAGAAGGCAACTACTACGTCAGAGCTGAGAACAACCTAAGAAGAGAGAATGTAGATGTCCAGAGCTGTAAGGAAACTTAGGGATTCTCTAGTCTAAAGTTCTTTTATAGTTGAGAAATTTTGAGTTGGGAAATGATTTACCTCAAGATACACAATATTAGTCACAGAACTGGGATTAGAACTTAGGTCCAGGAATTTAGACAGATCATGCTATTCCTAATAAGTAGCAAATCTTATTTTTATTTTAAAAATGAAATATAAAGAGAAGAAAGATGAAGTAGTTTGTGCTTTCCCTTCCCAGGATATATAATAATGATGTAGACCATCATCATTATCAACAACAAATTGAGCATAGGATCATAGAATTTAGAATCAGAAGGGTACTTAGAGATCACTCAATCCAATTTGCAATTTTACATATGAGAAAACTGAATGATAATAATAATATGTACCTTTTATTTTCTCTAGCATTTGCAAAACACTTTTCACTTGACTCTCATAACATCTATGTGAGGTAGATAGGGAAGGTTAAGTGTTTTACAGCTGAGCAAATTGAAGCTCAAATAAATTAAAATCTTATTCAGAATCATATAGTTAATAAATGACAGCTCCAGCATAAGAAGTCAGATCTTTTTTAAGTCTTTGTTTGTTGTCCAGCACAGCAAGTCAGTGGTAATATACTATTCAATTTATTTACTTATTTTTTTGGGAGGCAGATGAGGTTAAATGAATTGCCCAGGTTCACACAGCTAGTAAGTGCCTGAAGCTGGCTTTGAACTTAGGGCCTCTTGATTCTAGGACTAGTACTCTATCCACTATGCCATCTACTTGGCCCATATCATTCAATTTAATAAACCTTAATTGAAAGCCCATTATAAACAAGACACTATGCTAAGCACTAGGTATACAAAGACGAAAGTCCCAGCCTCAAGACACTTACATTCTACTTAAAACTCTAACAAGTGTTAGATGCATAAATACCAGAAAAAACGAGGAAGGAGAAAGCATTTAGTAATTAAGTTCCCCAAGAATATATTATGTTCTTGCTGTGTCAGATAGTCTTTTAGGCACTTGGAATATACAAGATAGAAAAAGACAGTTCCTCTTCTCAAAAAGCTTGCTTTTCCTTTGGGGCCAAAATAACATCGTCTACTCCGCCCCCCCCCCCCAAGAGGTAAATACAAAAATACAAAATGAATGCAAAGCAATGTAGTGGAGGCTACCAACTATGGAAATCAGAAAAAGGCATCTTACAGGAAGAGGTGTTTGAGCTGAGCCTTAAAGGAAGGTAGATATTCCAAAGATAAGAGTATTTTAAAAGATACTGAATCTCTCTCTCTCTCTCTCTACCCACCTACCTCGATCTCCAAAGGAATATCTAAGGATATTCCAAAGGTAAGGAGATATGATATTCTAGACTTGACTAGGTTGGGCAAAGAAAGATGAGAGATAGAATGTCCTTTATGGGGAGCCTTGAGGTCTGCTGAGTGGAATAGAAATTTCTCTCCTGAATTTTTATTTCACTCATGCTTCATTTTATACCTCCTTTAGAAAAGAAAATTTGTGGCTACAAATGGTAGCAATCCTTACATAGTATGTCTTAATTTGGAAGATTGCTTCAATATTTAATCAGACCCTGAGGGTTCATGTACATATATATATATATATACATCTCCTATAACACACTTGAACTGGACTATAACTAGAAGAACTCTTTAATGAAATCTTTACACAGTGAACTGCACAGAGGTAGTTGTACAAGATAGAGAAAGCACTGGGCTTAGATTCACAAGATCTGGATCTGAGACCTAACTTTAAAGCATATTAACTGGTTAGCCATAAACAGGTCTCAAATTGATTTAAGCCTCAGTTGTTTTTTTTTTTTCCTCTGTAAAGTAAGGAGAACACAATGTACAAAGTGCTTTTCTTATCCTAGTCCCATGAGGTACTATTGAAAAAGAAGGTGGACTGAACACTTAGAAAGAATATCCTGTAACAGCCAAGGGGACCCTCCTGTTGCTCTCTGTAAAGGGTATCTCCCATTTCTTTTTTCTTTTCTTTTCTTTTTTTCTTTCTTTCTTTTTCTTTTTCTTTTTTCTTTCTTTCTTTCTTTCTTTTTTTTTTTTGCTGAGGCAATTGAAGTTAAGTGACTTGCCCAAGATCACACAGCTAGGAAGTGTTAAGTGTCTGAGGGCAGATTTGAACTCAGGTCCTCCTGACTTCAAGGCTGGTGCCATTTCTCTCTTTCCACAAGCTGGTTCTTAAGCCTTGAATGTCATCCCCTCCTCGTTTTTACCCACTTTCTTTAAAGTCTCTGCTCAAAGGCTTTTTTCTGATTTCCCCAGTTGTGTTGCTTTGTACTTATTTTGGATTTATTTTGTATTTACTGTTTTTGGTGGGGGAGAGGGAAGGGGTTGTAGATAATTTATTTTAACCTTGGCCCCATGGAAAAAGTGAACTTTTTGACAACAGTGTGCTTCAGATAGGAGATGGGATTTGTGTGAGGTCTGATGGGTGGCCATTTTCCCCCTTAGATTGCATCATCTTTGCAATATACGATTACCCAGGTAAATTACATTCAGGCTATTGCCAAACCACGTTTGGTCAATGCATTGGGGAACACATTTCTAGCTTGCTTTGACAAGTCACTTGATAGTTGAATAAGCAGAATCCTCATATGCTTCCCCCAAAGTTTACTTTATTCTCCAAGACAAGTCTGTGACAAGAGAGAGCCAGAAGTTATTATCAAAAGTAATAACATGTAAAAGACAATCATAAATTAATATTAAATCTCTCTGATCCATATTTTATTAGTTGCTAGATTGCATAAATCAAAGACATATCTCTTGGAAGAATCCTCTCTCATATGCTGAAGCCTCAACTCTTTTTCTCAGCATTTAGATGATTTCCAACTATGCCAGTGTGCAAACTGTGCCCACTTGTCCATATCCTAGTGAATCATTCCTACAATGCAGGACTGATAGGACACTTCAGAATGAATAAAGTGCTTATACATTTTTTGGAATAGAATGAGAAGATTTTGGGGGGTATAAAGTATTTCCAGTGAGAAAACTCCTTTCTGATATGGTAGATTGGCTCGTGTTCTGACGAAGAGAGCAGTTTGTGGGTACTAAGAGATTGAGTAACTGCCTGAGGGTCACAGAATCTGCATTGTGTCAGAGGCAGGTTTTGAGTACAAGTCTTCCTGGCTCTAATGCCTGCTCTCTACACACCTTTTTGTGCTACTTCTGTCACACTTTTGTCTTAAAATATAGCAAAATTTATCTGTAATGATTTCATTGTTTCTGTTGCCAATGGGAGACTGAAGAGAAGTATGGCGTATAGTCTGGATCCCATGAGATCATGAACAGGTCACATTATCTTTTTACAAATAGATATACAAAATTTCACATTTCTTTCAATTTAAAACTGGATACAAAATTTCACATTTCTTTCAATTTAAAAACTGGATACAAAATTTCACATTTCTTTCAATTTAAAAACTGGTGTAAAGGGCCTACTATGGCCAACAAGCTGCACTATGAAATAAAAGTAAAAATTAAACAATTTTTGGTCAAAGAAGCTTACATTTTACTGGGGGAGGAGGGAAGATATAACATGTATACAAGCCAACAAAAACAAAGAATATACCAAATAGAAAATGATTTCCAAAGAGTTCTTTCAGAATGTTCACGAAGGTGGGAATCAGGACATGAGAGTAATTAAAGAATAACAATATGAAACTAAACCAGAAAGAGAGGTTGACACCAGATTCTGGTGGGTCTTAAATGCTAGGATGCGGATTTTGAATTTTATTGTCAACATAACAAGGGGCTAATAAAAATTTAAGCAAGTGGGAGTAGGGTTAACAAGTTAGATCTATTTTTCATGCATATCAATGATGAATTGGAGAAGAGAGATGTTGGAATTCAGGGGAACCAATTAAGAAAATCTTCCAATAGTTCAGGTGAGGGGTGATAAAGGCCTAAGCCAAACTAAAGATCTGTAAAAAGCGAGATAAACAATAAGAATAAGAGATTCAATGGAGTTAAGATGGATGATTTAGCAACTGATTGGATATGAAAGTTGAAAGGGAAGGAAAAATCCAGGATGCTTCCAAATTTGCAAATCTGGGGTGACTGAAAGATAGTGCCTTTAATAGAAACGAGTAAATTTTTAGAGAGATAGATTTGAGAGCAAATTTAAAATTTAGTTTTGTACATGTTGAGTTCAAATTACTATGGAAAATTTATAAAGAGAAGACAGTTGGTGATAGAAGGCTAGAGCTCAGAAGAAACATTAAAACCAAATTTATTAATAGAGCTATTTACAGAGAGATGGTAATTATACTTAATGGGAGTTGACAAGATACCTAAACAAAAGGGTTTATAAAAGGAGGGGGATTAAAGAAGAATTTTTGTGGATACTTAAGGTTTGTGAGGAAGATTGTGATCGACAAAGGAGACTGAGAATGATAAGGCAGAAAGGAAGGGAACCAGGGGAGAGCAATGCTATGGAAGACAAAGGAAGTTAGAATAGTCAGGAGAATAAGATGATCATCAGTAGCAAAAACTATAGAATCAAGCAGAATGAGGACCTGACAAAAATAATCAGCATATAAGAGATGATTTGGTTGTGCTGGATTCTAATAAGTCTTGGGTAGTAGATTCTTGCCTTATATACCTATAGTGCTTAAAACACAAAATTGTTGTGAGATTAAAAATGGCATAATATATAGAATAAAGTGCTTTAAAAACTTAAAAATTCCAGATATATTACTATTGTTTTTATTTTCTGTCTCCCAGATACCTTCTTGGAGATGGGAGAATGGATTAGTTAACACTGAGATTCCCTTTCAGTTATGTGTCTGTAAGTTTATAGGAAGAATGAAATCCCAGAAAGGTCCCAATAAATTGCTCATTTACTACTTCAATTAAATCATCAATTGAAGCTTAATTTCTTCAACTACAAAACTGAAATAATGATATTTATGACAAATCTCTTCCAAAATTATTGTAAGTGATCATACTTCCTGGATTATTATTTTAACCTAAGCTTTTTGTTCACCAATTGGATTTCCAGAGGGACTTTGGGTTCTAGAAGTAATGCTGTGCATGGCTATTCCTAATAAAACAATGAGACACCCTTTCCGGCATTGCTTCCCATTAGCATTCAGGTAGTAGACTCAATTATCTCTTAACAAACCATTTACTCAAAAACCATATTAAGAATGGTAATTACAAAACATTTCTCTTTGGCCATAGGTGCCTCCAAACTTTCATCAAAGGAGCAGGAAATGACTGAGTGGGGGAAGATTGAAGGACTTCTCATTGTTTCCAGATGCCAGGTCTAGCAATTCCAAGCTATGGTTTGGGTAAGAAGAAGTGAACATGTGCCTAATGAGCATGGTACCCAGAGGGACCAAGAACATTTTTAGGATATGGCTGGGGTCCTAATTATGGCTTTAAAGAGGAAAGTAATAATTGAGGTTAAATCTCCAGATGGAATTCAGAAAATAACAGTAAGGAGGACCTGAGGATTAGGGCAACAATCCCCACAACTCAGGATTAAAATTTGATTATAATAATAAGCAGCTAAAAATAAAATTTAAAAAATGAGTAAGCAAAGGAAAAAGAACTTAACTATACATAGCTACTTAGATATAAAAGAAGATCTGAGTTCATTTTCAGAGGAAGATAGATCAAAAACAAATCTACTTCTACTCCAAGAAGAAACACCAAAATGATCACAAACACCAAAAGTTCTTGGAAGAACTTTCAAAGAATTAACAATCAAATAAGAGAGTTCTAGGAAAATTAAAAAAAAAATTAAATCCAAGAACATTATGAAAAGAAAGTTAACTAGCTGGAAAAAGAGGTCCAAAATCTTGAGAAAGAAATCATCACCTTGAAAACTAGAATTGGGCAAGAGAAATAAAATGATGTTTTAAGACACCAAGAAATAATAAAAAAAGAAAAAAATAGAAGAAAATAGAAACATCTCATTAGAAAAACAACTGATATGGAGAACAGATAGAGGAGAGAGAGTACAAGAATTGTCAAACTATCTGAAAGTTTTGATTTTAAAAAATCTGTATACCATATTACAAAAAATTATTAAGGAAAATTGCCCTAGTCTTTTTGTTATAAAAACCTGAAAGTCTTTAAATTCATGAAATGTCCTTTTTTATATTCAAGATTATTCTAAACTTTTCTGTATAAGTTATTTTTGGGCCCCAGTTCTTTTTCTTTTCAAACTTCATGGCATATAATATCTTAAAAAAAAGAATTGGTCAACTGGTAAAAAGAGACACAGAAATTTAGTGAAGAAAATAACTCCTTAAAAAGCAGAACAGGTCAAATGGGAAAAAGAGATACAAAACTCATAGGAAAAAATCATTAATTAAACAGAATTGAGCAAGTAGAAGGTGATGATCTTTTGAGTTATCAAGAAACAATAAAATAAAGTCAAAAGAATGGAAAAGAATTAAGAAAATGTGAAATATCTCATTGGAAAAAAATTGATCTGGAAAATAAATTGAGGTGAAGTATTTTGAGATTTATGGGACTGCCTAAAGGCCATGACAAATAAATAGCTAAAATACCACATTTCAAGAAATTATTTTAAAAAACTGCCCCACTATCTTAAATCTAAGAGGGTAAAATATACATGGAAAGAATATATCAGTCACTTTCTGAAAGATACCCAAATGTAAACTTCCAGGATTATTAGATAAATTAAAATGCTGCAAGTAACCAAAAAGAAATCATTCAAATACTATTGAGCCATAGTCAGAATCACAAAAGATCTAGTAGCTTCTATATTAAAAAAACAGAAAGGTTGAAATATGATATTCTAAAAGGTAAAGGAGCTAGGATTATAACCAAGAATAAACTACCCTTTAAAACAGAATGTAATCCTCGAGGGTAAAAATTGATATTTAATGAAATAAAATATTTTCAAGCATTCCTGATTGGAGAATTGAATAGGCATGCAAACACAAGAATCCAGAAAGAATAAGAAAG